>NC_071093.1:12647500-13396250 GCF_027358695.1 Spea bombifrons | reverse complement strand
GGGGCAGAGTATGTCAGCGGGGACCGGGCACCCAAAACCGGGCGATCATATACTCAGTGTGAAACCGGAAACCTGCAACTGTATGTATAAATATACTCAGGGTGGAAAGCCCTCTGTCACTTTTTCCTCCCCCCTATGTCACTCTTTTCCAGTGCCTCAGAGTTATTGGTATATATGAGTGTACTATGTATAGGAACAGCAGGGGATGGTTTTATAGATTCAATTGTATAAATAAATAGGGCATTTCTTTCTTTTTAATTTTTTTTCTCCTCACTTAAAAATGCCTCAGCTGATGGGCAAAGGGAGACATTTTTGTATAAACCACCATGGGCTGGGGCTGGTGTGGTGAAATTTAAATCACTGGCACAGTTTTAGTTGGCTTCTGTGCATCCCTGCTTTTTGTAAATGGTCACTGTTTTTTTGGTGACACAGTGGGACCGGGTCCGTGAAGGGTAATTCTTGTAGGTGTGTGGGGTGGGTGAGATCTGCTGCGTTCTGGCCTCCATGCCTCTTTAAATACTTAAATGCCATCCTTACTTAGGCTTCATCCAGTGAAGGAAGGGGCTGCATTAGACTCATGCATTCAGATTCTTACAAATAATGACATTTAATGACATTTTTCAGATTTTGTCAGTTTGTTAGTAATCTCTGAAAACAAGGCCAGACCCCACGAAAGGGACAGCACAAAGCAGAAAAGCTGATTTTCATCCAAAATTTGTGTGCTCTTTCACTCACACTCTCTGAATGTCTCCCTATCTCCTTTTCCACATCTCTCATCTTCTTGTTTTTCTCTCTTCTTTCTTCATCCACATATCTGCGGATTTGACCTACTGGCGAACTTCCACCAAAATGGTGGAGCTTCCAGTGACATCCTCTACCCAAACCCTTTAATTGGGAGAGGACATCACTGAAAGCTCCACCATTTTGCCCTAAGATAACCCTGTGTACACTTCCTCTGAAATGGCAAAGCGTTCCATGATGTCCTTCACCCCTGATTGAAGATTCTGTGAGAGGACGTCACCAGAAGCTCTGCCATTTTGCCCTAAGATAACCTTTGAATCATTGTTTCCTACCTGGGTGTAGCCCTGCCTTTATATACCTGCTCTGCCCGCCAGTCTGGGCATTTGCATTGAAGTGTTCTCAGCTTTGCTGTTTTTCTGCTTCCTGGTCCTGTGCTGTTCCTAGCAATTCTCTGTTGGATTCTGCCCTTTTGACCCAGCTTGTCCTGACCTTGCTCTCGGCTTCTGATTTGGCTCTTGTTCCTGTGATCTCCTGGTAATGACCCGGCTTGCCTGCCTGCAGTGTGTCCTGCCTGAGGGCTGCCGTGTGCCCTGCCTGAGGGCTGTCTGCCATGTTCCTTGTCTGAGGAGATCCAGCCTTGTGCTCCACTCCGTGGTTCCTTATCCGAAGTCGGCTCTGTGGTCCCCTATCCGAAGTCCGTATCCTGCCATGGTGCATCTGCCTTTGTGCCTATATCACGCTTGTATCATTTATGGCATACAAAGCCTGCAAAAATTTTATTAAAATGGCTAAATTGGAAAATGAGAAACTAATTGCCGAGGAGAGTAAAACTAATCCCAATACATTTTTCAAGCATGTAAATGAAAAAAAAGTTAAAGGTAGAGAATTTGGTCCTTTATTATCTGAAACGGGAAACTTGGTTAGTGAGGACAGAGAGAAAGCTGACATCTTAAATATTTTTTTTTCTTCTGTTTATACCAAGGAAGAACCAATGACGGAGCCCCTGCTGGCTAATTTTAAGGAACCATTACAGCAATTGGGATTGGCTGATGCAAGAAAAACTGCTCAAGCAATTCAATGCTGTTTAAGGTAGACAAGGTCCCTGGACCGGATGGTATACACCCAAGGGTACTGAAGGAGCTAAGCCTAATTCTGGCCCAACCATTATTACTAATCTTTAGGGATTCTTTAAATTCAGACATAGTTCCATGCCACAAAGCAGATGTTGTGCCCATACAACAGGGCAATTACAGACCAGTATGCTTAACATTGGTAGTGGGGAAATTATTTGAAGGGTTGCTAAAGATCCAGAATCCAATTAGTAGAAGTCAATATGGATTTGTGAAAGACAGGTCTTGTCAAACCAACTTATTAGCATTCTATGAAGAAGTTAGTAAAAATATAGATCTGGGTGTGTGGCCGTAGATGTGATTTATCTGCACTTTGCTAAAGCATTTGATATGGTTCCACGTAAAAGGTTACTTTACAAATTAACAGAAATAGACTTAGGTCAAATGTCTGTATTTGGATCGAAAATTGGCTAAAACATAGAATGCAGAAAGTTGTTGTGAATGGATGTTTCTCAGACTGTACGCAGGTATTAAGTGGGGTGTCTCAGGGATCTGTCCTGGGTCCTCTTCTTTTTAATTTGTTTATAAATGATTTCCTAAGTTGCATTGAGAGCCATGTCACAGTTTTTGCTGATGACACAAAATTAGGCAGGGTAATTCAGACTATTCTTGATGTTTCTTCTTTGCAGGGGGATTTAGACAGAGTTTGGGGACTGGGCGTGCAAGTGGCAGATGAGGTTCAACATAAATAAATGCAAATGGTAGTTATGCATAATGGGATATCCTTGGGAGAAACTACCAATGAGAAAGATTTAGGAATAATGGTAGACAACAGCATTGGCAACAGTGCGCAATGCCAGCAAGCAGCTGCAAGGGCCAATAAGGTTTTGACATGTATAAAACAAGTTATTGATTCAAGGGAGGAGGATATCATCTTGCCTCTTTGTAAGTTTATGGTAAGACTTCAGCTTGAATATATGGTACAATTCTAGGCACCGGCCCTTAGAAATGACATTATGGAACAAGAAAAAGTGCAAAGGAGGGCTACAAAATTAATAAGGGGATTGAAAGATACTAGTTATGAAGAGAAACTAAAAAAGGTAAAATTATATACACTGGAAAAATGGCATCTTAGAGTGGATATGATAACATTATATAAATATATGCAGGGCCAATATAAAGAGCCATCCATTGACCTGTTCATTAACAGAAATGTACAAAGAACAAGAGGTCACCCTCTGAGACTGGAAGAGCGGAGATTTCATAGATGACAAAGGAAGGGATTCTTTACAGTGAGGACAATAAAGGTATGGAATTCACTTCAAAGGGAGGTAGTATCAAATATATCAGATGCCTTCAAAAGGAGTCTGGATACTTTTTTAGAAAGGCATGACACACAGGGCTATAAATAGAATTAATAATTTAGAGCTTCTTGGTCCAAGGAGAAATCCGATTGTCTTTTGAAGTCAAAAAGGAATCCCCCCCCCCTGATGGCAGAATTCAAAGTAGCTTAATTAGGGGGTTTTTGCCTTCTTTTGGATCAAGAGTAGAAAGGTTAGGTAGAAGAGTTGAACTTGATGGACTTAGGTCTTTTTTTCAACCATAACTATGTTGACTAGTCATGTTTCTTCTGTTCTGCCAGCATACCGTTATTTGTATATACCTGTACATATCTACAGCATCTTGTGTCCTTATTTGCCTGTCTGTACCTATCTGCCAGTCATAATGGGCTCTTACCCCTCCTGCTTGCCTTGGTTCTGACAGAATGCAAAGGCCACTACATGGAGTCTGCGGAGATATCCTCTGTCTTAGAAATCCTGACTGAGTATGTCTTGGAGATGTGCAAATCAGTGAGAAGTATGCTAGAGACCAAAGCCCATGATAAGCCAGAGACAGTGACACTCTGTAAGAAGACACCAAAGAAAACACACAGGTCTAGCTTCAAACGTGAACCTCTTACTAAAGAAGAAAAGTAGAAGAGGCGTGAGGCTAATCAGTTGTAATTGTGGAGAAGAAGGCCACCGAATATCATTCTGTCCATGTAGACTTGTTAAACCTGCTTCTTCTGACAACCAACCTCAGGCTCAGGAACATGCATGTGACATCAGCGATTTCTCGAAACGGGAGCAAACCCTGCCTCTTCCTCAACCTAGTAATCCTGGCTATACCCATTCCACAGCACCTGGGAATTCTGCACTGTCTGTAGCCATGTCAGATGATCTCTAGACCATGTCTGATGCAAAGGAATAGTCTGATATGGACCGTGTTTTTTCAGACGCTTCTGATGCAGATATAGCGGACACACCTGTGATTAATAACCCCAAGGTCGTTTGACTTCCACTCCAGTTTAAACTCATTCCAGTTCCCGAAACACCCCTCAACCCTCCGTGTCCATGGCACCTTCATAGTACCTGGAGTAGGTTGAGTAAAACACACATACCTCTGTGCCCTTATCTGTTCATCCAGTATCCGGTTTTGATAAACCAGATTGTGTGGTGGTTTCTAATGGGACTATTGTATGTACAGTTGACCTACAGGTATTTGAAGAAGCTCTACATGCTAGAGCTAAGAGTACTTACCGCAAATCTGGCTACTGCCCCTCAATAGTCCTAGGAGCACCCGGAGGCCGTTCCTTGAGGAGGGGGTACTGTCAGGATTCCACCCTGCCAGCCTGGACTATGAGATAATTAAATACATTGTTGTGCCTACTTGCAGCCACTAGTGGCCACCCTTCCCTCTCAGGAGCACCCATTTCTAATTACTTGGATCAGCTAAGCCATGTTACCTGGGTGTAGACTTGCCTTTATATACCTGCTTTGCCCTCCAGTCTGGGCCTTTGCATTGAAGTGTATTCAGCTTTGCTGTTCCTCTGCTTCCTGGCACTGTGCTGTCCCTAGCAATTCTCTCTTGGATTCCACCCATTTTTATCCCGCTTGTCCTGACCTTGCTCTCGGCTTCTAATTTTGTTCCAGCCATGTGGTCCGCTCCTTGTTCCCCTCTCCAAAGTCTGTATCCTGCTGTGGTTCATTTTGTTTTCTAAAGGATCAAACACTAGCAATAGGTCAATGAGCTCATTAGAACTCCCCCTGCTGTTCACCAGGATGTACTGCAATAATGTATTGCCAGTGAACTTCTCTTCTGTGTAACTGTCCCAAATGCAGGGACTGCTTGTATTTTTCCTGTAGGAGTAACTCCTTGAACTTGCAGTTTGCCCTACTTTTGAGCCACTGCATAGGTACAGAAAGCTAAAATAAGTATATCTTTTGAGTGGTTTAGATACCATATATACCATATGGTATCTAAACCACTCAGTGGTTTTATAGTTAATAGTCTAATGTTTTAGCCTTACATTTCTTTATTGTACAAAACAGTTTTTTTGGTTAAATCTTGCCTTATGTTTGTTAACACAATCGTCATTCTTTTTTTGTCCAAATAAGAAATAAAATGTGTTCAATCCCATTCCCCTCATATAGTTTTGCGACCATACAACAAATAAGACTACCCCAATATATATGATAAATTATGTATATGTGCAGTTGTTGGAAATCTGATCTGATAGCCCAGTGTGTTTATAGCATTTAAAACTGTTAACCGTGCAATTTTTAAATGATTAATGTATACATTTAAAAAAAGAAGGGTACATACCATAACAATATGAATATCAATTTCCTTTAATGATTCCTTGTTCTCAATGTAGTTATTGGTATATTATTCACTGTCAGAGCAGCAGCAGCTAAAGTTAATACTATGTTATACGTTGAACAATGCTGAAAGAATGGAATTTAAAGGTAAACCTCATTATAATGCCAATGATCTGTGAATTACATGACTAGGTTTAAGTTGACCTATACATATGAATGCATCTAATATCCATAATTAATCCTAATAAATAGCTAACAATGCAAAGCTACACTCATTGACTTTTGTATATTCATCACTTAAAGAGGAAGATACTGTCATATTATTAATACTGGCATCTTACTAACTGTGCTGACAGTTTTGCTGATTTATTTTGTGCAAAATATGGGGGCAAAAGGCATTTTAAGATCACTATTCAGGAGCATCACATTGTGTCCCTATTTGATAAACCCGGGGTAGTTTCAGGGGAAAATATTTCATATTTTCTCATGGTGAATTTTTAAGTGTCTGTGGTTAGAATTAAATGTTTATTACAATCACAACCAGTCCCTAAATACAGTCCCCGTAGATCCAACAGTCAGATGATGAGTTTTACGAAACATGGATGTCTCTGCATTCTCCAACTTCCACATGCTGCTTTATTTGAACAAATTCTTTCCTCTTATTCAATTTCAGCATTTATCGCTTATTCCATTTCAGATCACCACATTTTAAAGTCTTTCTAGTTTCCAGCCCACTCTGCAGGTCCCAGTAGTTCACCCGACTGTATGTTTTTTCCTTATGAATCTCCTTTTGTTCTTTTTTTTTTACTGCTTCTGGAGACATTTAGTTATTTAGCCTTTTCTTTTACCTCTCTCTTTATTCATGCACTCTACATTTTCCCATGCCTCCCTTCATTCCCATCACTAAATAACCACATTCGCTTTTGCTCCCATTTCCCTCATCAATTCCATTCTATAAATTCTCATTCTGTAGGAGTTGGTATGGTAAATTTTCAAGTAAGGAATTGATAGCTATGCTATCAAACGGTCACTGGGAATTTCAAATGCTGGCAACTGCCTATGGTAAAAAAAATAATGATTTTTCTCCCACTTGTACACTTTGGTTAATGAAAGTCTATGGGGCAACTTCAATTGCATTGCCATAAAAAATAAGCTCAGTTTTGGGTAGGAAAAGACCAAATATCAATGTCTTCAGGTCAGCAGATAAAGAAAGGTTATTGTTACAAAGGGAGATAATACCTGGCTTTTGTCTGTGCTAACCTATTTTTTACCATGTACATCTCTGTATTGCATGCTCAAAGTGAAAAATATATATTTTTTCCCCCATAGGACCCATTTAATACATTCAGTGATGCATGGCTGGCAAATTGGATCCCAGAAGCCAACTATATACAGTACTGTGCAAACATTTTACACAGGTGTAAAAAAAAATGCTTTCAAAAATGGACATGTTAATAGTTTATTTTTTATCATTTAGCAAAATGCAAAGTAAGTAAACAGAAGAAAGATCTAAATGAAATACATTTTTGGTGTGACCACCCTTCAAAACAGCATTAATTCTTTTAGTTACACTTGCGCACAGTAGTTTGTTTCAAACTAACCACATTGCTTTTGTGGATTTAGGCAGCCTGAATTGCTTCTCTTTCTCCATGTAATCCCAGACAGGTTCGATGTTGAGGTCGGGGCTCTGCGACTTCCAGGACTTCATGTGCTTCTTTACAATGACGATAGTTCTTAATGACTTTAATAAATACATTTGGGAAAACATTCAGATACCTCCCTGATAGTATTGCATGATGGATAAGTATCTGCATTTGCCGAATTGCATTCCCAAACTTGCAAGGAACCTCCACAATGATTCACTGTTCCTTTAAACACTTATTTTTTTTACAGCTGTCCAGCCCTTCAGAGAACAAACTGCCTTCTGCTACAGACAAATATTTCAAATTTTGCAGTCCAGAGCATTTGCTGCCTTTTCTTGCACCCAAGTTCATGTGTTTTTGTGAACGATTTGGTCTTGCTTCCGCATTACAGGTATGGTCTTTTGGCTCCACGTCTTCCAGAAGGCCACTTCTGACCAGATATACGAGACTATAGATGGATGTACCAGGCTTCCACTGTTTCTGCCAACGCTGAGCTGATGACACTACTGGACATTGTCCGATTGCGAAAATGTTGCATATTCGTTGTTCTAACCAAATAATAAACGAACATGGCATGTACTGTAGGCACCGAGCGTTGCCGGCGTGCAACAGCGGCTTGCACGGTGTTGTGCGACCGCCATGGACGCGACCCACCGACGCGCATCGCTCGCAAACGTGCCATGCACATAACGCGGAGGAGACGCTGCCCATCAACGGCAGACCGGCGTGGGACTGTGGCACACACGGTAGGTGTAATAGGAAGGAAATATAGCCTGAAAGTTTTAGCCTAGTAGTAGAAGAAAGAGACTGATAGATCAATCTTGCTCTTAGGCCTGTGTAAATTTAAAATATAAAACACTGCTAGTAGTTTGTAAATTCTTTGGTTTTCCATTTTTTTCTTTATCAGATTTTTAAATGTCATTAATAAAATAGTTCCCCTGATCCCCTATTGTTAAACACAACAAAACACACAAAATAACATTTGAAATGGATCTTCCTTTTGGGACTAAAGAAAGGAGGAAGGGACAGGGACCATCTACCACCACCACCACCACCAGCAGCAGTTTTTCTATGATGCAGCCTTTGCATCAGTCTAGTCGGACAAGTAGGCCAAGCTCCTAGCACCACCTCGTCAATATTTTTGTAAAAACAGAGAGAGGGCTACACATAGTGGAACCAGAGCCAGAGGAGAGTGAGACTGAGAGGCCAAGTGCAGAGTCAGGCTCTGTTCTTCCTGCTAGTACTACTACTAGTAGTAGTCATGATATTAGTCTTAGCTCCAGCCTAGCAGGAATTCCATTTGATCTGACTAATGACCAAGACAGCCAAAGACCAAGGCAGGTCGGAACGCTGCAACATATGTAGGCAGGCCCGGACTGGCCATCGGGCACACCGGGCATTTGCCCGGTGGGCCGGGCCGGGACAGGGCCACGGCCGGGCCGGATTGACTTAGGGGCTAATGGAGCTGCAGCTCCAGGCCCCTACCTTAAAATTGGCCCAGTCAGGACCGGACTGACTGGGCCTATGTGGCCGTCCTTAATGCAGGGCAAAAGAGGCACCTGCCCCTTAAGCCCGCAGCAACCGCGACCGGGTCCGCTACTTACCTGGCAGACGCGCGCGAGCAGCGTCCCTTCCACGGCCAGGGGGACACAGGAATCCAACGGAACGGAGCCATGTGACGTACGTACGTCACGTACGCCACATGACCCTGCTGTGCGTCTGCTTCCCCTGTACAGATCCGCGGAAGTCTGCAAGCGGCGCGTACATCATGAGTCCAGGTAAGGGGGTGAGGGAGGCTGTATGGAGTATGTGAGATTGAATGAAAGAGAGAATTAATGAGTATCTGTGAAGGAGTGAGTGAATGAATGTTTGTGAATGAGTATATGTAAATGAATATCTAAATGAGGGAATTAATGAGTATCAATGTATGAATGAATATCTGAATGAGTGAATGATTATCTGTGAATTAGTGAATAAATATTTGTGAACGAGTGAATGAATATGTGTGTGTGATAGCATGGATGTGTAGGGGGGGCAAAGATGCCACAGGCAGGCTGTTTTGGTGGCAAAGATGCCACAGGCAGGCTGTTTTGGTGGCAAAGATGCCACAGGCAGGCTGTTTTGGTGACAAAGATGCCACAGGCAGGCTGTTTTGGTGGCAAAGATGCCACAGGCAGGCTGTTTTGGTGGCAAAGTTGCCACAGGCAGGCTGTTTTGGTGGCAAAGTTGCCAAGGGCAGGCTGTTTTGGTGGCAAAGTTGCCCCGGGCAGGCTGTTTTGATGGCAAAGATGCCACGGGCAGGCTGTTTTGGTGGCAAAGATACTACGGGCAGGCTGTTATGGGGGCAAAGATGCCACAGGCAGGCTGTTTTGGTGGCAAAGTTGCCACAGGCAGGCTGTTTTGGTGGCAAAGTTGCCACAGGCAGGCTGTTTCGGTGGCAAAGTTGCCACAGGCAGGCTGTTTTGGTGGCAAAGTTGCCACAGGCAGGCTGTTTTGGTGGCAAAGATGCCACAGGCAGGCTGTTTTGGTGGCAAAGTTGCCACGGGCAGGCTGTTTTGATGGCAAAGTTGCCACGGGCAGGCTGTTTTGGTGGCAAAGTTGCCACAGGCAGGCTGTTATGGGGGCAAAGATGCCACAGGCAGGCTGAGTGAAACCGTCCGTGGAAACCCTCCGGATGCGGGTGTCAGTGTGGCATAGCCTGTCCTGGTGTTTGTGATTGGGTGTCAGTGTGGCAGAGCCTGTCCTCTGCCAGTGTGGCTCTGCCTGTCCTAGTGTGTGTGTGTGTGTGTGTGTTTGGGTGTTGGTGTGGCAGAGCCTGTCCTGGTGTGTGTACGAACACAGAAAAGAACCCCAGCACTCCAATCAGCTTCCAATCCTTAGGTTACTTTATTCAAAGAAAGCAAAACAAAAAGGTAACGTTTCGGCCAAACAGGGCCTTTGTCAAGCTCAAAAGGCCCTGTTTGGCCGAAACGTTGCTATTTTTGTTATGCTTCCTGTTTTTGTTTTGCCCTTTTTCCTGCTAGCTCCCAGCTTCCTGGGAGTTGAGTGCTGAACCATTTCTTCTTTCTCTAACTGTCCTGGTGTGTGTGTTTGGATGTCGGTGTGGCAGAGCCTGTCTTGGTGTGTGTTTGTTTGGAAGTCAGTGTGGCAGAGCCTGTCCTGGTGTGTGTTTGGGTGTCGGTGTGGCAGAGCCTGTCCTGGTGTGTGTGTCTGGGTGTCGGTGTGGAAAAGCCTGTCCTGGTGTGTGTGTTTGCTTATCTGAGTCCTTAATTTACAGTAGGAACTAATTCATTTTTACTTATCCAGAGATAAAACACCCTCCTGAATTTGAAGTGACTTCAGGGAACAAAACATTCAAGGCCCTGAAATCATTTAGTGGAAAAGATAAGGTATTGTGTTATTTACTCTATAATATTTATTTCAAGGATTAGTCGCACTAAATTGTGGCTTCAGGCTTGCCATGTTGAATGACCAAGTATTATGTATGTGTATGTACATATATGTTTTTTCATAAAAAATGGGCTGCTCAGTCTGAAATGCCCGGGCCTATTTTTGTCCCAGTCCGGGCCTGTATGTAGCCCAGCCTGGAAGAATTTGGGGCATTCCACTCCAGGAGGTCAATGTTCAAACAGCAGGCCAATAAAATCTGAGATATTCTATGCAATATAACACTGCATTTTCCCAGGTAAACAGGAAACGGAATAGGGAGGTGGCTGAAGGTTAGATTCAGGATACAGGAGAACACAATGACATCTAACACAGCCAGGGTCAGCATACCAGAGGTCACAGGTGGTGGTATGATAAGCCAGGGTCAGAATACCAGAGGTCACGTGTGGTCATACGATAAGCCAGTGTCAGAAAACGCATTTAAATATACAGAAAATTCTCAGGAGAATGCTGAGAAGCAAGACCACCCACTAGGGAGCCACAGTACAACGGAGCACCAGCATTAGTGTGAGATAGCTTTAAATAGCCTGGGGGGGGGGCATAGCAATGCTGTGGAATCCAGAATGTGGTCCGCCTTATAAATATTCACAAGGCTGAGAGCGGTTTTGTCGTCTCCATTGGAGAGAAGAGAAAAATAAATTTTTTCCCCTCAGAGGACTTCCCATTTAATACATTCGGTGATACATGGCTGGAAATTGGACCCCAGAAGCCAACCAGATAGAGTACTGTGCAAATGTTTTAGGCAGGAGTAAAAAATGCTGTAAAGTAAGAATGCTTCCAAAAATAGGCGTTATTATTTTTTTTATTTTTTTGCCAAATGCAAAGTTAGTGATTTTAGAAAAATCTAAATTAAATAAATTTTTGGTGTGACCACCCATTGCCTTGGAAACCCGTGTCTACCTAAAAATTTCTGTCTTTGGGGAGACCTTGCTGATGCGGTATAGCTGCCTTGTCTTGTTGAGCTCAAACTTGCCATGGCACATGCCGTTTCACAACACAGCTGTTTCTGTTTCAGTTAATAATAGTGTTTCAGCCTACATATTAAATTGATGATCATTGGCACCTGTTTGGTATAATTGTTCAATCATATATCTAACTATATGGCTACAAAATCGCTGAATGCGTACAAATGTACCTAGAAGAATTGATATTGTTTTGAAGGCACAATTCCTACAAGCGAATATATCTACAAAACATTGCTGTGGTATAGGGGATGCTGCTGATTGACTCCTAAACCGACCAGCAACCGTCTTAACGAGGCTTAATTTAATGGATTCAAAATCAAGACTTCTGTTAAAGAGACAGTTTTGATCTCTACAGTAACAAATTAAAGTGCCAGCCAAAAAAAGCCTGATCCCTGTTACCACAGATGTCACAGGTGCACTGGGTACGAGAGCTTTTTATGAAAATTATTTTATTTATACTATTTGGTTAAGGATCATGTAAAAATTAAAATTATAAACAGAGAATACAAGAGTTTAAAAAAGGATTTCATTGTTCACTCATTTTCAGTGATAGAGAAGCTCTTGCGACCTAATTACAAGTAGAGATGGAGAAAGCAGGTAAGTGTAACAGGAGAGAACATAAATTATAATTGTACTATATGTAGGGAATAAGCATTGACAGGAACAGGAAGTATTATGAAAAACATTTCAGGTCCTAGCATACGGCCAGTAAATCCATGTATTTGACCACAACCGATAGGACAATGTGAAGTGGTAGTTTACATTGATTATTTCTTATATATAGCAGTGCTTTCATGCTAATTTGAAGTCCATAATTTGACAAGAAGGGATGAATGCCCAACTAATTTGTAAGAAATCTCTTGAAAAATAGTGTTTTACATCTTTGCAGAGAACTACTGACTCTTTCAAACCGAAATAGTTTACATCCCTTTTGCTTTTGCGTTTTCTAAAGGATCAAACACCAGCAATAGGCGCTCATTAGAAGTTAATACTATGTTATACATAGAACAACGCTGAAAGAATATAATTTAAAGATAAACCTCATTATAACGGTCACGCCAATGAAATGTGAATTATATGACTAGGTTTAAGTTGACCTATACATATGAATGCATCTAATATCCATATATCCATAATTAATCCTAATAAATAGCTAACAATGCAAAGCTACACCCATTGAGTTTTGTATATTCATCATTTCAATTATTAATACTGGCATCTTTCTGACAATGCTGACCTAATTAGCTACAGTTTTGCTTATGCCCTATGGAAGTTACAGCCCTGATATTTGTCATCAAAGTGAGATCCCTCCCAATTTGCCTCAGTGTACCAACTAAAGGAATAAATCCTTCCATGCTATTTATGTTGTTTATATTTTCATGTTTTGTCCTTTTATAATTGAAGCCATACCACAGGCTTTTCTCACAATGTACAACAATGTTGCTAGTGTTGGTTGAAGCTGACAGCAATTTGCTGCAAAGGGATCACAATTTTAAGTGACAGTTTTTCTTTATAAAACTTAAAAAAAGACATAAAACACATTAAACAAACATAACCCTTATTATGTCCACTGGCCGTTGAAGACCAGAGTAATCGCGTCCTCCAGTGCTTTCAAAAAGAATACCCAGGCTCCATTAGTGACTTATTTCTTTGTCTGGTCTAGACATAAAAGCTATTGAAACGGATAGAATGAGGAAAGAGCCAATTGCAGCATGAACAAACGGAAAATTGATGAGACAAAACACTAATATCCGTGCAGTCAGCTGAAGCTAAAATGAAAAAAAGTGATTATATTTAATAACACTTACATTTAGCAATCAGCTCCAGAAAATTTTAATCTTAAGAGTGCGAAGGGGGTCAAAGAGAAGGGAGTTTTAGATGTCCTGTACTTAACATACTTAAAGTGAACTTGTCATTTATGAAGACAAGCTGGAATTTTTGAAACATTTATCTAATAATAAGTTTAGTTAGAAGCAGAATATAACTATCGTGTGTAACAGATAAGTGATCTTAGGCACCTTCCCTAAAAGTATAGCAAACACAAAAGTGTAATTTCCAACCACTCAAGATAAGAAATAAGTGAAACAAAAAATGTGTTGCACAAAAAAGGATAAAAACCAATACAAATATATATACTTATCACTAGAGATGTCTTGTTATAAGTAGTTTATGTGAACTCAACATGTAAAGAAAAGAAAAGTTTAACAAAAACAAATGTTTTACCTATTAGTATAACCAATAACCAACCCACCTCCTTAAATTCATTCACATTTAAATGAGCCTATGAATACTGGTTCAAGTGCATGAATAAATCTAGTCATTTGTTTTTGTTAAACTTTTTTCCTCTTTACATGTACGTTAATGAGTTTGCATAAACTACTCATAAGAAGAAGTCTGTATAATATATATATATATATATATATATATATATATATATATATAATATACGTTTTTTTGTCACCACGTGACACTTTTTTTTGCTTCACATATAGAATATAATTATTGTCTATATCCCAATGGCCGTACCCGAGAATTTTCTCCTGAACTCGTCCTCTCCTGTAGCTTCTGGTAGGGAGTGAGATGTGGCTGTTTTAAGGAGGTGGGACACACAAACTGTAAGGGAAAAACTAATCCATACGAGATTTTAAAAGGACACTTGGGTATGCTACATAGGCAAAGTAACTTTTTAACCAAGCTAAAAAGAATTTCTGGAGTTTGTGTGTGTGTGTGTGAGAGCTAAAAAGTTATATATTTAATAAACCATCCATAAAATATATGGGGGCACGTGTAGGGATTTTTAAAAAACTATATTATTTGAGACAATGACAGTTGCAATAAACCGCCACAATCCCACCACGGAGTGATGTGGGAAACTCTCTCAACTGTCTGAAAACATGCGGGTATCTTTAGCTATAGTGACTTTATGAAAACATGCAAATGGAGCCCTAGGAATGATTTGTGATTATGTTAGGAACAGTGGTCAGTCTTATTTTAAAGATATTAAAGAAGAACATGTCAACTAATCCAAGCCCTTGGTGAACTTGTGTTCTTTTCAAATTGTCACCATTTTAGCCCGTTTCTTTGATAAATGTCATCCTTTGTAGTTTATTGGACAGCAGTACAGCAACGTCAGATAAGATGTTCTTGAACACACATTTATTACCATATCAGGTCCCTCCAAACGAAGTGTAAAGTCAACATAGAAAACATTTTGTCGTGCATATAAATTATTGAATTGCATTAACTTAGTTTTGTTTTGTTTAACCTCATGGGTCTTCAGAGTCTGCCCATTTTTCTTCTGGTGTCAAGACTCGAACCTTAAATTGGTCTTTGGGAATGTCTTAGATTCAGGATAGCTTCACAACTATCATTTTACCTACAATGGGAAAACCAAGGTAACATGATAATAAAAGAGACACAGACAGGAGGAATATTGGTGCAAATGCTCGTATCAGGAAGTAAGCTTGCTGCTCCAGCTGCTATACAAATAAGATGGGCTTCTAATGGGCATCCATTTCATTCCTTCATGAAGTTCAAAACCGCTATGAAACGATGGGCTTTAAAGCTTACTGTAACAGCACGGAATGTAATGGGCATGTTGTGATGAGCCCTCAAGTGCTAAGGGAGTTTTATACATGGGTTTATGAAGAGTACTATTAATAATACTAACTACATAGATCACGGTTCTGTTAATTGTCCAAGACCTCTCTGCGGTATTACATCATCTCAATAAATTTTGTCTCTTTAGCGCCAGCTTCTGTTGTTCTTAGCTTTGCCATTATTCCAGCAGTGTTCATTTTTAGTTAAAAACACCCACCGGCTATACGGAGGAAGAAGTGCTTAGATATTAACATTGTTGTTTTCGCATCCCTCCTGCTTTATAGCTAATAGACATGTAAGTTAAGTAAAACCACTGGAAAAAATAACACACACTCATGACTTTTCAAATCAAAACATTTATTTAAGGCAAGAAATACAGGTTCTGCATAACTCGAACAATGAAAAATGTGTTAAACGGTTGACGAAACATTGCAACTTGCATTATTATTAATAATTACCATTAAAAAAAGTTTCCCGAAATGTAGATATTTTAATATCTTTTTTTCTTCCGTGAAAAGGAATTTTGATACAACTGTTTACTAAATTACATAAAAGCTGTCTCCAGTCACAATTCAGTCAGTCAGCTGAGGGTCATGTCATAACTTAGTCTCTGTTCTGTAGAAAGAGCACAATACAGTTATGAAAACAGTTATCTGAACAATGTCAACAAGTCATTCAATCAAATAACCAAATGCATTGAACGGAATATAGTTGGTGGGTAAACGAAAACATCTGACAACCTTGAATCTTTGTCCAAGTACATATTAGAAATGAACAATAAATCTATACACAATCTAGATTTACCAGCAGATGCATGGTTAAAATGTTCCTATCCTAGGAGGGGTTAAAAAAAAAAAAAAATTATATATATATATATATATATATATAATCTATCTATCTATCTATCTATCTATCTATATATATATATATATATATATAATAAAATCAGGTGCTACATTGATTTCTTTTGGGAAGAAAGATTCAGAAACACTGTTTACTGGCAAATACCATTATTTGGTGCCTATATTTCCATGTAAAAAAACTGTTAACAAGGGTCACATAAGACTATATAAACATAAGTCACAGTTACTTATGGTCTTCTCCCATGTGTTCTAAGTTAATCAAGACTCTGCTTGATAACATATGCACGGGCAACAGAATATTGAAAACATTTAAGCTTACAAAGGAAAAATATAAAATATTTCATTTTAAAAAAAAATAATATAAAAGGGGGATATTTAAGCCGAGCTGTAACTATGCTATTGCCCACGGAAATTATTTGGCGATGGATTTGCTGTAAATATAAATAGCTAGAGAATGGGCAGTATGAATGAATGTACTACAAGTGCAGCCAATTACATTCTAAATAAAATATTGGAACAACCAACTGATTAACATGAGGTTCGCTACAAGATGTAAAAGTATATGGGCTGGATTGGCAACTTTGTATACTTGCTTGGAAGAGAAAGAGAATCCAGACAAGCGCTGGATTCACATCCTCCATACAATTTGGATTAAGAACATTATCAACACGAAGTTGCAAAAAAAAAAAAAAAAAAATGTGTGCATAGAACTCTTATACCTCTTTTAAATGATTTTCATGATAAAGTAATCTGCATCTGATAGTGTTTGGTAGCGGCAGACACACTGAAAAGTAGCGTAAACATTTAATTAATCAAATATTAACAAATTCATTGTGTAGGATCCTGGTGTTGAAGTGTCTGTGCATTATAATAGCTCAAAGGGTTTATTTACTAAACAGCGGGCTAAGCTGGACGTGGAAGAATGTCCACTGGCTCGTATATTAGCTTTTCATTTTAAACCTCAGGCAGATTCTCCTAGAAGAAGGGACTGTTTGAACCTTAATAGAGAGGAAGCATAGCTACCAATTGTATGGGGGAACTTTCAGCAATTTTTTGTCTCCATGAGACCTTAATCATACACAGTATTTATAACAAATGATGCAGTCATATAACAGAAAAATAACCCATATGGTGCTCAGAGTCACCTCCTGTTTCCATGACAACAACGCTTCTGGAGCTCATGTTTTGAGTAAATCAAGCCACTCAGTTAACAAATCTTTGGGTGAAATCTTGTAAAGTTAAAAATAAATACATTTGCTTTTATTGGTTAAGAGTAATTGTTCTGATCGACTACAACTATTCATAAATACATATTTTTTAATTTTAAGCATGCTGTTACACCTGGAGGACCTGTCATTTTCTTCTTTACTCTCTAGGTTCGATTTCATAAAAACATACATGTGTTTTAAGTTTCTATGACAGCAACCATCAACATCTACATTAGTGTCGCATTAGTGACACATGACTATTAAGTGATCCTAGCAAAAATTATCAATAATGCAATAGGATTTAAAATTATTCCTGGGAAAGGCTTGGCCACTCAGTTAAACATAGAAGAGGTAGAACAGCACCTTTCATAACACTTTCTAGCCAGATAAGAACAACATGATAATACACTTTGAAGAGGCTGCGATAAGAAAACAAAAAGAGCTGAGCGTCTCACAGACATTTCTTAAGATATCCTTTATTGATTTAGCCGTAAGATTTCAAACAAACTGGAGAATTCACACTGATCTACGTGCTACGCGCTAAATTAGAATGAAGGGTTCGAAGACATTCGTTACCAAACACAAGCTTCTCAAATATCTCTAACTGCCTATTTTTAGCATCTCTCTGCATACCGATCCCTTGGAAACAGGAAAAAACTAGCGCTGCTAGGGATAGGTTGAGGTCAGAAATGAGTACCTACATTTAATCATTTTGGGAATGTTGATGGTTTGGCCTAGGTACATCCTAATGTAGGAGCTCGGTAAATGAGGCGTATGTTCTCCTTGTCAAGAGTCGTTATTAAAGAATTGAGATAACAGCTAGCTTGTATGAAAATTACATATATACATTATCACGTTATAATATAAAAACATTTATATACCTAGCACCCAGTTATGTAAAGATGAAAAAGCACAAAAAAGCCGACACACCTTTGACCCTTTATCAAATATAACAAGGGAGTACGTTTATGGAAGAAAAGAAAAAAAAACAAGTACGAATGCATAGCTTTACTTCCGCAAACATTTGAAATGCAAATAGGATTTTGATCCTATTCCTGTATTAACACGTGACTTTTGGCACCGTTTTAACACAGTATACTATGTCATCTAGTTGTTATACCACCTTGTTGGTTTGTCCTTGATACATGATATTGTGTCTTTTTCATTCTTGTGGTACAAACATGTGTCTAACCAGTGTGGAACACGCCTGTTTTACTCTCATGTATGATGTACTTGAATAAACAGTTTTACAAAAAAAAAAAATAACAAGGGAGTATACAGCTATAATTTATTAGAAGCAATTACTATAAAACCAAGGGCTCTATTAAAGAGGCTTTATAACTTCAAATATGGTGTATTGGAAAAACATAACCTAGTTAGTATGTACTACAACCAAAACTGCAGTGGAGTACTGTAGGGAGGAGAGGACAGGGAAGCACGCTGTGTGCTTGTCCCTTTAAAATACCAAAGTAAAGGATTTGGGTTTTACGTGACCAAAAATCCCCAAAAAAAGAAATTGTATTTCTGCTGTGAAAGTTAAAAAATATAAAACAGAAAAGGTGCATTTTAGAACATTCAAACTCCTAAAACCCAAAAAAGAAATATTTCATAAAAAAGTGACAAATATATATTTCACAGAAATACATCCACAACAAAATGTTGGTCAGATTGCTTCAGTATCATAAATGGTAAAGAAACAAAGATCTGTCAATGTTTAAAAAATGCTTTTATTATAACATGAAACGCCATTTTCCCATAAAAACCATGGGCTCCAGCAAGCCGCTCTGCTTAGTGTCATTATCCACAGAGCCTCCTGTTCAAATTTGACTCTGACTACTTTTAGATTTTAATCAGAAGACAAAACATACTATAAAAATAAAAATGTATATTTAAAAAAACAAAACAATGTGCTACGAAACGTAGAATGTGGGGTTTAGCACTTACCTGAATAAAAGAAAATCAGTACGTTCTCTGTCTCTTGTTGGACTCGTCTCTTGGAGACTCTGCCTGCATCACTTTCAGCTTGACTCCATTCACCATCTTTCCATGTAAAGCTGCAATAGCATCGTTTGCACTCGACACATCCGCATATTTGGCATAACCAACATTTTTTCCAGGTACAATATACACTTCTATTAGATTCCCAAAACGACTAGGAAAAATAATAAATATTAATAATCAATAAAAGTTTATGTATTTGTTTTGGCTGTTTAATTTTTTATGACCGTTTATTTCATTAAAAATCTGTGTAACTATTCTGGCTTCTAAGCCGGTCCAATGCAATATGGTTTTAAAAATTAACGGTTTCATAGCATAAGTATGGTTTACGCTCATCTAAAACTGAATAAGGTATTTTATGTACACTTTCTGAAGAAGAAAAGAAAAAACATTCAACAAGAGCCCCTATAAATGTACTATTTGAGGTTTTATATACATGGATTATACCGCAGCAGAGCATATGCTTAGATACCGCTTTCATTACAGACAGAACATCTTACCAGAACACATCTTCCATTACATCCAAGGATAATGGGTGAGGATTAAACACAATAAAAAGCCTCTCCTTCGACTGTGCATCACTTGGAGCCTTCTTTTTGTATCCTGGAAGGGTAGCGTCTGTCTGAAGTTGAGATGTGGCAGAGGAGGTATATGCTCGATCATAGGCCTGCAGATAAACAAATGTATCTGTAAAGCCCTGTAAAGTAAGTTATTACAAAACTCCATGATCCCACAACTATGAGATACGAGAGAAACCCACCATGTAGCCTATGGCACCAAGTTGAAGAATTCTTATCAGTGTACATTATTAGCTTATAAACCAGAAAAGGGACACAGACAAAAAAATATATACATACGATCATATGTGCCTGTCATAAAAAATGCATGCTTAAAATCTTGTCGTGGATCTCTCCATACACAGCTGTCCTCATACATTTCACATAAACATGGCCGCATGTATCAGTCTCTGAGAAATATTCAGTTTAAGTTGGCTGCTAGTCAACTCCTACATATGCCAGACAAGAAGGCATTGTTGACTCATCTGGAACAGCAGTACTTCTGGCTTCCACATCAGCCTTGCTACAAGCCAACAAGTGGGCTGTTCTAATTATTGATCATTTAGTTATATCCCTGACATTAGACGGGCAATCTGGCTGTATGGATCAGGCATGACAAAATCAGCTCCCAACCATATCAACCTCAATCTATCAGGACCAGATTTTATCCAAGGGGTGTAGGGAACATACAAGGCCAAGAAATCCTTTGCAGACACGAAGAAGGGGTTCTTCTCTTGACTTAAGTCCTTTTGTGCAGAGGCCTGTCCCTACAGAGCCCAGGGATTGTCCCATGACTCCATATTCAGAAAGGAAAGCCCTAAACATCGGTCAGAAGGGTGTAGTTGGGCGGCACCTAAAATGAAACCTAGCCAAGGTAAAAACCCAATCAGATTTGCCTACATTTTCCCCATTTGTCTTTCCTTTGGAAGCCTCAATGAGTAGCAAATATTTTCCAGAGGAGCCTACAACTACCTTTACTGCTAGGTAAAGCAGAGTTGGCATGGAGTCGCGTCTGAATAAGTCATTGCTTACCAGTGCCAAAGTCAGTTTTGAATATGAAAACCCTGAATCAATTTTTAAGACCCAACAAGATTCGGAATGGAGGGAATTGCAGATCCGCCTGCTTTGGTGCAGTACAGTTCTGTCTCGATGCTCTTTCCATTCCACAGACAGACCTGAGAGTTTTATAGGGTTTTCCCCTCCATCTTTACTAAGGAAGGTTCTGATGGATGTCGGAGCGGAGGACCTTGGTGTACCATATTTGGCCCTTAAAACCTCGCTATCCACTATTTCAACCCACGATCAAAGTTGACAAGACGCTTTTAGTCATTATAGTAGATTGTTTTCAATGGACAAAAGAGCTCCTCCATAATCTGGCCCCTTTAAATGGATTGCAGCGGCTCTATGCTTCTAACAGACCCCATATTGTCTTCTCATACTATTGAGTTTATTAATTATTCCCTGAGTTATAACCAAGGTCAGATATAAGAAGATGATTAACACATTTGTAACATGGACTGTCATGTTCAACACAAATCTATCTATCTAAAGCTCTACAATTCTCAGAGAGTCTGGCTGCAAAGTTCATGAAAGCACATGGTTTAGCTTTAGATTTTGCAATTCCAGATTTACAGACAAGCTAATGTTAACACTTTGGATTCATTGACACCCATTTCAGATGATGGTCAGGGAGAGGTGCTTCCACATCCAAGGCAGTTAAACTAAATAAATCCCACTCAAGGCTATATTGAAGGCTGTCCTCTGATCTTGTGCTCGGCCACTTGTTACGTATTTTTGGAAGCAGAGAGATTACAGTTTTTGAGAGCTACCACCAGGTGAGTGCTATTCTACCCATGAGTTGTTGCTAGGGGGCTAGCCTCACGAGTAACAAAATAGAGGTTGCAGGAACAGTGACACTTACTGAAGTTGCAGGATACTGCTGAGGAGTTTGGGAATTCCATACCATTGAGTTTACCTGAGCCGCCACCATCTGCGATGCCATTTTCCTAAGAAGACTATAAAACAAACAGAAAATATCCACAATGAAATGCACTGATTTGCTGACTTCATTTGCTGTTGCAGATACACAAAATAGCAGGTTAATAAGTCACTAACCGCAAAATAAAGTATTGTTATGCTCTCTTCACAAACAGGGGGTTTCACACAATCTAAAACGGAGCTTTTTTTGTCTTAGTTATCTTGTCTGTTCACACATGATTGCTCCTTTCAATGTTTAGTGTAAACATATATTCTAACTATTATATTTGTTTTTCAGCTTGTTTTATCACAATTTTAAAAACTTGTTTGATCTTCCTTTTTTTTTTCTTCAAGAGGGAGAAACCCTCTTCTAATTTTAATCCCCACTGCAGCACTGAATGTAGAAGCTATACATTCAACATCCGAAATTAAAAAAGTCAGTCTGTGTATAGAGCAAAACGGCAAGTCTAAATTCAGAACATAAAAACTTCCTGTCACTAACAAATGGATGCATTTTAGTAATCAAAACAGAAAAAGACAGTTCCCGACATTAAACTTACTCTGTGCCATCTCCACCGTCATTTAAGTAAGTGACACCAAGTCGATTTCCAGGTGGGTACTCAAAACCATGTAGCTTGTATTTGGCATAAATAGCAGATGAGATGTTTTGATATTGAACTATGGCGTGTCCTGATAGGGCAAAAAAAATACATTTTATGGAAAAATAGGAGATCAAAACCAAATTCCTAAAGCGATTTGCACCCTGACAGTGAGGATCTCTCAGCTAGGCTATGATATGCAGAAGATGTGGTGTGCACATATATCTCAAGTCAGCCACTAAAATTAGAGAGGGACATAGAAATAAACATTGCTTCTACAATAAAACAGAGCAAGAAATCATACCCAGCACATACTAAACACACCTAAGGCATAGATCATGGTGATCTTGTCACATTATATGGCCATACATTGCTTAGTCCACCACTATGTCAAGGTACCCCAATTTTGGTGAGCCCTATGTAATTTTACATGGCTACATTGCTTACAAGGACAATGCATGTTAACCCACTGAGACTCTCAAGCAAGTTAAAGCCTTCTCTGAACACCATTAATGAAGCACCAACTCTAAGGTTTGCCCAGAACCTACACATATATAATAAAAAAAGGAGAAGAAGGCAACCAAAAAGCAATAGAGTAATTTAAAGGCTTCTCTGCAGGAGGAGCGCGCAACCTAAAAAGCATAAATGGCATAAGAAATCAGTGCATACCCAGCAAATACCATTCAAACCCTGGGAATCGGAATGAGTATGGTTTGAATGGTATTTGCTGGGTATGCACTGATTTCTTATGCCATTTTGCTTTTTAGGTTGCGCGCTCCTCCTGCAGAGAAGCCTTTAAATTACTTGAGTGTCTATTAAAATGCAGGGCAGCCCCACTGATTCTTGCTCCTTGGTAAGCAATATAGCCATAAAAATTAGATAGGAATCCCAAACTTGGGGTACTTTGAATAGTGACAGGTTAAGCAACATATGGCTCTATTCTTGCTCTTTTTTGGTACATAATGGTCATTACTATTTTAGCAGCAATGCAGGAGTGTTACTATGTACGCCTTTTATCTTCTTTGGGGTGCGCTCCACTTTCTGTATATTGCTTCTACAATGTTAACGTTTATTCCCCTTAAATTGATTCACGAAAATAAACACATTTACAAAAAAAAAAATAGAAAGCAGAAGGACAACAAAACATTTTGCCAGTGGAAAACTCCAATGCACCTTACCTACCGTAGCTAGAGTACAGATCACGCTGCACCTCACAGTACTCAAGTCCTGGAATAAGATCAAACAAACTGTAGATCTGCTCTTGAACCAGAGGAACCCTTGAAACCACCATCAGTCGCTTAGACACCGCTTCCTGGGTTCTGGAATCCGACAACTTGTCATAAGCAGAATAATCATATTCTTAAAAAAAACAATAAGTACACTTTAGTGAAATAAAAAAACTATATATATACACATGTTAAGAATATACAATATTGTCAAATAATATATCTCACTTGGTTCATGCATATATCCCCCTCAGTACTAAATAGGTCAAATGCGCCACAGATTTAAGGTTTTCTTTAAAGGGGAACAATCACCTTCAAAGCTTTTAACATATCTAAAATCATTTAATAAAACTACTTATGACTTGTGCTTTTTGTTTTTTTCAATTAACGTAACCGGCAAAGCTGAGATCTGGGGCGTATCTAATGGATGTCTTGTCCTGCAGCCCCCCGTCCCGTTACTCAGTCATTATAAATGCTGCCAGAACCAGCAATGTGCAACCTAACACTAGCAAAGAGATAGATTAACGGTCAGCGATAAACATGCAGATCACGACAACAGCAAGTCAGGATGGCTGCACCAATACTAAACATATAAAGTGGGGTTCTAATACATATCATATTATTACATGGCTTTATTTTGAAGAAAAGTGATCCCTCAGCAGAACTACTCTTTCTATGTTAGCATCAAGAAGGTAAAAAGCCTTAAAAGAGTGAGGGTGTGCTAGTTTTCTTTAAGAGTGAATTTGTTCACAATGAAAAATCCGTTAAATAATTCCAAACTGATAATACCATATGAATATAAAGCGGTGGCGTGGTCGTGAATTAATGGTTCTTGCTGCCTCTGACTGCTATGGTAATCCGGCTCTGAAGTTGCTCCTTTGTTTTTAGGTTCTGCCAAGATTGCCTTATAACCTAGAAAGACAACAAAGTAAGTTGCATACATGGTTCTTTTGCTTTTCATGATAGTTTAGAAATGCAAGATATTATTCTATCACTAACTGTACAAAATAAATGAAACGCACAAGCAACTCCCATGAATTTAGCTGCTGCAGCATGTTTATATTGGTTAGTAAAAAAATGCACAGTCAGATATATTTTAACCACCTTAATGTCTATGTGACAGCTATACATACATATTGTATGTGTATCAAAAATCTCTATTTATGGCTTTAGGTTAAAACTCCCCCTGATGGTGTAGAACAGGGACTTTTCTGGCTATCAGTCATTAATTTGTTGGCCAAGTACCATAGTCAAACGATCCAGCAGTATTTTGCATGACTGGAGAGTAGATCTGTTTATACAGTGACTATATATAAGAAGCTGAGAGGTCTTGAAGAAAAGCAATTAGGCTTCTTTGGGTGTAACAGAACTTACTTCGGTCACAGTTCTCTATTGCCAAGGCAGCTTGTGAAGGTTTGAGGAACCGCACGTATGCCAATCCTTTACTTTCCCCGGTGTTTTTGTTTTTAATTATTGAGCAATACTCAATTTGTCCGTAGGCCTAAAGGAAAAGATGGATGTTATCTCAAAAAATACTTAAGAAAAATATGGACAGAGAGCGGCAGACTGATCCCAGGGAATTTGTGACGTACGTAATAAATAAAAGAAAAAAAAAATACAATACTGAGTTACAAACAATACGCAATATTGGCTATACCCATTTTATTTTTCCTTGTAAGGAAATCTTTGCTGTGTAACGATCTTCTTAGACTGATGGAAATACACAAACTCTTAATCTCGCTGAATTAAAGGGACACTCCAACAACCATATGCACTTTTAACGCGTAGGACAGCTGTGGGTCCTCCTTTAAATTCTCATGTTGTCCCTTTTTCAAATGCAATGGAAGTGCTTTCCTGACATTGCTTGGCTGATTCAGTGCTCATGTACATGATATGAACAACGGCCCATACCTTAAATTTTTCCTTGACATCATCTTCTGTGTACGATTTAGGGATCATTACAAAAATCCTTGTTAATTCTTCATCTTCCACATCCCGGTGACTTGAAGAACCCCGTGACTGTGCAATAAAAACCTAAAACAACAAAAAGTATATGGTTCTTGCTGCAGAAACTGGCCAGCATTGACTGTTCATAATAAATACTGAAGTAGAGCTGAAGCCACAACTCTCTTTTCTGTAATTAAAAGAGAAAGCAATACTGTGTGCTTAGTGGCAATAATTGCCTGGACACATTGAGCCTTGTGACACCAGGGAGCCAGACAACCCAACACAGTAATCTGCCTCTGTGAAGAGGAACGGGGCCAGCTGCCCTAGCCCAGAGTTTTCTGTCATTTCCAGGCATTGTTATTTCATACTCATATGTTCCCAGTACCTTATGTTACTTAACTGGCCATATTGTTTGGATGGTGGCCTGCTATACACGTGTGCGGAATAAATCTATCATGGGAATAGGGGCGTAAATGAGTTTTTCTGTATGTGGCTCAATCATATTGTCACTGGGGTAGGTGACAATGTGTGCTTAGAGTATATTTGTTTCACTTTTCCGAGTGATTTACAGGCAGTACATCCAGTGTTGATGCAGCCGGGCATCAGATAACGACGGGTGGTTCTAGCCTGCGCGGTCATCAGAAGAACTGTCGCAAATACATACATAGTTTGCTTTTGTGCCAATACGTGGCTTATGTTTACATAATTACATGACATCATGTAAGTTTCCGAGAGAGAACTAGCTTCTCAAAAAGCCGGGAAAAGTGCGCTTTCATGTGAAACAGAAAGAAATTATAGTCGCTGTTTACTTAGGACACAACTAGAAGGATAGGGAAGGATGTTCACTAGATACATAAGTGATAGTAACCCATGGACATTGCAGCAGATAAAAAAACTGTTTTTTTACACGCCATCTTAAAAAGTAAACGAAAACTCTGAATGAGTCAATTTGTCCACAATCAAACTTGAAGTTACGTGGCATTTGTGGCACGTGATGTGCGGCGCCTTAATATAATAATAATAAATTAAATCCATCAGATAAAAATTGGATTGTGTTATGTAGCCATAGAACTTTACCCTCAATTATAAGCAAATAAACATATAACAAATAAACATTTAATATTTAAAAAGAACCAAAGTATGAAAAGTATCCAGTTGTGTTCTTAGAATAATCATAACACCTGTTTTGGGGAGTTAATGATCGGCCATATCTTAAAAGCAGCAGGTTACTAATCCCAATATAAAGACTGCTTTTATTCACAGTGTATACACAGCCATTCAGACAGAGGATCTCTAATTCAGGCAGCTGCTTTGTTGCAGGTGAGCCTAGATTAACTCTCCGTTTCTCCGTTTGTGACCGTCTGCCACGGAGCTCACCTTAATAGGCTTGCTGCTCTCACTGAGGCATCGGCCGTGCATTTCCTCCATAGCTCTGCAGGCCTGCGAGGACTTGGCATATTTGACAAACGCGATCCCCTTGGACTCTTTGGTCTGTTTGTCTTTTACCACCCAGATGTCCTGGATGTCACCGAATTCAGAAAACCTATCCCGAATCATATCCTCGGTTACCGATTTACTGACCACCAGGAAGACACGGCTATTTGGGGGGTCATCCAGATTACCTGCTGACGGGCGGAACGCACTACTGTCTTCCATCTGTGCGACAGATGAAAGGTAACAAAATAGACAATAAACTAGCGGTAACCTAAGATAATGTACAACAACAACAACCGCTGAATGTCTGCACCAATGACGCGACTTCCTAACAGCACGTCATCCAGAGCGCCTCGCCGTTAAACAGCGACCCCTACAGGCTGGATGACTTACATGCAGACTATGGGACGTGAATAGTCATTACAAGATGTAGTTGTCTCGGAGGGAAAAGGTCTCCCTCAGACTCTGTCAGTGGTCCTCAACCCTCTGCTCAAGGCTCACCTAACAGTCCAGGTGTGTCTAATGTGTTGCATAAATAACAAACAAAAACACCCTAAACACAACCGAGTAACACCTACATCCTGGACTGTTAGGTGTGCTCTGAGTGAACCAGTCTGCAAGAGTCTGCTCATTCCCATTCCATGGCCTAGAATGCCACATACATATCCATGTTAACATAGAAATACACATCCATGCTAGCACACAAATACAGATCCATGATAGCACACGAACACACATACACATCAATGCTAGCACACACATATAAGTCTATGCTAGCACACAAAAACCTACACATACACATCCATGCTAACACACAAACACTTATACATACACATCCATGAGTGTCTGCCCCGGCGAGGCCTCAGCTGCAGCCTCGTGTGGGGCCTTGCGCACCCCCGGTCTCCCACAGGTAAGTTGCCGCGATGGTCACTACAGACAGCAGTGGTTTCACTCCAAATCCCTTTTAATAATTTTGAGTGTATCCCATTCCGTACCATAAATGTCTGTTTTTACTTCGGAGAGTTCAAGCATAACTCCCTAAACACATTTTACATTGTCTCTCTTTTTCTTAGGTCCCTTCTGTGACGGCCCGAGGTTAATAAGTGCCATCCATAATAATTATGACCATCTGGGGTTAATAAGTCCCGCTTATATCAATTAATGTTAGAGTTGTGTATTTCCTTTCTATATATATATATGTGGTGTTTATCGGCTGTGCTTCGTTCTCCCTCCCGTCCTACTGTATCAATGCGCCACATGCTCTGCCCACGGATGTTGGCCCCTCGAAACACAGACAGCCTCGAGCCTTCTACAGATCCCCGGCCGCTGGGACCACTAGGGTAGCGGAGATCAGCCGGTGCGTTTATCGTACGCATCCCGGGGAAACTTTGAACTGTTGCCGCTCTGGGTCCCTTCGACCGATCGCGTCGCTTTTTGGACAGGATATCCTCAGGACCCCGAGCTATCCATCGGCACCCCAGGATCGCCGCTCCTTCAGGATCATCCCGAGAACGACGGCTAAAGTTTTATGGACATTGTGGGGCTCGGTGTCCTAAGCGAGGTGCCGGACGGTCTAGGCAGGGCAGAAGATGTGGACATGATTTACGGTCTTTTGCTCACCTAACCTGTTTATAAGCCTGTGTGCTTCCCCAATAGAGTGTGTTACTTCCCTGGACATTAGTCTCATCTAATGCTTCAGGGGCTCGCTGGATCACGCATTGTCCTTTTCAGGACAATTACAGCACTGTATTCGGCTACGCCTCGACGGGCTACGGTGCTATTACATCGAGAGGACAGAGTCCGTTCCTGATCCCTTCTTAACCCTTGCAATTCGGGGAGGAAGCAAAAAACAGCCGGGGTACCTGAGGCGTGCCCGTCACACCTTCCATTCACCTTCCTCTGTTAAAAGAGATTCTCTACAAGTCTACATCAACCTCTGTTTTGGGGTTTTCCTATAGGACCCCCCATATATCTATGTGTCTATGTTACACATAGATGTTTGCCATACCATAAGTAACCATAGGTGCTATGTCAAGCACAGCCCACAGGACTGGGCCCCCAATAACAACGTGGGGCAGCAGGGAGCGCATAGGTGGGGCAGCATGCCCTCTCATTAGGTTCTACTGGGCCCAAGAGTTATCATGGAGGCCATAGCCCCCCCCCCTCAAATACCATTATCCTTGACATAACACCTATGGTTACTTATGGTATGGCAAACTCTAACGGGCTATTGGGAACAGAAGCATTGCTTGTTGCCATGGCAATTACGTCTACTATTCTGTTGGGCTGCAAAGCACATCCTGTATAAAGTGGTCTGCTATTGGTTTTTAAGCTAAGTGATAACGACAGTGACGTGTCAGTGACAAGCCATTCTATAAGACATATACGGGGAACCTACAAGGATAAAGGGACATTCTTGACTAATTCGAAATCTAGAGAAGGAATAAAACGCATTTAATGACTTCAGGAACATAACGCGGAAATCGCTACTAATAACAACGTAAATGCTAAACGTCCTCCAACACGCAAGGTCAAACGGGCGTCCGATGCTTTCCTTTTTAGGACATCACATTAAGTCACGCCCTTACACGTCACCAGCCAATCGCATAGCAGAAAAGACAAGGGTAGCTACGCCGCCGAATAGCCGCTTCGTGTTGCTGCAGTGTCGTCATGGGTAGCGCTAAAGTGTAAGGGGCGGGCAATTTTTAAGTACCGGCCGGAAAGCGAGTAGCAGTATTTCAGTGTCACGCGTGAGGTGAACGAATAACCTTGTGGGTTCGAGTGGCCTAAACGAAGAGCGGTAAGACACAGGTACAGTGCCTATGGATTAGTGACATGAAGTGAGGCGTGTAGTGGTGAATGGGAACAGATGGCGCATAGCAAAGAGGAGGAAATTGTGCTGAAGGCGAATGTCTTAGCCGGCAGGGAGGGAGGAAGGAAGGAGTAAGCCAAGACTCGGACGGGATCATTGTTAAAATGGCTGACTGTCTCATCGGTTCACGTGGGGCTGAACAGCCAAAACACCCTGATGACAGCAAAAACCTCTATAGTATCAATGTACCATTGGAATTACTATTTATTATTCATTTTATTTACCGCAGTATATAATCAGACGCTTTTTTTGTTATTTGTGATCCCCTTAAAAGGGACACTCCAGCCAGTCATGTCTCTAATGCATGATAGCCGAGCGGTCTCTTCAGGTTTCCATGGTGTTCGGCTATTTTCTATGCGGGAGATGTGATCAGCCAAACACATCTGGCAAATTGTATAGCTGCCACCGATTAGCTCCAGTGCATACTTGGTGGATACATTTTTCTTCTAAAGAATGCATATTAATGTGTCTGGGTAATCTAATATGCATTCTTTATTACTGAGGGCTTCAGGGACCGTCCACACATGCATTTAACAACACCCCTACTTCCTCCCCGCGGAGCGTGTGTGGAAAACACAGATTTAAATGGAAGTCAATTTCTGCCACTAATTGGTTATTTCAAGCAGCCAGCCAGTGACAAAAGACATTAGAGGAGTAATACATCTTAAAATTCTGCAGTGGCAGTAGCTTGGCACAACCTTTTTGTTAGTGTTATACAACATAATCTGAATGTGGTGTCAGGTTCCATTCCAAAGCCTATAGGATCAGAGAAAAACAATTAAATGTATATTTTGTGCAACTGAAAAACTTAAGCTGTTTCTCAATGTCTTTGAAACAATACACCTGTATTTTTTGCAAACTGGTCAGGATCTGACTACACTTCACATGATTAGGAACTATTAAGGAAAATGTTGGGTTGAAGCTGTAGTGTTTTATGGGTCTAGATGCACACGTTACTGAAAAAAAGCTGGTGTTTTCACAGCAGCTGGCAGCGTTTCAACCAGATGTGACTTAAAGTAACAGTTATGGTCAGAATTGTATTTTTATCTATTCATTTTTTTTCAATATTTTTAATAGAGTACAATATGGCCGACCTTGAGAAAGGAAAGAAGGTATTTATGCTGAAATGCGCAACCTGCCACACAGTCGAAAAGGGTGGTAAACATAAAGTTGGACCAAACCTATGGGGTCTCTTTGGTCGCAAGACAGGACAGGCGCCAGGATTTTCTTACACGGATGCAAACAAAAGCAAAGGTAAGCGGGGACTAAAGGGGAAAAAGTGCACTTTCAAGGAAAATTTAAGTCAAAAGAAATTATCTGGTATTAACTAGTTGAGTTTTTTTCTTTTCATTGCACATATTTTCCTCCACCCCCTGCCTTGTTTCAAATCCACTAAGATATATCTACTGACTTGCATGCAGAAATGCTTGGAAGTCTATGCATAGTGGGCTCAAACATAACTTATTTGACAATACTTCTTGATTTACCGTTTTTTTTCTTTGATATATTTTAATAGGTATCGTTTGGGGAGAGGAGACCTTATTTGAATATTTGGAAAACCCCAAGAAATTTATTCCAGGAACCAAAATGATTTTTGCTGGTATTAAAAGTAAGGCGGAGAGACAAAACTTAATTGCATATCTAAAGAAAGCCACGTCGGAATGATACATCCAATTTGATGGAATTAAGTACCAGTCTTTTAACTTATACTGACTTCTTCTGCTGGTTCACTTGTGTCGGTCCCTATTTTATTGCTCATCCGCTTTAATAAACATTTAAGAAAAGTGAAATGTTTGGAGCATTTTTTTAATTCATGCATAAAAATCTAGCAAGTACAGCATATGTTGCAAATACCTTATCCTCTGGCATTTCCTGCTTGGTTGCCATGAACATGGAGGTTTTTATGATGTCACACCGACCTGCGTGCCAATAATAGGTTGTGAATGCATATAGGTAATAAAGTAAACAACATGTTTTAACGTATAACAAGTGGTAAATTCACACAATTTTTGGAGATCGCCTGCCCATACAATCAAACGTACGTCAAAATACATAATGTAAATCAAGCTCATTGTGTACAAAAAATTAATCCCACTCAATACTTGAAATCCCATGTCAGGTGATTAGGCTTTTTAACAATACAGCAAGGTCAATGTATGACAGATTGGATCCAGTATAACCCAAATGATATAATTTAATATGTAAATATAATGTAAAAGAAACAAATTCCGTATTTTACCTGTCATTTCCATTACTGTAATTATATAAGTGTCTTGATTTTGAAAATACCTTGTTTACATACACATCTGAATAGACTTGTGGGGGGGGGGGATCTTCGTATTCCACGAAGATTCACCCATTCCTGTGTTCGGTTTGGCACATGTATTCGTGTACATTCTTCGTGTTCGTCTTTTGTAGAAGGGGTTAATGCGGTATGCACTACGCAGCAGCTTTGGCGCCAGGATTTTAAAGGTCCGTGCGAGCAACTCTATTGGTCGCCGACAGGGGCCTCCTCTGCCATCAACCAATTACACATCTCCTGGCAAATTGTATAGTTGCCACCAATTAGATACTTTTTCTTGTAAAGGATGCATATTAATGTGCTCTGAGTAATTTAATATGCATTCTTTATAACTGAGGGTTTCAGGGGCCGCCCGCACATATGCATTTGACAACGCCCCTCCTTCCTCCCCACGGTGCATGTGTGGAAAGCGTAGATTTAAGCGGAAGTAAATTTCTACCACTGACTGGTTATTTCAAGCAGCCAGCTAGTGACAAGGAATATCGGAACACAGAGGAGTGATACATCTTAATCTATAAAGTTATATGCATTTATTTTTTTGCTGAGGCTGCCAGTCTTTGTAAAGGTGAGAGAACGGAGAGACCTTAAGGGCAAGAAACTGATTATTAAATGACAGTTGTGCCACAGGGAGTTCATGGCTTTGGTGTGATAAAGGTCTAAATTAAATATATTCTAAACAATTACCTTAATTAACAAAGAGACAAGCCATATATCTAATTTAGTTATACTAAATGCCGTGACTGCTAATATATTTGGTCAATAGCAGTAGCTTGGCACAACGTTTCTGTTGCAGTTAGACTTGGGCGCTGGTGGTAAGTTTGTTTTCTGTGAAAAAATGTTCAAAGAAACTCATCTGCCGGCGTCTTTGGTTTGGCCGAAATTCATCCAACGTTTTTGTTTTCGTAAATCCCAATTGTCCGTCTGGTTACCATGGAAACAAGAAATAAACACATAGAAGACGTTGAATAGGGAATTTTTAAAAGGTGTTAAATTAAAATCAATTCTTTCAAATCAAAGATTAACCTATAAGTTTAACTAACCTAATAATTATTATTATATTAAGTATAACCTAATCTTTATAAATTAAATATTGTTTAATTACATACTATACTTAACTAATAAATCATTTAATACAAATCGTATTACTACAGCTAATGCCATCCTGCCTTGTTATTGTCTTATTGTCTTGAGTTGACGAGTTTACTTAGGGGCTATTTATTATTAGCTTATTATATTTTTTTATAAGAATAATAAAATTAATGATCAGGAAGTAGGTTAGGTTGTGTCTTATGACCTGTTATGTGTGAGAGTGTGTTTTTGTGGATTAGTGAGTGAGTGTGTTTGTGTGCATGCACCACTTTGTATGATGTATTTACTATTTATTTAGTGTGAGTGTGTGAGTAGAACTAGAAAAGGCAAACAGAAAAGATCCTTGTTAATTGATACTGTGTGTGTTTTGTTTGGTTTGTTGATTAAATCATAAGGAAAAAAAGAAATAACAGGAAAAAGCAAGAAAACAGAATCATAAGGAAAAAGGAATAAACAACAAAAAAACAATCATAAGGAAAAAAAGAAACAATACTGCCTATTGGGTAAAATATGTTTAGGTGACACCACTAGCAGCAGAATAGAAAAAAAAATGGAAGTGAAGTGAGTGGGCAATTGGCGACCTACTCCCCTGTTCCATCCCCAGGGCAAAGCATCCAAACACTGTCAGCCCTTGATGCTTGGGAGCAGATTTCCAGAGCTCAAACACTAGGAGATAGCAGGCGTCACATTGCAAACAGATGCAGCCAGAGGGGAGTACTATTACCTTTATCGTTTTTTGGGTTACCTTTAAGAAAATGAACTCTCCAAGTTAAAAGCTGGGTACCCCAACTTGGGCAAATTGAAGTTAGGAATGGCAATATGCTCCATCAGATGAGGTGCCATGCGTGAGCGCCGCGTGTATATTTTCCACGTGCTCCCTTTGATTGGAGGACATGATAGCAACTGCTGCGCAACCCATGAGAGTGCAGGCCAGACACCCATTTTTGGGGTCAAGATTAGGCACCGAAGGAAGCTCACAGAGGTAATGTCTGACCATTTCACCAGCACTACTCCGCTTTCTGCTGCTAGCTCTGCCAGTAGCTCCTACTATACTCCCAAGCACCTCTTCCCAAAATGCAGGTGCTCCGCTCAACTGTGTTCGACTGCTTGTAGCAGTGCTGCCGACACTGCTGCTAGGAGGAGCAAACAACATCCTCTTATCCTCCTGCTGCACTTCTCCCTCGGACAGCATTGCCCTTTTATGCTGCCAGTCACATACCCTTTTCAAAAATTGACCTTGTCTCTTTTGTGCTCCTCCTCATGGCTATCTTTGTTAGGCCACACCCCCTTCCACTTACAACTTTTGAATCCAGCTAACCCCTCCTCTTCCTTCAGGCTGTGACTATAATTACCCAGCTAGTTCAGTTGCTAGTTGCACTTTTGCGATTTCACACCTGTCCTTCCTGTCCTTCCTGTCCTTCCTGTCCTTCCTGTCCTTCCTGTCCTTCCTGTCCTTCCTGTCCTTCCTGTCCTTCCTGTCCTTCCCCTCCATCCTGATTCAGTGGTACCCTGACACCTGAGAGATATCTTCTTTCTACTAGCCTAGGTAAAGACTTCCACTAGGCTATCTTATTTTGTATTTTACCTAACAGGATCTCGCAAGCACACTAAGCTAAGTAACAGCTAATTTACAGCTAAGTATAATTATTTTAAATGTTTTATTTCTTGATGAACTATTAAATAATAGAATACACTAGTAGTCCTCTAGTATATTATATTACTATTATATTATTTATATCACCAAATTAGTTAAGCTTAACTAACTAACTTATTGGTTTGACTGACTGTCCTGAATTATTCTAAGAAAAAAATATTTAAAAAAAAAACAGGGAAGACAGGCCAGGTTCACCTGTGTTGATCCCTGTTTTATTGCTCACCTACTTTATAAAACATTTAATAAAAGTGAAATGTCTTGAGCATGTTTTTAAATTCACGAGAATTTTGTGATATGCATGGAGAATCTAGTAAGTATAGCATATGTCGCAAATACCTTATCCTCTAGCATTTCCTCCTAGGCTGACAGAAGAATGGAGGTTTTTACAATGTCACACCGACCTGTGTCCTAATGATAGATTGTAAATGCATGTACGTAATAAAGTAAATAACAGAATAACATATAACAAGTGGTAAAGTCACATGATCCTTGGATATACCCTGCCCATAAGTCAAAACACATAATATAAAGCAAGTTCAACGTGTACCAAAAATGAATTCCATACAACAGAAGACCCATGTCAGAGTTCCCAGGTGATCAGGCAGTCAATGTATAACAGATTGTATCTAGTATAACCCAATTGAAGACAAGCTCCCAAAATCTAAATATTAATTTAGGAAAAAAAGAAAATATAAGACGACCCTATAGGAAAAAAAGTTTTACTAGCAAATATTAATTAATGTAAAGTATTTTTTCATATTTAATAAAAGCAATGATTCCCAAAAATTTTTTTTGTTTTTATTTCCTTTTATGTGCCAACATGCCCTCATACTTATGCCCATCTGCCCCCAGGCTTGCCACTCTGCCTCCCTGATATGCCTTATACCCTCCTATATGCCACTCTGCCTCCCTGATATGCCTTTTAACCCCCTGTATGCCACTGCCTCCAGAAATGCCTTATACCCCCTTTATGCCACTCTGCCTCCAGAAATGCCTTTTAACCCCCTACTCTGCCTTATGCCACCCATACAACACTCCCGCACCCCCCCCCCGCCCCCGATTTACCAGTGCTTCTGACTCCCTGGCATCTGGTGGGGGCAGCGGGTGTTCCCGCCGGAACTTCCATGAACACTGGTGCTGCATCATAGAAGCTACGGCGGAAGTACAAGCAGTAGCAGGGGTTGTCTGCATTTATCTTCAGTGATAGACACCCGGTGTAAGTGCCGGCAGCAGCTGAGGTTACCAGACAGGAGGATCCAGGTCCCCTGCAGTGCTGCGGGAGATCTGGATCTTAGTCTCATAGTCAGACCTCAAAAGTCAATGCAGCAACTGCTGTGGTGAAAATGCTACTGAGAGCAAAACATATTTTAACAAATATAACTCATGGAACAAGAGGAATCATTTTGAAAAGTGCTGTAGATCCAAGCCTCAAAATACAGGCGCATGGATGACGCCATCTAGTGGAACTAAAAACATGTGCACAGAATAAATGAAGTGGAAAGTGAGGATCACCACGATCTGGACTGATTTGCAAATGAAGGAGAAGTATTTACTTTACTCTCAACAACTTGTAACAAGCAGATCAAGCTGAAAATTGACCAGTCAAATAAACTAAACCTGACGGTTTATGGAAGTGAAACAATTTGGACACTGGGCACTGTTACTCTGGCTCTTTCAGGGGGCAAGTTGTCACTTTTTTTATGTGCTACATTTGGCATTACTGGCACATACTGCATCCTCTGCACATATTGCTCAGTTTTGCACAGTACCATTTAAAGACTCATCCCCTACTGGATCCATTATTTTTTCCTGCTGCTATCTATATTTACGCTGGTGTTAAAGGGGAAGTGCTGTCCTCAGTCAGCACAGCGTAATCCACACCAGAGCCCGGGTGGGGGCCCTGGATCAGATCTTCACCAACAGATGGGTGTGTGATCCCAAATCACACATTTGCATATTCGCTCCACTCACTGGGGTGGGTTACACCACCTCTATTCTCTTTTGCATTGTAGTTTTTGTGTGGGACAGCGGGATTCCCACAGAGTGTCTGTAGCGATTTGTACACATCTTAGACCCTGCATTTTTACTCTGTCAATATAATCAGTTAATACATACATTCAGTATTTATATTGTGAATTATCCTGAACAATTGCATAAAAAAAATCACAAAAATAAAAACCCCATCTCTCAAACGTTTACATCTTAGCCATGCCCAGAGAAATGCAAAAGCAAGGAAGCGTCAAATGAACAGCTTGCACTTTCAATTTGCCAAGAAACCATTCTGAAGTAAACATAAACTGCCCACTCCTAAATGTACAAAATGATAGGCATAGGTACTGAAGATACACTACAGAAAAGTGCCCGTTATAATTGTTTAAACAAAGAAAAAATATAGCAATAGCAAATTATAGCTAAAGCAAGAAAAGCAAATTATTCCTCCTTTCTCATTTCTCTATGAAAACATATTTGTGTGCAAAAAAAAATTGTGAACCCTTTGGAATTACCTGGATTTCTGCATATACTGGTCATTATATTTGATCTGATTCTCAATGTATAAATGTGTCTTAAACTATCATCTGATCTTTATCTAAGTTACAATAATGAAGAAACTCAATTTGTTTGAACAAATAACACACAGATTATTGTATCGGTCTTATCTTATCATATAGCTTAGTATAGGCATAAAGCCTGGGCCCCCATGCCCATCTCCTGTAAGCACACTTAAAAAGATCAAGGGCGAGCCAAGGGTAAGTTGTACCTAGCTACAGTATTCCTTCAATGCCCTCCATAACTAACACAATACATACTAAAACACATAAAACACAATACTGACACCCACTCATGCTTATACCATACTCCAACATTCACTAACACATACAGTAACAGACACATATGCTAATATCATATGCTCATGCACACACATATTTACACAGACCTACACACTCACACTAGCATACACTTACACAGTCACGCAAACACACACTCTTACACACTCCTCCTGCTCCTTCAAAGGCTGTCCCTGCCCTATAAAATGCCTTCACGTGAGCTAAACTCTCCTATAGTCTCCAGTAATTCAAAGAATTTCTTAGGACTAATTTTAGGGAAGTTTGTCAAATAACTGATAACCCCCACTGTCTCTTTCTTAGGCTCAGTCCTGCTGTCGGGTTATCCCGTTAGCCTTCTTTGTCTTCAGTCAGTCTAAATGTATTGCTTAATTTTTCATTTATTATTGCTTTCATTTATTAAAATATGTTTACATTAAACATGTGTAGCTGCTCCAACTCAATGATGTGCCCGTTTCACTCTTGTGTATGTTACCCCACATACGTCTTAATTGTAAGATTGTTTCAGCAGGGGCCTCCTAACCCTTTATTTCTGTAACTCAAAAAAGGTTTAAGATCCCTTAGTATCCTTAAGTCATACAGCTCTGCAGGTTTGTTTTTGGACTTGCTCATATTGAATTACGTATTCTATAGTGTTTTATATACTATTGATAACCAATATTTAATTAGTTTATTATGAATACTAAATTGTAAAATCAAGAATTTGGCAAAGGAACACATCAGTTGTTTATCTTTACAATACTTTTCAAAGGCAATTAAAAAAAACAGTTTGCTGAACAAAATCTACAGCACAACATGCACTGTGTTCTATTATTGCTAGATGATATGCCGAGGCTGTTGCCAGTAGGCTTACTGGAAGTACGGAATTGTTAGCTTTAAACCATTTGTTCCAATTAACAAGCATTTCTCCAAATGCAGACTTTGCCAGGATTTGTCATGGCACACATGCTTAAAACTGTCACTCTAGTTTACTTCACTGTAGCCCAATCAGTAAAGCCAACAGCTAGGAAGCCTGTGCATGTTTCCTGCTGCCAGAGGAACCATGTGCTTAACATGCCCTGGGCTCTTGTTTCAGCTGCCTGGCCAAGACCCTGGATAAAGCTGCCTATTCCTTTGTCAAATGTTAACTTTGCAGGGGCTGGCAGACAGATTTCATGATTGGGAACATATTCAATTGATTGGCCTAGACTTTGGAACAATTATGGCATATCCTCCGTGGTCCGACTATTCTTGAAAACATAGGTATTTAAGCATTCTCCGTGTATGACTGGTGCAGACCTCTCGTAGTGTTGTGTTTGCTTCCTGTTTGGTTAGATGGCATTGAGCTTCTGTGAAGGCATGATGTCATCAACTGGACATAGCTTGCAGGTACATAGAAAGCACTGTTGACCGTTATCTGCTGTAGGATTGTGTCAGTTAATAAAAAGTGCCCGTTACATACAGAAGTGGCCTTTGCAGTTAATTACGTTAAGTAGGACATAACACCTCTTTACAAAACACCCTACCAACTGGGAACCAGATGAAAAACAGTCACCCATAGTGACCCAATGAAGTCAGGAATCTTAACATGTATTTATTATCTGGTCATGCAATAAATTGTAAATGTGTGCCGTAGCTGAGAATATTGATGTGGCCTGTCTCAAATCGGCCCCTGTACAAAGTTTTTGTCCCCATGTATAAAAATGACAATTGAGCCTTACCAACTTTATCTACATACCTAAAGCTGTTTTGTCAAAGTAAAATCTAGATAGTATTTTATAATGCTATATTATATTATACTGAGTAGAAGAGAACTAATCAAAGGTCCCCTTTGAGTTTCAGTTGTAAAGATTACAAACAGTTTTAGCTCAGGAATCCCATATCAATTTAGGCTATTTTTCTAAGTCTGGTTTGTGATGTTTTGGTCTGTAATTGTCTGTGGAATTATTATGCAGCATATGCTCAGCAAATGGGTTTTATTCATTCTTATTCATGAAAACATTGCACTAAAAAAGAACTATTCTTATTTCCCTCTGGTAATTCATTTCCCCAGTTATTTTTGACTTGGCAAAGTTTGCTTGCTTTGCAAGTAATTTTATTTCTAGCTTCGTCTTTGTTAAATTACTATTCTAATTATAATGGTTTTGCCTCCTGCAATGTCACACAGTCTGTGAATTAAATAAACAATTCATGTAATACAAATATTTACATTTCAATGCTGCAACATATTTTGTGGGCTAGTTTGAAGATCCTTATCAATCCTTATGTAACAACAGAGGTGCCTCTAATGTCCTCAATGTCTCAAAAAAAACCAGAAAAAAATAAAATGTATCTATTACAACAAGTTCTAAAATGGGGTTTTCTCTTATACTTTATACCACAGACTCCCTAGGGGTGCTTTACAAAAGTGATCATTTATAGAATAAGTAAACCGTTTGAAGGGGCTAGTTATATAAGAAAGCGGGGCTTTCTTTAGATGCCATTATTTTGATATCATCTAATTTGTTATACAAATAATAATAACATATGGTGAACAAAGTAAAGAAATGAAACAGATTTACTGATTTTTATTTGAAAAACTTTTAACCATCTACAAAAGCTAATAAAAAAACATGCTAAAATGATTCTAACATTTGTCCTAAATTAAGAAATACACACTTTTTACAAGTAGAAATGGTTTCAATTTACCTCCATCAACCATATATTATTGAAAATGAGGCACATCAAGATATTTCCAATGCTGCCAAACATTACTCCAATATGTGTTCAACAACATTTCCTGAGTACAGTGATACCATCCATCCATAGGTTTACCTGGATGTTTGGGGCTAAAAGGCCACATTTGGGAGGTGTATATTTTTTAATTTGAAATTTTGACATCCATATATTTTTGAAAACGGATGCTGGTATCAATGCCTTTGTCAAAGTTTGTGTTAGTATCCTTTTCTGGTTTTTTTTTTCACACACGTTTTAGTTCTACAGGTAAAATGAATCTACAGCTCCTGGTATTAGTCACTACCAAACAACAACCAAGTATGTGTTCAGCAACATCTCTCGCGCACAGTGACACTACCCATGCATACCCATATGCATGTTTGTCAAGTTGTTTGGGGGCTAAAAGGCCACATTTCGGACATCGACAATTTTCAAGTTCAAATTTTGACATGTGATCATCCTGCCCCCATGTGTTATTTGGGACATCGTTAATGCTGGCCAGTTCAATTTACCCATTAAAATCATATATGTTTGAAAACTAGACACCCCAGGGTATCATCTGGTCAGTCTGTGCCCATGTCCTATTTTTGGGACATCTTTGAACCCTGCCAATTTGATTTACCCCATCAAATAATTCATTTTTTAAAACTAGACACCCCATGGGGATTTAACATGCTGGTATTTTAACTCTTTCCATGCAAGGATTTATGTGAATATATATGGCTAATTTTAGGATTTGCTCATAAAAATAAACTTTTTATCTCTGTCAGTGGTGCTTGAGACCGCTCTCCAGAGCGTGAAACCTCCAATCGCCCACATTCCTCCAATGCCTGGAGAACCAGTCTGCCAACAGGTTCTCCTCCCCTGGAAGGTATTCCGCCTGCAACGGGATGTTGCTAGCCAGACAAAATTCGAAGAGTCTTTCATCAGCTCAGTAAGACGTCTGGACCTTGTGCATCCCAAGCGATTGATGTACCTCTCCCGCCGAGACATTGTCCATCCGGAGGAGGAGGCAGCAATCTTTCGCCAGACTTTGGATTGCAAACGACCCTGCAATCAGGTCCAGACAGTTGATGTAAAGGGAGCGTTCTTCCAGTGACCGCCGACCCCCTCCTCCTGATCTGTTTGTGCTGATCACAATGTGTTCAGCAATGCAGGGCTCCATATCTGCTGTAACAAATTTAGGACTAAGGGGACAGAATGGGTTAACTTGGACTTTACACATGTCAGGTTAGCCCAATGTCTGTCTTCTTGAGCAATGTCATGAACACAGCTGCAAATGGAAGATACACTCAGTGTGCAGAAGGCAAGCAGTAAAGCTAGTCACAAGACAAATAAGTTAAATAATGCTTGTTTAGCTGAAAGACATGGATCGGTGAAGCAAATATAGTTCACTTCAATGATTCCTAAAATATTTGGCCATGGCTGCAATTTGAAAACTCTTCATGAAATACTTTTTTCTATGAAAAGTACAAACTGTGGCATTAACTGCACAATTATATTTTAAAGAGCAGCTCAAATTTAGGGAATTCCTGATTATTGGATCGTTACGAAACAACAATTATGTAAGCTAAAGGCTGTAAATAAGGAAATGTAGTTGTTTGCCTTGGACACAAATAATAAAACAGATGCATTTGATTTCTTGGAACCCTCCAGCTTTTTGAGCCAAGAGACTTTGATTAATTATTTCCCTTGTTCATTGGCTGCCTGCATCACCATAAATTATTAAAGAATTGTTATGGGTATCTGAATCATAGATTCTTATTTTTGCGTTCTTACCATATGCTGGGTTCAATGTAATTGCCTAGAATTTGGGAAAAGTGTCCACATAAAAGGTCCGATAAAATTGACTTACAGAGTAGTACTATGGCATGGTAATGAATAACGATGGTCTACAAACTGTGGTAGCAACCTGTGGCTCTCTGGATGTGGTTCAACTGCTATGACCCTTGATTAGCTCTAGCAAGTTCGTAGGGAAATGCTGCTATTGATGGAGTACAACTGACATTACATAGAATAGCTCAATAAAGCAAGTTTCAAATGATCTTTGTAACACTTAGAAATATTATTCAGTGATTTATGTTTCAGATGTCTGCATGGTATGGGAATCTACAGTATCTCACAAAGGTGAGTACATCCCTTACATTTTTGTAAATATTTTATTATATCTTTTCATGTGACAACACTGAAGAAATTACACTCTGCTACAATGTAAAGTAGTGAGTGTACAGCCTGTATAACAGTGTAAATGCGATGTCCCCTCAAAATAACTCAACACACAGTTATTAATGTCTAAACCTTGGCAACAAAGGTGAGTACACACCTAAGTGGAAATGTCCAAATTGGGCCCAAAGTGTCAATATTTTGTGTGGCCACCATTATTTGCAGAACTGCCTTAACCCCCTTGAGCATGGAGTTCACCAGAACGTCACAGGTTGCCACTGGAGTCCTGTTCCACTCTTCCATGACGACATCAAAAGGGTTTAGGTCTGGAGACATGCTTGGCCAGTCCTTTAGCTTTACCCTCAGCTTCTTTAGCAAGGCAGTGGTTGTCTTGGAGGTGTGTTTGGGGTCGTTATCATGTTGGAATAGTGCTCTGCGGCCCAGTCTCCGAAGGGAGGGGATCATGCTCTGCTTCAGTATGTCACAACACATGTTGGCATTCATGGTTCCCTCGAAGAACTGTAGCTCCCCAGTGCCGGCAGCACTCATGCAGGCCCAGACCATGACACTCCCACCACCACGCTTGACTGTAGGCAATTTGATGCAGTGTGCGGCATATGGTCTGAGCACTGACAGGCTGACCCCCCACCCCTTCAAACTCTGCAGCAATGCTGGCAGCACTCATACATCTATTTCCCAAAGTTAACCTCTGGATATGACGCTGAGCACGTGCACTCAACATCTTTGGTCGACCATGGTGAGGACTGTTTTGAGTGGAACCTGTCCTGTGAAACTGCTGTATGGTCTTGCCCACCGTGCTGCAGCTCAGTTTCTGAGGCTTGGCAATCTTCTTATAGCCTGGGCCATCTTTATGTAGAGCAAAAATTATTTTTTTCAGATCCTCAGAGAGTTCTTTGCCATGAGGTGCCATGTTGAACTTATTATTAAATCAGAAATTCCCTACCCATAGGGGCAGTCCAGATCCAAAGAACCTTCCTCTACACAAATGCCATCACTCATCTAACCTTTTTTGCCATACCAACCAATTGGGTAAGAAGTCTTAAAAAGATGATAAAGAAAGAATCCTATGAAATGTATGAAAATGCAAGTGCGTTTGAGATTAGCTTGACCAAAACAAGCACATTTTAAGGAGAACTTTCAAACCCATCCCTTAAAATCCTCTAACACTTGCTTTTATGATGGACGGTGATAAACTATGACTGTGAAACAGATGACGACTGTGAGTTTTTAAGGACAGCTTTCAAACTCACCCCTTAAAATCCTCTAACACTTGCTTTTATGATGGACGGTGATAAACTATGACTGTGAAACAGATGACGACTGTGAGTTGACGACTGACAGCTTTCAAACTCATCCCTTAAATTCCTCTACCACTTGCTTTTATAATAGATGGCGTTAAACGATGACTGTGAAATAAATGGCGACTGTGAGTTTTACTCACAGAGAGAGAGAGGTTAAGAAAAGTAGATGTCCCTGCGTGTTTAAGTGTATATTCCCAGCAAACTGACATTTTTCAATGCTGCAGAATTTCCCAATTGCAAGACAGGAGAGACTTTAACAAGATGTTCTGCATCACCAAGAAACACCATCCACCCACACAGATGATGAAAAGCCACTCAGGAAGCTGTAAATGTGAATGCTCAGTTCCAAATCCAAATGTGTACAGAAACCAGTCCTATAAGTGTAGTTAATAAATCATTGTTAACCACTAAAACATTAATGTGAAGTTATTCTGCTATTCTATTTGATTTTGATAGCCCTTTTTGTTCTACATAATCATTTTCTTTTTCTTGGATTCTAGAAAATGTAATAGATGTGTTAACTTTCTTTAGCTATTAGTGTAGTTTAGATTAAACAGGTTCATTCTTTTTTCTCAGGGGGAGATCAAACACCCTTTGTTGTGTGTATTGTATATAAATAATAATAATACATATAGGCACTAGTAGATGAATGGGAAACTGTGTTTTGATTGATTCCCCCAATCATATCCAATTGAAATGGTAGTCTTAACATGCTTATGGTGTCTAAGACAAGGGTGCGTTGCATCTCTTTCACAAGGTGCATAGGTTCTCAAGATTTTTAAATAAGTCTGAGTATTGGAAATCAAGGATTTAAGGACAGGGCTGGATAATAGAGCTGGTCCTCCAGGGCAATCACTCTCGTTCCCCTTGTGGTAGGTAGTGGCATACCACTGTTATTTTTTAAGGTGGGATTTCATTTTGTGCGTTGTCCACCTAGCTGTTGTGTTGTCCTACTTTTGCTGACAGTGGTGATCATGGACCAATTGAGGAGACCAGGCAGCTTCCCTAGACTATTCCCCCGGTCACACCCTAGCTCTGCCCCCAGCAGCGCTGTGTATCTTTTCAGATGACCAAATGGTCAGTCAGGGTATGCTTAGCCACACATGTGGCCTAAATATTATATATATATATATATATACAAATTATTTAATATTTATTATCACTAATTTCAATAACTCCAAATGGTTATTTCATAAGATATGTCCTGTTTGTATTATTGAATAAAAATAATTATAGTGAAAGTGGCTAAGGAGCGAGGAGAGCCAAATACCATCCCCAGTCTGGGGAATGCACATTTTGCTGAAAATCAAGCCCTTTTCATGTTGCATTATACGTGATACAACATTAGAGGAAGAAGTCTAGTTAAGCAGAAACAAAACATCACTCTGTGTAGGTAATTAATGTCATTTTTTGTAGAGATCAACAACCAGAGTGGTTTTCAGCGGTCACGCATGTTCCTTTAGGGACAAAGTAACACTCCCATAGCAGTTAATGGCAGACATTTTAAGGAAGTATCAGTGTGCATTCCAACTAAATTCAGTGTCATTCACTCATAGTTTTGGAAACCAGGTGCTGGCACACAATGCTTACTGGCAGAATAGAACAGTACCAGGAATAGGCAAAATGACCAGATAAAGGTTTGTGAAAATAGTTGGTATCTACGGTATGTCCACACAAAGCCTTTTTTGCCATCTACCCCTGCTTGGCCCATTTTTCGGATGTTACTAAACCACCACCTTGATGTTGGCCTTATGTCCCCCTTTATGTTGTCTTTATGTCAATGTAAACAATCTAAGATTTACATATAGATAAAATAGACAAACATTAAGGATATAAAAGTTAATATATTTTTATGGGGCAACTGTGATGCAATAATATGATAAAATAGTATAAAAAATGTGAGCTGTAGATCTCTAAGATATTTGTAAAGTCTATAGTGTTTCATTGAATTTGTGAGTAAGCGCTGAAACAGCATAGCATGTTTATTGCAAGAAATAGCAAAAAAAAAATATGAAAAGCATAAATACATGGAAACAATGGAGCGATGACAGACATATTGACACAATCTAGGTCATGTGAATGAGGAGCACCTAGATTTAATGAGGCCACTAACTTGTTATATATACTTTGTTGCTAGTCAAATCTTTTATGTGAGTGCAAGGATATCTGTCAAGGTTTCTACTAATTGTTGTTCCCATGTTTATTAAATTTTTAAAAATTTCAGTTTTATTTTATGTTTAGATTCAATATTAATATGATAAATATGATCTTCTGTAACATTTTTTTAAATAAAATGTCCATCACATAATAAGTACTAAGTACAGTGAGTACTACATATTATATATATATATATATATTATTATATATTTAAGTCCCGGGCAGGCGCCATGGCAACAGGCGTGAAGTTTTCAGCAACCGCTCTGTGCCCCACTCTCCGTGACGCGGCAGAGTGGGAAGATGGACGCCTCGCACCCCCACCGCAGGACTCAACAAGGTAAGTAAGGATAATGAGAAGTAGGGAGAGGGGCAGAGGGGGGAAGGCAGTGAGAAGGGGCAGAGGGGGAGGCAGTGAGATGGGGCAGAGGGGGGGCAGTGAGATGGGGCAGTGAGATGGGGCAGAGGGGGGGGCAGTGTGAAGGGCCAGAGGTGATAGATAGTGATAAAGGGGGAGAGGGGATAGATAGTGAGAAAGGGGAGTTTTGTGCCAAGATTTTTTTTCCTCTTTTTTTGTGATGGGGGGGCGCCGGAGGAGTAGTCCGCACAGGGCGCCACAACACCTAAGGCCGGCTCTGCATAGAATCTATTAAAGAGTATCAGGGTCAGTTCATTGAGAAAGCAACCAGGTATGCTGATGCCCCATGCATGCAGTGGATAGTCACAATGTGCAATGGCAGTGGTGTTCTTCAACAGTAACAGAACACTCTAGCATTGAGCAGTCTATTCACAAAGCTATTTGAGTTAGAGCTGCTAAGGTAACTTGACTAAGCTCACTTAAATTAAGCAACTTTGTCTTTTCAATAATGTCAGCTTGACTAAATTTCAATTTGGCTTGATGCTAACCTGCAGTGAGTTGCAAATAAATACTTTGCGTCTCATTTGTTCACTGAAAGTTAACTTGATGAAAGTGATGATTACTGAAATATTTGATGACGTAAACACCTAAATTGACTCCACTGAACGCCACCTCATTTGACTCAATGATCAAGCAGTGGACAGGTGTCCAGCTGAACTTGATGAGGTCTTTACCCAACTCAACATATGACTAAAATTGCTCATTTTTACCCAAAATTACCTTTTGTGAATAGACAGGCTGCTGTGTGAATTATAATAGTTTTGAGATGTTGAGTAGTTTTGAAATAAATCAGTCAAGTTACCTCTTTGACAACTTGAGCACACCTTCCTATCTGCCCACCTGCCTCTACAGTAAGTACACCACTGTAAAAATGACATTTTGTGAAAACTAGCCCAACTGGAATGTAATTAGTGTTGCACCACAGGCATACCTGAAGTAGAAACCTGATTGACAGTTTTGATAGAAGAGGTTCTATAACATTTAGCACAGTAGCCTTTGTACTCCCCGTGAAGGGTTAATTTTGATATGACAAAACATTGCAAATGTAACTTACCATCATAAAGATAATTTATCTGTGAACTGGTTCCTGGGATTCCACTGGATTTCCCCATTGTTGTGCTTTGCTGCACACGTTTAAGTTTTTATGTGTTTGAAAGTCTATTGCTAAATTAATCCTTTGTGTGTCAGGGTAGTGAAGAAAGGGTTAACAGAGTTCATTGGTTTCCATGGTGACTGCCACATAACTAATAGTTTTACAGCCTTATAGAATATCTTTAGCGCTTTGTACCAGCAATGTATCTTTATCATTCCCTTGTGTTAATCACTATAACTTTTTTTTATATATATATAAATAATACATGATTGGGGGTTACTGTTTATTCACATTCCGTCTTTATTAAGATTGCGTCCCTATTACAAAATCTGCGACGTATTTAAAGTTTAATAGCACACAGGGCAGGGATGATAAAACCCATTGATGCCCAGAGATAGGGCACAGCGCAAGGTGACTCTTCAGCGCAAGCTTCGGGGCTGGAACTGGTAATTACGGTGCCCATTGTTTTTAATGGTGCAGTGAAACAGTTACATTTAACCCTGTCCTGTGCCTTCGCTCCACCCAAGTGTATTTACGTCATTGGGAGGTTCCTATAGCTGCCTGGTGACACTTACAGCCGCGTTATGCTGCTTCAATGCATCTTTCCGAGCGCTGGGAGAACACGGCCGGATATATCGGGCTGAATATCGCGAACGATCAGGATCTTGACAGTGAGCGTAAGCTGTTTCCTCAATAACTGCGGGGGCACGGAGGGAGTATCGTGGCAATACCTTGAAGAAGACCTTTCCCGGTAATAAGTGTGAAGTTTATTTAGGAATTGGACTGAAAGGATTAAACCTTGACTGGTGAAAGAGGGCATTAAGGAATAGCAGGTGCATTCAGTCTAGAAAATTAACCCAGCATGTCCCTGCAAACCTGAGAGATAGGGTGGGGTAGAGACTGACCTCTGGCATGCCAAAAGGGGATTCTGCAGATATGTCAGAGCCGGCGTTGGACTTCTCTAAAGTAGAAAGTTTTCTGGATAAACATCCAGATCTCTTTGAGGACTATTTAATCAGGAAGGGGAAGTACTGCATGGTGGAGAAATGGTTGAAGAGAAACCAGACATCTAAAACGCCTTCCAACTCCAGTACTGATGATAAGAGCAAGGAGTGTTGGGGTAGTCGTGGGGATGGGCTACAGAGGAGGGCATCGCAGAAAGAGCTGAGGAAAAGTTTTGCCAGGTCAAAGGCTATTAATGTCAATAGGACCTACGATGAGCATGTTAATTCTAGAGCCCAGGAGCCTCTGACTAGTATGAGGAGAAGAGCACTGCTGAGAAAGGCAAGCTCTCTCCCACCTACAACTGCCCACATCCTCAGCGCCCTGCTGGAGTCTAGGGTCAGCATACCACAATATCCATCGACTGCCATTGACTACAAGTATCACCTGAAGGAACACAATGAGAGGGCTTTCTTCTTGGAGCTGGTCAAGGATATCTCAAATGAGCTCAACCTCACCAGCCTGTGCTACAAGATCCTCATATTCGTTTGCATAATGGTGGAGGCTGACCGCTGTTCCTTGTTCTTGGTGGAAGGAAGCGCCAACAAGAAGAGTTTGGTATCAAAGTTCTTCGATGTGCATGCGGGGACCACTCTGTTACCTTCCTGCAGCACGGAGAACTGTAACGAGGTCCAGGTGCCCTGGGGAAAGGGCATCATCGGATATGTGGCTGAACATGGAGAGACCGTCAACATCCCCGATGCCTACCAGGTATGTCCAATTCTGAGGACTTCCCGCAGGCGAGTTGTTTCAGATGAAGGTGGTGCGGGGGTAGGGAGGTGTATGTGGTTGGCGAATTGCTGTACCGGGCCAGATAAGTGGCAAGTGTATATTTTCTGTCTATTATAAATGGAGATCGATGGCCTGCAGTGAAGCAGGTTCTATTCTAGAGGTTCTTCCACATTACACTGCAGCCAACATCTTCTCCCTATAGTAAGGAGGAAGTTACAATTCAGATGCTGAAACACTGCAAACACATCATCATGGAGATTCCCATTCTGTTCCTAAATCTAACTCCAAATACCAAACTATCTGGAATATTTTATTTTTGGACCTGGTTCCAACTCTCAGTTTCCTAGACACATTACTAAAATCTTTTACCTGTTGTGGGTGTATGGGATTGCCTTGGTGATCTTCTCCTGTATATTTTGCTGCACATGGTGTGCAAGTAACTTCAATGAAATTACCCAATTCCATGCCAGGTTGGTGAAGAATGGGGTATTTGCCTTTCTGGCATCTAAGGTTAATGTTTCTTTTGTTTTAGCTGTAAAGCATTAAAACAATCATGACACCAAATAAATAAAAAATATTAAAAATAAATAAAAAATAAAACAAAGATAATAAGGAGGTACAGAACAAATTGTTTTGATTTTTGGCCGAATAGTAGTTAATGTTGTTTTTATACATTTTTGCTACACACTTTAATATATATTCAAGGCCATCCTTGTTATTTTTTTCTAACAGATTCACTTACATTACCAATATATTTAAATATAGACATACCTGTTTTGAGTGCTAGGGCAAATGAGAAAAACAATCAATATTTACAATTGGTCGCACTCCCTATACGGTTATTTCTGTGCAAACCTTTACTCTGTAAATTAAGATTTACTGAATCCCCACAGATTGGCCGTTTTTCTTTTTGATTACTCTCTCTAGCTTCAATTATTACACCTAGACTGATTTATTTGTATCTTTTACCACTGACCTTACTGCCCTTGATGCCATTTTACTGCTTAAATAATGGTGTTATGTGCTTATGCCTTGCAGCAAGCCAAAATGTACTTTGCAGACCACTCAGTGACGCATGCAATGTTGTCTCAGCTTCTGCAATTTTTTTTTTAGCACACCATTTTATGTGTTGAAAGTAAAGAAGAATTCTAGATATTTATAGAATCAAAAAGTGTTTTCCCATACTAAGTAGTAAAACAATTTCGCTTTAGTATTAGATTCCCTAGTAATCCATTAATTTGCATATTGGTCATTCTTCTGGCTGAAAAAATTAAGCACAACATTTTGAGATTTGTGCACAACATGCAAATGTTGATTCTTGAAAAATCAATTTCAAGAAACTTTCAATTTTTCAGTTTAACAGAGAATAGGTTGGGAAAAGAAGTCTAGATTGTGTTCAAGACTTATTTGTGTCATATATGGAATATGCATTTTTTTAAATTCTAAATTTAAGCATTGTTAACTTGGGGAAAACTACTTGCCATGCTAAAGTGCTCTAGCCCCATAGCTGCAACTTACTACCCCCTCAAATCTCTTGCTACCCCCTCCAATTACCCCCATTTTGGTTTCCAGTTAATGGAATGCATCTCCAGCAAGGCAAGTAGCCTGGATGTCAGGGAAATAGAGCAAATGCACAGAGAAGATTCTGATGTATGCATCTGGATTAATAACAAAAGGTAAAATATAGGTGACACTCACCTATTATATGCATTAAAGTGTGTATGATGGCTGGCCAATAGATTTTTAAATTGTTATTGGTAGCTGAACTCTCACAAACATATGTAAACATAGTATGTACCAGAACAGAGTATTGATTTCGATTAGAGTAGCATATTGAAATGAAACATGTTTTAGATCTCTTGACAGTTAAATAGTTAAACCAAATATTCTCTGTATATATACATATACATATATATATATATAGATATCTGCAACCTGTAGCTACAGTGATTTATAACTACAAGCTATGGTGCTTAACTAATTTTGAGTTATGGTATTGATGTTTATGGGGAAAATCAATAGTGCATGGTACTGTGAATGAATTCTTTGTGATATGAGCAACCTGCTGACAATAATGGTTTCTAAAACTAATTGAATTGATTCACAGGGCCAATGATTGACTATTAAAGTCATTTCTAACTCTATATGCCTAATGAGAATATCTAGTGTGAGCATAAACTAGGTAGCTGGTAGTTTGGATTCTACAGCAGGTCTTCCAATAATTCTTTCTTTCCTTTGTTGCATTCTTGTTTGTCGTGCTTGAGAACAGGGAGTAACTTAAGAACTTGTAGACTTGGCTATGCTTTTTGTGCATTGGCACTAGATGTTTTTATAACCCTTGTATTGCATATTAAATAGAGGTGGTTTGGAAAGTTTCCTATCATTCTTTTAGTTTGTAATTTAATTTCATACCGGTAATCTAGAATATTGGTGCATGTTCCTCATTTGAGAGAATAGCAATTTTACGATTTTTATGTATGTCTCAACGAAACCAGATTGCAGCTTTGACACTAAAGTCCCCATTTTAACAATGTAGGTGTAAACTACCAGATCACCAGTGACTCAGTCTCAGATGGAAGATTTGGTTTTGACAATTGAAAATGAAATCCTTATTACCAATGGGACTAAGGAATACATGTTTTCAGTAGCATTGTATAGAGTGAATCTTTAATCTCTTTAGAAAAGGTGATAAACATTCTACTTAAAAATACAAGTGTAATTTTAGCTAGTTTAAAGCTTCCAGCATTTAGGTATTAACACATCCTGTAATCAAGCTCTACTTTTGACATCAGAACACATTAAAACTTTATTATATTTCTTGTGTTATCTTTTTTTAATTTCACAAGTTGGTCTCGTTTGTGGGTACAATTTGAGATTCTATAAATCGGAAGAATAGAATTAGGTACCATGTCTAGATTGCCATGCTGAACCCCTTTAAATTGGCAAGAATCGGTTCTTTTCACTCCAAATAACAAATATAAAGTGATAAAGTAGAACCTTTTCTCAACTAAAGCCTGTGAGCGATAGGTAGAAATTCAGCCTAAGCTATACAATAAAGCAAATATTTAACGAGGGCTGTTAAAGAGGTGAAAAGTATCTTTCAACCTGAACGTAAAATACAGTTTTGTATACAGTAATGTAAGTTAGAGTTGACAAAATCCTTGGTTTTATCTCCTTTCCTTTCCCTGATTGAACACATCACTGAACTGATTCTATGGCAATTCCCTTTTTTTAATAGTCAGAGTGTCTGGCTGGCTGATTAGCAATGAGCTATTGTATTGTTTACCACAAGCAGTATGATGAGTAAGGGTGTTTGTCTTGTTATTGGCAGATCTTTGAAGTTGTCATGGAAACTTCAATGTCGCTTTAATTTTTCCTGTGAATTGACTGGATTGTACAGTAATTTGAAACATAAATGCAACAGTTAAAAATGGACACATCTAATGGGTACGATGTCAAGTAGTGTAGCCAAAAAATATATACACCAGTTAGTTAGTTGTAAGGTAACTGTAATATTTTTGGCAATGACATAAATGACAATTATATCACCTCGATCTTATCACATATCTGCGAAACAGTATGGTGAGAACTCAGCACCCAGTGAAATATACCAGCTGCTATAGGGACAATCCCCTCAACACACTTTCAAAATACAAATAAATACAATATCCCGGTGCGCTTGGTACAAAAAAATGTTGAATCAATAATACATTTATAGTAACGTGGTATTCCTCAGATGTTAATATAAAGAAAGAAACCCCCTCCAAAAGTGTATACTGTGTTAGAAATCAGCCCTAAACTATATATAATGGTTACACTCACAAATTAGCGATCAAGAAATAGCTCCTTATAATGTTATCACACTCCTTAGGTCCCAATGATTGAAATATATGATCATTTGTTATGATATGTTTAAAGTATATTTGACATTGCACTCACAATAAAACAGGGGTAAATGAATTCATCTGAAGTCACACGTTTTCAGTAGCAGTTTCACTGTTGGCACAGTCCTCTCACAGGTAGTCAGTCCGTGTATATCCGTTTTTCCACCAAAAATCTTTACTGCTGTTTTCTGCTTTTATACGGTGTCGCGGTAACTCTCCTCACGTCCGGTTTCTTGCACTTTTGTACACACTTCCGGTTTTGATTTTATGTTACAACAATCTTCAATGTTAAAACACAGACAGCGATTCTCCAGCAGTCACCCGAACCACAATCGCCAAAAAGAGAACAAATAATATCTGCGAGATATGTTGAGATATATTGGTTTTGGTACGTTTTTAGAGCAACTACAAACTACTAGCATTTAAATTAATTTAAAAAAGTTAATTAAAAAGGTCAATTGTTGGTATGGTGGTATATACGTTATTGGTATTGTACTCTGTAATACCGTATTTGCTCGATTATAATACGACCCTGATTATAAGACGACGCTATAGGAAAAAAGTTTTACCAGTAAATGTTAGTTCATCTAAACTATTTTTTTTTAATAAAAGCTATGATTGAGAAAAATATTTTGGTTTTATTTCCTTCTATTTTCCAACCTGCCCCCCAGTTATGCACATCTGACTTCTGACTTCCCTGTCATGTAGCCGGGGCAGCGTGCAGATCCCACGCACTTACGCTGCAGCCGGAAGGAGGCGTGGCTAGCAGCGGGGCTTGTCTGCGTCCATCGCGCAGAGCTTCCCCGACTGTCAGAGATCAGTGCACTGGTGCGGGGAACTCTGATCTCTGACAGCCGGGGAAGGTCTGCGCGATGGACGCAGACAACCCCCGCTGCTAGCCACACCTCCTTCCTGCTGCAGCGGAAGTTGTCTACGCGAATCGGGGACTCAGAAGTACCGGTAAGTGGGGCAGGGGAGGTCGGGAGACAGGAGGATCCAGGTCCCCTGCAGCTGCAGTCAAATAGTCAGACCTATTTGAGGTCTGATTATAAGACGACCCCGATTATAAGACGAGGGGTATTTTTCAGACCATTTGCTGTGAAAAAAACCTCGTCTTATAATCGAGCAAATACGGTAATATGCTGTTTAACTATAGTCTACTTTGTTCACAGAATATAAAGTGTGATTGTTCCCCCTTACTAGCCCATACTGACTACATATTGTACAATGAAATCCAGCTACAAAATAGTTAAAATGCAATAAACATACTGATGTGAGTCTCCGAGGGCTGATGAGTTTTAGATCTTTACGTAGCCCAGTGTTGCTGAGCCAAACAAGTTCAAAACATTAAAGTGATAAAAAAGAAACTTATTAGGCCAACGGTTTCTTTGACAACAATAAGCTACATAATAATAATACAACATGGCATTAGCATTGGTGTGTAATAGAGTAGCTAAATTCAAAAGGGAAAGAAATGGTAAACAGCATATTAGTAACACAGCCCCATATCTCAGCCATGGTGCCACAAACACCCATCCATCAGTTTTACACATTGAGTGCTATCACACTTTTGCACGTCAGCATTAAAGGGGTTAAGTGCACACATCTTCAGCATCAGAGGCTACATGGACACTTCAGCCATCATATGCACTCTAATGTGTAAAGCTTTGTGGTGCCTTCAAATGTTTGTGGTGTCCTCTTGGTATTTCTTTTGCAGAATCCTCTTTCCCCACCCCAGCTAGTTGCCATGCATGAGATGTATTTAGCCGAAGACATCTCCATGCAAGTGATATACTCACAGTCAGCTCCAGCTGCTTGCTCATGCATGGATAGCGCTCACATTGAACTACGGAGGAGGATGGCAGCTGCAGAGCCTCAGCTACTACATCACATAATTATTATAAAGTATGAGTTCTTCAGTTTTTAAAGAATGCGTATTAACGTAAAGTACTTTAATATGCATTTTACTGGGACTGTCAGGCACCTTAACACGTCTCTTTAACTACACAAAGGAAAACACTGAAGAAGCAGAGGTTAGTGTTTTGCTCTACTGCAAGCACCGTGCTACATTTTATCAAGTCTGCTGACAGAGGTGAGCAGTTACTGCTGCCTGCGAGCAGTAACATTGTATGCCAGCTGTGCATTCTATACTGCTGGTCTGAATGTCTAACAACAAACCAGCTTGACAATGTGACAATGTTCAAATATGAACCCTAGTGTGTAATAATGCAGTCTGTATTTCACACAAAGCTGTATTAATACAGCGTGTTTGCTTATGTCACATTTAAATACTTTTAGAGCATTCAACTAATTTTCAAATGAGAAAAAGACAACGCAAGTAAACACAGAATGATCATTTCATTTATCGAAGGTAAAGAATTAGTCAAAACCTATATCACCCATGTGAAAAAAGTAATTGCCCCATAATAATAACTGACTGTGCCACCCTCAGCGACAACAACTGCAATTAAATGTATTTAAATAACTGGTCTTTTACATCGCCTTGGAGGAATTTTGGCCCACTCTTTCTGACAGAATTGTTTTCATTCAGCCACATTGGAGTTTTCATGCAGGAGCTGCCTTTTTACGGTCATGACTTTTACTAGGTCACTCCAAAACCTCTTTTAAGCCATTTAGAGATCTCATTAGAGATTTACAGACTTGCACAAGCTGGTCTTAAAAATCCTTTACTTACATGGTATCTAAAAAATGAAAGAGGTACACCAATGACACACAATGTCAAAATGAAAAAAAGTACAAAATGCTTACAATAATCATTGCACATGGGTCATATGTGCGACAAAAAGCTATGAAAGCAATGCCCTTTAAAGTGCTTCAGTCCAGTCCAGTGTAGGACACTTCCAGATAGTCCAAGGCCAATAAATAATTAAATGGATAGGTATAAATAAATGAATAGATAAATAACAATAGCAGAATAATGTCCTCTAATGTCCTCAACACTTTTCAACACTCCTGGGCTTCATCAGGAGATAAAGAAAATCGCTGTAATAATTCACTCCTTGGTTGTTCTCTTTATAGGTTTCTTATGGCTTTGTCCTATGCTTATGTCAGCAGGAAAGCGTCCGTCCCCTGTGTCGACATGTTTAGATGTATGTATGGTGTCCTCTAAGGGACCTGTAATTCCAATATCCCTGTTGTTAATGGATATAAATAGTGGTAAACAGAACAAAAGAACATAAACAGCCATAGATGAGAAATAATGACAAAGCAAAACTATAACATGAAAAATTAAACTATATATGGCAGACTAAATTTGTTGAGTCGAAAATAGTGATAGCGATATGTTTGCATGAAATAAAAATACGATTTTTTTTATGTGTTTCAAATATGTGAAATCTGAAAGGGAGCATGATCTGGAGAAAACCAGATTAAGTGAGTGTCCCTCAGTGTGCGTAGGGGGAGTAGTCCATTGAGAGAGACCAGAAAAAGATGCCAGGAAGAGGAGTTTGGAGCTTGCAGAGTTGTTAGATATATCTAAAGGAATGTTAAACCCAGAAGAAGACAGGGGATATAAGGAGAGAGGAAGAAAGGGAGACAGGCAGAAAGGTGGTCAAAGAACTGTGAGGTAGGACCTGGAGGGAGATATATGACAGCAATTTTAATAAGAGAGAGTGGAGAGAAAAGATGGATTGTGTGAACCTCAAAGGAACAGAATGAGAGGGAGGGCTTGGTATATGCTGGAAGGTGCAGTGAGGTGAGAGAATGATGCCTACACCACCACCCTTTCTGCCATCAGGCCTAGGAGTGTGGCTGAAGTGTAGTCCTCCGAAGGAGAGCGCAGCAGAGGCGGTAGTGTCATGGGAGGGGATCCAGGTTTCAGTAAGAGCTAGGAGGTTAAAAGCATGGGAGAGAAAAAGGTCATGTATACAAGTGAGTTTGTTGCATACCGAGCGGGCATTCCATAGGGCACAGTTAAAGACGGGAGGGAGTTTACGGTTGAACCAAATAATAATGTGAACCAAAAAAATATAATATCGCTATAATAATAACTAGACAATATAAATACATATAATATTCTAAATAAATCAGTATATAATTATACATAAATAACTGCACTGAATATACAATATATGTATCCTATGCCTCCTTCAGAAGGGACATCTAAATATATATTTTGTGTATGTAGGTTGTATTTATATACAATGCAATTGTCTATATTGTTACTGAATGGATTAAAATTATAGTGCTGTTTATGAATCAATATATGTGTGCAACGAATTATATGTTATGCATACTAATAGATCAAAAAAATATATACCACATGTACAGTATATACCTTCAAATATATATTTTCAAACCACTAAATGAGATGCTAGTTGTAAAATATACAAAACTAAATAATAAAAAATAAATATGTATATACAGTGTGTGTATATATATATAATATATATATATATATATAATTTAAAAGGCTCATCCATATGTTAGATAGTATTGTGTATAGTCTTTATCTTATACAAAAAAGCAGGTAATCATAATAAACATAGGCAACATGTTAATGAAATATAAAAAATAGTATTTCTAGATCTGTGTTTAAACCTCCTTTAAAAATTCTAAGATACAAATTTGAGCTATGGTTGCCTCCCCTCCAGGATGTTGTGATAGAGTCTATCCCTATGGTGAGAAAGTTTGCAAAACATCAACATTTATTACAGTGTTGTGGAACATTGTCTTCAACACTTTTATTTCATTTATTTCTTTGTTACCAAGATGTTCTAATATCCTTTCTCTCGGAGCCCTTGTGGTTCTCCCTGTGTATTGAGGACCACACTGACACTGAAGTCATTTTTAAGATGAGCTTGTATACCAAAGTCTGTTTGTGAGTGCATTATCGTACACACTATATATATATATATATATAAACAGTGTTTAGCAATCTATACTATTGTGTTTTGTTTTTTAAATCTCTTATGGGTGCCATTTTTGCACAGTCTCTTTTATAGTGGAATCATGATTCAGACTTTAACCAAGGCAAATAAGGCCTGCAGTTATTTTACATGTTAGTCTGGGATCTTTTGTGACTCTTCAGGGATTTAGGTAGGCCCGGGAAGATTTACCATACTAAAAATATTCCTGTTGATCCCATTTTTGAGTATTATATACAGAACTATATGTCTTGGTACTGTGAAGACCAAGTATGTTCCTGAATATGACCCGCTGGTTTCTACATTTTCCAAACATTTGACACTGAGTTCTGTAATGAATAACACATTGATACAAATCGCTCTGGTTGCCAAATTCCAAAAACAATAGCAAGTTTTTTTCCCATTTCCCATTAACCAAGCATACATTTCACCAGGTTTTTTCTTTTCGTAGATAATGGAGTCTCCGTTCTTTCATTTTTGTTAGATCGTAGCATCATGTGCTGCTTTTTCAGAGCTTCGAGCCTACTTCACATTGCAAGGCAGGCTCTATTTAATTGATGTTTAGATTTAACAGGATTGGCAGGAATCATGCCTGGATGTGTCTATTTGAATTGAACCCAATTAGCAATTAAATTTGGTTAATTGGTTGATTAAGTAAATAAGGAGGCAATTACCTTTTCACATAGGAATAGGTAGAGTTAAATAGCTTTTTTTCCTCCTTTCTATAAATGGAAATAATCATTGATATATGGCATTTTGTGTCTAAAAATAGAAGAAATCAGGGAGGGGTAAATACTTTTTCACAGCACTGTATGTATGTATATATATATATATATATATATATATATGTGTGTGTGTGTATATGTATGTAAGCAATTTGGTAGGGTTTGACTGACATAGCCTCACTAAAACTATATCATGGACACGTGCTACTCTTCATTAGAAAAAATAAAATGGACGGAGCCACCTGTTTTGCATAGCTTGGGCTATTTGAGCGTATACATGTGCAGAGGGGCCAAAAGTGGTTTGGACAAATTTTTTGGTTCGGAAAAAAAATTGGGGTTGGGAGATTGAAGATAAAAGAGAAGCGAAGTGAGATAAGATAAAAGAAGATGAAGAATTGTCTTGTGCAACAATTACAATTCCTTTGAGATAAAGAAAACATTTTATTTTTTAAAAGAAGGCATAACCACACAGAATGGTAACAGAACAGTGACATATACCTGGAAGAGCAAAACTTTAATTACAATATTCTGAATTTTAGCCTGCCACTATATCAAAATACCCCAATTCTGCCAAGTCCTATGTAATCCTAGCATGGCTGTATTTCTTACCATGGAGCTGAATCAGTGGGGCTCCATTACCTTTTGAAAGGGATTGGAACACTTACCATCATTTTAAAAACAGCCATATCAGCTAATTTATGAAAATATTAGGAAAGGTGGTCCCAGTCTTGAAGAACCAACAATTTAATACATAGTATTGGTTGGACTCACAGAGATATAATAGTTTGACTAGATCCTAGAAACATTAGTCGTGGCTTTAACTTTGTATATGTCAAGCATACCATTCTTCTTTTCCCCCTAAAATAGGAATATTGGCAACGGAGCCTATAGGTAAAACTATGAATGTCAATGTAAATAAGCATGTGAACAATAAAAAAGATCAAATAAAGGTTATAGAGGATTATAGCATACTTATTTTGATTCAAGTAGAGAGGCCGATGACTTGCTTGGTATTTTCCTTTTATACCTGCACACCATATGAAGCTTATGTATTATTTAAAAAAAGAGAGAACCACACCACTTCAGAACAAATAGTCTTTAAGAGGCTCTGAGTAATATACGCAGACAGGCAACAGATGTTTCTTTCAGATCATTGTTAATTGTCCACAATGCAGCACTTTAAAAATTAATACACATGTATGGTGTCATTTAGCCACTGTTGCTGGTAATGATGCAGGTGTGTGATTTACTGTTTTAGGGAAGCTTTCCTCCATGTGAATGCAGAGCAAAGAAATGGATGGTGCAGGATAGATGAGCCCTTGGTGGACATCACAACCCCGTATTACTAAACGGAGACATTTGCAAATGTGGTCTATTATATTATAGCCACATTAATGAAACTGCCTTTTCAGTTTTAATAAATAAGGTTAGTAAAAGGCTAAAAATAATCATCACTTAAAATAAATCAACCAATAAATAAGTAAATATGCATTCTGATAAACAAATGCAAGTAACCCTGAAGTGAAGTGTGTTATAACCATCACTTAAGGAATCCAAAGACTTGGTAGCCTGGCTATTCATTGTGGATTTCTGCTTCTGCAAATAAAGGATCTTAATAAATTAAAGTAGAACATTTATGCAAAGATATTAACACAAGTGATCAGTGGCTTTTAATGCTGGATTTATTATATGTGACAGTCTCCCTTAAGCACACAACTTCTGCTTTGCTGAGAGTAACGCTGTCTTGGGGGTTGCATACCTTCCAAGTGCCTCTTTGTATAAGCTACAGTCTCTTTTTGGGACCCACATCCTTCTACTTTCTCTTTCCAACTTTCATGTCTTCTTTTCTAGTAGCTCAGAATGTATCACAATGTTCTTCACAATAATGTTATATGTTCTTTTTCTTGAGTATATAGAGGTCTGTATGACCTAAGATCTTATAAATCATAGTTGATTATTGCTTTTAGATTTATTTATACCATTACTAATATCAGGATTCAACTATAACCTTATATAGAATTAGAGGAACTGAAGCTTGCAGAGGGGATATACCGAAAGACGAACACCATCTGGAAAACGCTTCCCAAATCAAGTTATAAATAATGGAAGTAGACGGCTTTCGAGACTGCATAAGAATCTCAATAAGATCAGGCAAGAAATGATCTAAGAAGTTATTTGTAGGTTACTCAATTCAGCAACCATGTCGTCACCTGCCAACAATCTAATACTTTAGGGGTACTTCTACGTATTGTAATATGTAGATCTGTGAACCAGGCCCTCCAGGGCCAGAACATTATTATGATAATGACTCATGATTTCTCCCCCAGCATCTTTTGTAGGACTGGGAGGAAAAACATAAGCAAGGCTGTCGTTCCACGGAACTGACAGGGCATCCAGAATCTCTGGCACATCTCCTGTCCTTAAAGAAACAAATCGGGGAAGCTTGTATTTGCTCTGTAGACCTATATCTTGCATACCAAATTTGTGGTTCATTTCTGCAAAAGGTCTGTTGCTGAGCTCCCAGTCGCTTTGTGAGAGAGAGCCTCTGCTCAATCTGTCAGGATATTGTGATAACCTGAAATGTGAACTGCTGATAAGGCCAGGACTTTTTTTGACCTAGCCATAATGTCCCAGGGAATTGGATCTTGGTCCTCCTTGCCCTGCTAAATAAGCCACGGCTGTAGTATTGTCTGAATAAACCTATACAGGAAGGCCTTTGACAAACGGACTGGACAGCAGACGAGCCATCCACACTACTTTGCGTTCCAAAGAAATTTGAAGTTTGTCTCTGATCTTTGATCCCTACAATCCTTTTATTATGCCATAGGCTAGGCATGTGCACCACAACCTGTCTTGGAGGTGTCTGTGGTAATGTGGCACCATAAGCCTTGCTGGATGGACATACCTTTTTTGAGGTGAGCTTGCCCTAGCCACCCAGTAAGGTTGGCCTTCAAATAATCAGGGTATGGGAACACTCTTTTCCAGAGTGTGAGGTCATATTTCTCAAAGTCTGTAGAGGCTGCATGTGCGCCTTTGCCCAATGGCAGCCACCATCATGGCCTTTCAAATAGAACAACGGGAACAATTAATTAGGCTCTGGACTGATCTTCTAAGAACTCTTCTTTTGTTGTTGGGAAGAAAAAAATGTCATGACTTTCCAGTCTACCCACATATCTAGGAAATGGATCCACTGGGATGGAATGAGACAAGACTTATCGAGATTTACAATCTAACTGTGAACCTTCAAGGGTGCGATGACCTCTGATATCTGGAGACGGAGCAGCGAGCGGAAATATGCCTTTATGAATCAGTTGTCCAGGTATGAGATGTAAATACCTTTTAACCGAAGCAGGGCCGTTAAAACCACCACTCTTGGAGCCGAAGACAGGTGGAAAGGGATAACCCGATATTGGAAGAGTAGAACGGAGGATCCTCTCTGATTTGCAAATCTTAAAAATCTTCTGGAGAAAGGATGAATATGTGGAAATAAGCATCCTTTAAATCCAGATCCCATGTAATTTCCTTCATCTCAAAGATGAGACACTGACATAACGTATTCCATTGTAAAGTGTTCCTTTTTCACAAACTTTTTTACTTCGGATAGATCTAGAGTAGGTCAGTCACATCTGTTTTTTGAACCAACGATTCTGGGATAGGTGCCTGTTCCTGTTGCTACCCAACCTTTCTTCTTATAGACTATTTTCCCCTTAAATCATCCAACATAATTTTTGGAGGAGGACTGTGACGAATGGGCCTGAAATTTACACAATGATCTATCCTCTTTCTTGTACCTGTAAGAGGAGCGAAAGAGGTTAATATTCTAAGTACTATTGTCTTGGGGCAAAGTCTTCTTCCCATCGTATAGTTTCTCAATCAGTTGATCCAAGTGAGAGCCGACAATACCAGCCAGGCGAGGAGCCTAAAGAAATGTATCACAAAGAAAATGACTGGTTGTGTAATTCTGTGACAATCCAAGTTTGGAAACTGGAACTATTAGTTTTTGTAAATGCATCCTTTTGCCTATTTCCCAGCAAGTTTTATGGGCACTGTTTCATTCTTCATGAATTAACTAAAAAATACTTTGAGGCCAGAACACTCCCAGGGTCTAGTGGCCATACCTGGGAACGCTACATGTTTTGCCCGAGACTCCGGGTGAAGCACTCCTTCTCTGGGACACTAAGTGGAAACTCCAGGTCATTGAGGGGGAAACTGTGGGTTGCGGGAGTGGTGTTACTGCACACCCTACTCACCTCCCACTTCCCTATTAAAAATAGTGTGTGTCCTGTAACGTCGATGGGACCACCCTTGACGTCAGCAGGACCACCCAACAACATCAGCGGAACATTCTACCCGTATCACACAGGGGGGCTCAAGGGATGCTGGTGGTAATTTTTTTTCCTGTTCTGCACCCAAAATCATGTTTTATACCAGAGTAACCATCCTATGATTCAAGTACGTACATAAAAAATCCACTCAACCTAAATTTCAAGCTATCGCCTTACTAAATTTCCATTTATAGCTTCTCACAAATATAGACAAACATCATGTTTGCCGTTCAAGCAAAGACAATATGATGCATGGAATGCTCTAGTTACTTAAATTATTGAGATAGCTCATGCAAGGGAGGAATTCTATTTTCTGCTTCATTACGCTGCTCTTGACTGTTGAATATTTCACAACATGTGCTTATGTTTCTCTACCATCTTCATGCTATTTCAGAAGATTCCAAAAAATAATATTTTTCCCCCAGTCCATGTCGTTAAACTATCAGTTTATTGCTGTTTTATGTATAAATGTATTTTGAAAAAAATAATAAGATTTGCTGTCAATGCAACTCACCCACTTTGCTGTGTATTACAGGAGTTTAACCCTGGAGAGATTCTTTAGTACCAACAACCACTATGACCCTACCAAGTGAAATCAGCAATATTTCCTGAAACTCATCTAAACAATTTAGTTATCAATCATACAGACCAACTTTAAATTGACTTTGTTTCATTTCACTCTCATTCACATGTAAACATAAGGTTTAGTTAATGAACCGTATATAACGTTTTACTTTGAATCCTCATCTACCTGTGCCAAACTATTTGTTTTTGAAGTTTGATACAGTTTTGTTTTTGGTGGAATGTTATTGCCAGTCCACTAGTTATAACGGAAGGCTAGGAGATGAGTTTGATGAGCAAGGCTGGCCAGTTGACAGGCAACACGCGGTATAATAGTTTTAGTGCAACAACGTAACACAGTAAATTATTTTGATATTGTTTCGAAGAAATAGGACTGACATATCTAGGATATTTTAAATTTAGATGAAGATTCCATGTTTTGGCATATCAATTGTTTTACATTTGAAGAACTACTTACTCTATCTTTTGTGTATAGTTTATTTTGTGTAGATAATACATTATTTATCACGATTTGATGCCCTGCATTTAGACATTCTATGTATTGTTGCCTGTGGGACTTCTTTACACCACATTCTTGTGTAAATTGTCAGATGCCCACCTTCTAGGTCTGGTATTCCACATATCCTAAATCATACTTTTTAGCAATTCCCTTTCAACTAAGCATTGACCAGACATTTTGCTCTTCACTGTTCCTTGTTAAGCTGCTAAATTTCTAGTAGCTGTACAGGCCATGTTAGTGATTCAGGAAGACGTGCAGGTCCTAAATCTTTTACAGCAGAACTTTTCAATGCATTATTCAGAAGTAAAATCAATGCAGCCTAAAAAAAACATCTAAATATGTTTAAGTATTCTTCTTTTTAAAGTTCTGATAATATAAAAGTGTTTTTTTCTTTTTAAATTTGAGTGGTGGGTCTGCTTTAACTTAGGAATTACAAAAATATGAAATACACAAAGAACTTCTTCAAAAGGTTGACAGTGCATATAAAACGAATGAAAGCCACTGCTTGGCTTGGACAGAAAACAGCTTTCTGGCCCCAATAATTTAGGGGGTCAGTACTAAAAGGTAGTGGCAGGATGGTGGGGTTGACCTGTCTTCTTCTGCTCCTCTCTATTAAGGCAATTTTCAATCAGTTTCCACAGTCTACACAGCTCTTCAGTTGGAATAGCTGCCCGTACCACCACGTGAAATATATGTGGTGCACAATGCAAACCCACAAAGTCAATCACCGCCATTCCCATTTCGACTGCTGTTCCTGCCTGTGGTGCACAAGCATCTTCTTAGAGCCTCCAAATGTGAGCTGATGTGTGCTGCTGTTAGATTGGCCTGTGTCGCTTTGCTTTCTTTGACTTTTCTGGTTGAAATATTGTCATTAGTCTAATTGGTATACATGCATTTTAGTCTCTATGGATACCAAACGTGCAAACTCAGAATCTCTGCCCTTTTGTAAATACAAGGTTTCCAAGCTCCACGCTGAAACGATACTTTTTTTTCTTCTAGCACTACATTTCGTCTGTGAGTACATATAATAAAATAGGAGGAAATCCAACTCTGAATCACCAGTTTTAGAGCCTCGCGAAATCTGTTGGTACAATCTGTTAAGGTATTAGCTCTTGCAAACTTTGGTTTAATGTATAAATACAAAGTAAGCGGAGGAAATGTTACCATTCTCAGTAACAAAAACATAAATGTTTCCTTTTTGCTCCTCTCCTTTTTATGTGGTTGGGTTACCGTGACATTCTGCTTTATATGGTTAATTTGTTCCAGTACTGCTTAATGGGGTTACACGAAAGCTTTGACAGGACAGTGTGTAGACCCCTACAGATTGAAATAGCTTGCCATTATACACAACAACGTGGGCAATTCTTATCCTCCAATTATGTAGTCAGGCTGTTGGTTTGCATGTGGCAAGTATTTTCAAAGCAATTACTTTGAAAAATAATTAAGTGCTATGTTACAAATCATGTAGAGCTATGTCAATATATTTTTCTATGTTGGCTTCCAACTAAGATGGGGAAGGGGGGCGTTCTTTGAATATGTAAAGATAACATTGGAATTTTATTTTGGAAATTAAGCTAAAAGGGATACCACTGGGCAGGATTCTCACCTAATAATGCATTTTAAAGTACTTTAATAAATGACTTTCAGGAGAAGCTGCAGTTCCAGGACCGCAGTGCAACGCCTCCTTTCTTGTCCAACATTTCACAACACAAATCGACTACTTGACTGTCAAACATGTCTTTTGTAAGCCAGAGAGCAGGGGGCAAATGCATACAGGGGGATTCTATAGAACATTGTTTGTTTCAGTTTATTTTGCCCCAGTCATGTGTCTTTGCTTTTGACTCCATTTCCAGAAAGACTTCAAGAGCTATCTAGCACATGCCAATTTCTGTGTGGAAGATTTTATAGCAAATGTTTTGTCTTTCCAGATACACACTTACCAATGCAAGGACAAGAAGATCTCTGTCTTGAAGCAAAGCTAGTTCATGAATGCTTTTCATCTAGCTGCATAAAATACAATTTAATTAATCCCATGTATGTAGGATACAAATTACACACTGCTTAATTAAGTTTTACAAGTACAAAACAAAATAACACAAAAGAAAATGTAGTGTGTATTATTATACGCTAATGGGTTTCTTCACTGGGTAATCATAGCAATAATGCTTAATAAATGGTTACGTCTAGAATTTATAAAATTAAATGACATTTTTGTATGGTTGAAAACTGTGTACATCATAATTAGAACTTCCTTAGTATCTGGAACTATCTATATTGTTGTTCCCTGCAACTAATAACTAGACTTGGGCACCAGGGGGCTCTTCGTGTTCGTCTTCGGCACAAAAAAAAAATCTTCATATTCCGCGAATATTCGCCCGTTCCTGTCTTCTCTTCGGGCGAATATTCGTGGACATTCTTCATGTTCGGTTTTTCTTCGTTTTTTATAAGGGGTTAATACGGGGTTAACGTATACTGCAGCAGCTCTGGCGCCAGGAGTTTAAATTTCCGTATGAGCAACTCTATTGGTCGCCAGCAGGGGGCTCGTCTGCCGGCGACCAATAGAGTCGCTCGTACAGACTTTTAAACTCCTGGTGCCGTCACTTGTCCGGCAGATACCACTGGTCTCCCTGCTCTATCAGTTAAATGTCTGTACGAACGACCAATAAAGTTGCTTATACGGACATTTAACTGATAGAACAGGGAGACCAGTGGTATCTGCCTGACAAGTTGCTGCATTAGGATTTTAAAATCCTGGTGCCGTAACTTTTTGCACCTTTAGGGGTTAAGGGGCCGTGCGAGTGAGCCTATTGGTTGCTTGCACTGCCCTTTAACCTAAAAACCGGAAAAAAACCTAAAAACCTAAAAAACGGAAATTCTCAGGTTCGCTGTCAGGAGTTAAAAAGGCCGTGCGAGTGATCCTATTGTTCACCTGCAGGGTCTTCCTCTGGCATCAACCAATTGGTTGATGCCAAAGGAGGTCCCTGTAGGCGACCAATAGGCTCACTCGCACTGCCCTTTAACCCCTGACGGCGAACCTACGGATTTCCACTTCCGTCAACTCCCGCGATGCCGCGCAGATAAGGTAGGCTAGATGGGGAAGGGACCGGGGAGATTAGTAGATGAAGACGATCACGAAGATTTTCGTGGTGTGTGTCTTCGTCTTCGTCTGCATTTTACTGGCGCTGTATTCTCTTCTTCGTGTCTTTGGAACACTCTTCGTGTTCGTTTTCATGTTTGCCCGAAGACGAATGCACAAGTCTACTAATAACAGTTGGAGATTGATCCACCATATGTAGGAGATAAACATGTAATTGCAGTCACCTCACCCTACCTACAGAAGCATACTAAGCAATACACAGTGACCCTTCCTAATGCACATGCATACTATACCATACACAGCCGCAATACTCTGTACACATGCAAACTACACAATGCAGTGACACTACTCTAGACACAAGCATTCTAAACAATATACCATGACCCTATGCACATTACTACTACTATGTTGTGCATAGTTGCAGTATCCTATACACATGAGCACTACACATACATTTTTTAGATATGCATGTCCCCCTCCTTTACTTAATGACTTTTAATTTGGCTCAGATTATTCTCTGGGATAATTGAATGTTGGATGAGATCCTAGAAAATAATCTGGGCCAGATGCTAATGCATTAAGTTAGGAGGAGGATCGGTAAAGTGAGCCAAAACAGGCAAACTAATCAACAAATATATACCGAAAGTTCAAAAATTATTTTTTTTTGTATTTCATTGGGGAATTGTGCGTTCAGATTTGTACAAATTGCAAATGTAAAAAATTTTGGCAAATTTGGTGATTGCCATGGAGTCGTGAAAATGAGCCTATCAAGTGGTTGAAAACAAAGCAAAAAGCCCAGAATGTTCATCCTCATTCCGTGGGCCTTTCACTTACACTCTCTCTCACTCTTTCACACTCTCATACTCGTTAATTCCCTTTCTCACACTCTCTAAATGTTTCCCTGCCTTCTTTGCTGACCACCTCTGCTTCCACATCTTTTTGTTCTTCATCTTCTCTCCTCAATCTTAAATTTTTGTCTGCATCTCTGCGGACATAACATGGTGCTTATTTCCACAACAATGGCGGGGCAACAAATTATGTTCCTTTCTCGAAGAAGAATGGGCCAACAACAAACCGAGAACAATATAAAATTGCACAAAAAGGTGCCTAGTCTCAGAGTCATATTGGATTTCATGTTGGGTTCCATGAAAGTATACAGAACGTCAGCAACGTGCAAGAAACAATGCACTTATTAAACCTAATGGGCCACTTTTAGGGGCATAAGCTTTAATGGTGAGGCTGTAACAGTTAACTTTGGTGGGTAGACTCACTTGGGGATCGGCATTTCATGATGCATAGTAAAATCAGATAGATTAAATGTTTCCTCTAACTCATCTACATCTCACAATTTATTGAGTAAACAGAAATTTTGCAGAACCTGCTAGACTGGGAAATAACTTGCAACTGCAGTGGTTGGTGCTGAGTGTTAATTCTATGGAGAATTGAAATGATCAGCAACACAAGACAGGGAAACTTTCAAGTATCATTATTTAAGAAGACATGTTAACCACTTATTCCAGATATTGATGGCTTGGGCAATGAACCACACGTGGAGAAGTAAAGTCAATGGGCAGCACCAGGTTGTGTTAGAATGTTTCTGGTAGCTTACTAGTTAGTTGTATGCTGGGTTTAGTAAATGGGCTCACTGGATCAACATTCTATCACACTGTAGTAAATGTTTTATTTTATGATCCTGTGTTGTAAGACTATCAAATTAATTGTTGGAACTCTCTGTGCGGACTCTTCCAGTGAACATGGGAGCATGCAACATAACTGTTGTAAGGCTAGATTTCCACTTGGTTTTTTTTTGCTAAAAACGCCCATAAAAACGCCAATAGCGCCACCTGGCGTTTCTTTAGTGAAAAACGGCTGCAGCCAGATGTTAGCTGTTCTTCAATAGGAAATCGCAAAATGCCATTTCCACTTGGCGTTTTTCTGTCTGGCGTTTTTTCAGTCCTCTTTGGCGTTTTTCTGCTTTTTTGGGCTCTGTGGCAGTTTTTCAAAATCGCAGCATGTTGACACTCTGGTGTTTTTTGCAAGAAATCTTGGCGTTTTTCTCCAATAGAAGTCTATGGGAGAGAAAAAACACCATGAAAAAGCCATGTGGGTTTATTGCCTTGGCGTTTTTTATGGCGTTTTTCCACAGTTACAATGCAGAGGATGGACCCAGTATCTGTGTGTCCTACGAGAAATAGGCTGAAAACAAACAGTTTCACACAAAACAAAGTCCTGGACTGGTTCATATTGAATTTTACACCATTTGGAACAAACATGCCATTACAAACAAACATACCCAACGCATCAACTGGATCCTGCGTGCCAAAAGCAACAGCAAACAATTTGCACCATCAATTGGGGCGAATCTTCCCAGAGGAGCAGACATTCGAAATAAAGCATGCCTTACAAACCACAGAAAAGAGACAAAAGGGTCTACCAAGTAAATGACATCAGGAGAGGGCAGATACTTGCCATTTATCCTAATCCCTTTTAGCTGGGTGAAACTTCTAACTTGTAAAGGCTGGAAAAACTGCCTAAGGTCAAAAAAAGCAATTTCCACAGAAAGGCTAAAACGCCAGAAAAAAACTCCAGAAAAAACGCCAAAACGCAGGTAAATGCAGTGGCAGTTTTCTTGGCGTTTTTCCTGGCGTTTTTCATCAAGAAAAAAACGCAGGACAAAAACCCAAGTGGAAACCTAGCCTAAGTGTAACTCTCCAGCATTGCATTACTGGGATCAATATGTGAGATTTACGAGGGGCTGCCTTTGATCCGCTATGCTTCTTTAACACTTGACTTAGGAAGAAACTGTGATGATTGCAGTGTGCTTTCAAATGCAACTTTTGCTACTGATCTAAAGTAAACCCTGGTAAGATGCAGTGAGAAAGATTCTGTATTATTAAAACACATTTATCTTGTTTAGAAGCCCTATTAGGGAAATGCGAAAGTATTTGGAACTTGCTGCTTTGTTTGTGGTTAAAAAAACTACCTAACAAGCTCTGCAAAGCAGCAAACTTTAGTACCCCCTGAGGGAATAAACTGGAGAAATCCTATAATAAAGTTAAAGAATAAAAGTATAAGCACAGTGTTCCGATCTGACGGCAGATTACAGTTACAAAACATTAAACATAGACTGGATATGTTAAATACATTCGATAAATTGATATAAAAAAGAAATTTGACATAGCCAAGCAACATATTTAGAAATTATATATTTTAAAGTTTATTAAGTTTTGGTTCTTAGCTGTGCTGCTATTATGTCTATGAAAGTGCTATTTAGGGCTCTAATTGTGGGACCTTCTGTGCTTTAAATCTACCTATAGTACATGGTGGGGGTGCAACAGGACATGTCTTGTTCATAAGTGACTATTACTGTTATCATATTTATGGTGTTCTGTACAAGTTATTAACCCCTTAATGACAAAGCCCGTACCTATGGGTGCTACAAGCATGGAAAGTAAAGAATAATACCTGTCTACTACTTACTGTTTTTTTCAGGAGCATGCATGTATGTGTATGTGTGTATATATATATATATATATATATATATATATATATATATATATATATATATATATATATATATATACATATGTGTGTGTGTGTGTATATGTGTATATATATATATAGAGAGAGAGAGAGAGAGAGAGAGAGAGAGAGAGAGAGAGTCCTGTGTTTGGAAGCTGTTTTGAATCCTTTATACATTTCAATGGGCCCCAAAGACTTCAATGGGAAAAAAAGCCAATATCAAATCTATCTGTATTTGTGACACATGCAATCCCTTTAGCCCCTGACACTCTTCATGTGTGGGCTTTTCCCGTGTCATCCAGCTATTTTTTTTTTTTTTTTTAGTAATTTAGAGGTTTTCATTGATGGTTGCCCAAGACAGACCTAATAAACCCCTCCTTGATTTTTCTGCTATATAGCATCGTTTGGGCATTAAAGTTTGTGTGCACATTGTGTTGAGTTAATGCTGCATTTAATATATATATTACAAAATACATTTTAATGTAGATTAAAAATACATTTTAATGTACAACTTTCCTTTAATTGATTAAACTTGTGTGGCCTGAAAATGTCTCTGATGGGGGACATCTTTCTTGAGAGTGTAGCTTTTAGAGAAATATATCACATTTTCTCTCCTAGTAGAGTTCGCAGAACAACAAAACTCTGTGATTTTGCTTATTTCATGTGGGAGTTTTAAATTTGTTTTATCTTTCATTTTACTCAGACTTGTTTGGAAATGTGCAGAAAGACAATGCTATTGCTTGTACGAACTGTACATGTAAATAAGAGTATCATTTCAAACAATCAGGAAGTTTAATATGTCTGGAAAGTGACAAAATGTTGTGCATAAACAACTATCCTGCTGTTGTTAAATGCAATGCAGATGGCTTTTAAAAGCAGTTAGTAAAGTGCTTTATGAGACATACATATAATGCACCCATAAAACAGCAAAAAGATACATGCAATATTAATAAGAACAGTAAAAAGATATTAAGTATAATTAACATATTAGCGCTTAAACATGGTTAGCTTTAGACATGTGCAAGTGGGCCAAAAACAATTTGTACACATTTTATGGATTGTTTTGGCCCAGTCATTTTTTGGGGGGAAATTATGTTTCCTGCTTTTCAGTTAAGTCTTCTTTAAGCAGTCCAAAACAATGAAAGCTGTGCTCACTGAGCTTGTGCATTCGGATTCGTACGAATTGCAAATTTACTGAATTTTGGTAAATTCGGCTATTCATACAAAGCCACGAAAATGGATGAAAACGTAGCATAAAGCTCAGAATTTTTGTCCAAAATATATTGTGACCACATTCACTCACACTCTCATTCGTTCTCGTTCCTTCTCTTTCTCTCACACTCTCTGTTTTCCTACTTTCTCTGAAGACAACTTTTGCTTCTGCATCTTCTTCTGTCTTCTATCTTTCATATTCTCCCTTTTCTTCTCTTTGCTCCTCTATGTTGAATGTTCTATCTTCACCCGCATCTCCGCGTACATAATCCAGCGCAAATTTCCATCAACATGCCAAAGCCTCCAGTGATGTCCTTGCCCCGATTTCCATTTGGGGGAGAGGATGTCACCAAAAAGCGGACAAAATACAAAAATAGAATATTGAAGATAGCAGATTGAACATAGAATAGAGAAGAGAAGGGAGAAGATAAAAGATAGAAGAGGAAGATGAGGAAACAGAAGTGTTCGGCAGAAGTGGTCAGCAGAGAAGGTAAGGAAACATTTTGGATGAGAGAGAGTGGGAATGAAAATGAGTGAGAGTGTGAGTGAATGTGATCCCATGTATATTGGACAACATTTCGGAGCTTTTGCTTAGTCTACATCCATTTTCTTGGCTTTGTATGAATAGCTGAATTTACCAAAATTCTGTAAATTTACAATTTGTATGAATCCCAAAGCACAAAATTAGTGAGCATTGCAGATGGTGAAGAAGCATATATAACTCAATGGTGGGAAATGTACTCTGTCGTTACTGTGTAGCTTTGTGTTCCCCTTTATTTTTGTCTCAATATTTAAAAAAAAAATATTAAAATTATATTGAAACAGGATGATCCTATGTGCATCTGTGTTTAATTTCCTCAATTATTTATGCAATTTATGTAGAAAATAAAAGAGCTGTAAGTATATCACATTCCCAGTTCTTCCAATCAGTATAGAATGTGCACACATAAAGAAGCAGCCCAGAGACCTTCATTGTGAAATACGTAATTAGGCCTACAATAAAAAGTGTATTTTACCAAAATGCATAGTAACTGACTTGCAACACTCATAGAAGCAAATGAGAACTGTCTACTTGTCCTTTTGTGGCGGTACTTGTGAGTAAGAAGATAAAGATATAAATGGTACTGTTCACCACAACCAACAGAATCATAAGGGAGCTTAAGTCACAAATCCGATGTGAGAGGTGTCCCAATGGAAGCTATTAGAGTCTGCAGCCTGTCTCACATATGTTTTAACATTGGCCGTGAGTAATTGCTATTATTGCTATAGTCCCTGTGCACTATAAATAAAATAAGTGCAAAATGTTGCTTAACATGTTGAAAAAAGTAAGCCTACTGTCAGAACAATAAACATCTGTTCAAAATAAAATTATATATTCCAAGAAGAGTCTCTTAAGAATTTTAAAATAACTTGTGTTTCTGAGTCAAACTTCTGGGTGAGAAACTCTGTTTAAAAGATATACTGTGTGTTGGGGGATATTCTTTTGCTCAAAACTGGTTTGGTGAAGATCATTGAAAGGACTAATTGAATGTGTTTTCTTAAACTGCATTTAAACCATACAATATATAACTGCACAGAAACAAAACTATTTTATATTTGAGAAGTAAGAGTCTACTTTAAACTGTTACTGTTACTGTTTCAAAAAAGATACAAATCTTAGTAGTCCTTAATTTTCCTAATCAGTTTTAAATGGGATTCCAAATTTTAAAAAAAAACAAACGCAACTTGGAGGCTTTCCCTATAGCAGTTGCCATCTTCAGTTCTTATCTTTTAACATTTTCTCTGGATATCTGTGAAGCAACGGTATTAACTTCTAAAAGAGTTATTACTCTTACTATTAAAGAATATGTATAGGTCAACAAATGACACCCAAAAAGTCCATGTAAAGTCTAATCTCACAGCATTAATACATTAAGATGACCAAGACCAAGTGTTTCTTTTTTTTTTTTTAATATGCATTTTTTTATGTTTTACTAGTATAAAAAAATTGCCAGGAAGTTTCTTTTAACTCGCCAACAATGAGGATGGTCAATATGAGATGCTAAGGAGCAGGGTAGCCTGTCAGATGAGCCGTTCATGCCCTGTAGTTTAACTTGAATGGAGTTCTGGGTATTGTAATTATGTATCATCCTTTATTAAACAATTGCTGAGTGATAAACGATGGGCATGGGATATGCAGGGTTGGCCTTAGGCTAACTAGCACTTCAGGCAGACTATGTTTGTGATGCTCTCTCCTACATACATATATTTGCTAATGAGAAAACCTGATAGTTAGGCTCCACAAGCCATAAGCCGTCTGCAAGCTTGAATCACAACCACCAAAAAAACAAAAGAATCTGCTATATGTAGAAACATATCTATCTGGGAAATCTTGCAAATTAAAGTTATGGCACATATATAACCAACCTTCTATTTTCTTTTTTCTGCACCAGTTATGAATTTCTTATACTGACAATCACATTAATTAGAAATACATAATTAAGATTTAAAAATATATTCCAACAATATTAGTAACTTTTTATGCTGTTGCGAGTAATGTATTTTTTAGGGGGGCAGCTCCAATAAAACAAGAAATAACATTTATATCAGGACTGCAAAAGTTATCAGGACTGCAAAAGTCATATCATATTGAAAGTTATTTTAAGACTTTTAAAACATATCTACCAATGTTTTCCTAAAATATCAATATTAGGCAACTCATTATTACAACATACTAGCAGTTTCTGGTTAGTCTAAGGAAAGACAATTATCTATTTATAAATTAATACGTGACGATATACTGCATAGGGAGTATCAGTTAGATTGAACAGTGTAATTAGCATGTACCATGGTGGGAGATTAACTCCTCCACTTCTCTTTTTGGGGAATAGCACAAGGAATTTTACTAAGGTACATAGTGAAGGTAAAGAAAGATTAGGAATTCCATGTCCTTTAATTGCTAATTGTTATAAGGTGAATCTTTGTTTTAGGTTCACCAAAGCTGTGGTGATAAAATATCAAAGCATATCACTTCACAGCTTGGTTTAGTATAGACCTGGTAAACCTGAAGCAGTAAAGAAGCATTGAGTTATCGATCTAAATAGTTTCTACAAAAAGAAAACCAATACTAGAGAGAGGGATCTTGTGCAAATGCAGATAAAATGCATTTGTGACAATAAAATTACATACAAATTCACAAGGAAACCCAATATTCTAACTCAGAATCATCTACCTAAAGATGAAAATCAAATAAAGGAATTGGAGTGTCAGTATTGCCTTAACCATTTTAGTTTGGTTAGCCAATTTCAACAACCCCAAAAATGAAAAAAACAATACTAAATATTATGTTTACAGTTTTGGAAAGTAGGAGTCGGTAGATATGATAAAAGCCATAGAAGGTTCAGAAAAGTCCTGGAACTTACTCATTCTCCTGAGGTCAGGATCCACGAGACAGTTGGTACATTGCTAAAGTGTGGACGTAGTATATTTACAATTTTTAACACAGTAATCTTAGTCACTGGAGGGCTGTTAGAACAACTTAGATTACTGTTTTACATATTAAAGCTTACCTATATGTCATGTTGCAAAAAAACAAACTACCTTACAGAATGTGTTAACTGCGAGACCAGAACAAATCTTGTTATAGCCTATTATTATAAAATTCAATCTTAACTTTTATTTATCTATATATAGAGAACATATAAGGAGAGTCTAATCCTTATGCAGAGTGGCCACTCTAATTAGCCCTCTAATTTGTAATTAGATACTCTACAGGAATGTACTTATGCAGCTAGATTAACCCCTTAGGTCCTGTCACTGCCTCATGCTTTGCCAAAGATATTTATTTTATACTGTAAATGACAGAATCTGACATAAACAGGCTAAATTTTAATAACAAGAAACAATAATGACCATAATGTTGATCCCTCCAGTGCACAATGAAACCATATTACTTATTTGGAAAATACATGCACTGTATGAAATTGAGAACCTTTAAAAAGCTAGAAAGAAATGTAGTTTCAAATCATGACTTCTCTATCCTTTAGCGAAGATTGATGTTCTTGCTGATCACTATAGATTTGTTGAGCAAATTAACTGCATTGTAGCAACACAAGCAATGTTAAATATTGAACTTGTACATCATTTTCTTCCACTGAGCTGGCACTAGTCTCTTTCTCAGAACCATTGGGATTAAGTTGGTCAAGCTTCCAATGAAGAAAAGAAAGACATGCAATATGTTATTAGGTAGAGATGGGTTTAAAACACTGGAATGTAAAGTAAATCCAGAGATAAGTTTTGTATGACATTTGTCTGCTGTGATCGAAATAAAGCAGCAATAGTATTGGTCTCATATCATGACTGATTTATTATATCACATGCTTTTCATATCTATGTGAAAAACATAAAGTGACTAAAGAATCATTAGTCAATGGAATCAATGGTCTTTGTGAAGACAAAAAATCACCAACAATATCCTAATCAGTCTCCCTAGATGGCTCACAGATTCAGATCCCCAGCTGCATTTTTCGAAGAACACATTCCCTGTCCTCAGCAACACCTTCTTGAACAAACCTCTGCGATTAAGAGATCCCACTAGACATTAGTGTAGCCAAATCATAGACAACCTTCTCATGTTGATCTCATCATAAAATCAAGATATTATGCATAGTTATTTTTTATAACTATGTATACTTGATGGACAAAAGTATTGACACACCTCTTAATTATTGAATTTCAATCAGACCCATTACCACAGGTGTATAAAACAAACACCTAGCCATGTAGTCTGCATTCACAAACATTTGTCAAGAAAATGGGTCGTTCTGAAGAGCTCAGTGAATTCAAGTCCCTGTTGGTGTAATGGGCAGGTGTCCCAATACTTTTGTCCATATAATGTATACCATATAGCAACAAGAGATTCCATAGCGCTTATTATTGCTGACGTTCCAAATATTAAAACCAAGAGTCAAATTATATGACATAAAGTGTCCCTAAAAATACAAATGTAAGTATCGTCCACAATTAAACTGTAGTCCTCTAGTGTCTATCATATTTGTCCCTCAGAACATTTAACCACAAGAGAAAGTACCAAACATTGTAACCATTACCCAAATTATATGACATAACAGGCCTTAAAAATTGAAATTTAAGAATATTCCACTGTTTAACTTCATGTTTTTCAAACATATTGGATTTTTTAGCCACAAGACAAAGCAGCCAGAGGTTTATTTTTCTGGGCATTCCTGTCGTGAATGAACCAAGACTGGTTCAGTATATATTGTGTGAGGGCCAAAACTTGAGAGTCCATCGTTCATAAACATAATGCCTTATTTTTGTACTAATTAAACACAGGCAGACCCCCTGGAGAGAACCCTAATAGGGAAGCATAATTCTTTTTTTTCCTCTCTTATACATTTCACACAATTGCCGAACTGAATGCAAGACTGAATATGTTTTTCTTTCTTACTTGAATGAAGACTTAAACTATGTAGCAATGATCTAGCAATCTTAAATTTGTACCTTTGGGTTCATTTGGATATCTGTGTTGTTGCCTGTAATAACGTTTCAGCATTGGTCTTCCTACAAAGAAATTCAGAATTTGAGGTCTGTTTCTGACCCTCAAGGTCAGGAGATCAACATCCCTGGTGTGGGTGATTCAGTCATTTTGAACTATTGACTGATGAGAACAATGTCCTCAGCCTATATAAATGAATGTGCGACAATTCACATTTGCAGTGGATGAACATGTGCCTATTTTATATATGAAATCAGGGGAAACACAATCTCTAGTCTGTTATCGCATTACATTATTAAAACCAATAACTAGATAAGAAGAATTAGAACATTAAAAAACATATTAACCAGGTTTCCACAGTGAAACCTGCCTCCTTATAAGATTGTAGTGTTTTATCACATCATTATGGTTAACATACAGAGGAATGCTCACAGTACAATTTTCTCTTTTTTTCAGAATTAATAAACTATATTAAACTAAGTTCTTTTTTTAATATATTCTTTATTAAATTTTATAGAAAAAACAATACAGTAAAAAAAGACAAAACAAACATATATTACATAAAAGACTAATAAAAATTCCTCATACTTGGGTATTTACGGGGAATAACCCCAAATATATAATATAGCATGTAAAGTATATAAAGCTCTTAATCATACAGTGTTTCCAACTTTATCTTGACTTTACTATCATACCCATGAGTTAAAGAAACATATAACAAATTGTGTTGATGGAAAAAAACAGGAAATAAGTAAATAGATACAGTCTTACTTGTTGGTCATTAAATATTTTCTTTTTCTCTCTGGGGGGGAAATTGTTTCAGCCAATTAGTCCAGGGACAAATTATTGTAGGAAAGAGGACTAGATGTTATAATATCATATTCAAACAGCTTTCCCAAATCCAATGTTTTTTTTAATGATGTAGAGTTATTCCTACACACCCCTAATTCCATTTTAAGTTGAAGTTCTAATTGTCTCTTAAATTTAGTCCATTCGAAATCCCCATTCTGTTTCCACTCTCTAGCGATAATTTTTTTTACTGCCACACAGCTGTGGATTGCGAGAGCCATTTTCGGTTGGGACATTGTGGGCCAAGATAAGTGTAATAAAACTGATATAGGGGTGCTAGGAATACTAATGTTAGCTACAGTCTTCAAATATTTTATAACTCTATCCCACAATTTTATCAGTTTTTTACATCCCCACCAAATATGTAAGTAGGAACCACAAGATTCCTCACAACGCCAACAAATATTATTTGTGGCGGGAAACATCCGAGCTAAAGTGGTAGGTACGTAATACCATCTATTAATACGTTTATAATGTGATATTAAACTAAGTTCAAATGTTGGATTTCTTAATGAAACACTGGAAGGTGCATAATAAAATCTTATTAATTATTGAATATTATTATTATTTACTAAATAAATATTGAGTAAACCATCTCACATTCTCATTAACTGTTTTGTCTTTTGTAGGACAGGCGATTCAGTGATGAAATTGACAAGCTGACAGGATACAAGACAAAATCTTTACTCTGCATGCCCATACGGAATAGCGATGGTGAAATAATGGGAGTTGCCCAAGCTATAAACAAGACTCCAGGAGGAGTCCCTTTCAGTACGGACGATGAAAAAGTAGGAACATTTTTTTTAACAGTGTCATTGGCAATGTTTACAATATTATTTATATTCTGTACAGATTATCATGGTATCAGTTTTCCCTCATCTGCTGGTATATCTGAACGAGACTGTCTTTGCTATTTCATGATTTTATTAACTTAATAGCGTTTTTCTGTAAAAAACAGATTACACCAAAAAATATAATATGAAAAAATATTGTATTGGGCACAATGCAAAAATTTGTTCATTTGAAATCTCATATGTAGTCTATAATTACTATACTTACTGGAAATCAATTTTTCCAAATGCATCAACATTTCAGGGTGTGGTAACAAAATTTGATAATATAATTGAAGAATATTTGTATTGCTTCTAAATTATGCCTCTATTCGCAAGAAGTGACAGTACAAATGTTTGAGGTGTCGTGGAAAGTTATCCCGGTGTAAATGTAGTTAAGTACATAATATTAATACGGTAAGAAGGAATGCTGGGAGACACCTGATAGCAGGAGTGAAGCTTGGAATGGTGAGGCAGTGGAAAGAGAGGGAATTACTGAGGATAGGCTACCCTGAGGAGATTTTGGCATACCTGGGAACTTTATGGCTCAGCTACCTGAAGGGAACTGGTAAGGGAACTGCTACGACGAACTTTGTAAGTGAGAGTCGGGATGTTAAATAAAATCCTGAAGTGTGCAGGCAGTCACTGAAGAGACTTACAGAGGGAGAGGTGTTAGTAAAGTGAAAAATAAGCCTGACAGCAGCATTAATGATTTACAGCAAGGGAGCAAGACGAGTATGAGGGAGACAGAGCTTAACAGATTAATTGTTGAGAGATAAATCCAGATCGAAAAGGGTGAAGTAAAGAGATGGACTAAAGAAAATAAATTGGCTATGTATATACAAACTGTCCAAGAAGCTTGAAGGTGATAGGGAGGTAGTTTAACTCGGAGATTCATTAATAACATGTGCAATTGCAAATACATTTGGTCTTACATAAGAAAGTCAAGATAAAAATCTCTAGAAAACCATTCTTTGGGTTTAGTATGCTTACTGATGGAATTGAATAAAATTATTCCTTGGGGTCTCTGTCTCTAGAATTAGCGTTAGATTTATTGTAGATGACTCATTTCTGGTTTCAGTCACATGAAAATTGAGTGATCCCAGAAAAAATATGCCGGGAAGATTTTACATGATTAAATAATTATTTATGGGAACAGTCTAGGTACAGCATGCGCAATAAATAAGAAGATGTTAATTGATATGTTTTTCATTTTTTAAAATATAAATTAAAAAAAATAAGATGTTAGAATGCCCTTTCTTCAATGGCTCTTCCTATTCCCCGACATCCTTCTGACACTTTCTAATTTGTAAATAACATTATATTAGGGTTTTTCCAGTTACAAAGTTACAAAGTAAGGTTACATTGAGGATGTAAGAATCGAACATAAAAATACAATTGAAATACGTTCGAGACCTTGTACAATGCATCCAAGAAGCAGGCTAGTCCTTATTTACATTCAAGCCAAGCCCATAGTTTGATTAGGCAGTCCAGTTTTGGGACTATCAAATGGGGGGGATTTGCCCTAAGGATGGTCAGATTTAAGGCCTTTGGATCACTACTGAACAATTTGTGCAAATTCTGCAGTAGCCACTAGCTGACATTTCCTTGATTACTGCTTCATTTACTGGATTTACATCTATACATTATTTTTCTGTATATGTGTTTGGGCAGCAATCGATAGGGTACACAGGCCATGTTCTCTGCTAGGTGCCTTTTGGGCTGGTTTACTACTGGGTCAGATTGATAACAGAATAAATCCCTCATCTAACAGATAAAACAACAACACATTGCTCTCCAGACACCTTTTGCTTTTCTTTAACTGGATATACTTATAGCTGTATTATTAAGCCTGCTTAAAGGCCATAATAATATAAAAGTGTCCTGTGATTTATTCACCACTAGCCCATTCTCTTTGCTAATTCTTTGGAGGGTTGGCTCTCTTTTGATAGCCTTCAATCTCATCTACCCCCTGGGACTACATTTTTATTTACCGATGCTGGATGAACTCTTTCCTGCAATATAATGCCTTACATCCACTGGATTTCCTGTAGAATTTCAAAGATATCATGGTTTGAACCGTTTCTGGCATCTGTCCATGGTGCTGATGTGCCATACACAACAGTACTACAACTCCAGCTGACATATACATTAACCCTATCATGACTGGATTTTAGCCATGTTGCATCCTGCACCTACCTCGTACTTGGGACATCTTTGAAGCTGGCCAATTCAATTTACCCCCTCAAACCATATATTTTTGAAAAGCAGACACCTTAAGGTATTTAAAGTTCTAGTATTTTAAAATTTTTCATGTCTGATTCCTCTACTCAAGCCATGTCATTTTCTCAGCCTACTAACCAAATTTGCCCAAGTATGCATTTTTTTAAATAGACAGCCAAAGATATTTCACATGGGACATTTTGACACTTTTCATCTCCGGAGCGGTCACATCGCATCCTGGAGTGAGTGTTCGGTGTTGCTGAATGCCTCGTGATCGAGGCATTTCAGCAACACCATTGAAGTATAGGAGGTGATCGTTGATCGCCTCCTAAACTTTTAAAATGGGTGTCTGCCGCCATACAGTGTGTGGCGGATGTTGACGCCCACGGCCCCTAGACATGGCCCATGATGCCGTTCTCAGTGTTGCTGAATGCCTCGACATTGAAGCATTACAGCAACACCGTTTAACATTGTTGATCACTTTCTAAGCTTGTTTAATGTCATGACGTGTCAGGCACATCATAGGTCGTTAAGTGACCGTTTTGCATGACGTGCATGACCTGCCTGACCCGTCAATGGACGTTAAGGGGTTAAACTCTCACTGTAAACTTGCAACTTGTCACCCAAACTAATTGCTTCCCTATCCTATTCTATTCCCTTTTTATCTTTCTTTTTACTAAGACTGCCACAGTCGGTTAGCTTAAATGTAGTAATTTGCAAAAGGTGGCAGGTGGTTTCATTTCCTGCTGAACCTCTGTCATAACTGCATAATGAATAATTTACGGAAGTAATATATCTGCTTTAATTTGTCAAAATTTGTAAAATAACTTAGTTGATGCTGATAATCCAAAATATGTTTTACAGATATGACTCATCCTTATGGTCTGTCAAGGGATGGTAAATATTAGGATAGCTAAAATAAGTTAGAAATATTATGTAAAATGTGAAAAGTAGACGGATTATGAATTATGCCGGTATTGAAGTTTCATATGTCCATTGCATTCACATAAAAATCTACTTCCCTAAAGCCATAATATATTTAATACAAATCCTGAAGCTATCATAAATAAACTTGGGTACAATATAAAATAATTAAGTTACAAAAATCCATTGTGTGAGAACACATTTGATGAATGACAGTTAAAAAGCTTGGGATATTTAACTTGCTGTGAGGAAGATATGAGAAAGATTTTATATCTGGATTAAAGTCAAATTACCATTTTTTTTATTACTACTTTGCATTTTAGGCAGAGATTTCAAACTTAAATGAATTCAAAACTTTAAATTATACTGACCTCTTACGAAGTGAAATATGGCATCTAAAATTGTGTTCAAGGGAGAAAAACCAGGGTTCTTGCAAGTTGGCAAAACTCACCTTGCATACCCGGAGGGTTGTGGCTTGACTTATGAGTCCCCACTCCGTAAACATCAATAATAAATCAATAATAAACTAAAAAAGGGTGTCTGATAATGCACCCCCTTCCACCAGAGAACATAGTAAGTGGTTTTAAATGACCAATGACTTGTTAGACAAGCGTTTCTTTCTTCCCTCAAATGGTGTTGCCGTAATGCCTTAATGTTCAAGCCTTCAGCAACATGTAAATCTGCTCCAGGGACCCAGTGTGATCCCTCCCGGGGCATCAACATATATAATATGGTGGTGGACACCAGATTTAAAAGAGCTTAGAAGGCAAAGCTCAAATGGGGTTGCTAAAATGCCTCAATAGTGAGGCATTCAGTGACACCGAAAAATCCACCCCACAATGCACTGTAACCAATCTGGAGAGCAGTCACAAGCGTCATAGTGAGAGATTTTGCCTCTCGCAAGATGGTGGCGCCCATTAAAAAAAAACCAAGATCCCAAGAGGGTAACTCTAGACCCTCCTAACCACTCTGCAGGTTGGATACTGTATTCAAGCCATAGGAGCTGAGCTTACTAATCACAATGTGATTGGTAAAATAAATTAAAAACAAATAAACATAGTTTAAAACAAATAAATAAAAATGTAGTATCATGTAAAAATAATCTTCCTGTGATGTTACCATCAGGGGAACCATCCAGTTCCAATAACATGTTGAAAAAGTAAAAAAACATTTTATGAACAAGTCCTAAAATTAGAACTGCAGTTTCCAAAAATATTGACATTTGAAATACCAATGGGGTGTCTGCTTTTCAAAAATGTATGTTTTGATGGGGTGAATTAAATTGGCCCGGGTTCAAAGAAGTCCTAAATAGGACATGGGGGCAGAATTATAAGGGTTTTAAAAAAAAATGGTTTTGGAATTGCAATACTCTACTACTCTATTGACCTATAGAATGCAAGAAAAAAAACATTAGGTATTTCTAAACTCAAGACACATATTAGCTTTTTTCATTTTTTTGTAGATTTGACATTTTTCACCATATTTTTTTTTCTAGTAAATTAGATGATATGATCTAAATAATGGTATCCACAGAAAAAATATCAATATATAAGTTGTGTGGGTACAGTAAATAAGAGATAAAAAATTACAGCTAAACACGAGCACCGCAAAAATGTTAAAACAGCCTCGTCATGAAGGGTACAAAACGAAAAAAAACCGGCTGTGGCTCTTGAGGTCTGGTGTTGAGTACCACTGTGCTAGACTTAATAGTTGAAATAGGCATCTCGGACTTGTGGTATGATAAATAAAAGCTTTTTAATACTAGTTCATTTGAAAATTAGTTCAAAATAATGGAATTGTGTATGTATGTATGTATTTTCCTACAAACAAAATCAATATTTATTTTTAGAAACTTGTTTTGATCAATATCTACATATTTCCATAGTTGCAGGCTTCTATTGTACCACCCTGTTTCTCAGCTCAGCCCAATCTCAATTTTTTTGCTTTTTATAGCAAGTTTTAGGAAAACAAGAACCTCTCGTTTTGGGAGATGTGCTATACTTTATACCCTCTTCTTCAATCCTAATTATGCCATAGAGATTGATTATTTGGCAACAAGTTACAAGTTGCAAAAAGTCCCACCCTATATTCCAACAGTGTATAAAGGAACGAAAGGACTTAAAACGTTGAACATCTCTGCTAAGTTTTACAGTGCTCTAGTGACAGGCCTGAAGATGGATGCAGATTGTGTCACTCCTCAAGTTAAGCATTTTATAATAAACAGACATTGAATCCAGATCACTGTGTTATGTGCATTTCCTGACAGTCTCAATGTGCATTACTCTATTACATGTACCATATGACAGATGTAGCTTCGACTCACGGGCCAGGCCAAAACTAGTGAATGCCGATAGGTGACCCCCACAAACCGGCACCCCCCAGCAAGAAGAAGAACAAAAACAATCTTACACATAACCAAAATTGTGTAATGGCAACCAAACCACCACCAAAAACTGCATTACCAAGCACCAAAACCCCTTGGAGACCCAGCTGCAAACCGCTATACCTAACTGCGGTCCCCGTCGGGGTCATTACTCCCATTACATTGAGAATGGCTGATAACCTGCCTACCAAAAGAGGCCCGAAGAAAAAACCCACAGAGGGGAGAAGTAACCCGAGCCCCCCCCCCGACCACCAGCCTCAAACACCATTTGCATGGTGAGGCGGCCAAGCAGACCGAGCCAACATCCATCCTGATGTACCCGGAAGAACACAATCCGCTGATATAACCCCCAAAAGCCCATCCACATGGCATCATAGGGCACAGTAGACAAACCAAACCTGCCCACCGACATCCGCACCAGCACTATCGCACAGCAACGTCCAAAGCAAAATTAGACAGTGAAACCACATTAACCGCCTCCCACAAATCCCAATAGGGGGGGGGGTAGGAATGCCCACCACTTGATCCCACATCCACAAACTAAGGAGCGCATCACCCAGCCCTAACCCATAGACCTGGGAAGGGATCGCCCCTGCCAGGAACCACCTGAACATGGCTACGTGGGCCACCGACTGAATATACTGCCACCACAAACAATCCCACCAATGCCAATATTTGTGACCTTGGGAGTCCACTATACTGCCAGGCAAGGCAAGCCCCCGAATGGTGTACCCCCAACTCCATCTGCCGAGGCCACTTCCAATGAAGCAAGAATCAGCGATACTGCTATGCAACACCCGAACGAAAACATGCACCACCAAGCACAAAAACATCCACCAAAGCCACCAACCATAAGAACCAAAGTGCCCTTCCTCCGATATAGCTCCATCAAAACCACCCTACCAATACCCCTGCCAACTCCCCAAAACAGGGCCAACACTAAGTGGAACGGTTCAAAGAAAACAAGGAGAGGGCGAATATATCCCAGACCTCAGGCCATACTAACATGAACCAATGGCCCCCTGGACAACCCCGTCACCAATTGTCCCAAACACTGCCCCGCAGCCTGTGGAGCAAGAGCTTCACCCCACCCCACACATAGTTACCCGAATCAGAGCCCTCCAGCTCCCGAAAAGCCAAACCGAATCAAGACCAGGGAAATTTAACAAACCTATGCACCAGCAAGTTTCCAATCGCTCAGAGTAAGTGCACGAAAAACCGAAGGAACCCAGAAAAGACATTGAACACCACCACCCCTCCCCAAAGATGGTGACCCCTTAGACGTACCAGAAGCAGATCAAAATCAGACAGCGGCACCCAAAACAGGAGACTCGCCCCGCAGCCCCACGAAATCACCTTGGGCCATGTAGTACATACCCCAGCCCGCTTGAAGTCTTCGGACAAACCGTAGACCCCATGGCCCCGGGAAATGCTGACAGGCACTCTTCCTGCAAAGCGAATCAACCATCCCAACAGAAACAGCTTCAAACCCCATGACGGAACCATTTGGTCCCCCACCGCTATCCCCCAGGCACCAACAAAACAGCTCTCTCTATGGCGACCCCACCAAAAACATTACCCCCATACAACAAACCTGACAAACAGATCGGATCCCTAGTCAGGAGACTCCCTCCAATACATCTCACCCCAGTCATGCCGAACCCCAGTACCGAAAGTTTCAGAAAAACCGCGGTACCATAGCCCCCTTTCCTTAACCTCGTCCCCTCCATGCTTCCCAGAGGAAGCCAGAAACAATTTCCCTCATGCCTCTTGTCCCCCTCCTCCATCTTAACATGACCCCCAGGCTAACCGGGGACACCGTTCAGGAGACATAAAACACCTCAGAAAAAACAACCATCAACATCGCCTTACTGCTGCAACCCTTCAACGATGCAATTTGTCACATCAACAGATAACCCTTACCCCCACACCCCAAAACCCCAGCATGACCCTACGTGATTGCAAGCAACCTGGACAAATGCAGCTTCACACCACAACAAAGCAAGGGTTCCCTGTGTAAAGCTGCCTGTGCAACCCACTCAAGAAGCAGCTACAGGAGGGGGCAATAAAGGGGGGGGGGACACAAACATTTCCAACACACCGTAACATATAAAAACTTAGAAAGTGACAGCAGATAATAACCATTAGGCCCATCCAGTCTGCCCAATCTCTGAGTACTTTCCTTAGTACCTGCCCTTATCCTATATCTAACTCTGTCCTATGCCTATCCCATGCCTGGCCAAACGTTTGCACCGTATTAACATCTACCGCTTCTGCTGGAAGGCTATGCCATGCATCCACTACCCTTTTCAGTAAGTAATATTTCCTGATGTTACCTTTAAGCCATTGCCCCTCTAGCTTAGGACTATGTCCTCTTGCAGTGGTAGTACTTACTTTAAAAGAAAATCTCTCCCTTTAACTTGCTGATTCCCCTTAAGCATTTAAACGTTTCTATCATATCCCCCGTCACGTCTGTCTACCAGGTTTCACCTCCCTCCAACCACCGATTAGACTGACAGCTCTCAAGAGCCATGCTTTCCCCCTGCAGTGGTCCGTCAGTAACCGTGACCTAAAACCATTCCACTGCCTCCAAATAAAACATTGCTACGGAACCTGCCAGAACCACACAAACAAATGCAATGCAACCTGCAAAGAATCTCAAGCCCAGCACATCTATAAACTTCCCAGGAAACTCCCCACTATACACTCCATAGATACCACACTACAGCCCCTGAAAACATCTCAGCATCAACCCACACATGTGCACCCGATGGAAATAACACGCAAAAAAGAAACCTTAATAATGGACCCCATGGCCGTCCCATACAGCAAGGTCGTATGATCCTGTGCCGCCGCAGAGAAATACCACAGGAGTGGCAGCACCAAAACCACCTCCTTGGTGTGCAGATTCCCACCAGCTCATCCCATCCTGATGGATGCATCAATTAGGGTGTGCCTGCGGGTGTGTCTGTGAGAGGGATGGGGCGCTGCAGCCGGAAACCCCCCATATGCCACTTCAGGATGGAGATTGGAAAAAAGAGGGGCCTCCCCAGCCCCCCTGCTCCACAGCCAAAATCTCCTGCCCCATGGCAGCTGCCCCAGGTAACTGCCTAGGCCTCTCTCCGGTGTCTCCCTACCTTGACATCTGCACAGGCCGCAGTGCAGGCTGCACCCGGCCGTCCTGCCAGCTGCTCTGCCTCCCTGGATGACTCCTGGAGGACCCACATCTGGGGAAACACTGCGGTAGGCCTCAGAGGCCTATACCAGGCCGAACCACCTCCTGCAACTGTTGACTCCTTGCACGCTGCGCACCCTTTTCCCTCTGGGGAGCGGCCAGCAGCCACAGGACACCCAGCTGGGCCATCTCGAAATCACTGCCTTCCCATGGGCCCTTCTGGCCCGCTGTGATGGAACGCTGCGAGGGCCGAAGCCTCCTCCATGCCGTTGCACTGCACACCGGTATGCATCTAAAGGCCTGCAAATGGGTTGCTTTGACTCCCAGGCCCCGTCCTGGGCTATCTGCGTCGTCCTCCTCAGGTCTGCCTCTGCTCCGATGCTCCAACGCTGCTGCAGTCCTCCATGCCAGCCTTCAGGAACAGTCCAGCTGGATCCAGCATGCGGCCTAGTCGCTCCTGCAGCCACAAGGTCCAACAGCTGCTGCAGAACCTCAAATCCATACAGACACCTGCAGGGGACGAGAAGAGGGGAGAGAGAAAAAAGGGGGGGGGAACAAAGAAAGAACAGACAGGCACACAAAAAAAAGAGCCCCAGATAAAAAGGAAAAGACTCAGACCCAAAAAACACAGAAACAAGAGACAGACCCAAACACAAAATGACACAAAAAACAAAGACACGCCAGGACACAAGAGAGAAACAGCCAGCAAAGGAACACAAAAGAAACAGCCAAGTATACAAGAGAGACAACAAGAGATAGACAGGGAAAGACAAACACCACCAGGTAAGGTTAAACAAAATGGATCCTTACCCCTGTGATCACCAAACTTAAATATCCTCCTACCAAAACTCCTCCCCTAAAATCAACAATTCCTGCCTTAGCCTAGCCCTGCTCAGCACTCTGTCAGGGCCCACTCTAGTCCATTCTGGCCCCCGTGGGCTTCACACCTCATTGCCAGAATGTATAATGGATAACTCTTCTATATTTTATGATTAAAGCATGGAGCAAAATTTGCCTTCAGCACTCCCTTCATTATATTATTGTGCGATGCTTACTTCCTGGAGGGAATTGCTCCAGCACTCTCCCAAATAGAGCAGGTTATGGAACCCTATCTTCCTTCTTACAAATGGAAGCTAAACAAACACCAATTTCTTGATAAATTCCCACAATCGCCCATACTTTGGTTTATTTTATTTGCAGCTACTTAAGATCTATTCTTTGGCACTTTTTTTTGGTCTGACTAATCTTCTTATCACCTGAATAAACTTATGTTAGATAAAAAGGGCTCATCCCACTCCATTTGAAAACTGTACCTTGTAATAAGATATAAATTCTCCTAAGATTCAACTCTTGCTGGGATCACTAATTTAGAAACAAAATTATGTGATACAATTATAAAATATCTAATTAAAGTGGCCTAGAAACAATCCAAGAGCTGGGAGAAACTATCACAGTAGCCTCATACTCAGAAATGATGCTTAAATTAGAAAGCAGAGAATACTGGTCACCCAAACATACGGCCCATGTGGACCAGATAATCTCTGCCACAAATATTTAACTTAAGGGGAGCCCATGGCACTGCCTCTGGGTCTTTATATAGTCATTTTGGAACTCTGGGGTGTCAGTCTAAACAAAATCCTTGGGTAAACTCATAACACTTTGCTAGAAAAACAATTTTACATTGTTGGCTGGATGAGCCCCCTCCACCACTCATACTATTCCAGATGTTACTCCATATTTTCAATATGTATTGCATGGAAACTTAAAAGACCAAGAAACAATGCAACAAACATTTCCTTAAATAGTTAGGATGGTACATAAATTCCCTCAAAATTGGAACTAAATGCATTCTTAAGCAGACTTTTTAGTAAAGTTCCTTATATAACTTCAAAATATTGCACAGGAAAATTCCGTGCATCATCATTTCGCCCAATGGGATTTTACATGGGATCTAAGTTTTCTTGTGAAAGACTGATGCTTCATGAGTATACTGCATGACCATAAGCTAGCAGCTGATGGGTTATGAACTTAAAATATTGAGATAGTAAGGCCAGGCACTCCCAATATGGGTGAGGAGATAGCTCACATTAACCCCCCACAAAATTATTTAACTTAATAGTACTTTTTTTCTGAGCTGCTCAACCAATCTGATATGAATTCTTAATATTTCTTATAATTAAATAAGGGGATACCAACAAGTAAGCCTAACATATAATCTATTTATTTTATCACTTTATTTAATCAGAAATAGATTGCAAAATGTATATAGTGATTTCATGGTTATCGAATCAGAAACATAATTCTAATTCTCTAAATTTAAAACATGATTGAATGTCCCAAAGTGCATGAAACAACATGATTGCACGTCCAAATGTGAATAAAAGGCAAAAACATCAATAAGTAGTTTGATGGGGTAAATTGCATTGGCCGGCTTCAAAGATGTCCCAAATAGCCCATGGGGCAGAATGACCAGATTTGGAAAAAATTGGTTTTGAAATAGCAAAACACTACTTGTACTTATTGTCCTATAACTTGAAAAAAAAAAACATATAAACATTGGGTATTTCTAAAGTCTGGACAAATAGTAGAATCTATTTAGCAGGTTTTTTTATCAGCTTTTGTAGATGAGTAAAAGATGTGTAAAATAAAAGTGAGAAAAAGTGCTTTTTTATTTTTCAGCATATTTTATTATTTTTTATAGGCAATTAGATGATATGATCAAAAATGGTATCTGAAGAAAGCCCTTCTTGTCCTGAAAAAAACCAATATATAACTTGTGTGGGTATACTAAATGGGAGAGGAGGAAATTATACCAAAACATGAGCACAGCAAAAGTGTTAAAACAGCCTTGGTTAATAAGGGTACACAAAATAAAAAACAGGCTGGTCCTAAAGGGATTAAACTTGTTTTTTAATTCATCGTGTTCCTTGGAACATTGAATTTAAACACCAGAGCTTAAAGATCACATGAAGAAATTCAGCAGCTCATGAACAGAAATGTTTCCTTGCTCTAAATATAGAATTTGGAATGCACTTGTGAAACATTCCGCTCTATTTGGGTTTATCCAATCTTCTAGTAACAATATGAACTAGATCAATCCCATTTGGTTTACTCAAAGTAGTGTGAAATCTCTACATCAGGAAATGAAGGTTAATAATGTGTGCTCTGTAAAAATAAGATCTTTGCTTTGCTGTGTATTGTTATGTATATATACATGTGTTTATATGCCTGCAGAAATCGACACATACATGTATCAATGCACAGAGAAAAGGGGCTATCTCTGTGTTGGTAGTTTATTCATAAGCAAACATGTTCCATTACATAGGTCTAGACTGGGATTAAAATAATTTCAGATACATGTCTTGTTTAATTTTTGTCTCATTCGCTTTTGGAAAACTAATTGGGTTTCCTGCCTTTTCTGTTTTGACAAACAGAGCTTTTTTAACTCGGAAACAAAATTTGTTGCCTAAAAACAAGTCTTTGTCTATGTGCACCCATCTGCTCTCCCACTCATGTCTGTGTCTCCTGATTTCTCCGCCTAGGTCTCTCTGTGCCCCCTGCCCTTATCCCCCTATCCCTCTCTCTACCTGTTCCTCACAACCTTCTCTTCCCTCCTGTGGCCTAAAGCACTTCTTCACTGGCCTGCCCCATGCAGGGTTCTGAGCCCGAACCTGTCTCTGCACAAAGACTCCTACCAGACCCGGTACCCGCAGTGTGACTTTAACCCCTGTATCACATTTTTTATGCCAATCCACGAGCGGTGTTGAGGTCCAAATTATCCAGAGGTGAAAAGGGATAAAAAAAGCAAAGACTTTATTACAGTACCACTATGTTACACATTAATCCATAAATAAAAACAGCTGGCTTGACTGATGGTGTAAAAACTGCAGTCCTCACGGCTTCTTGGATTGTGCAGAATGCTTTCACGAAGAAAAAAACCATGGAAATCAATTCAGTAACAGCAGATAGTCTACCTTTACACAACCATTGTGTTTTTGTCTTTTAACTCTGCTTGGTTTTTGTGTGAGAAGTATTGACTGGTAGTTATGGAGAACACTATAGAGTCTAGTCATGAAACCCTAATCGTTATGAATAGACAAGTCTTTTCTGTAGTTGTACTAATCAAAATTGTAAGTCCTTCACAGTCTGATGAGCAGATTATTAAGTTTACTGAGACAAAGTATAACAAGAAGTAGCAGTTCTAAATTGTAAATGTGTACAGGTGTAAAAGAAAAGCCAATAGGAGTTAGATGGAATGCTCTGTAAATATAGAATTCAATCTAACTTTATTACAGTCTAATCAAACTGGAAACTCTGGGAACTATTCACACCAAGCTTTTCCTTGTTGAGAAGCGTTAGAAGCAACCTATTATATTTTTACCTTTTATTTTACACAGTATTATTTGATTTAATAACAAAAATTTCAGCTGCCATGGTGAACTACATTCTTTGTGAGGTGAACAGATGTGCTATGAAAGGTGTATGGACTTTTAAAGGGCCGGACACTATATGGGTTACTTTTTGTTTGTGCTTACTGTTTTTTTTTTAATGGATTGAATATAGATTTAGTATAGATTAGTCAAATGCAATTTAACAAAATATGGAAATTCTAGGAGGATTTAGATTTTTTTTTATAAAAAGGATGTCAAAGTTATAAAGTATTTGCACTTGATGGAGCATTCCACCCTACAGCTTAAGTAAAATGTATACTCAAAGCCATTTTCATTTTACTGCATGCAAATTATTCCATAAGAAACATTTTCGAATGAGAGTCTAGGCACATTTGCTTTATCTGCTGTGTTACTTAAATGAAAACAGATAGCATACATGGGTATGCTGCACTCACATGGTCAATTTGCAGTAGAGAATACATAGAAACATAAATTTGAAACAAACTGTTTGGTCCATTTAGTCTTCCCATTTTTTCCTGCTGTAAATAGTCAACTCTTAATCAGTCATTGGTCATGTCTTAGATTCAAGATAGCCATATGTCTATTTCATGCATTCCCTTACTGTAGTAACCTCTACTGAGATGATTCTCTATGACCATGACCATCTATCTTATCTACACTCTTATTAAAAAAAAACTTAATTACATTACACCTAATCCTCTGACTCCAGATTTATGACCTCTTGTAGTCCTGCAGCAGCTGGAGGGCCGCAGGTTGGACACCCCTGCCCTAGATAATCACTTTGAACTCATATTTTGTATGTATCAAAAATGTGTTATGCTGCAATAATTTATTTCTACTGAGCATGTTGTTCAAGTTTATCTTTTTGTAGTGTGTCATCTTAACCTTAAAAATCTACATCTGTAAAAATTGACTGTAGCATCACTCACTATCACTACAGAGTTCCAAACTACCTCTGGAAGCAACATCAGGAGCCTCATGAAATACAGTTGTGTGAAACAAAATTACACCATCTTTGAATTCTATAGTTTTTCCCTTTCAGGACATAACAATTATCTGTTCCAGGTGTAAAAATTAGGTAAATACAACCTTATATGAACAATACATTACACAGTGTCAAGATTTATTTAATAAAAATAAAGCCAAAACGTGGAAGGAATTAAGTAGCAGGCAGGTGCTGCTATTCAAATGCCCTTGATGAATTAATCATCAGCAACTATGACCACCTCTACAAAAGCCAACGTTTTAGCTGTTTGTTGGTCTGGAGCCTTCAAGCGTATGTTAACATAATGCCAAGGAGGAAAGACATCAACGATGATGTTGCTGCCCATCAATCTGGGCAGGGTTATTAAGGCAGTATCGCTTAGGTTTTCAAAGTTGCATCTGAACAAACCAGAAGACTTCTGAAACAATGTCCTTTTTACAGATGAGACCACAGAGGAAATGTTTGGCAGCAATGCATAATGCATAGCGCCATGTTTGGCAAAAAACAAACACAGCATATTAGCACAGACACCATATACTGTCCCACAGGACCTGGGAACCTTGAAGTCATTAAGTAGACCATGAACTCCTCTGTATGCCAAAGTATTCAAGAGTGAAATGTGACAACAATGTGAGAGACTGATAGTCAAACAGAAAATGGTTATTGCTGCTAAAGGTGGTTCTACACGCTATTGAATCGCAAGGTGTACTTATTTTTTTTACACATGACTTCTCCATTTTGGCTTTATTTTGGTTTAATAAATCATGACAGTGTAATATTGTTGTTTATCTAAGGTTGTATTTACCTAATTTATAGACCTGCTATGGAACAGATGATTTTTTTTTTATGTCCTGATGTTAAACCATAGAATTCAAACTTTATCTAAAACACACCACCTCTGGACATGTTCACATGTTATCTGAATTGACGAACTGTCTGGAAGCTTTATGGATGAACCTGGGTTTGGCGGATGCTACCTACTGAAATGCATAGTTCCCACTGTAAAGGAGGATTAATGGTCTAGGTTTTTTCAGGGTTTGGGCTAAACATCTTAATTCTACTAAAGGGTATTGTTAATGCTAGAGCATACATAAACAATTTAGACAATTCTAACTTTGCTTCCAACTTTGCGGTACTGGTTTGGGGATGGTCCTTTCCTGCACCAGAATAACTGTGCTCCAGTGCATAAAGGCGTGATTTGAAGAGTTTGATGTGGAGGAACTTGAGTGGCCTGCATAGAACCCTGACCTTAAGTCAGTTGGACAATTTTGGGATGAATTGGAATGCCAGTGGCGAGCCAGGCCTTCTCATCCAACATTAGTGTCTGACCTCAGAGATGCTCTTTTGGCTGAATGGGCACAAATTCCCACAGGCACACTCCAAAATCTTGTGGAAAGCCTTAACAGAAGAGTAGAGGCTTTTATAGCTTAAAAGGGGCAGGGGGCAACTCCATATTAATGCCCACGGTTTTGGAATGAATCCAATACATACATATAGGTGTCATGGTCAGGTGTCCAAATGCTTTGGGTCATATAGTATATGTGTTAGAGTGTGTGTAAGTGTATGCTAGAGTGAGACTTTTTTGGCCTTAAATGTCATGGTCAGGTGTTCGCATACTTTTAGTCATATAGTGTATCAATATATATATGCAACCCTAAAAATCATAAATACAAATCCATTTTTCTATTGCAAATGTCAATATTTTCTGTTTAATGTGAGTTATTCACATGCCTCTGGTTTTAAAAGTATCGTCTTAATATATAGTCCTAACAGCACCCCCACTCATTAAGCTGGAAATACTTTCTTTTGTTCTGAAATGATATCCTGAGAAACTTTTATTTTTATTGTATTGTGATCAATATCAGTGTAGTGTCTTATATTTGTTTATTGTGCACAGTTACTTTAAGCATTGTGCATCCAAAGCACTGATCCCTTTAGAGTAGATCATTTACGTAGGTGTCTCCCTTGTTAATTGCTCAGATACGTCACAACAATTTTACAGAAGAGCGGTTGTCAGGACTTAATTAACCTCATGCAATTAACCTCGTCTGGACATTGAACTGTCACATGAGCCCATTTGGGCTGGAATAAGTGGTATATTTTTGTTTTAATATGTATAATATATTTCTATTTCTTTTAATAATGTTCACATGAATCACAAAATAAAGCAGTATTACTTGGGAATCTGCTACTGTGAAATTATGTCAAAATGTGTACCACACTTTTTCTAGACATCCACAGGGAAAACTGCAGTGACATTTGCTAATGTGATAATATTTTGGCTGACAGATTTTACTTATTTTACAACTTGCATACAGCTCCTAGTGATATTTTATTCTTGTGGGTCTGTTAAATTTTTGTTTGCCGCATCATCCTTTGTCTTTCCCAAGGATGAGCTTTGGATCCCCAAGGTAGACCTAAAAACGTTTAAACCATTTTCTTTTGATATACACAATTGCTTACAATTCTGCTGTGGCAGTGCATATTTTTGTGCTCAATACTCTCCACAACATTTGACCTTATCAATATATTGCTCAGGAAAAGCTCTGTACGATATTTGCAAATGAGAGCTACTTCTCCAACCTACTGAGATAAAAATGTATTATTGTTTTAAATATCAGTTATTTTTTCCCAATTCTCTAACAAGACAATATTGGCTTTTAACCTAATTTTTTATAATGGATTTGTAATGTAATCTTTTTCAATTTAATGTGGAAAACATTTCCCAGCTATCTATAATTATGTTTTACCAACAGGGACACTTTTTGACAGTTGTTTTAGGAAAGCAGACTCTCTAGAATCTTATGAATATATTTCATTTAAATTATATTAGTATACTTTACCAATATTATTTAATTTGATTTTATGGGCAGATAACAGACACCAAACACCAAACATTATAAGATTAAAACTTACTTTGTTTTAACTTTATAAGCATGTTTTAAAGGCAATATCCTATTTTATCATTTAGCTGTAGTTTTCATCTCTCTTTTTTTTTGTGTAGCCACACACATTTTATATATTCTTTTTCTTTAGGACAAGAAGATACCATTATTTTGATCATGTCATTTACTATAAAAAAAACAATAAAAAAGGAAATTTTCCTGACTTTTATTTGAAAAATCTTTTACTAATTTACAAAGCTAATGAAAAACCCACTAAATAGATTTTAATATTTGTACTGGGTTTTTTCCCGTTTTTTTGACAGTTATAGAGCAATAAATACAAGTAGCATATTTCTATTTCAAAAGCATTTTTCACAAAACTGGTTATTTTGCCCCATGACCTATTTGGGACATCCGTGAAGCTGGCCAATTCAATTTACCTCATCAGATAATATATTTTTGAAAACTAGGCACCCCAGGGCATTTAAAATGCTGGTATATTAACTCTTTACATGCACATATTTTACCACCAGTCTTTGTTAAAGTTTGTAGTATTATGTTTCTTCACACACATTCTACTGCAGGTATGAATTTACAGCTTCTGGTACGTGTCAATGCCAAACACCCAATATGTGTTGAACAACATCTCCTGAGTATAGTGATACCACCCATAGTTGTGTTGTTTGGGGGTAAAAGGCCAGATTTTGGAGCGAACAGACAGGGCCGCTGCTGCAGTTTTTGGTGTTGCTGAATTGCTCGACATTGAGGCTCTACATTAACACCATTTGGGAGAAGAATTTCCGTGATGTGCCTGACACATCAATCATAAAAAATAAACAAAGCACTTACAAACACAATATTGTTGAGATGTTACAAAATCTACTTTCTTTCTCCTAAAATCTGAATCTGAAATTTCTTGGCACAGAATAGCTTCTTACGTTGACAGTCAGTGGCAGTACAGTACTGTAATGAAATCAGTGGGCGGGTTCCTGAGACTGATTGACAGCTTAAGCAGCCAATCGGTGGCAGGAGAATACACACATTGAAGTTAGTGGGCAGGCTTTACACATTTGCTCCGTGGTCTAAGTGCATATGATGGCAAGAGTGCCCCTTTAATTTGAACATGCTATTGGATCTGAATAAACACTCCACTGCATCAAAGTTTATGACCTTCATATAAGGTATTATTATATATATTTGTAAAGCTTAAGCTTAATGCACTGGAACCAAAGAACCATACTAATAATAGTGCTATTTTTTCAATAGATACATAGTTGACTGGGTTGAAAGAAGAGTCAATAACATTAGACCTTTTCTAGATAACCTTATTTGTTTAGACAAAAAAGATTTTTCTCTGCATCAGCACCTGCTTTGAGAAATGTAACTGTAATAAGCATGTACTGTATGCCTGGCTTACATAGCAATGCATCCAGCTCTACTTTAAATTCACTGAGAGAGGAAAATAAAGGCAGTAGAAAACACCTTTACGTCAGCAAACTACATTACTTTGTGTTTACTTTGACATTGCGTTTACTTTGACAAATACATTGTCAGATGAGTTTGGTGTAGAAGAACTTGACTGGCCCACACAGATCCTAGATCTCAACCCCATCGAACACCTTTGGGATGAACTAGAACGGATTTTGTGAGGCAGGCCTTCTTCTCCAACATCAGTGCTCTACTGGATGAATGGGCAAAGAAAGCCTTCTCAGAAGAGTGGAAGCTGTAGTAGATGTAAAGGGGGGGGAGCAACTTCATACTAATGGCTATGTATTTAGAATGCAATGCCATCAAAGTCCCTGGTGCAATGGTCAAGTGTCCCAATACTTTTGTCCATATAGTGTAGGTTCCCCATCTATCTCTCCTGTAGAAATCCCACTAGCTAAGAAATCCAGGAACTTTTGTTTATATGTTAACTTAACCTTTTTCTTATTTTTTTTTTAACTTTCTCTTATGATCATTGTATGTTTACCTGATGTTATTTTATATAAGTATTATGTTGGTGGTTACCTATTTTGGTTGAGTAAAAAAAATAATTGCTCTTTCTATTATCATTGTTTTGTTTTTGTTTTGTTTTGTATAGATAAGAGATTGGATGAGGATACATTATTATTTGTACTTTTGTATTCTGAATCTGTCTGACTTTTCTTAAAAAAAAACTATTTGCAATGAAGTGTTGCTATACCTCTAGTAGACCAATGCATTATACCAGCTAAATGTGTCTTTGCAGTAGGTTTTATGACCTTCATATAAGGTATTATTAGATATATTTGTATTATGTCTTAACAGTTTTCATTCCAGAAGCCTGCTGCTTTTCACTGCCACCTTGTGGACATTAACTATAATAACATATATTTCACTGCCTGGTTTTATTTGTATTATTTTATTATGCAGTGACAACAATTTACACCATGAATCTTCACATACATTCAAAGAGTATAAGTAAAGACGGTCCTGCTTACAAGTTTACAATCATCAGGAAATTATGTGAGAAAGCTTTTGATATATTGTTTGATCATCTTTAGAGAAGTTAATGTTTAGAGCATTCTTAGAGATTCATATTTTTCTTTTAATCTAAAGTTAAAGGAGAACTCCCTCCACCCCACCCAGTATTTTTTAATAAAACATTAGGTATATAAGTAATACATAATTAACCCCTTCATGACGATGGATTATTAATTTGGGAGAAGATTCTGGCAGTTGATGCCATCTGACATATTATTATATTATGTTGCTTTAGGCATGGCACGGTTAAATCCTAGTTCAGGCTGATCCCCTGTGCATGATCTCATCCCTACTAACTGTGTTTAACTTTATGGCCCCAAGTGAGCATTTTCACATTTTGGGACTTGATTGTCCAAACCTCCTGAACATTATAGTGATGTAAATACTTCACAGCCCTGCCTCCTGATAAAAGTGTGATCAGAGACAGGGAGATCAATGCAAACATATAATAATATTTTAAGAAAATTAAAAAAGGAAAAATACAATAAAAAGTGTAAAAAGAAATCCCCTAAAAAATAATGAGCTACACCACCATATTTCCCTATTTTTTGTTTTATAAAATGTGCATGTATTGCACTGTAGATTCCCCAAAACTTGCTAAACCTTTGTGGGGCATATCCTGGGCATGAAATCCAAACCAGCATTACAAAGTGTGCTTTGTGTAAGGTTGGTAGGGAAACGGATACACAAAATATGTCATATACAAAGAAAATATATTAGTCATCTCCTAGATGTGTAGGGTCACATGCAATAGAAGAAAACCTTCTACAAAATACTGACTTTTGGTACTATTTGGTATTTTCGGGAAATATTGTCACTGTTTTGTGATGTGATGTGGCAAGTTGTAGCATTTATACTTTACACATGATTGTTCACATAATACAATGTACATTTTTTTCTATTACACAGTTTTGTTAGAAATTGTACTTAAATTATTTCAACAAAATGTTTTACAGAAACACTCCCCAATTTTTATAAACAATATATCGTGTCAGGCCCCTGACTTACCAAAATGCCAGACCAAGAGCTCTCCGCAAGCTGGGGACCAAGCGGAATAGGCCGCATTCCTGGCATCTAGTGAAGCACACCTTTTTATTAATAATTTGTGTTTTTTTAATTATTATCTTAGATGACCCATCTCTCTTTCTAGGGCTGAGTCGTCCAGGGTCTTTCATAATGATCAGATCACTCCTATTGGCCAGCAGTGATCTGATCATCATCAACCCACTTTTGAACTGCTGCAGATTAGGGCTGCAACTAACGATTATTTTAATAATCGATTAGTTGGCCGATTATTTTTTCGATTAATCGGATAAAAAATACATTATTTTAAATTGAAGAAAAATTGCAATAAAAAACGTACATTTTACACTTTCATCTCTTTATTGTAATGGCCTCTCTCTCTATTCACCTTCTTATTTTACTGACATAATAATAAAAGCTACAAGAACCCAAACACAGTGTTTCTCAAACTAGGTTTTAATACAAAGTTATCAGTAAATATTAATTCATATGTTAACTATTTTTCAAACTGAGAAAAAAGCCTTGTTTAAATTTTTTTTTATTTACCAAACTGCCCCCAGTTATGCACATCTGACCCCCAGCTTGCCACTCTGCCCCTATACATGCCTTATACCTCTTATATGCCAGATTCCACTGTGCCCCCTGATATGCCACTGTGCCCCTGATATGCCTTATACTCCTTATATGCCAGTGATATGCAACTGAGCCCCCAGATATACCTTTTACCCCCTGATATGCCTACTATCGATATGCCTTACACTCCCTATATGCCCTGAAATTCATAATATCCCCCATACACCACTATAACTTACCCATACACCACTCTGGCTCCTCCCCCTCCCATACACCACTCTGCCTCCTCCCCCTCTCATACTCCACTCTGCCTCCTCCCCCTCTCATACTCCACTCTGCCTCCTCCCCCCTCCCATACACCACTCTGCCTCCTCCCCCTCCCATACATCACTTTGGCTCCTCCCCTCCCATACATCACTTTGCCTCCTCCCCCTCCCATACACCACTCTGCCTCCTCCCCCCTCCCATACTCCACTCTGCCTCCTCCCCCTCCCATACTCCACTCTGCCTCCTCCCCTCCCATACATCACTTTGGCTCCTCCCCCTCCCATACTCTACTCTGCCTCCTCCCATACACCACTCTGGCTCCTCCCCCTCCCATACACCACTCTGGCTCCTCCCATACTCCACTCTGCCTCCTCCCCTACTCCACTCTGCCTCCTCCCCCTCCCACACATCACTTTGCCTCCTCCCCCTCCCATACTCCACTCTGTTTCCTCTCCCCTCCCATACTCCACTCTGCCTCCTCCCCCCTCCCATACTCCACTCTGCCTCCTGTGAACCTCCGTTGCTGACAAGACACCAGGGAGCCGGGTAGAGAGGCAGAGTCTCTCTACCCGGCTCCGTTAGTGACAGGCGCTTTCACTGCAGCTTCATAGAAGCCTCAGTGTAAGTGAAGGGCAGTAACGGAGTCTGTCTGTGCGATGCAGACCCTCACCGGCTGACAGAGAGGATGATTCTCTGTCAGCCGGTGGGGGTCTGCATCGCACAGACAGACTCCATTACTCACCTTCACTTACACTGAGGCTTCTATGAAGCTGCAGGGAAAGTGCCTGTCAGTAATGGAGCCGGGTAGAGAGGCAGAGTGATGTATGAGAGGGGGGAGGAGGCAGATGGGAGTGGGGAGAGAGACGGAAGTGAGAGACCGGCCGACAGTGAGGAGAATCCAGGTCCCCTGCAGCGTTGCGGGGGATCTGGATTCTAGTGTTATAATCCGATCTCTGTTTGAGGTCGGATTATATAAGGAGAGGAGTTTTTCAGAGCATTTGCTCTGAAAAAAACCTCTTTTTATAATCAATAAAAATCTATTCGATTAATCGATAATGAAAATCGTTGACAACGATTTTCATTTTCGATTATCGATTTTATCGATTAGTTGTTTCAGCCCTACTGCAGATCATTAGCTCACAGCAATTGACCTGAAAGCACCCTTGACTTCCAGGTCATAGGGGCACAGTATCGACTGATATTTGGTCCCCACGGGCTTGTGGGGACAAATATTAACCCCTTCAATACCGCAATCATGTCACACACAATTGCGGCATTGAAGGAATTAATGCTGCAGAATCGCTCTTAATGGAGCGATCAGGCAGCAGGGAAGGGTTGGGGCTGGTCTCCACTTTCATATAGAGACTGAAGAAACCTTTATTCCTGTCCCTGAAGCTGCCTCTGACAGCTGGGGCACCGTTGTCGGTAAACCAGCGATTGCAGGGAGGAGCCTCTTCCATCACTACTGTAGGAGTGATCAAAAGGCTCATGGGGGCTCTTTATTCTGTTGCTGGCCTGCCTAGGCTTCCACCCAAAACTCTTGTACAAAACTCTCATAGCACTCATGGAGCGATCAGGCAGCAGGGGAATGTTGAGGCAGGTCCCCACACAAGCAACAAACAGCCTACTTACCTGCATGGAATGCATTTATTGTGGTCATCCTGGACATGTGATAAAAAAATTGTAAAGAACCGCCTCCTGTATCCAACAATAAGAACACCAGAATATGTGAGTCTGGATGGGGGATTAAGGCCATGTGTGGATTACAGATACTTTAACAAAACGTTACCCATTGCTGCTCATGGATCATCTAGATTTTAGGGGTGCTTATAAACTTGGTACCTCTCAGAGAGGGAGAAGAATGGAAGATGGCATTCCAATCCCATTACAGAGATTTTGAAGATACCATTATGCATATCCGGTCATCAACCCAGTTACAGTACGTCTTTACATAGTCTCCACTAGCTGTATACACCCTGTGCTTTACTTATCCCTCTACCTAAGCCCGGCCACCTTTATTGATTGTGAGGCTGTCTGCTCCGACCCTTGGACTGAACATTGCATTGTTAATTTAAATGAAAAAAATGCATGTCAGGCAATATTGTGTATGCCTGACTCAGACATTCAAAATTTCATATCTGATGAATTATGCCAGTTTTATTTTTTTCATAAAGACATCTGATCATTCCCAGCTGTCATTGACGACAGCAACACATATTCTGATTTATTTAAAACATACTTTCACATTTCTTTGGATTTCCACCTGCCAGGGAGGTCATCTGTTCACCTCAAATATCCTTTTAATACACATATGCTCTGGTTTCCATGGTAACTATTTTACATTATAACAAAGCAATTGTATAACACGTAAAACGTATAATATATAATATTATTATTATTATTATTATTATTAATGGATACCAATATATCTAAAGGAATGCAGTTTAGACCTGGTGCATTACAGCAACCAATTTAAGTAAAGAAAACTTGTTTAATGCCATGAAATGCCTGGCATGTCATTGGTCATTAAGTGACCGCTTTTTCGTGACGTGCATGGTTAATATTTAGTAGTTTATGTATTTGGCACCCAGGGTGGATCCTGTATGTGGCACCCACCCTCCACAAAAAATGAATGTTGGCAAGAATATTTATTTTACACATTTGTAAACTGTATGTCAACTGGAAAAATCTGAAAAAAATTGCTTATAAATACATTTTAAAAAGTTGAAATAAATAACATTTACTGAACAGATATGGTATAGCATATACTATATACTGAGCCAGATATTGATGGTGGTACAGCATGGTAGGCCTCTGGCCCTAAAACAGCCTGCCTGTGCCAACTCTACCCCTGAAAAAGCCTGCCCATGCCACTTCTGCCCCTGAAACAGCCTATGCCACATCTGCCCCTTCAGCAGCCTGTATGTGCCACCTCTGCCCCTTTAGCCGCCTGCCTGTGCCACCTGTGCCCCTGAAGCAGCTTGCCTGTGCCACTTCTGCCCCCTTAGCCTACCTGTGCCAACTCTGCCCCCTGAAACAGCCTACCTGTGCCAACTCTGCCCCTGAAATAGCCTGCCTGTGCAACCTCTGCCCTTTTAGCAACCTGCCTGGGCCACCTCTGCCCCTTTAGCAGCCTGCCTGTGCAACCTCTGTCCCTTTAGAAGCCTGCCTGTGCAACCTCTGCCCCTTAACACCCTGCCTTTGCCATTTCTGCCACCCCCCTAAACTGCCTGCCTGTCCCATTTCTGCCCCTAAGCGATCACTCCATCATTCATTAACTCTGTCGCACTCGCTCACCTCCCTCGTAGATTTCATTGGTCTAGGGGCCAGCCGGGCAAAACTGGGGCTGCACAGGTGTCTATGCGGCCCCAGACCCCCAGCTTAAGATTCTGAGGAAAGTATCTTTTTCTGCCCAGGGGAAGCAGGAACCTGGACAGGAAAAGAGCATTTCCTTGCAAAGTATGTGAGCTCCACCGCGTTAAGCTGCCATCAGGCACATAGACATTATGCTTGGCTGTCCACCATGAAGACCACACCCCCTACCCCTTAGGTACGCTACTTGTTACCTTTTTAGCATAGAAGGGGTTATTTTCCAACCATTTCTTTCACTGTGCCAGTATTGCAAGGGTTCATTTTAAATCAGTTTTACTGTGTCTGCCTTGCAAGGGTTGAAACTTTTTTTACTTTGATCAAATTTTCCTGTGTCTTCTAATTTTTAACTAGTACAGGGAAACTGTTGGCTTATGTGTCAAATTGGCAGCATGCTTTTCTTTCCAGAGAAATCCACCACATTTTACTGTAAAAATGGGGAAAATGGCCACCGATCATTAGGACTTGATCACTACACATGTGCCAATGGGCCAAAACCGATTTCTTTTATTTTTTTGGCCCATTCGTTTTTGGACAATGAATACTTTCTTGCCCATTAGTTTCAGACACAAATTGGGGAACAAATTTCGTCAGATTTATTCTTACTCTCTCACGCTCATTTTTGTTCACTCTCTCATGTTCTCTGAATGTCTCCCTACCTTATCTGCTGACCACCTCCGATATAATTTCTTGCAGCTCTGCTCCCGTTTCTCACATCTTCTTGTTCTGCATCTTCTTGTTCTCCTCTCTTTCTTCTCTCTTCTTTCTTTGTCCGCATCTCCGCAGACATAACCTCCTGATGAACTTCTGTCAAAATGGTGGAGCTTCTGGTTATGTTCTGTACCCAGACCCATCTATAGGGGAGAGGACATCACCGAAAGCTCCGCCATTTGTCAAAAGTTCCCTGGGAAGTTATGTATCCCGACATGCGTGTGAAGAAAGAAGAAAAAGAGAAGAACAAGAAGATGAAGAACAAGAAGATGGGAAACAGGGATGCGGAGTAGTGAGACACAAGTGGAAGTGGTTGCCAGAGAAGGTAGGAAGGCATTCAGCGAGTGTCCTTTTTCAGGGATTTTGTTACATTTGCAAAAAGAAAGTATACAAATTGAACTGCCAGCATGCTGATTTGTCATGTTTCATATGCCACATTTCTCTGTAGATGTGGATTATAATTATGACCAAGTATTATTAGGAATGCCAAATCATCTGGTCGCATTTTGTTATAGATGAAAAATACAAAACTTCAATATTTCAGCAGCTCGGTTGGTATATCCATCACCTCGGCCGTATACTCCTGAACACTACAATGTCTGGCTTGGGCTGGCTTCAGGAGCAGGAGCCTAGCAGGACGTTTGGAGAGGCTAAATCTGCTCCTTCTCTTGCTATATTTGGTTCAGCATCTCTATAGGTAGGCTGCTCAGTTCCCACATAATCTTGGCAACCCAGAGTGGGGTCTGACTCATATTTTGCATTGTTACTGACCCCATATGGCTCAGACTACGTCACAGAGCTACAAAAAGAATAAACAAGGCCATTAAGTAGATAGCAAAGGTACAATGCAAATAGCGAGGGGAGGAAATTGATTCCATATAGTCACACATTTCTACTGAAGATGCTAGTGTTTTTCTATTAGGCTTACAAATACATTTCTTTCCATTATTTGTTCAAAACAAGTTATATCTGTATGGAGGATGCAAAAGTCAGATGCATCCATAGGCTTAAAAAGCGAGCATTAGTTAATATTTTTGTGCTTTGAATCTTCTGTGGTGAAAGAACACAACCTAAGGCATTTGGACAACTTAGCAAATTAAATTTTCCATACATTATCTTTTAATGTCAGTGCAACAAAAAGTCCACTGTTTGCAACCGTTTAATGTATCCATAATTTGTTTTCATGTCTAATTTAACCTGAGGCAGAAAGTGTCCTCATCTTTACATAAACACAAACAAATTAAAGGCCCTAAGCCTTAAATAATGTTCTGTTAACTCAAGCTGTCACATTTCTCTTAGAACCAGATATTGTTACAAGCCATTTCTTTATAACAGAAAACAGAAAATATACCAGCGCCTCCAATACAAACCAGCAGTGCCAACATTTATGTGCTTCCCTCAATCACACAGGTAGATCAGCTTGCAAAAAAAATAAACGCATATGAAATGAATATAATAAAAGAAGTTACACAGCACTCATTGTCAAAACATTTTAGAGGTTTATAAAAAAAAATCCTAAAGGCTAAGAATTTTATGCTATAGAGAAAGTACAAAAAATATTGGAGGGGGCTGATCAATATAGAGATATTCTGCACTTTATAGTAACCTTATGCATTTTGTGATTTAAGTTTGAAAGATGTTATAATATAATAAATATTAAAAAATATCATGCATTTTACTTTTTACACTTATAATACTAAAATTTTGTATATTAACTATTATATAATATTTATGTACATACATATAAGGGGTTAATTCAAAATATATTTTTAGTAGTAATAAAATACAGATGTTTTTCTTCTTGAAATATTAAATAATTAACTGATATGGATTTTTACATATTTTTATAGTTAATATATATTTTTATATATTGAGTATATTTGTATCAGGTTTTGTATATGTTTTTCATTTTATTTTTATAATATATATATATATATATATATATATATATATATATATATATATACCTCTTTTCCTTCCTTGAACCACTTTTGATAGGTACTTACCACTGTAGATTGGGAACGGGGGTGAGAGCAGTGGTGGAGTTAGCATATACAATATGGATCTACATAGTACAAAACCTGCAGTCATGAAATATTTGTCAACAGATGAACCAAAAAAGGGGTAGTAACCTTAAATGTCCTTTAGCAAATGTGAGACACTTGGCAAAAAAAATGGGTGAGCTGGAAATATTGGTAAGTGATGAATAGTACGATTTGATCTGTATCATTGAAACGTGGTGGGATGATACGCATGACTGGTCAGTTAATTTACAAGGTTACTCGCTTTTTAGAAAGGACAGTATAAATAGAAAGGGGGGAGGGATATGTTTATATGCAAACCCTAAAGTAAAGCCCAGTATGAAGGAAGCTGTGCATGATGACAGTAGTAATGTGGAGACACTGTGAGTGGAGATTAACCTAGATAGTAAAAAGTCACACACTACTTGTAGGTTTATGCAACAAGCCACCCAACATTAGTAATGAAGGGGACGACCAGCTATTATTTCAAATTGAAAAGGCTGCAAATAGGAATGAAGTTTTAATCATGGGAGATTTAATTACCCAGATATAGATTGGAATAGTGGAACTAGTTCCAATAAGGGCAGCAAGTTTCTGAAACTGCTTAATGACCAATTTATGTCAGAATTAGTAGAGACCCCCAACCAGAATGGATGCCTGTCTAGATCTGGTAATAACTAACAATGAGGAACTTATCTCAACAATCAAAGTAAGAGAACACTTGGGGGAATAGTGACCATAACATGGTTTCATTTGAGATGAATTCCAAAAAGCAAATACGTAACTACTCTACCAAAACACTTAATTTACGAAGTGAAAACTTTGACGGGCTAAGGTCAACTATGGAATGTATAGACTGGATTGGATTGTTCTCTGGACTAAACACAGAGGACAAATGGAATAACTTTAAGGACACATTGCAAAATTACACATCTCAATATATACCTATGGGAAACAAATACAAAATAAGCAAATCAAAACCAATGTGGCTTACCTGGAAAGTAAAACAGGAAATAAGAAATAAACAAATGCCATTTAAGCATTATAAAAGCAAGGGATCAGTGGTATCATTTATGGCATACAAACCTGCCAACAAAGCCTGCAAAAAAGGCAATTAAAATGGCTAAATTGGAAAATGAGAAACTAATTGCCAAGGAGAGTAAAACTAATCCCAAGAATTTTTTTAAGTATGTAAATGGAAAAAACTTAAAGGTAGAAAATGTTGGTCCTTTATGATCTGAAACCGGAAACTTGGTTAGTGATAGACTTGTGCATTCGTATTTGGGCGACCATAAAAACACCCTATAGTGTGTTTTCGTTGTTCGTGCGTTTTCGTTGTTCAGCCCGAATACCGTAGAAACGAACATGGCAGCGGCGAAACATACACAATATGACAGTAGACTTGTGCATTTGGATTCATTCGAATTGCAAGTTTACAGAATTTAAAAAACAGCCTTTGGTTCTCTCTTTAAGGGTTGTGCCATTTGGGTTGTATGTTGCTCCAGCAACATTTCTGGATCGTGTTTTTGTAACCTCATAATTCATATACTGATGCTTATTTAGATTATGTGGGAAGGGGAAGGGTGCTGAAGAAATACTGCACCAAGATGCTTCTAACCCTAGGCTCACCCTTGCATAAGGTTTTTCTGTGCCCAGGGGCATTAAGCAATTGACCTATTCACCCTCTTTTAAAACAACCTTAAGATATTTGCCATATTTGACTTGCAAGCAAAGTACTCGTTTGTTCTTGTCACTGATTTCTTAGTGGAGGACAAATAACAAGTTTCATGTATTTGACCTAAATATACCATGCAGATCCAACAGACTGTAATTAACTAGCTTTGTCAGTTAGTTCTTGTTATGTAACAGAAAGCTTTTCACAGAGAAATGTACTGATGCATCCTGCTCTCTAGTGGTTGCTGTCTGTTTAATTTGCCGGTACTCAATTTAAATATTCTTCAGAATAAGTCATTGCTTATATCTTATATTCTGCCCCAGTTTTCCATGGCTGTGGTTGAATACACTGCCTCTGAATGTTAAGGGTGAGTACTATTTTAACGCAATAGCTATTAGTGCTAGAGATGGATAGAAAGAGAGCTTTGTAGTGTTCAAATAAAAGTAACAATTTATTTGAAAAAAGTGTACTTTATACAAAAATATAGTCCAAATCCAATAAAAAAAATTTCAATACAGAATTTCTTGAATTTATGTAAATAACTTATTATAGTTGACCTGATGCGTTTTGCCCAAAGGCTTCCTCAAAGGTATACATGCCTTCTAGACTGTGTGAAACAATATGGGGTTGAATCTAGCTATGAGGTATCAAAAAAGAGGAGCAGCAGGGTTAAAGTTCTGTTCCAAGTGTTCAAGGCAGACAGTAAGGAACAATCCAAGTTTATAGATCTAAGTAACAAAGAAATTACATAGGAGACAGAATGCTGTGTGGCAGGTCCAAAAGCACTAGGACAACTGAACACTTGGTCCATGGCATACTAAGGTTTTTTACTTTTTCGAAATAAAATTCATAAGAATAATTTGGTGTAAGGGGCCCTTGCAGAGTATGTGAGAGGAGTGAGACACTGGTCTCTCTTAAATGTATCATAAGTATCCTGTTCCTTAGTTCACATATATATATATATATATATATATATATATATATATATATATATATACATATATATATATATATATATATATATATATATATATTATCACTGGTACTTTTGAATGTGGCCCCCTTTATCTTTTCACGAAGGGCGCCTAAAATCATTGACTTGCCCTTGACTGCGGTCCACTCTGCTCAAATGCATATTATCACAGATACTGCAGGAGCCACTACCTGCTTGCTCTACTGTAAAGTTAATGGGTAATGTGAGCATGAAACAATTAATGGAAAACCAGCCCACAGATTCACTCATAGCTCTCCCCACAGGACGCAAAGCAACTGCACCTTAACTGGTTCATGCCATGACCCTTAAATTATACTCGCTGCCACCACCAAGTCATATTTAAGGTTTTAAAGATATCTATGGAGACTTTGGTAACTGAACTGAACTCAACTGATTAAGTTATATAAAAACCTAATTTGGTCAAAAAGGTATAACTTCCAAATTTGAAAAAGGGTTTCGGAAGCTCTGAAACCTCAGGGTTCAAATTTCAGCACAAAGACAGAACTGATTAATTTATAGTTAATATGAATACAATGGTCACAGTGCTTCTAAATAATGGTAAACCAAAAAACATACAAAAATACATGAATACAAAACAGTATCAAAAACTTACATTAAACAAAAATACAATACTTCTCTGGAATGTCCAGATATTAAAGTCCTTTGTCAAAATGATATTACAGGATATTCCAAGTGTGTGTCTCATATTGCCGTTGCTATAGGAATCTGCTTCCTTTGTCTCTAGGAGACCACCCATTTGGTGTCATGTGGGAGGTGAGTGTGTAGCCATGAACTTTACAATAATCTTAATGCCTTCGGCCAGATTTTGCCTGATATTTTAAAATGCCATATTTTGTTGCTATGGTACCTTGTACGTTAATCACCCTGGAGTTTTTTTTACGTACTAAGCCACTGTTATTTTTTTTCATGTTTCTATGGTTTCAAATGAAAGCCCTATTTTTTCTCAAAAAGGATGTATAATTTGTGTGGGTACAGGAATTAAACAGCTTTAGGAGCCCTCACTTACAAGTTCTATCAATTAACTTCAAGAAAAAGCTAGTGTTAGCACTCTTTCTTGTACTTTGTTGTGTGTTTAGTAGTTCTAGTGTCAGCTGGCACAAGTTTATTGATTTTTTGTGGATTGTGGAGTGGATCCTGAGCCTTTGCAGCACCTGGTCCATAAAGACATGGTTGGATGTGTTTGGTGTGGAAGAACTTGACAAGCCTGCACAGAGCCCTGACCTCAACCCCATCAAACACTTTTGGGATGAACAGGAACAGAGATTACGAGCCAGGCCTTCTTGTCCTCTACTGGATGAATGGGCAGAAATTCTCACAGAAACCATCCAGAATCTTGTGAAAAGTCTGACTGTTGTAGCTTCGATTTTCTGGGCTAGGCTTAAATCCCCATTAAAAACCTCAATAATGACACCACACCATAGAATATGGATAAGAAAAGGCCACAGCCAATTTTATTTATTAGAGTCATTGTCACGCCAAAACCTGAAACAATAAACATAGGTGCGTTTACAAGGACAATGACTCAAAACACCAACATGTAAATATATACAATAAACACCCAAGCTTGCCAAGTAATCCAGGTACCATAACCAAATACCACTTAAGGGACATACCGAGATGCCCCCACCCTGACCTGAGGTTCCAGCACTGACAGCCAAGAACCTCCCACCAGATGTTACCAACCATTCACTTACCACCACATTAACCCCCTGGATACCTGGCAAGCTGCCGCCCCACAGACTGTGACAAACGACACAAACCAACAAACAAAAGAAAAAGGGAGGGAGGGTGGGACACGCAACCAGGTAAGCTAACCACAAGAATGGTTCCTGAGCCCGGGAAAGCAGCCACTTATATAATCTTCCCCCAACTCCACCCCCGAAATTCCTGCCAAAAAGCCTACCCCTCCTCCGCACAACAGTCAGGGCCCACTATAGCCCATGCTGCCCCCCCGTGGGCATCATTCCCGGGAGAGTGGAAGCTGTTATAGCTGCAAAGGGGACCAACTACATATTAATGCCTATGTATTTAGAATGCAATATCATCAACGTCCCTGTTGGTGTAATGGTCAGTTGTTCCAATACTTGCCTACTATAGTTATACTACCTGTGCCTTTCATTTATCAAAGTTCATGGGTTTACTGGTATGATGACAATATTATTTTTAGAAAATTCTGTAATGTCCATAATCCACTTTTTACTTGAACATTGGCATCATCTTTTGCCCCCTTTTTATCCTTTTTTCCATGTTCTGTGCCTCTGGGAGTTGTTCCTTTTGCTTATGAACAACATTTATTTCTCAACAGTATTCAGAAAGCATATTCATATGTATATGACATAAATAACACAAATAAGTAGAGTTGTAATATAAAAGGTTGTCAGAGACACTGAGAAAATGTAAGTAGGCTTAAGAGTCCTACTCTAAATATTGGCTATTGGATACAATCCCTTGTGTTTTTGTTTTCGTACATTTATAAAATCACATAAATATATTTAACACATACACTCTTTGTTCTCATATTAATAACTAATGCCTTCTAGTGATTGTGTTTATACACTATAAATATTTTATCACATTCAACCTTTGTCAAGTAGATACAATTTTGTTACATCATAAGTTTTTGTCTTATTTTATATTACAGTCTATAGAATAATCACATTCAGGCTGCGAAAATGTGAAAGCTAGCACCTACAGATTTTGTGACTGGATCCTAAAGAATAAAAAGTTTTAAACCAAGAACATAATATCCTAATATATTTGTCAATACAGTAACTGTGTTAAATCCATGTTTCATCTAATCTAGTTTTTTTATTTGTTTTAAATAAACCATGATTACATACGTTGAGTCACTTTTAGTAAACAACATACATTTAACCCCTTAATGACAAAGCCTGTACATGTACGGGCTCAAAATGCATTGTTTTCAATGGGTTTAGGGACCGCCCATTGTCCTTAAGGGGTTAATATCTGGTAGTTCTCCTGGTTTGATCCAGAGTCTGGATCAGTTTCTTCTTTCTCCATGATGGGCAGTAGGATGCGAACATGTCCACTTCCTACGCAAATTCTACCTACTTGCTATTTACTGATCCCCACTCAATTCCCTGTGGAGAAAAACAAGCAAATCCCTCGGGTTTACAATGTAATAAAGTATATGGTGTTAGCGTAAGTGATAGTTGGAGAGAGTTTGCATGTTAGTATGTGCTTGTGTTTTAGTTACAGGGCGGGGGCAACAAAGAAATACTGCACCTATTCGCCACTATCTAGGCTCACTCCCATGCATAGACATTATGTCACGCCAATGAGGCTGCTGCTAGCCAGCGTGAGATCCCCGGGTGGCATACACTTTGCTGATGGGTAGTGCATTGGGTAGTTAAGGGTAGTGAAGGCTGGAGGAGGGTCAGTGACACACAGCAAAGGGCGCATCTGTGACATACAGCAAGGGGTAGGGTAGGCTTCGCACCCTGGTTAAAAATCTGAACCTGCAATGCAGAGTGCCCTGGTATGTTCCTGAGCTGCCTGTCTTGTGTATTGATTCGGGGAACATTATACCTTGACTCCTGGCTTATCTTTGACCATTCTCTGCCCAATGATTATGTATCTCAGTATCCTGATCTGTGTACTGTACCTGGCTTGTCAGACTATCTGCTCCGTGTACTTGGCTTGATGTTGAAGTGTATTTCACTTGATGTTGAAGTGTATTTCGCTTCAATGATTCCATATAGTTCTAACATGACCTAATACTAAGCCTGATATACTCAGTGCCTATCTATACCTGCCTTTACCTGAGCCTTTATACTGTTATTCCCTTAGCTTGTTTTTAGCTGAACACCTTGCTATGTATTTCACGATTCCATGTAGTTCTAACATAACACTATATATATATCTGTACTTTGTAGCAAGGGCATAACTAGGAATAACCTGCACCTTTGCTATCTGGGTACTATGGGATAAAATGCCACAAGTGTCAGAGAGCTAATGTCTATTTGACAGGCACAGGGCTATACTTTCTTTTCTGCATTTTTATGGGATACAGACTATTCCAAATGTAATGCTTGGCTTGAGACACTAAGCCAATAAAGACAAAAGGAACAAACATGTATTGTCTTGTTGGAAAAATATATGGTATGGCCATGTTTGCTACAGTTCTACTACTCTTGATGTATTGAAACAAACCAGCTGTATATTATGGATTTTTTTTTCTTATGCTTTCACATTTTTAAAGCAGAACATAGTGTTTTACATTTTGTTTTTGTTTTTGTAGGTTTTGCAGATGTACCTCCCTTTTTGTGGCATTGCAATATCTAATGCTCAGCTATTTGCTGCATCCCGAAAAGAGTATGACAGAAGCAGGGTATGTTAATGTTTACTATAATACACACATCATAAGCAGGTTGCAATAATGCTCCGTCTAATTGTTTTTTTCATGCCATTTCTTTGAAAACTTTCATTTGAATAATTAGTGTCTTCCAAACTCTGTCAAAAGCTGCCATTTTTAACCCACCCTTTGCTAAATGTGCTCAACTGCAAGTACAATCAGCAAGCATCCCTAAACCAAATGTGTAGGTTACAGATTACATATTATAACAGACACCTAACTGGAAGGGAGCACAGGAGTTTTTTCTTACTGAATAGATCGGTACCAGATAAATTCTATGGACACAGTACCACTATCCTTGTGCTCTCTATGATTTCGCTTTTTTGCCCTTTTTAGGGAGAGGCAGCTCATCTTCCAAACACTAGGGCTGAAATATATATATATATATATATATATATATACACACGCTATATGGCCACCAATGGTGGGACACCTCACAATTATGACATTGCGTTCTAAATACATTAACAGTTAATGTTACAAATTTTGGGGGACGAGATGCCCGCTGGGACAGTCCCAGCCACAGGTCTGTGTTTTACCCCTGGATAACAGCATCTTTCCCACATGGATTGGGATACCACTTAGGGTTCTACGTTCATTCGATTTAATTTACATATCCTGTTGTGGAATATAAAAGGTCTTAACACTCTGATAAAGAGGCAAAAGATCTCCTTACCTTATTTAGATAAGATGTTGTACTATTACAAGATACCCACCGGGCAAAGTACACAGGCACATTGAAAGTACCCTTGATAAAGAGTTGTATATCAGCCCCCAATCCTTCAGTATATACTGTAGATTATTCCACTGCCTTTCAATAATATTGGCCAGTCCATTATTTTAAAACTTACAGAAAAGAAATTACCATAGTACATAACCATTAATATATTTCAAAGTTCCACCCCCAAAAAAACATATGACCATTTATGCTGCTGAACGGTGTTTCGCTTCCCCTTTTTCTTATGGACAGACAAAGTTAGCGCATTGATTTCTTTTCCTGATGTTTAAAAAAATATTTGAAATATTTACAAACATTTTTTTAGCCTGGACTGTGCATTCTTATCTATCCCACAATGTCCTCATTATCTGAGAATACAGAGACAGAATATTGCATATTTAATGTGTGTATTTTTCAACAGAAATTGTATTATATACAATGTGTGATATTATATTACATGATTCAGGCTTTGCTGGAGGTGGTGAATGATCTGTTTGAGGAACAGACAGACCTGGAGAAAATTGTCAAGAAAATTATGCATCGAGCCCAGACACTACTGAAGTGTGAACGTTGCTCAGTGCTCCTCTTGGAGGATATTGAATCCCCAGTAAGTTGTCATATCACAAATTTGACTTCATCTATAATTAAATCCTGTAAAACTGTAAAGCTGGTTTATTGCATTGTTCGGAGTTTTGTATAGTAACTTTGGATATATATAGCATATATAAAAGGTATATCTCTCAATGCTACTCCACTATAACTCGCACGGACACATGGACAGCATAAAGAAAGGTAACTGGTTACTTGGGCATGATTTTATATGAGAACCTGTTGACGTGTAATTTTTTCCCATTGTTCAATGGTTAATGTTTGTCTCTAATCAAAAGATACAGGTGAGTGAAAAACAAAGTACATCGTCATTGAATTCTATAATAATTATCTGTTCCTAAGCAGGTCTAAAGATTAGGTAAATACAACCTCAGATGTACAACAACACATGACATATTGCACCGTGCCATAATGTATTCAACAAAAATAAAGCCAAAATGGAGAAGCCATTTCTGAACAATAAGTACACCCTTACTGCTATCATAGGAATTAATTAGCAGACAGGTGCTGCTGATCAAATGTCCTTGATTCATTGATCATCAGCGAGCGTGTCCACCTCTATAAAAGTAAAAGTTGAAGCAGCTTGCTGGTCTGGAGCATTCAGGTGTGTGTTAACACAATGCCAAGGAGGAAAGACATCAGCAATGATCTTAGAGAAGCAATTGTTGCTGCTCATCAATTTAGGAGGGGTTATAAGGCCCATAAGTTTAAGTCCATCATTCTACAGTCAGAAAAAAACATTCAAAAGTGGAAAACATTCAATACAGCTGCCCAGGAGTGCATGTCAGACCATGCAATGCTCGGAGAAATCGCAAAAAAACCCCAAGACTCTACAGGCCTCAGTTAGCATGTTAAATGTTAAAGGAGAAATTGTCTTCTCTCTAAAAAGAACATGGCAGCACCGCTGAGGTTTGCAAATTTGCATCTGAACAAACCACAAGACTTCTGGAGCAATGTCCTTGGGACATACAAGAACAAAATGGAAATGTTTGACCAGAATGCACAGGGCCACGTTTGGCAAAAACCACATACAGCATATCAGCACAAACACCTCATACCAGCTATCAAACACGGTGGTGGAGGGGTGATAAATTGGGCTTTTTTGCACTCACAGGACCTGGGAACTTTCCAGTCATTGAGTAGGCCATAAACTCCTCTGTATACCAATGTATTCTAGAGTCAATTATTCTGCCCAACAGCTAATGCTTGGCCAAAATTGGGTCATGCAACAGGACAATTATCCCAAGCACATCAGCAGATCTGCAACAGAATCGCTGAAAATGAAAAAGAATCAAGGTGTTGCAATGGCCCAGTCAAAGTCCAGACCTCAGCCCAATTGAAATGCTATGGCAGGACCTTAAGACAGTCGTGCATAAACAAATGCCTGCAGTCCTCATTAAACTAAAGCAACGTTGTAAAGAAGAGTGGGTCAAAATTCCTCCACTACGATGTGAGAGACTGACAAAGTCATAACGAAAATGATTACCGTCTTTAATTTTTTTTCCTAAATTAATATTCAAATTTTGAGGAGTCATCTTATAATCAAGCAAATACTGTACTTAAAGTTATTGCTGCTAAATACAAGCTATTGAATCATAAGGTGTACTTCGTTTTTTACACATGGCTTCTTGATTTTGACTTTATTTTTTGTTGAATAAATCATGACATGGTATAATATGCGTTGTTGTTCATCTGAGGTTGTACTTACCCAATGTATTACTGCAGAAGAGGACTCCGTGAAGCAGAGTAGGTCAGGCACCTGGAGACAAGCACTAGCAAGCCACGTCAGAACCAGAAAGACACTGTTAACAAACCAAATCAGGAGGCAAGCGCTATGTCAGAACGAGCTGGGTCACAAATGAGTACATTTGATCAAACGCAAGCAGGAGTAAAGCAAAACAGAGTATTACTCCAACCAAGGGTGGTAGTAGAAAGAGAGTCCCGTGCTAATATAGGCCTTAGAGGCCGAAAACAAGGTAATTGGGGTCAGAAGGGGTCACCGGAGGTCATAAATGTGTGTCACGCACATGAGTAGATGCACAATTACATGACCACACGCTCCCTCTCCGAGAGGCTGTAGGGTAGCAGGTTTACTGTGGTTGCCCGCTACCTCAGAGGAGTCTTCGGCGTTGCCAGGGTGTTTACTTGGTGTTCTGCTATAATTTTTAAATGTAAATGTTATTGTTGCTTGTAATAGCTATCATGTTTAACACTGATCAAATAAAAATAAACAAACATTTTTTATTGAAGTGTAACAAATAGGTTAGGTGCATTTATTCTTCATGTTTAGTTGTAGCTGTTATGTACTTTACTAAAAGGGTGGTAGGTAAGCATACCTCCCAGTGACTTGGTTAGCTGTCCCAATGTCCCTGTTTTGAGTATGGGTTAGTTGGGGAAATCCTCCAATCTCAACGTTTCCAAACAGGTTAAAAACTAATGAAGGTCTGTGTTATTGTAGCATAGAACACCACTAAAGCTCTTACTTGTAAAGCCAGTGCTGCTTTTTAGCAGCTGGTGACCTTTTTTCACCTCTTACTGAAGTTACTACTTATAAAATACAGTTTTGTGTGTTGTTCTCCGTTATGGTTTTTCTCTATAAATTGTGTGTTTCAAAGCATTTGCTTGGTAAAAGAAAAATGTATTACTTTTTGTTAACAGGTGGTGAAGTTTACCAAATCATTTGAGTTACTCTCACCAAAATGTAGTGCTGATGCTGAAAGCAGGTGAGCTTATTTAATTGTTTCATATTAACTAATTAACACTTTTACCCTTTCACCTCTTGAACCAAACCTGAGTCTGTCCAATGATCTGTAGTCCCTAAAATTAAAAATATAAAGGCAAATGCTCTAATTTGGAGTATTAATTTTGTGAATTTATTTTATGTACAGTATGAAAAGTGATTCTGGTGCAAAGCTTGAAAAAAATGTTTTTTTTTACATTTTGTATCAGAATCACATTTCATATGTAACCATACATATATTTCAAAGTTCCAAACCCCCCAAAAATATGTCAAAGATGCATTCATGTCATTTGCTGTCAGTTGCCTTATTTTTGATTAATAGGTCACCATTTTTTGTTCACTGTCATTTATTTTCTTAAGCACAGTAAAAAAGTTGCTATGCTTTCTTATTGAGCAGCCTGTTTTTGTTTCACATTAGTTAAATAATAATTGTCTGATAGTGCTTGCCACTTTTTGACACTACAGTTAACTGAGTTTTAATAGCCCGGCACTGTATTATCCATTTAAATGTAAAAACTTTGCCATCAGTTAAGACTACATGACACCAACAAAGGCAGCTAGTTTGATTTTCTGTCCAAAATATGAGTGTGATTAGTTATTGTTGGTGTATTTTTTGGCTATGGTGGGTTCAGGAGAAGAGAGAGGATTTTAGGACAGCAAACAAATTCTTATGATAAGTTTTCCACTTTTTGCCTCGGTTGAGTAGGTGGCATGTCATCTTTAATTACTTACCCGGGAATCCTGCATAACATGTGTAACAATGATTTTCTACTACGTAACAAGTCTGTGAGATGTAGTTGAATTTATGCCTGTGGGTTTATTGACAAACCAAAATTTTGGAGGGTCCATGTTGGCCATCTTCCCCTACAGGGAGGGCTATGCTGACCCTGTATCATACAAATTTAAATTTATGAGATTTATTTTAAAAATGTTCCCTGTATTAACTAGCCTTAATGGAGGGACATAGGAAGCGATAAGGTGTCTGGCAGGAGAATAATATCAGAGAAACTAAGGTTCTGCAAAATTCCACATTATGTGTATACAAGAAAGTCTCAAATGAGGTTTATTTGTGCAAATCTCCATGTCTTGCCGTTTAATGCCATGGCCAGTGATTCTCCCAGTAGTAGAAATTTCGAATACATCCTTTAGTTACAGAAAAAAACCCAAATTAATTGCTTTGCCATGTGTTACTGTTGCTATTTGCTGAAAAAGCATGAGGAAGACATCTGTGCTGTGAAGAAAATGTGTACAGTCAGTTTTGATATGTTTCATATTTTATGTTTCAAAGGATTCCACTCCATGCTGGTACAAGAAATAACCTGAGGCTAACATTTTAATTGCCTGAATACATAATATGTATAGCTGTTGTATTATGAACCTTTAGAAATGTTTCAAAGCAAAATAATGCAAATATATTTCAAATAACTAGGAATATTGTGCCCCTTGAAACAGTCTTCTCATTCTGGCAATGTATGTGAGAAAGGTCCTGATACATTCTTGAAAACCATAGCATTGAAAAGAGGAAATTGAGAAAGCAGACTTTCACGTCTGCTACAAAAAAAACAATTAATTTGCTTGTGTTAACAACATAGTCCCGACAATGTTGTATCTATAGAGGTTACCTTTTTTAAAGGGTGATGAAAGGAACAGGAAAAGAGATGTGTCATAGAAGACCTTCATTGTAAAGAGGGGTTGGCCTCTTACCAGCCTACCATGCTAGTTCTTCAAGTTGGAAGATCAGCAGGTGCAGATGTACTGAAAGATAAACTATATGACCAAAAGTATATGGACATCTGACCATCACACCCATATGAGCTTGCTGGACATCACACTCCAAAAACATGGGTATAAATAATGAAATTGGCGCCTCTTTTGTGGCTATAATGGCCTCCACTCCTATGGGGAAGGCTATCCTCAAGATTTAAAAGTATGTCTGTGTGTTTATTTAGCTTAAAGAGCGTTTGTGAGGTCAGGCACTGATGTTGGACAAGAACACCTGGCTCACAATCAGGTGTTGCAATTCATCCCAAAGGTGTTCAGTGAGTTTAAGGTCAGGGCTTTGTGCAGGCCACTCGATTTTCTCTACACCATACTTATCAATCCATGTGTTAGAGTAAAGTGTAGGTGATATGGATGATGATCAGATTAGGTCAATGGCTACTGATCAGCAGGAGGGTCACTAAAATCAGATGATAAAAATAAAATTATGATGAAATTATCAAAAATACTGAATCAGTGACCTGGCATATGACTAATCAGTGGTATGACAAAAATCAGTTTCTAATTATATATTAGAAATTTTAAAAAATACATTTTTCATTTTTATTATTAATAGTTTTGGTGGTTTTTTTCAACTTAAGACTCCCCCCTCTCTCTTTCTGACAGCTGTCACTTATGTGAAGGGATTCATCATCCAGTGGCTGTCATAAAGATCTGATCACTCCTATTGGTCAGGAGTGATTTGTTCTTCAGCAGCCCATTCCTGATTAGTTCTGCAATAGTACGAAGTGTTGCAGAGCTGTGCTGACAGCAACTGACCTAGAAGCACCTCGGACTTCCAGGTCAGTGCTTCTGAATATTTAAAAAAATAAAATTTTTGTAAATGCTAGTATCTATGTCAAGGGCGATAGATACCATTTTTATACTTGCCCCCCTACTTTTGTCTCTGTCCCTTCATTTGGCCCCCTAAATTTGATTGCTGGATACATCACTGGTGGGAGTTTAATATATCAATGCATATGCGGATGGTGCGTGTAGCTCCTGTGGGGCACTGCAAGCATGTGTACCAGCAATTCACAAGATGCCTAAGAACGGAAGCGCCACCTTAGTCTCCAGATGTGTGTGACAGGCGATCACTGCTGCTGCATGCAACATTGAGTGACTCCTCTTCTTTTATGCCTCCACCCTTTACTAGCTCCATCCTTTTGTGGTTCTGCCCTCATCAACCCACAACTATGGACGGTATTTTTTGGAGGAAACTGTTGCAACCGACCAGTATTCCAGGGAAACCAAAGTCAATGCAGGAATTATCAGTTCAAATTTTAAATATTTTATCCCAGAGCCCATAATTAGCTAAGCCAAACCCGTTGGATTTTATAATGCCCTGCTCTATTTTACACTGATGTTTTAGTTTAGGTTTTTATATTAAGACAATCAGGGGCTTTTAACTTCTTCCAGTTTTGGCATAAAGGGTATCTGTATTCCACAGAGCATCTTTTTTTTTTTTTTTTACAAATGGTCCTCCAGAGTGAATTTCTCGATCTGCAGTTCTACTAAATGTGCAAAAAAATCTCGATTTATTTTTAGTTAGTTCATGAATTAATTAAATACTAAATGTATATATTTAGTAAATGAAATATATAATTAACCAAATGCAATTAAAATATAATTGAATTCAATTATTAAATAATTTCAGGTGTGCATTTCAGTTTTTTAACTTTTGACATCTGCTCATCCTGTCCCCATATCCTATGGGTATTTCAAATGGTAGTATTTCAACACTTTTTATGCACTAATTCTATCATCTGCCTTTTGTCAAAATTTGTGAAAGTAATTTTATTTGTGTTTTTTTCACACAAATTATACTTCAGATATGAATTTACAGTTCATGGTATATTTCACCATGAATGTCTAAAAGGGCATGGACACTATCTATAGTAATCAGCCAATATTTGTGTCTATCTAACGTGTTCTACCTGACTTCCACCTAAAACCCATAAACATAGATATAGAATATTTAATTTATTTTTTCCAAGTCAGGTTCTTCTAAAAATTAGAAAGGTGCATCATACGGATCATTTCTTCAGGTCCTTAAAAATCATGTTAATATACTTTTCCCTTTAACCTGAAGTGCTCAACTAAATTTAAACATCTCAATTATCCACTTATATCTGAATCTTTATATTGTCTCCCCTTCTGTAGCACTATACTATAACTTTCCTGCAATATCAACAATTATAGCTTATCTTTGGCTACAATAGTACAAATGTGCATAAAATACATCAAAGTACCGTATTGGCTCGGATATAGGCCGCATGCTGCCACTGTCCCCCCCCCGAGATATGCTGCCACTGTCCTCCCCCCCCCCGAGATATGCTTCCACTGTCCTCCTCCTCCCCCGAGATATGCTGTCACTCTGCCCCCCCCGACTTACACCCCCAGACTCCCGGGTGTCTTGCGGGGCCGGCGGGGGACATCTACGCAATACGCGTATACAACTTCCGGTGCCGGCACATCCGCTGAGTGCTGGCACCGGAAGTTGTATACGCGTATTGCGTAGATGTCCCCTGCTGGCCCCGCAAGACACCCGGGAGTCTGCTCTGGTAAGTCTTGGAGGCAGAGGTAAAACGCATCGTGCGGACGTTCACCGGCTGCGGCAATGCCCGTAAACAACCTCCGCTGCCGGCACGTCTGCACGATGTGCTTTAACCCCGTGGGAATTCCCGGCAAGGGAGATTGTTAAAGCACATCGTGCAGACGTGCCGGCAGCGGAGGCTGTTTACGCGCATCGCTGCTGCCGGTGAACGCCTGCACGATGCGCTTAGACAACCTCCCGTGCCGGCACCCCCCCTGTGGGAAGTGATGGCAGGGGAGGCTGTCTGAGCGCATCGGAGAGTAGGATACAGGTCCCCTGCACCGCTGCGGAGGATCTGTATCCTAACCCTGCTGCCTGCCCGGCGCCCGGAACTGCATGTCCCGGGCGTCGGGCGCTAGACCCCGAATATAGGCCACACCCCCACTTTAAAGACTTAAAGTGCGGGAAAAAAGTGCGGCCTATATTCGAGCCAGTACGGTATTACCATATGTATACCCCTTCTCTCGTACTTAATTTTTCTTCCATAGTCAAAATTATGCATTCTCACCCTTTACTAGTGCATATGTGCAAAAAACAAAAACATTGAACAACAAAGCAGTTGCTTCATAAGACAACCAGGATTCTTAGAAAACCAGATATGAGAGGAAAAATAGGGTGTACTTTCTTTTTTACATGACTGTAGGTGACCTCTGTATCCCCAAATGTTTCCTCTTTTTCATCTGACTAATCTCCCTGCCTTGGTTTAGAGGTGGTTTAGGTTACCTTTGCGTGTGGTGGTGTTTTTTATTTCATGAGTTATACAAATGGCAAGTTGCTTTGTAATGGCAAGTTGCTTTGTAAGCATTAGCACGCAATAGCAAATTAATTTGAATTATTTTTTAAGGATAACATACTTAAAACGAAAACCCTAAAATGATGTCCTTAGTGTGGTGGGCAGATGGGATAGATGCCCCATTTAAACATGGCACTTTTAACAGCTGGTTATGATGGTACATAGCACTTGTTACCATCAGACTAGTAAAAAATGTCCATGATCAATACCAACCATTTATATACAATAAAACGGCTAGCATTTTTCTTTCGTCAAAAGAGACATTGCTTTATTCTGTGGACTATGTTAACATCGTATGGTTTTACATTACCCTATTAGGTCACTGTAACTATACATCCACCAAGAAATACATTTTGCGTTATTATTGATTTTTATGTCAAGGCAGTAAAAAAAAGTCTACTTACCTCACGACATTTCAATGTTGATATCTCTTGTAGTTTCAAAGATAGCATGGAGAAATCATCATACTCTGACTGGTTAATTAATAACAGTATTGCCGAACTGGTTGCTTCCACTGGACTTCCTGTAAACATCAGTGATGCTTATCAAGACCCTCGATTTGATGCTGAGGTAAGTCAAATTATTTACCTGCAAAAGAATATGATTTATTTTTTCCTGAAAAAAAAATGTTAATAAAATGATTGGAATATTTGTCAGCCTTGGTTTTAATTTAAGTACAATATTTGTTTTAATCAGCCAATTTATTATTATTACTGTACGTTATTTTAAAAATCCTGCACAGTATTCAGAATTTCAATAATTCTACAAAAATAAATACAATACATCAATATTTGTTTTTATTTTTTTAAGAAAAAATGGATTGATTGCCTAAAATCCTTCTTCTAATGGTAGGCATATCTTTTCTGAATACTTAAACCCTGCAGTTATCAATTTGTGCAAGAAAGAAGAAAATATCCAGACCACCAATATCACAGACCACCAATTTTCTTCTATTGTTGCATATTTCTCATTCTTATATGTTTCAGATAATCAAACTAATTTTAATATTAAACAAAGATAACCCGGTCAGATGCAGTTTTTAAATGATGATTTCATGTATATAAACGATCTATCCAACCCTACTTGGCTCTATGTGAGAAAGTAATTGCCCCCTTAGTTACTGAATCAACAAATTATCCAAATTTAATTGATTATTGGCTTCAAAAATCACTACCACTATATGTTGGTGTTCCTCAGGGCTCACTTCTTGGATCTCTACTCTTCTTCATCTACACATCCTTACTTGATCAACTCATACCTTCCTTTGGTTTCCTATACCACCTATACAGAGTTGACACCCTAATCTAGATCTCTTTTCGCCCTCCCTTCTAAGTCGTCTTTTCTAACTCGCCGTTCTAATTCTTTCTGGAATTGCATCATGGATGGCATCATATTACTTGAAGCACAACCTCTCCAAGTCTGATTTTATGGTAATCTCGCCATCCCCTCGGTCCACAATTCCTGTCATCTGTGTCGGCAAATCCAGTAAACAACCAAGTTTGCTGCCTTGGTGTCACACTTAACTGTGCTCTCTCTTTCATCCCTCACATCAGTCCTTTACCTTCACCTGAAAATCATCTCCCAAGTTCACCAATTCCTCACACAAGAAATGACTAAAATCCACTCCCTTGTGATATCCCGCATGGATTATTGCAACTCCCTAATAATTGGTCTCCCTGTCACCCGCATTTCACCTCTCCAATCTGTCCTAAACACTGCAGCTAGATAAATCTTTCTCTGTCACCATTCCACATCTGCCACTTCTCTGTGCCAATAGCTGCACTTGCTCCCTATACCCTTCAGACTCAAATTCAAACTCCTGACCTACAGAGCCCATAACAACTCTGCACCCCCCTCCCATCCAAATATACCCCTTACCCCCCTCTTCCTTCCTCTCATGATACTTTCTCTCTTCTACCATTATTACCTTTTCCCACCCCCGCATCCAGGATTTGACCCATGCTGTACCCCTCCTCTGGAATTCCCTCCGTCAGATTTTCTCCCTCATATGCAAATTTCAAAAGCTCTTCCCCTTCCAAGCAGTCGTCTCCTACTATTTCAATTCCTTCTTAACCGGCTAGGTTGTAAGCTCATGTGAGTAAGGCCCTCTTCTTCTTTTGTACCAGTTTTTTATTGTTTGTGATTTTAAATTTATACTACTGACTTTTTTTTAGGGAGTGGTGGTTGTTGACATTTTTGTGCTGTCACTAGTTATCAGTCAGAACCATGGACAGAGTCTGGAATTCTGATCTGCTTGGTGATGTTCATAGCATGTTGTAATGTGTATCCTTTTTATAGTAGACCTTTGCTTTATGCAAAATACCCCATGCAGTCTCTACTTGACAAAGACAAATCAGGACCAGTGAATAAGGGATTGATCTATAAAAGAGTTGGAGACACAAAAATGTGGAAAATACAAAAACTTGCACAATTTTGATTGTGTCAATTTATAAATGTTTGTGTAACAACATTTTCTGAAATGAACTTATGGCAAAATGTAAATGTCTAGCAAGCATGCTATAAAAATGGTGCATTCCCATGTGTAAATATTTTTGGGGTTTTGGACCAAACCCCCACACCGAAAATATTAACCACCACATCTAAAATGATAGTATTTCATCTGTAGAAATGTATAAAGTCTGGCATTTCATATCGCTGTAATTCAAGCCTGATTTTAAGCATTGTGTTTATAGTGTGTTTGCATTATCTTTAAGACCCCACAATGTCATAAATAACACCACATGTCTCAATGCCTACTGCTGACAAAAAGTATGAGCTATCACTATTGCTTCAATGTATACAGGTCACTTGTGGTTTTGTGTGTAAGTTAAGTTGAATGGATAGGACATTGTAGTGAATGTTTTGAACTTACAAAAACACTGAAGATGTAATCCAGGGTGCCACTCACGTGAGGACACCACCATCAGGTTCTCTTGTCCGTTAGCAGGCTGGAGGTGGTCATCAAAGACAACATATTGCTAGGGCTGACCCTGCCTTGCAGGACTGCAACATTGATTGTAATAACACAGGAGTAGGTGGATGCATTCTCTGTATGATTTACTACCTTGTAATGTAAGATTTGTTATTTTATTGAACAAGGTGTTCATTGTCCAAATAACGTATATGCAATAAGTAGCTCTCCCACAGTCAAAGTCCTGAAATAAAATATGATGATTTTTATATGACAGACAATGTGAAATGTAATTAGTCTTTTTACCACATGTTCTAGGCTGACCAGTTTTCTGGATTCCACATCAGATCGGTTTTATGTGTCCCTATATGGAATAGTAGCCATCAAATTATAGGTATGTCATTTTCTTAAATATATTTACTGATGATGAATCTTAAATCTCTGGCTTTACCATATTTTGAAAATGTTTTTATATTGGCTTGTCATTAGGTGATGATTGATTTTATCTGGTAACAGTTTTATTTCTAAAATAATCTTAAAATGCTTTATCACATTTTTCGTTTTTTTAAATAAGATTGGTCTTTAATTTTTTGAAACACTGTTATAACATTTTTGGATCTGTCTTAGAATTGTATTGGAAATGGGTTGGGAAGTCCAAAGTTTGCTCTGTGAGCTTTATTATTTCTGAAAGAAGCGAGTCATGTAACTGGTTATAGGGCTATCATTGAATTTGTACCATAATCCAAGTAGGATCTGGTGGCATTACATACCATAGACCCTATATCATTGTGTCTAATGGTGTCTTACTGTTACAAAAGATGAATGGGTGTAATATCATAAACAAGGGAAATGATTACTGTGGGCCCCAAAATAAGGTCGTACAAGTAGGCCCGAGCATTTTGTACTGTATGTTTTTCTTTATGTTTTCGAGCTGCAGATACACCTTGATATGATCTATGTTTGCAGGTTAAGTGGGATTGATTTTGTGTCTTTAGGCTTTCAGTGATTTATGGTCTGTAAGTATGGAAATATTTAATCTGGTGCATGGCTGCTTGACTCCACTTCTTTAGGGGAAATAACTGGACATAGTTGAAGGATATCCCTGCTTGAGCACAGGTATGTCAATCAGTGGGACATTCATTTTCATTGAGATTCTTGTGCTGAAGTAGGTGTCATCCTCAGGTAGCAGAGTCCAGCCCACTAACTGCATCATGGAAGTGCCCCAGTAACACCAAACCCGCAGAAGTTGAACTAAACAGGTTAGTGTGGACATCGTATAAAACAAAAAAGTCAGCGCAAGGAAAAGGTAGAGCAGACGAAGATGAAAGGAAAAGGGTTGATCTTTTGTAGACAGGAGAACAAAGCAGGTTTCATTAGGAGGTAGTCATAACCAAAGTGTAGTAACTTGAAGTATGAGGAGAAAGTGACTCAAATTGGGATAATTGCTTGAAGGGTAAATTGTATTTGTTTGAATTAGAATTTCAGTAAACACAAATATTATTTTCCTTTTACAGGTGTAGCTCAAGTGTTGAATAGATTAGATGGAAAGCCTTTTGATGATGCAGATCAAAGATTGTTTGAGGTGAGAACGTTTTTCTGTTGTTAATCAGCAGATAAACTGTTTCATAAATATGTAATGTAACATTTTCTTATGTTAGTTACTGAGTTCCACTTTCACTTTCTTGTAATTTTAAAGAATAATCGCTTACGGAGATAATGCCTTGAGTTTTGTCTCCTTGGATCCCAGTCTTCCATATAAAGTTGGCTTCAAAGTGTAAAATATTATACTAGGCTGCAATATACATTATGCTCTCCTGAGATCCTAACGAGTCCTCTTTAATATTAGTGAGGACTTACTACAGTGCAGTGTTTCAGCATGTTAAGACTGGAACTTTTATTTTTTTACCCAAGTTCCTTGTACGCAGAAGCTTTTCAAATTGTACAGCATTGAACTGTTCTACTGCTAGCAACTAATTGAATAGGAAAATCTTTGTCTCTTTAAGCCCATGCTAGACGGTAGATTGTATTAGCACATATTTTTGTGTGTTTTATATATATATATTTATATATATTTGTATATTTTATTTTTAGGCTTTTGTTATTTTTTGTGGTCTTGGTATTAATAACACAATAATGTATGATCAAGTGAAGAAGTCATGGGCTAAGCAATCAGTGGCTCTTGATGTGAGTAATCAACAACTTTCACTTCTTGTACATGTTCACAAGTGGGTATGCAGCCCATTCCTTGTATCTGATGAACTGATACATAACAACAGCGAAATCGAACTTAATGTGTATTGTGTGTGTGGAAAGCAAATATCAAAACAGATACCTATTTTTTCTCTCATTTGTATTAATATATTGATCGTGACTAGCCTTACTTTTAATATCCCCACCATTCTATTGTGTTTCTCTTTGAAAGCCTCTCCTCGTTTTCTTATTTTCATTCTTCTATTAAAACCAAATAGAAGACCTTTCCTGATTGCATCCTGACTACTTCATATGTTGGTAGAGAGGCATTATTGCTGTGGGCACAAATTTGGGTAAATGACAGATATCTCCCTGGACATACACACACATAATGAATGATTTATTATGAGGTGATACAATTTGGAGTTTAATTCAGCAGAACTGAAGTGCCAAATGACACAAAACCATTCTCATAGGACCCTTCCTTTTTCTTGTAGAACCCTGCTTAACTCCCACAATGTTGTACTGCAGCATCCTAAAGCTTCAGACTCATTTAAAGGGACAGTTTGTTCTCCCAATAAAAGCTCTTTGTACTCTGTAAGTACTTTTAAAAGCATTCTTCAAAACTATCAAGTGCTTACCTAAGGTAGAAGCTGAAACTCTCTAGCAGCAGCTGCCCTCCTATGTGGTCTGACAAACAATCCAGCTGCTCTGAAAATGGCTGGGGTGGAGGGTCATTCCAAAGCTGTTCAGTGTGTATAAGGTCAGGTCTCTGTGCAGGCAACTCAAGCTCCTCCAAACCAAATGTATCAAACCATTTTTATGGATTTTGCTTTGTGGCCAATGGACAGCCATGCTGAAAAAGGAAAGGGCCTTCTCTGAACCAATGCCACAAAGTTGAAAGGATATAATTGTCTAAAATGTGTTTCTATGATGTAGCATTAACATTACATTTCAATAGAACTAAGGGGCCTGACTCGTGGCAAAGGTGGCATCCTATGACAGTGCTACATGCAATGTCACTGAGCACTTCAGTACTGCCCATGTTTTTTCTATGAAGATGGCTGTCTATGTGTTTGATTTTATAGCAATAGGTGTGGATGAAACCATTAAACTCAACAATTAAGGGGGTTGTCCACCTAGTTTTTGGTCATATAGCATATGTCCTATACACTCCTGAACTTCACCTGTTGTGGTGTTCTCATATTAAAAAAATAAGTATGTCAGTTATCTTTAATTTTGTTTTCTTAACAATCAAATGCAATATTCAGTTTACATCTATAAGTTTTTCAGTATCAGTTAAAATGTCCTTTAACCCACACTTCAGGGTATGATTATGTTTTGTTTCTTTCTATTTTAAGCATTTATTCAGGAGGTAAATATAGGCTTGTGTAAGAACTCAGTATAGCCCTATATCAGGGCACTCTTTATACATAAATAACAGGGAAGGCAAGATGGGGGGGCTGTCTATGCTAGCAGGGTTATGTTACAATTTGGTAAAAGTACTGTAACTTGTATAGGTGTTATTTATAGACCTCATGGGCTCAAGTGGAGGAGTTAGATAATCTACTAATTAAGGACATAGCTAAAATGACATTCAACGGGAGCGTTATAATCATGGACAACTTTAATCTTACTGAAGTGAACTGAAAAACCAAAGTAGCTGGTTATGCCTGGAGTACAGAGATTCTAAATCCCTTCCTTTGATTATCTTTAAAACAAGTAGTTGAGGAGCCAAGGGGTCATATTAGATTTAGTGATCACAAATGGAGATTTAGTATTGGATATTACTGTAGGTGAAAGTTTTAGATTTTAGAAAAGCTGACTTTAAATCATAAATTAATAAAAAAAACTAACGTCTGCAAAAATAAATGTCCACTTGAGAAAAGTTATTACTTTTTTACCTACTGAGGAAGCTGAGACATCAGCGAAACGCATTAAGGATCAGAAAAGAACGAGTGGACATTTATGAGTGTTAGCTTTTTGTTTATTAATGATTTATTTATATTCAGTGGACAGTATCATGGTGTGAGTGCAGTATCTGATATTGGTGTATATCAGTAGTTTAACAAAGGACATTTCAGCACTATATAGATTAAGCACTAGTACACCTTATCTATTTATTTTACTTATTAGTGGAGTGGTGCAATATATATATATGTATTTAAATTGCCTGGAAGCACGTTTATTGGTTTACCTCATTGGATTTTTACTGCAATATTTAAATCAAATTACCACAAAGACACTACACATAGTGCACTTTATTTTGATGGAACTACAGAGTATATTGTACATACTTTATATGGCATCTAACATTACATCTCCAAACAGAAGCACTTTATATTTATCTGGAATCTACCTCATTAGGAAAATTGTTTTATTTTGTTTATTTTATTTATTCATACAGGTGCTTTCTTATCATGCAACATGTTCAAAAGCTGAAGTTGATAAGTTTAAGGTAAGGCACAATGAAATGTCTACATGTATTAGATATACCTTAATACAAATAAACAATATTAATTTCAAAATACCTAATTTTGCTTTTATGTGTATTACCAGACTGTTTCTATTCTTGGAAAAACAGCTTGTTGGCAAACGGTTGATTATGTCAATTTATTTTTGTGTATAGGCAAGTTGGATGCATATAAATACAACTGGTAACTAAGTAAACCACTTCTATGTTCAGTTACTAATTGAGAAATTGACTAGTTGGTGTGTGTTGATTTTGACCACCTGTCATTTCAGGTGATATGTACAAATATGACACAAAGGAAAACCCTCAAAACGTATAGCATATGTTAGATGTGTGCATTCAGACTTGTACAAATTGTAAAAGAAAAATGCTCAGAATTTTCAGCCAAAATTTGTGGGCCCACATTTATTCACACTCGTGCACACTTTCACTCACTTTCTATTCTTGTTCACTTTTTCTCTCATACTCTCTAAATGTTTCCCTACTTTCTCTGCCAACCACTTCCTCTTACTTATCTTCTTCTGCTTACGCATCTTCTAATGCATCTTCTTCATCTTATATCGTCTCTTTTATCTTCAATCTGCTATCTGAAATCTTTGTTTTAACAGCGTTCAAAAATATATTATCAAGAACGTGGTTACAACCACATACCCCTACTTTGGAACAAATATTACATCAAATTGAAATACAATATAAAATGGAGAAGGGTATATCATATATAATTGGAAACAGTAAAATATTTGACAAAACATGGGAACCTTGGTTAAAAACATTTCCAATAAATAAATAAACAGAAGATCAATGAGAGTTTATCTTCCCTGCATTTATTGATATTAAATCCATATAACTAATGAATATCATTATTTAACAACATTTCTTTACCAGGTTCTGATATAGCAATGCAAGGAACAACTTTAATCATGATCCATGACATATAGTATTTTTGTGTCTTGTTGGTTTTTTTTTTGTTTGCTTCTTCTTTTCTCAGTCTTGATTTTGACTGTTATTCATTGTCTTTTCTCTTTGAAATGTTTTCTATGTTTGCAAAAAAAGAAAGGGGTAGCCTTTGATGTATTTAATCATATTACACATGTAAACTGTAATAACAATCTAATGTGGGTTACAATGTTGCTTCTCTTTATTCTAGAATACCCTAAAAGGATAGAATTACAACAATTAGAACAATTTTGCAAAAATACAGTAACTATTCACAAGATCTTAGACATTTCCTCCTTTTGACACATAATTATTTTATTTTGACAATTCTTTTGTCTTGCAGGTTAGAGGCACAGCTATGGGGGGCAAGTTTGCCAATTTATTTACTGCAGCCTGGGAGGAAATGTATATTTTCAGTGAAGTCAATCCTTTTTTAAGATTCATTAATTATGGATGTTATATAGACATCGATTTTTTTTCAATACTCAAATAATAATGATACCAATTTAAGATTGACTATGACTAAACCTAGGTCAATCATTACACTTTTGAAATTGGAATTAGGAACAGATCCTATAGAAAAAAATTAAAATAATTTTCTGGGCACTTGTTTACGAGAACATAAATGGGAAAATCAAACCTTGAACTACATTACATGACAGTGTGCGTGCTTTAAGAAATGTGTAACTATGTTTTCTTTAATTTAAGGCAGCCAACATCCCTTTGGTGTCGGAGCTTTTCATCGACGATATCCATTTCGATGATTTCTCTCTTGATGTAGATGCCATGATTACTGCTGCCTTACGAATGTTCATGGAATTGGGAATGGTCCAGAAGTTTAAAATTGACTATGAGGTAAACATATGTTTTGCCCAGATACCAAATTTGCCTTTGTTGCAACTTTCAGGCTGTGCCATAAATATTGCTACTTATCTTACAACCAAGAAAAGACTTATCCTGACAGCGCACTGCTTTAATCCTAATGTGATTCCCTATGTGTTCTTGTTTTCCAGACCTTGTGCAGGTGGCTTTTGACAGTAAGGAAGAATTATCGAATGGTTTTGTATCACAATTGGAGGCATGCTTTTAATGTTTGCCAGCTGATGTTTGCCATGTTGACCGTAAGTAATGAAAGCATATACAATGACTTCAAGTTCACTCTTACTTCCTTATTTGTTTATGTTATAATGTTAACTATTAAGCTGTTTTACAGTACTGATTATATCAGTGCTGAAGATTGAGGGCATGCAAGGGCATGTGAATTTAAATTAGCCTTGGTGTAGAGATAATCCCCCTGGATCTGAGAGAAGATCCCGATCCGGAGGCTGCAATAGCGGGCCAGCACATGACATCTCTAACAGAAGGGGAAACCACAGTCCTCCACAATGGGGCAATCAACAAGATCATGACCCATTGACTGCGAACCAGATGGAGAGTCCTGAGTATGACCGGAAATGGAAGAAAAGCGTAAACCCCGAGGGCGGCTACATCTGAAGAAACGCATCCACAGCCAGAGACATCGGGCCCAGCAGCCAGCTGAAAAAACTCGTCACTTGGCGATGGAGACAGGAAGCGAAGACATCACGACACCACCGCAGTTCCAGACACACCTAGTCGTTCAGCCGAATCACCTGGTCATAGGAGCCTGAGCGATGGAGATAGGAGGCCTTTAGGCATTGCATGGCCTGATAATGGAGAGGGCCTGGAAAATTAGCCTGGATTGCCGAGAGTTGGCCTATGATACGTGCCAGATCCCGCAGAGACACGCATGAGCGCCGCAGCAGACGCCGAATATCTCTTTTGATGGAGGAGAGCTGAGGTAGATGCAGGACTGTCTCCGCCGAATCCACCATGAATCCAACTGAGTCAGAGTCAGTTCCGATTTCTTCTCGTTGATGACGAAGTTTCTGGCGGATTGCCTTCTCCAGAGGCCGGCGCAGCCAGAAGTGGAGGAACTGTGCGATGTGGGGTGTTGGAGTCCACTCCGAGGGCCTGGGGTGATGCAGAGTGCAAGGATCAAACATCGGGGGGCCTGCAGAATCCAGGATCTCTGTATAGGCGTCAGGGGCAGAGATAGGCTGGGAGTCTCCCAAAACCGTCTCGTGGGCGAGGTTCGACTGTTCCACTGGGAAAACCGGCCTGGAGTTCTCCGGGGGTATTCGTCCAGCACCTCGTACTCTTCAGCTTGGTTCTCCACCTCTGTCCTGGATGTTGATGGGCACACTAGAGCCAGGGTAGGGGCCCTAGCCTTCTTCAAAGGTGCCTTGCCGTAAGCAGACACGTCAGCCTCCATCCACTGGCGTCCTCAGAATCCCAACCCAATGGATGCGTTTACCCACCTAGGGGTGGAAACGCTTGGGAAAGGGCTGACGGGTCTAGGGAGGCCAGAGCAGGGGGGAGACACTCTACCAGCGCAGATTTTAGCGATGCCTGAAGGGCAGTGGGCATAAGCAGGTCGGCATCAGACATGTCATCTTGAAATCTGCAAGACATATAATAGAAAATATTCATTTTATTAGATATTTTTTTACTTAGAACAGATGCAAACTTGTGGCTACTGAGGGGGAACTGAGGGGGTCCCCCTCACAGAGGTACAAAGGGGGTCACCCTCAAGGACAAACAGATAAACAGAGGTCACCCTCTAGCGGGGCAAAAACTGAGAAAAACGCTCTGCACCGCTAAGTTATGCGGCCAAATTTTTTGCAATGCTGGGCCGTTCTGACAGCAGGGGGAAGCAGAGAGTAGCGCTGGAGCATCGATCCCTGGCTACTACACAGAATGCGCTCAGCGGCAGTAGAAGGCGCTCAGCGACAGAAAGAAGTTGTGCGCACCCCGAGTGGCCCAAAAACTACACATGTCCGCCCGTGGAGGGAGGCGAACCGGCCGGCAGTCATGTTTTTAGACATGAGGATGGGAAAACTGCCCCGCCCTCACCCACGGCAGCCGAGAAGCGGCTGCATGGGGAAAGAGGACGTGGTGATAGCAGATGGGAACCATGGGGGAGGGCCGCGTTGTGGCAATGGGAGAGTAGGGGAACGTGGCGCCAAAAGCCAGGAGGCGGGCAAGCCCACAATGGAGCAGGGCCCAAACATGCGTGAGCCGGTATGAAAAACTGAAATAACCGAAACCAAAACACAATTGAACAGCAAGTGACAATAGCCTAAAAAATAAGAGGGGTTAGGATAGAAAAAACCCAATAATAAAGATATAGAAATAAAAACAAATTAAGCCACATGTGTAGCAGACTAGAAAAGAGGGTGCTCATCTGGAGGTCAGCAGCAAAGAAGATGAAGTAGAGAGTTTTGTAGGGCTTTTTGTGAATTCTGTATGTTCATCATCTGGAGGCCAGCAGCAAAGAAGATGAAGTAGAGAGTTTTGGAGGGCTTTTTGTGAATTCTGTATGTTCCTGATTGGTTGTTTTTTTTCTCGTGTTAACTATTTCTTTGCTGCTGGAGTTTTGAGTAAAGAAGATGATGCAAATATGAAGCCTGTGTGAGGGACTTCTCATTATCCTCCAATCAGCCTGCATTATTCTGGCCTTCTGTAGTACCTCTGCAAGAGGGTTTAATAGACCAAAAATTATACAGATTAATTTTGGGCTGTTTTTGACCGATTTGTTTTCAGAATTTTGTTTCCTGCCCTTTTGGATCAGATGAAATTTGGAGGGCTTTTTCCATTTGGAAACAAAAGTCACTGTCTCATATTCTCACTAGTAGACAGAGATAGAAAAGAGAGGGATAAAGACAAAACTAGTGGAAGAGACTTTCTTATGTTAGTTTGAGTGCGTGGGAAAATATTTTTGAAGAGGTGATTTCAATGAACGGCACATACACTGGTGTATAAATAATTTTGTTAAATATTATGTATTTGACTATGGTCATGCTGCTAAATTTCTGCATATAATGAACAGTGGGATAGCTTGAAATGATGCTGGTTAACAGATACCATAGAATTAAATATTGAATGACTATTAACATAATTGTGTTTTTATTGGACAGCTCTGTATATTTATTTGTATACAGTATGCTTACACAGACAGCTAAAAGAGAAACAGAAAGGCATATAATGTAAATTTTGTAGATTTTTCTCAAATGTATATGAATGTGTAAGTTTGAAGATCATTATCCTATTGGCTGCAATACATTTGGTATAAATGTAATGTATGAGTGTAATCCTGTGGAAATCTATCTAATAATAATAACTGATATTTACTTACTAATTTTAATTCATAATAACTGATACATAAGTATAACATTGCATAGAATTCAGATTTTTTTTCTGTCTTTAAGCATCACTCTCTATTGTTGTCCCTGATCGCTACAACACTATTTTTTATTTCTGCAGACAGCTGGGTTTCAGGAAATTCTGATAGATATTGAGATTTTGGCTGTGATTGTGGGATGTTTATGTCATGATCTAGACCACAGGGGAACCAACAATGCCTTCCAGGCAAAGTAAGTATATTGTTATTTTGCTATTTGTGAAATATCTGTATATATAAAAAATATATTTCATAGCAACCTACACCAACCTATCTGGATAGACAGGCACATTTGAATATTTTATAATGAGCATAAGAAATCCATATAAAATTACATTGGCCCACTGCTGATGTCAGCAGTGTATGAAAACTCAGGTGAATGAAGACTAAGAGTCTTTCTTGAACAAGGTTGTAGGGAGCTCAGCAGTATAGCAGACACAGTACACAGTGAATGTAGGTACACAGTGAATGTAGGCAGACACCAACACAATGTTTTACCATTGGTAAATCTCTAGTGCATTTAGACTGCCGGATACATGTAAACTCTCTGTTGTAACAGTGGTGTTAGTGTTATCAGTGTTCGAACACTCTGTTAATTAGTTACAATGAGATGTCCTGTGATTATGTACCAGCCTTTTGTTCCATTATAGTTCCTGATATATTTTTTTCCCCACAGGAGTGGCTCAGCTTTGTCTCAGCTATATGGAACATCTGCCACTTTGGAGCATCATCACTTTAATCATGCTGTCATGATTCTTCAGAGTGAGGTAAACAGATAATTGGGAAGCTGAACATGCTTTTTAGCAATCATAAATTCTACATATCCTTGAATGAAAGTAGAATCCATAAGCGATTCTTGCTATGTGTGCACTAACTAAGATGTAATATTGGAAGAGACGGTAGGGCGACATTGGGAGAGTGTGAGTAAGAGTGAGAGAGCGTGAGAGTGATTGAGAGTGTGAGTGAGAGAGTATGAGAGAGTGAGTTAGAGAGCACGAGAGAGTGAAATATAGTAAGAGTAAGAGCTAGTTACAGTGAAAAAAGCATTATGGGAAAGTGATGGGAGATATGCTATATAACTGTCAATGTCTGGCTCAGTATATTATAATGAGAGTTATAGTTACATAGTTACATAGTTCATAAGGTTGAAGAAAGACCTAAGTCGATCAAGTTCAACCCTTCTACCTAACCTTCCTATTCTTGATCCAAAAGAAGGCAAAAAAAACCCTAATTAAGCTACTTCGAATTCTGCCATCAGGGGAAAAAAATTCCTTCTTGACTCCAAGAGGCAATCGGATTTCTCCTTGGATCAAGAAGCTCTAAAATATTAATGTTATTCTATTTATATCCCTGTATGTAATGCCTTTCTAAGAAAATATCGAGGCCCCTTTTGAAGATATCTAATGTATTGGATAACACCACCTCCCTTGGAGGTGAATTCCATACCTTTATTGACATAACCAAGCAAACAAAGCAAAAATGTGATCCAGAAGCATACACTAAAAAGCAAGCCAGGGTCAGGAACCAAGACAGGTACTCAGACCAGCCATGTCTGGAATACAGAGATCAGCGATGTCAGAAATGAGCCAGGAATCAGGAGCCAGAAAGACATCAGTAAAAGCCAGGTCATACAACAATAATCAGGAACACAGGAGAATGTGCTTGCAGCCAGAAACAACACAAGGGCAATTAGGAAATGGGCCTAACTGCTTAAATAGCCTGGAAGGGGTTGGCTGAAAAGAAGCATGTGCGTAAGATGGTAACAGAGGAGTAAAGGTGGATAGTTAAACATCAGCTCAGTCAGCCTGACACAGGGAAGAAAAGGCTGCTTGTTTATTTATCAACTGAGTGTAAAAACAGAGCAGTTCAGCCAAATCTTGACAAGGAGTCATGCTGTACCACTGTTTGTGTCAGGGCCACTAGGTAATTATAGAAGTTTTTCTTTACCTCCATTAGTGTCTGGATCACTATGTAATGACGGACATTATGGTGTACCACTGTCAGGCTCGGTATATATTGATGGGAGTTATACTGTACCATTGCCAGGCTCAGTATATAATAATGGGATTCATGTTGTTAATTAGGGGAGTAATGCTGTACCATTGTCAATGTCTGGCTTGCTATATAACGATGGGAGTTATTCTATACCACTGTCATTGTTTTGTTCTGTATTTAATGATGGGAGTTATGCAGTGCAATCATCAGTGTCTGTCTCAATATATTGTAATAGAAGTTATGCTTTACCACATACAGTATATTGCTAGCATTGTATTTTGTTATTCTGTATTATAAATATTTATTCCTTATAGTATTTCTGTTTCAGGGACACAATATTTTTGCCAACCTGTCCTCCCAGCAGTACAGTGATCTCATGCAGCTTTTGAAACAGTCAATTTTAGCAACAGACATCACACTTCATTTTGAGTATGTATTTGCATGTTCTTCTTTAACCTTTGTTAAAATGTTGCAGATTGAACATCTTAGTTAGCTTTACCATACTGTATTTGCTTGGTTATAAGACAGCCCTGATTATAAAATTAGAATATTAAATTAAAAATTAAACATGCTATCATCTCGCCTATTTTAAAGAAACCCTCACTTGATCCTACACCTCTGTCAAATTACTCTCTACTTTGCCTTGTTCCCCTAGCATTCAAACTGCTGGAACAATTAGCTTATAATCAACTAATTACTGACTAAAATTACTAACTACCTCCTGCTAAAAGGCGATTTCTCTCCAGCCTTTGATACGGTTGACCACCCCTCTTTCTACAAACCATTTATGCTCATGGCATCTGTGACACAGATCTTTTCTGGTTAAAACCTACCTCTCTGACCGTACCTTTAGTGTCTCCTTCACTAGAACTTGTTTTTCTCCCCTACCACTATCTGTGGGCTTGGACAACTTATATCTTCCTTGAGTTTCCAATGCCACCTATATGCAGATGACACTCTAATCTAAATTTCCTCTCTTGAACTTTCACGCTCTCTTTTAACTCACCTCACTGACTGTTTTACTTAAATTGCAGCATGGATGATATTGCATTACCTGAAACTTAGCATCTCCAAGACTGAGCTTATGGTAATTCTGCCATCCGCTCCACAATTCCTGACATCTCTATCACTCTTGACAACTCCACTATCCAACCGACAGACCAAGTTCGCTGCCTTGGTGTCACACTTGACTGCTCTATCCTTCACCCCTCACATACAGTCTCTCACCAAATACCGCTTCTCCTGAAAAACATCTCCTGAATTCGCCCATTTCCCCTCTCCCCCTCACCACTTCAATCCACCCTCAACACTGTAGCTAGGTTAATCTTCCGCTGTTCCCTTTCCTCATCAAATGCTCCTCCGTGCCAATGCCTCCATTGGCTCCCCAGCTCTTAACAACTCTTCAACCCTGTATATCTCTATCCTCCTTTCCAAATACACCTCTAACGGCCCTCTTTGTTCCTCTCAACACCTTCTTTTCTCTACCATTATTACCTCTTCCCACTCCCGCATCCAGGATTTTACTTGTGCTGTACCCCTTCTCTGGAATTCCTTTCCCTGTTCTCTGAGATTCTCTCACCCCGTGTGCGAATTTCAAAAACTCTCTGAAAACCCATAACTTTCGAGAAGCATACAACCTTTCCTCAACACACTCTCAGCCAGCATCCTGTCTAAGCCATCTGAACAACCTCTACAGCTCATCCTGACTGGACATATTCATTTCCATCAAATCCTATTTTTTGACTTCCCCCTCTACTGACTAGATTGTAAGCTTGCAGTAGCAGGGCCCTTTTCTCCTTTTGTGCCAGTTTGTTATTGTCTGTGATTTTAAATTGATAAATTAAACTACTATATATGAAGTTCTATTTTATTTCATTATATTTTGATACGTTGCATTTGAATTTTGTTTTAGAAGAAGATCATTTCATGAGGGGAAAAAAAAACATTATGTTATGATAAAATATACATATTGTCCAAAATGTCTTGGTATGGTGAAGGGGACATACCAAGACATTTTGGACAATGCTTTGCATCCAACATTGTGGGAACAGTTTGGGGAAGACCCTTTTCTATTCCAGCATGGCTGTGCCCCAGTGTACAAAGCAAGTTCCATAAAGAAATTTTTGGATGAGTCTGGTGTGGAAGAACTTTACTGACGTGCACAGAGCCTTGACCTCAACCCCATCAAACACCTTTGAGACGGACTGGAACAGAGATTGCGATGCGATGCCTTCTCGTTCAACATCAGTACCTGACCTCACAACACTCTACTAGATGCTCTACTAGATGAATGGGCACAAATTCCCACAGAAAAAACTCAAAATCTTGTGGAAAAGAAGAGTAAAAGCTGTTATAGCTGCAAATGGGGAACCAACTACATATTAATGTCTATGTTTTTGCAATGTGATGCTATAAAAGTTCCTGTTGGTATAATGGTCAGATGTCCCAATTCTTATGCCCATATAGTGTACATAAAATAAATGCTACTGTATGTAAAAACACGAGCATTGTCCTATGATATATGTCTTCCAAACAGCTATGTACAATAAAAGCCAGAAAACATTTAAACTGGTTTGTAGATACACCGCAAAAGACATTTGGAGCTATCTACAGTCTTATTCAATATAGTGAGAGGTACCTGTACTTTACAGCAGAGGGAGAGTAGGGCTAAATAACTGTTTTCCGATCTCTTCAATCTGTTCCTATGCTGCTCTTATCGCTTACGAACTCTGTGTATGTGTAGATTAAAATTGCCTGTGAAGCTACTGTTAAGGTATAGGCAAAGAAACCCTGGCCTCAGGGAAAAACACATTTGGTGCCTGGTATTTGATTCCAACATGTTTTGTGCCACACACCCCAGCTAAAAGCTGATATAAATATTTAGCAGTAAACCTGGTTTCTGTAGGGTCAGTTCATAGTATATCTACAAGCCCTTTTGGATATTACAACAAAGGTTAAGTTTTACATAGATTATTTGGCATGCTTATATTCTTTGTTGTTTTTCTCCCTTTCATTATTCCCAGTAGTAGATTCTGCCCCACTTTTACCAAAGTTGAATTAATGAATCAGAGAAGGACTACCAAAGTGAGCCGAGGGACATTCCTGACCGGGTTACTCTAATCTGAAAATTTGCAGTTGCTACAAGATGCTTTAATGTATATTTTGTGAAACCATTTATGTATATATTGTAAAAACTGGGCAGCACTTATAGCCCAACTGGACTTTTTTCTGGGCAACATATGACACCTCCTAAAATGATTAATTGGGTCAAGTTTTGTGTTTTTCAGGAAAAGAAATGAGTTCTTTGAATTGGTCAGTAAGGGAGAATACAATTGGAATGTTAAAGATCACAGAGTGATATTCCGGTAAGTAAAAAAAGCTTCAATATTCTACAGGTAGTTTATTGGCCAATTTCTTCTTTCACATGGGGTTTAAACTATATATAAAATGAATGTGAACGTGTGCAAAGATAATATGTTGATATTAAACATGACAGATCTTGGTAAAAATATAAACTGAGCAACAAAAATATATTTTGTATATGCATGCATAAGCATGTATTTGTGTAACTTACACATGGAATTTTCAGTTCTGGCCAAGAATCAATACTTATGGGCCAACCAATAACTTTTAGAAGTCCATTAATTTTGCATTTCAGATACACATAATAATGAAATAACCCTAGTTAATTTATTTTTCTTTCAGATCAATGCTAATGACGGCATGTGACCTTGGAGCTGCGACCAAACCATGGGAGATTTCAAGACAGGCAAGTGATACTGTATTGCAGAGCACATGAAGGCCATTCAGATGAGCCTTCTTTAGAGTACTTTAAGTGTAATGCTTATTTTTAGCTCTTGCCCAGGCAAATCAGTAATTTAGTAATATGCATTAATCAATCCAATAAATAATCTAAGCAACATCATTTTAGAACTGCAGAGTAAGCATGTTACATGAACTGTTTCTGCAATTAATGGGAAGTGTTAAATGTTAAAAAAACCACTTTTTAAAAGTTAGTATATGTATATACCGTATTTGCTCGATTATAAGACGAGGTCGTCTTATAATCAGACCTCAACTGGGTCTGACTATGAGACTAAGATCCAGATCTCCTGCAGCGAGGCAGAGTGGCACATAGGGGGTCAAAATGCATATCATGGGGCACAGCCAGGGGGCAGATGTGCATAACTGGTGGGGCAGGCTGAAAAAAAGGAAATAAAAACAAAATATTTTTCTCAATCATAGCTTTTATTAAAAAAAAAATTGTTCACATGGTTTACATGAATTAATATTTACTGGTAAAACTTTTTCCCTATAGAGTCATCTTATATTCAGGCTTTTTCTTTTTTTCATAAACTAATATAATAAATTACTGATCTTTAACAGATTTTAGGGGGTCGTCTTATAATCAGGGTCGTCTTATAATTGAGCAAATACGGTATATAGATATATATATATATATATTTATAAATCTTATGTACTAAGTGCAGTACTAGTTGGACTACAAAGCAATTGGGGTTCTGAGATACTTCTATTATAACTTTTTCACAAAGCTAATGTTCCTGCATTATAGAAACTTACAAATCATTAAGTAAAATGCTTTCATATCCATCACATTTCGAGGTTAAAATTAACAAATACAAAAAAAATGTGGATTAGAGACATAATTAGAAACAACATATTTAAGCAGAATTAAAGAAATATAAACATATTTACATTTTTCTTTGAGAATTAAAAAAAAAAGAATAGAACGGCTTTGTGCAAGTATAATAAGTAAGTTATTCAAACTATATAACAAAATTATCTTTTTTGTTCTAGGTGGCTGAATTAGTAACTAGTGAGTTCTTTGAGCAAGGAGATCGGGAGCGATCAGAGCTTAAATTGACTCCGTCAGTAAGTTTTGTTTGACACATTTGTTACATAGTGAGTAGATGGCTGCCAATTGATTGAATACAACTTAACTTTTATTGTTAGGTGCTAACAATAGAAACAAATAATGGAACGCCCTAAAGTAAAGTAGAAGTAATTAAAACAGATGTCCTCAGGACCCCCCAGTTCCCTTCTACCCACTCCCCATAAGTGTAAGGGTGATGAGTAATGAAGTTACCCTTGAAGTGGCATATGCCCATGTATACCCCTAAAAACAGAATAGGACTGCAGGTCTGTGCCTCTCATAGGGGGTTTTGCAGATAATTTAACCTCCACATCACCATTAGCAGTGGATTGGGATGGGGGTATATATGGGGAATGGCATATATTAATTTATATTGTTACCAGTGGAGAAATCCTTTTGCTCTCTGAGAAATTCCTGTGCATATTGTAAGTCTAAATTTACTTATTTAGCTTAGTTTCCAACATAACATAATTCATATCATTCCTAAATGTCTGCAGTAGTTTTGTTCAGTCAGTAGTTAGCTACTGACTAAATCTAAAAATGATTGAGTACTTTCTTTAGTATTGTAAAAAATGTCCATTAATTGGAACAAACAATTTGCGTGAATGGAATTCATTTTACTGATTGATTACTCAATGTGCATGGTTTAGTTTTGGAAGCAAAATCTAAAGAGGTATTTTTAAAGGGTTAAGTTCCTACCCCCTTAAGGACTCAACTTTCAAGGTTTAAGAAGACATCCAGCCTCAATTTTGCAGGACCACCGCCAGCAACAACACTACACCAATGGATACACACATTAAGTCTTATGGTACAGGACAAAATTTCCCACATAATTAGAAAAAAACTTTAAAGAATTGATCCATCAGAGTAAGAAAAGGGATTGATGCACAGCAGAGGCAGGGCACGGCACAAAGCAGGCACAGACAGACAGACAGATTCAACCATATAATACATAACTGAATGTCCCTCTAATATTAGGAAAAAGAACAAAAATAAATCCCTAATATGAGGGAGGAGATTAACCCCTTAAGGACCATTGAAAACAATGCATTTTGAGCCCGTACATGTACAGGCTTTGTCATTAAGGGGTTAAGCCACAGAGGCAGCATATGGCACAGGAAATGCATTGGCAGGCAGACACATCCAGCCATTTAAAAAAGGAAACTTCCCCGGTATTCAAAAAATTAAATAATTCATCAGTTAGAGTAAGGAAGGAGATTAAGCCACAACAGCAGCAGAGGCAGGGCACAGGGTAGACAAGCACCGATCACCCAAGAGTACTCTGGAGGATCAATTTTTTTTACTAAAATGTGGGGGTTCAGTGTATCTTTGTGGCAGACAGACACATCCAGCCATATGGTATGACCAAATTCCCCCAATATTAGAAGAAAACAACAAGAATTGACCACTTCAGTGTAAGGAAGTTTTGTGTTATCCAAAAAAAGATTTTGCTTGCAGTATAAGTGTATTGCTGAATCATAACTTAATAGGAAAATAGGAAAAATATATAAAAAATTTAGCAGTCCTAAAATAAATATTACATAAAAATGCAAACTTCTGCTGCAGTCCCAGTAAATCAATAAAATAAACTATATCTGTACAGCTTCTCCAAGCCATCCCATCCCAGTAAATGTTCTGCACTAGACTACTTGACACTTGACAGAGTATGGTAGATAAATTAATCTCTCACTCCCATCCGCCTGTTGCTAATGATAAGTTAAAGTGTTAAAAGTTTTAAAACATTTCTGAACATGTGATCTTCCACCATGAACATAATTGTTCATGTAATTTGAATGGTGTGTAAATATAATTTGTTTTATAATTAAAACTGAAATCCTGGAAGTGAACTCAAACTACATTCAATATTTTAGTTTTTTGGTTTCTATTTTGCTGTCTGAAAGGTATCCTCTCTTTAATCTTTACTGTAGGCTGTAAGTGTTTGCGCATATTTGTTATATCCAGCATCATGAGAACCTTAGCTATGCCCTGTATACAGTCAAATCCAGATGCGAAGCTCCCATCGCATTTTGTATTGCCTTTCCATTGGGCCCAGGTCCAAAATGTTGTATCGCTGAAGAGATATTTCCTCTTTAGATGGGCTTAGTTCACTCAGAGTAGTCTTTAGTAAATACTAGACTTGGACGCCAGCCAACTCTTCATGTTCGTGTTCGTCTTTGTGGGAAAAAAATCTTCATATTCCCGTTCCTGTGTTCGGTTTGGGCGAATATTTGTGTGCATTCTTCGTGTTTGTTTTTTTTCTTAGTTTTTTTTTAGAAGGGGTTAATATGGAGTTAATGCATTGCAGCAGCTTTGGTGCCAGGATTTTAAAGGTCTGGATGAGCAACTCTATTGGTCGCCAGCAGGGGCGCCCTCTGTCATCTACCAATGAAGTGCAGCTGCTCTTCAGTGGTTGATGTCAGACGAGCCCCCTGCCGGCGACCAATCGAGTTGCTCGTAACGACTTTTAAAATCCTGATGCCCAAACTCAGCCTGGGGAGACCACTGGTCCAATAGAGTCGCTCGTACAGACCTTTAACTCCTGATGGCTGAACTTGGCCTTCAGAGGTTCATGGAGTTAAAGGTCTGTGCAAGTGAGTCTATTGGTCGCCGGCAGGGAGCTCCTCTGTCATCAACCAATGAAGGAGCTCCCTGCCAGCGACCAATAGAGTCGCTCGTATGGACCTTTAACTCCTGACGCCGACTCTAGGCATTGGTCTCCGTGCTCCAAGAGTTAAAGGTCCATACAAGCGACTCTATTGGTTGCCTGATTCTTCGTGTTCTTGTATGTTTTGCCTCTGCGATGTTTGTTTCTTCGGGATTCGGGCTGAACAACATAAACGCACCCTTCGTGTTCGTTTTCATGTTCGCCCGAATATGAATGCACAAGTCAAGTAAATACAGACTATTTTTAAAAGCTAATTAAAGTGTGAATAAAGGAGATAAAATGATATATAACTATTCTTTGAAGTAATAGATGGGGGTAATTTGCTTGTTCCGTGAATTACAGTTATCTGCATGATGCTTTATGGAATAAATGAGGCTTTTACATAAGCTTTTAGTATCCTTTACCATATGTATTGTTTTCTAGGAACACAAAAAAATTATTTATATATATATTTTTTTTTACCAGGCGATTTTTGATCGAAATAGAAAAGATGAGCTTCCCAGATTACAACTAGAATGGATAGACAACATTTGTTTGCCTCTTTATCAGGTATGTTGTACACCACCTATCCATGTGACCATTTTTTTTAAAATAAAGCTACAGTATGTGAATCTGTTGTCTAAAAAAGAAGTATCAAACTTCATAAATGTATGAAACAGTATACCTGTCCCATACCTTTCAATTTTATTATAATATTATAATTGTATGTAATCCATAATGTATTGAAATTACTTAGATGCAGCTCTGTATTTTAAAGGCACTGTTCCACCTATTGAATTTAATTTTTTTGTAATTAAATGTGCATGGCTGGGAACATGTTAGGTTTCACCAGCAGAGGGAGGGTTCTGGTTAGTCCGAGCCAGAAAGCTCCCAGGTATGTAAATGTGGCATTAGATTTTTTACAAGAGTACTAAATTGTTACTCAGTAGTCATTGATTAATCTCCCAGAGCTCAAATTCAAGGAGCATGCGTTAATTTCCTCAGAACCCCTGGATATGAACTAAAACTCATACAAAGCAATATAACATTATTTCAAACTACAAATCCTTTTAAAACATATCATCGCATTTTTTTGCATACCTATCTGGGTAGAAATTAAATTTGTTCATTATATTTATATAATTAAAAAACAAAATTAATAAAAGTTATAATAACTGAAAAGAACAAAATGAAATTAAGAAATCCATCCATAGGAAACGTTTTCACTTTACCCAAAGGAACTATATACTTTTTTACAAAAGTTCAGCTTTTCTTTGAATTTTGAAGATATGAAGTTTTAAGTTCATAAAATTCCATGTTATAAAACTACTAACATTATCACGTTATAAACAGAGAAAGACAAAAAGAAATTTTATTGCAACATATGTTTGAAATTTAAATATTGGAAAAATAAAGCAGATGAAAGGGGATTGTTTTCCAAATAACGAGACTTGTACCTATACTAGCATGCTTTGTGACAATATTGCAGGAAATACTATTGTAGAGCTGTTATCTTAAACCGTCTATATTCTTTATATTTTGCAGTCCCTGGTGAAGATCAATCGAAAACTTAACCCCATGTTACAATCTGTTGTTGCAAACAGAGCCAAGTGGGAAGAAATGCATCAAAAAATACTAGCATCTCAAGGAGACCCTTCCTCTTCATTTACTTCTCTTTCTCCTTGTACTTCTTTGCCCACTCCATCTTCGTCTCCACAGTCAGCTTTAGAGAGTCATTTGAAGACTTAAGCTTGCAAATCTGTTTCAGCCCATGTGTGATAATTATCTTAATAGGCTGGTATAAGCGCAGCTGGTCACTTACGTTACCACAGCTATGCTTTTACAAAAGGAGAATACATCCTTGCCATGGTTTGGAGGCTCAGCGAATTTAAGATGAAGAAAAGGGAATTGTGAAGATACATGCGGTGGCGAGTCTGAATAAGTTGGTTACTCATGTTTTTAAAACCATTTACTGTTGCTGTGCAAAAGATGAGACATAAACTCAACTACAATCACGGAATGCACCACGATTACTGCAATGTACAATATAATCCTTAAATATAAAAATGTGCTGAAAAAAATGCATATTTTTATTTAGTTTGCTTTTCCCATGTATTTATATGAAAATATTGTTCCTGCTCTGTGCGGTGTTTATTTTTGTATGAATTGCTTGCTTTCCTTTTCAACCTTGTTCCTTGGTTTATTTTGCATTATTTTGCTTCTCTGCTTAAAATTTGTGAATGCAAAAAAAAAACACTACAAAAGCAGCTTACTTCCAAACTGTCCAAAGACCAAACAAACTATGCAGAAAAATACAAGGCATGTATTAAAAAATAGGCTTTTTAAAATGTTTTTTTTTCCAGTTTAATGTTTGGAACCTTATAGTCTAGAATCTCATATTGACTGATTTTAGTTGTATTTAGTTATTGTTGTTTTTCAAAATCACTTCATATACATTTCTGATTGTATAAAGTAATGCAAAGATGATGGAAGTGACTTGTCTATTTACAGTTTTTCAAGCACCCTGCCCAAATTTGTGGTAATCTTCAAGATGCCCGTTCTTTACAGGTTAGAATATATTCACTTTATGATTAAGTATCGTAGGGGATGGGAGATGTATTGGTCATGCTGTTGGAATATTATCATGTTATATGTCATAGTAATATGTGATATTATTCCCTATCTTTATAGTTTTACAAATTGCTAAGCACACAATAAAGTTTAACACTCTTCCCATTTTTTTTCTTTATGTATAATATTGTGCATCATCCAACCCCTGTTTATATTCGGTCAGGTAGGGATAAGTGCAGAATTGCACTGGACTAAACTCTAACTACCTCATTTTGCCTGTTGAATATTTTTGTACGATCTGTTCCTCCAAAAAAAAAATCAGCCATGTTTCTAACATCACATTGCTGTGAGACCAATGAAAACTTAAATTTGATACTTTAGAAAAGTTAGGTTTTTTAGAAGGCAAGTATTAGGCATCCTGTAAATGATTGTCCTTGGTACTCTAGGGAACTCATGAATCCTGTGCTTCATTACTTACTACCTTTTTAAAAATCCCTTTGTTCTTAGCATTGTTAGGCATGGCATCTCCTGCACTGTGGGCTTCTATTTTGCCACCAAATTTCCCCTATGGTTTAACTAGCACAGTAATGGCTGCCTCAAATCATTCATTATACCATTTCAACTATACTGAGTACAGTTACAGGACTATAATTATACTGCAAGCTTGTGCTTATTATACAAATTAAAACAATGAATGAGAATATGCCCGTACCAATATAATTTCAGTTTATAGGTACAAGCTCTTTTCCAAAAGCAAATCTCAAAATCATTTAGTGCTCATGGCATGCACTATAGCATTGTTAGTAACAACTGAACTAAAGTTTTAAATAAGGAAAAATTTGGTTTGGAGAAACCAAGAGAAAAATGGCTTGAAAAGGTCACTTTGTATAGATTAATTTCAGTTAGGTAACACATACAGCTAAGACATCGGAATTGTTTGAAGGATGGTAGTCTTTTTAAATCAAGTATATATTACCACAAGGTTGGGCAGTAGTACATGAATATTCAAGATGCTGTTAAACTTCAACTCATAACACCTTCAATGAAGTTAGAGAGTTAGAGAGGCTTTTTATGTGAGTAGCGGGTTAGAGCGCTCTTTATTCCCAGTATCATAGGGTTAAGAGATTACATACAGCCTCTTTTAGATAGATGTAAAAGTTTAAAACACTCTGAAAGCATATATGTCCTAAGCTCTGGAAAAGTTTTTCTGATGTTATTTGTAATTCGAAACTTGATAAACCGCCCAGTTTGGTCGATAGGCTTTGTCTAGTCAACCCATGAGCTAAAGTATGATCTTTTTGTTCTTCACACTTTTAAAACAAAGTATCATTCAATGATGGGGTAGCTGGCACTTTTAGGCCAGCAGGATTCCTGATGAAGTGCGGCTGATGGTTGTCTATCTGCGACCACATGCTATATTTTTATGCAAACGTAATGTGTAGCTGGGCATATTTAAATTCTGCAACCAGCAGTGCCTAATTAATTGTAACAGCTATATATATATATATATATATATATATATATATATATATATATATATATAGATAAGTAGTGTGAAGCTGTTAGCTTTATATCATTTTATTTAAACATTAAGGCCCTTGCTTTTTTCCTGAATGAGACCATCTCATGGATTAGTGTAAATTAAAGATTGTTTACTTTTCTTACATATCTATTAATAAATAGGTTGTGAGATACGTTAAAAAGCCTTTATTGAAAGAAGTGTATATAGCTTTGGCAATTGATTTTATAGAAGATGTCCTAAAGAATGATGCTTGAGTGAATTCATTCCAGTGTGACGTTTTTTTGGACGTAAAACTAAGCCACATAAGTTTCAATATTTGAATATGTGTCCTCGAGTGTGACCTAGAAATTGAAGACCTTTCTCACATGATTTAAGAAAACATTTAATAGATCACATCACAATATAACATGGGTGTTATTGAAAATAAAAAGGACAGGATGCCCTAGTGATTTCACAATATGCAGTGTATGCTTATTTATCTCACATAATCTTTTTTGACCCTTAAATATTTTGTTTCAATGTCTGTTCAGTTCTGCATGTTCAAAACTGCATCTTCTCGTTTTATAACAGTATTGTTTTTTATGGGTATATAAGGCTGTATGTATATTTCTACTCGTGATGCACATGTACAGCATGCACAAGTTTAAAATGCACTTATTTCCCTTGTAACATTATTTAGAGTCACAAATAGTGACCAGTCCTAAGATCTGATGTCTCTGCTTTGTTTCGTTTGAGTAACTTCAATCCAGATTTATGCCAGTTCACCTGTAGTTTTTGGGGTTTTTTTCTAAATCAGTCTTTGGTTTTAAACAGCATGTTTTCAAAATGAAATTTCAAGATATGTTTTTACTTTTATCTCACAGAAATAAATAACTGAATTACACTATATGTTGGCCTTTTGTTGCATTTTTTGGTCATAATCACAATTTATGTGACTTATCCACAGAGCACACTACTTCTTAGTGGTAATGGTCCCAAAAACATGTAACATGTGGAGAATAGGCTCTACTTAAGGTTGGGCAAATTATATGATATACCAGAATAATCAATGTGCTCTGTAATGGCAGGGGCAGCAGTGAAGTTCCACCTCTGGTTGTCAGCTGCAGGGTGTTGTTCTTCTGGTTCTCCTTGCATCTGGGTTCATACACCCACCAGCCATAACATTATGTGTAGGTCCCTCTTTTGCTGCCAAAACAGCCCTGACCCGTCGAGGCATGGACTCCACTAGACCTCTCAAGGCGTCCTGTGGTACAGCTGACGTTAGCAGCAGAACGATTAAATTCTGTAAGTTGCGAGGTAGGTCCTCCATGGATGAATCCTAGTGCCATATATTCTTCAGGTAAGCGACGCACAGGCACGTGTTGTAAAAGAAAATGTGGTGATTCATCAGACCAGGCCACCGTCTTCCATTGCTCCGTGGTCCAGTTCTTATGCTTACATGCCAATATAGGCTCTTAAGGCAGTGGGAAGGGGTCAGCATGGGCACCCTGAGTGGTCTGTAGCTATGCATCCCCATACACAACAAACTGTGATGCACTGTGTGTTCTAACACCTTTCTAACAGAACCAGCATTAACTTTTTCAGCAATTTGAGCTACTGTAGCTCACTTGTGTGATTTGACCACACAGACCAGCCTTCTCCCCAATGTGCATCAATGAGCCTTGGCCACTCATGACCCTGTCGCTGGTTCACCCCTTTTCCTTTCTTAGACCACTTTACATAGGTACTGACCACTGCAGACCGGGAACACCCCACAGGTGCTGCGTTTTTAGAGATGCTCTGACCCAGTCGTCTAGCCATCACAATTTGGCCCTTGTCTAAGTCACTCAGATCCTTACAGAATCATACAGAATCTGGGCAATATAAACACAAGTGAATAAAAGATAAACACTCAATTATATCTCATAATTTTCTTTTTTTCCCCTAAATTAATATTCAAATTTTGGGAGGTCGTCTTATAATCGAGTAAATACTGTATTCTGATTTTACATATTATCTTTTATGTGCGCCTCCTTATCCTATTTTTTTATATTGTTTGGATATGAGAGCTTTACTATAGGGGTCAGCTCTGAAATGTTGCACCAGTCTATACTAAAAGAGGAGTTTTTTTGGTGTGCCTCTCTACAAACTTCAATTATTTTAATAATTTAATTATTTTAATTTTAAAATTAATTATTTTTCATAAGAAAATGAACATGAATACATTCAACAAATAAAATACAGAAATATGGGATTAGAAGAAAAAAAAGGTAATTTCTACCTTCTTCCATAAAACCCAGTAATACACAAAAAAATGGATGTGAAGGTGTGTGCATCCAATTGAACAAGGAAACATGAAAAATAGTGTATTACAATTCGTATCCTCATGCATAAAGAAACATCTGTTTGAATGTGAGAAGATTAATTATCTTAAATTCTTTGTCTTTTCCCAGTTTACCACCAGTGGGCAGGATTTATTGGCTTACATGACCAAGCTGGAGAATTGGCATATTGATGTAGCAGAAATGTGCAGACGAGCATTAAGTATCTAAACCTATAATAAAATATTAATTTTCTTCTAATCCATGAGACTTTTCAATAACAAAATAATTGAAACTGTCAAAAACAATGATCATTTGACAGGTGTAAAAACTAGACGCTTCATGTTCGTCTTCTTCTTCGTTGGGAAAAAATCTTTGTATTCAGTTCAGGCGAATATTCGTGTGCATTCTTCCTGTTCATTTTCTTCTTAACCCGGTACGCACTACGCAGCGGCTTTGGCTCCAATTGGTTGATGCCAGAGAATAGCACCAATAGAGTCGATCGCACGGCCCTTTAACTCCTGACGAGGAACCTACAGATTTGGTCTCCCTGAAACCAGCACATCGCATGCATAGTGACATAATGTATGATGGGGCCCAAAAGTTATGCACTCATCATATTTTAGACATTACTTGCTCAATCATTATACCCTGTCTCCACCCCACATTGGTATGTAGCCAAATGTATGGCCCTTCACCCTTCAGAGGTAATCAAGGCATGTGTAGTGTAATCAAGTTTCATATTGGGCTCTAGCTCCAAAGGGAAAGGTGTAAACAAATGTTAATGAACTGAGCCATACAGTCAAATCCCTTAACCCATTCTATGCCAAGCCCCAGTTAACTCATGAAGTAGCATGATAGTGGTTCATGATTTGGGTCTCTTGTGACTGTTTTATACCATTCACATGGTACCTATGTGCTCAAGGCTAATGGGAGATACTTTTTCTGTGTGTTTCCTTTGTTGGTCCATGTAGCCCAGCATGGAGCATTCATACCAAAACATGTCAGACATGTGAAACGGTAGGTTCAAAAAAAAAAAAAATCTTCGTTAGATTTGTGGTTGCAGTGGGCCACATAGAAATACACCATGAAATCTGCATGGTGTATGCCTTTAGGGAATATATAGTGGTGATTATTTTGGTGTTTAGGTATAGTTATCCCCCAAAGAGGCGCACGTTTTTGGTTTACCTGTGCAAATTTCTCAGCATGAGATCTTTGCTTTTTAGATTCTGACAAAAAAACAATGCATACTTTTCCATGGGTAAAGTCAAAGTTTGTTTTGTTGCTCGTGGTTAAACAGAACTTGTTGAAAAGGTCCCAGCCTCCCAGAGGAAAAAAAAATCCCAGGAGTTAAACTAGGGGATCCATACAAATGCATGTATTTGATTAAAAAACTTGAAGCGGTTGGCATTGTAGCACATATCTTCTTTGTGCTTTGAGTCTGTTAATGTGCTAAAATCATGTGTTCTGTATAAGAATCATAAAACGCATTAAAATAAATCATATATAGTAGCTTACTGGGCGGCAGACAATATTTGTGAACATTTATGTAAATTAACAGTTTGTAGCAAACACCTTATGGCTATTAAAAATTCCTACTTTACTATTGGTATAATTTGACTTAAAAAAATGTTCTGTCACGGATGGTATTTTTCCCATTCCACTTTCCGTGTTACAGCTGCTTTATTAATTAAATATCAAGACAATGCAGCTTTGCAGGGTGCATTCAAGGGACCTGCATTCTTTTCCCTTTCACCGTAATCTCTTATGCTCATTTTCTGTAGAAAGAAAACCCATTTTGTCACCACAGGCTGGGGTGCAGAAGTGAAAAGGCAGGGTACATAAATCACGTATGACAGTCCAATCCTCTAATTCCCCCTCCCCCCAAACCAATCATCAATTTCATAATGGCATTCTTTAGTTCTTTTTGTGGAAGATATTAACCATTGGCAGAATCATGTTCCCTCCATGTGTTTACTCTTAATTTAACCTGCACATTGTTATAGTATGCTGTAATCCTTTTAAATGCTTAAACCGTAACCACGTTTTCTTTGCTTGTTGATTGGGTACCTGAAAGGTAAAGAGGAACCTATTGCAAAATATGACAAATTGTAATTGAATTGCATTTTGCTGTGAATGGGTACAGTCAGTCCCTTTGCTTTTAAGCTTTCTATAAGGCCCCAGTCTTGTGCTTTGTATAAAAGCAGATGGGTCTTCTCCAATACATTGTCAAAAAATTTGACTCACGCAGAAGGGCCTTTACATTACGTTTATTTATATAGTGTAAGAAATGTTATGTTATTTAGACAGGGGAGAAGGTAAGAAATAACATAACATTATTAGCACAATTAAAACTAACAATATGCAATTTGACAAAAAGATATATTAACCCCAGGCTGTTATTTTATTTTTGAACCCTTTGTGACCAAGGCTGTTTTAACATTTTTGCAGTGCTCATGTTTAGCTGTAATTTTCTTCTCTCTCATTTACTGTGCCCACACAAATTATATATTGTTTTTTGGGACAAGAAGGGCTTTATTCAGATATTATTTTTTATCATATCTAATTTCCTATAAAAAAAATCTCACTTTTATTTGAAAAATCTTTTATTCATCTACAAAAGCTAGTGAAAGAAACCTGCTAAATAGATTCTACAATTTGTCCTGAGTTTAGAAATATCCAATGTTTTATGCAAGTTATAGGGCAATATGTACAAGTAGTGTTTTGCTATTTAAAAACCAAAATCTGGTAATCATGTCCCCATGTCCTATTTGGGACACGTTTAGCCGGCCAATTCAATTTAATCATAGCAAACCATATATTTTTGAAAATTAGGGGATTTCAAATGCTGGCATTTTAGCACAAATTCTACTACTAGCCTTTCTAGTTTGTAGTATTATTTTTTGTTATATATATATATATATATATATATATATACACATATATACACATATATATATACTTGACCTTTTTTTACATTTTGTTTGAACTGGATGGTTCCCCATATAATTATTTTTTATAGGAATTGTTTTTTCACATGGTGACTAGACAGCTGGGAACGCTGACTTGCATGGTTTAATGCAGTACCTGTATTCAACCTGCAGTGGGTGCGAAGAGTTCTCAGGGGGGTCTGGACCACATTTGGGATGAGGGATTTGGGATTTTTCAATTTAGAATTTTACCATCTGATCATCTTGCCTGAGCCCTTTTTTGGGACATCTTTGAACCCAGCCAATTTAATTTACCCCATCACATCATATTTTTCTTTTAAAACAAAACACCTCAGCGTATTTCAAATGATGTTACTTTAACACTTTCCAAGAACTTATTCTACCACCAACCTTTCTCAGTGTTTGTGGTAGTCATTTTTTTTTTATTATTGTAATTTAGGTAAGAGTTTACAGCCGTTGGTATTTGTCACTGACAAACACCCCAATATGTGTTCGGCAACATACCATCCATGCATGGGTTCATCGGGTTGTTTGGGGGATAAAAGGCCACATTTGGGAGGGGCACATTTTTTAAGATAGACACTGTATGGGTACTTCAAATGCTAGTATTTAAATTATTTAAATGCCACGATTTTTTGGGGGAAGATACATGGTAATTTTAACACTGGCTCATTAAAATTGGACTTTTTTTTTTACATTTTGTTGAAACTAGGTGGTTCCACTGATGGTGACAAGCTTGTGTGGTTAACTTGATAAAGACCTCATCGTGAGGTCGAAACGTTGTTGTCCTTCTCCTTCAATAAACCTGCCTGAGTGGAACCCTTGAGTGCCTGGAGCCTTTTTCTATTTTGATTTACTGGGGAGCTGGCCCTTCCTGGCACAGCTAAGCACCTGAGTTCCTGTGGTGTGTGTGCAGATTCCTGATTCTGGTGACATGCTTATGCATACAAGCATTAAATAAAATATACTGTTTGATTTTAAGCCATTTTAAGACATCTGCAGCTTTAACAAGTATACCTACTCATTATGCTCTAGCACTCTTTGGTAGCTTTAATGTGGAGCCAGAGCCGTAACTAAAAATCACAGTGCCTCAGTGCCTCCAACTTCCGCAAGCACAGTGCCACTTTTGCTCTCAAACAGCTTGTGAGTGCCACCTTTCCCCCAGGCAGCTTATCTGTGACATCCTAACACCTGAACACCATGTATGTACCATCTTAGCCCCGAAACAGCTTATTTGTGCCATCATTCCCCCAAACAGCTTGTCCGTGCCACCATTCCCCCAAACAGCTTGCCTGTGCCATCATTGCCCCCAAACAGCTTGTCTGTACCTTATTTGGCCCTTGCAACATACACTATGACACACATATCTAAATACACACAATTTTATACGTTACCACATACACTTACACATACTCACTTATACATACGTACACACATTATAATACACACATTCCATCTCACATTTTTGCTTGTAAGATTCATGTTCACATACACTTTATGATTATTATTATTATCTTTTATTTATATTTATTTTATTTATATAGCTCCAACATTTTACACAGAGCTTCATACAATACATATATTCAAGGGGAATGACAAGACTAGAATTGACAGACTAAGACAAACCGATACATTAGGTGAAGAGGGCCCTGCTTGGCTCACATACACTTATACATATACAACCATGCTCACATACACTTATACACGCATTCGTGCTCACATACACATTAATGCTCATATACATACAAACATACATAGCCTCTAACTTCATTGGAGGATGAATTTTAAATTTGTTATATAAAACAAATACAATTGCTTTCATGGGCATAGATTTGCATATTTTTCATTTCCCTATTTGCCATATAAATACAAGTTTTTTTTCTATTTTTTTTCTTTTTATAATTTCGTATCACAAAACAATTTCGTATCACATCAGCAAAGTAATACATATTTAATTAACAGAATGCAGTGGCACACTAGACACAGCATATAGGCAAACCTGTAATGAAGGTGTCCACCAGGGCCACTTAGGGATCATTATGTGAATCTGCGGTAGTGTCACTAACCACGCTGACCAATTACTTCTTAGACCCAAGACAAATGGGTCCTTTCACTAGCCTAGTTGCTTTGTCATTATTTCTCACTCCTATTGGGTTCTCTCCATGACTAGGATTCCTTTTATTTACTTTTAAGGCTCTACCCCAAGCACAAACAAGTCAATCTTTGTTGTTTAGAACACTCTCTTGGGTGTTGCTTCTTCCATCTGCTTTACCCTTTATAAGCTGTGTGTATTCAATAGTACTTTGCTCGTCCTATGAGTCTGTTATATGAGCTTAGTGTGCTTTCAGTTTGTTGATTGAGACTGGCCCCAGCTAGTATCTTTTGTTTTTGTTTTTTTAGTCCACTGGCCATACAAACCCACAGGCTCATCCTGAGGGGGGACGTGGCTGTTATCTGTGAAGTTCAATATAGTTTAGCTGTTCTTAGAAGTAGTGTTAGCGTGAGTGTATGCTACTGTATGGCATTAGAGGGTGCATGTATGAGTTTATGAGATTATGTTTGATTATGTTTTAGTTATAAATGTTGCACCAAAGAAATACTGCAGCCATGTGTCACTAACCATAGGCCGGCCCCTGGATTTGAAGGGAAAACTGATATTTAAAAAATTATCAAATTTTTCAGCAAGCATACAAATACTTATACTACTGGCTGTGAGGATGACCCGTGCCAACATTTTCTCCTTGTTATTAAACTACGTAGAGTGATTTTGATGCAAATGAACGTATGCTAACTTCCACAATATATGTAAAATGTCATGTCCCATCCTTGTTAATAAATCTCATACTGTGCTTTGATGCTTCCACAATTAGTGAGAAAAGAATAAATGTTATAGTGATTATTGAGGGAAATGCACAAAAATTGCTTTCAATTTGTCCATTTTGACTGTTGCTTATATTTATTGTGCACTAGATGGCACTGTGGACTGAACTTAAAACTGCTGCACAAAAATTGCATTCAATGACTTTAGTTGGGATCCTCCATCACCAATATTATATTAGATAATTATTCAAATTTCATAAATATGCACATAAAATGCCCCGACTGGGGCAGTATAAGCAGCTGTGAAATTTTGCCAGTTTTACTATTATCCTAGGGCCTTGCTCTAAACCATAAGTACTGACATATCTATATCTCTGTTATAGTATGAATAATAATATATTTACACATTTTTCTATACAGTTTCCAAGTTTTCTGCAGCATTTCAGTTTGCACCAATTCATCGTTCTTACCCATTTTACACATTAATGTCTTTTCTGAGATAGTGAAGTTGGCAGTATTGCCCATAGAAAATGTGTCTGGTTATCTGTGTAATGCTACATGCTAATGTATAAATTGGTGGGGCATTCCACTCTCTAGAAAGAAAAGTGGCCAACCAGTAGTGTATTTGACTACAACCATCATCCTCAACCAGCAACTGAAGGTCTGTCTGTTATATGCTCATCTGTTAATCTATGGAACAATCAATACAGTATATAATATACAGAAAACCCTAAAAGGCATTAAGATTCCGGGGTACTGCTGAAATGAGGCATTCGTATTAAGGATTCTGTCCCATTTTATGACCATAATATACCTAGTTAATAGTTACTTTGTATGTTATGTATTACATGCAATAGCATGTCCCCTTCCTAGTAGGAGAAAACTTGCATACATACTTTAAATTCCCTGTTCATGCAAAAGTGCATTGGGAAATCAAACGCCTGAAAATTATTTAGACAAATGTTTCAACTGAATATAACAAAAAAAGTACTTCTACTGTGAGCTAGTAACAGAATTGTACATAGATAGTAGGGGCAGAAATCCATCACACAAATAAGGCGTTAAAAGGAGATTACATTAGTCTATTGGGATACAATGTTATATGTTATGTGTTTTACAGCTCATCAGCTGTGTGTTACCTAAATAAGGGGCTTGTCTTCCTAATGAAGTGTCAGTGCTGGACTAATGTCAGCAGCTGGGTGGGAGCCAAAAGCCCTGACAGCAGCCAAAGACGTAGGAACAAGATGTGAAATGTTCTGTTTTGAGGCATCTGTTCTCCAGGGGCAATCTGACTGGGGTAGAAAGCAAACATATGCAAACTGCGCACGGAAGCATTTCATGATCCTACCAACTGAACATTATCATGTGCCACAAAGGCTAGAATCATTATTTTTTGCCAGATTGCCAGACTGCAACTCAGTCGCAGCCAAACAGACTAGCAACTACTTAAGACCTCTACAATTTCTGTGCGCATGTGCTTCTATCGTACAGTGACGCCATGGATTAATGTCCCTCTGATACTTGTTAATTAATTATTTCACCATATCTGTTATTTGGGTTATTGAACTTTTTTTTCTTTTATAAACCAGTAGAAAACCTTTAACTAGAGTTAATGACATTTGGTCTAATGGAGTTCACATAGCAAATAAATGTATCATCTTATGAAACTTCCCAGACATATTTCTGTGACATATGACAAAGGCTTAAGTGCTTTGTGCCAGTATTTCCAAAATTCCATTGATGGTCCATAGATTTGGCGTCCTTTTCCAACATGTCCCACTGTACTTGCCTCTAAACTTAGTAAACTTTTTGTCAGTACATTTAGTCATTTAGTGTTGATTTAGATATAAACCTTCAACATTAAAGGGACTTTAGGGTACTTTATTAGTATACTATTATTAGGTCATTCTAATCTGTTTTTTTTCTTATCAGTGACTTTGATTTGGAATCTAGACTGATCAGATTTGCATGATCTGAAGCTAAGGAGACTGATCAGATTTGCATCTACAAATGAAATGTAAGATTTATTTATAGTTAAATGAAAAATACGCAGAAGTAAGACTCCATGTTGTCTGATTTCTTAGTTTTCCAACTGGTTCTGTGTCTCTGGCTTTGTTTTGGCTGTAGATTGGCCCCCAGTCTTCATTCTCACTAATACAAATTAATGAGTGTATTTGATAATAGCTCACTGCTACATATTATTCCAAAATTTAAAATTTTAAACAGAAAAATCTGGATATCACATTTACTATTGTATCTTTGTTTCATTTAGCATTTTGAAGTTGATAGAAATCTTGTGGATTCCTATGTAGCATTTTAAGTCTTTTAAAAGCTTTTGCTTTTCTTCATATTTTCACAGCAGTAAGCAAGCAAAAATCTGGGTAACCAGAGCACATATATATATTAAGCATATATAAAGTCTTAGGTCTGGCTTCAATCAGGGAAAGCAAAGCTAAATACCCTGATCATAGCCAGGTACATGTGTAACAATTAATCAGAACACTGACACAAATTATAGTCCGATCAATACAAAGGGTAATTAAAATCACTAAGAATATATCGAACTGACCATGTATAATTGTACCATATAGTGACAGTAACAGTGACAATACAAGTAATCAATATGAATAAATCTGTAAGATGTGATGCAAAGCTCAAGTTCTGATACATATTAAACAGATATATGGGAACATTACACCACACTAACAGAAGTGTAGAACCAATTCCAGTCAGTAGATGGCATGTTAGTTGCTCATATATGAAAATGTAGAAGTTTTATAGATACTAAGTACATAAAACAAAAATTTCAGCAGTTAAATATGTAAGTAATGTGTTGTCTCAAGCCAAAGGTAATATAAAATCCTCAACTTCGTTAAAAATACATTGTCCAAAAAAAGAAAAAGGAACCCCAACACAATTTATGGGTCATTCCTGAAATTCGGTAATATTTCAGTCCCTCAGAGTTTTCTAAGTGGTGATTCACCAAAATTAAATTTTAAAAGCTTTTCAATATACCTTGGTATGTACATTATGATGAATAAAAATAATTATTGCATTCAAAAAATTATTATCATAAAAGTATGTATGTTTTGTATCTGGCACCAAGAATTTTGTCATGTCCCTGAGGAACTTCACTGAATTTATAAATAATTAATAATGTAAGTATTTATTTGGGGTTCTTTCTATATACAGTATATAACCAATGCCTTAGATAGATGTTTTTTTAATCATAATCACTGGGTATGTGCTGATTTCTTGCATTGTTTTGTGTACTTGGTCATTTTTATTCTAGCAGCACCCCAGGAATCTGAACATTTATGCATTTGTGCTCCCCTATTTTTGTACTTTGCATATTTGCAGGTTCTGCCGAAACCTTAGGATTGAGCAGTCTCACTTGTCACACAGGTGCCTCATCAATGGTGTCCTGAGAAGGCTTTTGGGTTAAAATGCAAAGCAACCCCACTGATTCAACTCCTTGGTAAGCCAGAACCATGAAAAATTAGATAGGACTTGCCAAACATGGGGTACTTTGAAGTAGACATGGGCTAAGCAATATATGGCCATCTAGTGTGACAGAATCCCCAATAGTTATGCTTTAGGTGTTTTCTTTAATTATATTTGCTGGTTAAGCACTGAATTCATTATTTGTTTTGTTTACGTATTGGTCATTGTTATTCTAGCAACAACGCAGGGCATGTTTATGCCTTTTATGCTTTTTAGGTTGTGCACTCTCTGTTTTACATTTTTTTCTGTCACCTACTAACACATGAAACTTCAGGATCAATTTCCATCATGCACCAGAAATCACAATTCCCTAGATTACTCTTCAACACATTCTAAACTTGTTGATTCAAAAGAAGATACAATGTGAAAATGAAATGTAACATGTTTCACATCTACTGATGCTTACTCAAATAAAATACATTTAATTAAACTGCTAGAATATCCCATGTATTAGCACATTAGAAAACTAGTTAATTTGTATTCCCCATTTCTGTAGGATTTGAGGACATAATTAAACTGGTAGTTGAACTATGAATGCTAGCATGAAAATCATTGAGAGGCTTGGGTATCAACAACCCACTGTTTAGTCTAAAGGTAGATTCTGTAGATTCTGTAGAATTTTTAAAGTAGAAACATTTGTTTATTAACTGTTTATATATTAATTAATCGATTGCATGCCTTCCTATAGGACTTTCTACTGAGGACATCAGGTATGTTCGCCATCTAGCTTGTATTTTGCCTGCAATCACATAGAAAATTAACTAGAGGTGAATATTTAAACCATCAAAGAAATACGATTGCTCTTTTATTTTAGAAATGGCGTCTTCTTGCTAAATATGGTCTACGGGTCCCACGTTATGGTTTTTGTTGATAAGCCTAAGAAATCTCCTATTACATTGATACTGTGTCACCTACCAACATGTATGTATTACTTAAATGCAGCAGGCCAATGGGTAAAAATCTGCTAGATGCAATAGCACTGCACTCACCAGTAGATGGCAGGGTAATCAACATATTAATATTGTCTGAACATTATATGCAGATGGAAAATGTACCCTTTACATGAAGAAAAGTTTGTGCATATATATATATATATATATATATATATATATACAGTGAGGGGTCCTGAGTGGCCTCCAGGATCAATCACAGGGACATTGTATCTTGTGACAGCAGTTTATGCTCTTTAAACTGCAATCTTGAACTGAAGCTTGTATTTAAAAATAAAATACATTGCAATTGATATCATTATTTTCTTCTGCTCTAAAGAGGGATATATATATATATATATATAATATATAATATAAATACATAAAATACCTCATAAAGCGGCAAAATACTTGGAAGCCATATATATATAAAATGTAGCTTTTATTTCACAAGTAATATCCACGGCATGCCGATGGGTACACGGTCAGTCAAAGAAACATCTGACACATTTTGTCAATGTCACATGGATTTAATCGCAGGTCTGGCTTCAATCAGGGCAAGCAAAGCTAAATACCATGATCATGGCCAGGTACATGTGTAACAATTAATCAGAACACTGACACAAAACCTAGTATGTTCAATAAGAAAGCTAATTAAAATCACTAAAAATGTATTGAACTGACCGTGTATAATAGTACTATACAGTGACAGTAACAGCGAGTAACAATACAAGTAATCAATATGAATAAATCTGTATCATTTGATACAAAGCTCAAGATTGCATATTGAACAAGATAAATGGCAATGTTTCACCACACTCACAGAGAGGAGTCGAACCAATTCCAGTCAGTAGATGGCATGTTAGTTGTTCACATACAAAAATGAAAAGGTTTCTTTATAGATACTAAGTAACATAAAACAAGTTTGAGCAGTTAAAAATATAACAAATGTGCAGCCTCAAGCCAAAGGTGATACAAAATTATCAACTTCGTTAAAGATACAGTGCCATGAAAAAAATGACAAAAAACAAAGATATTTATTAAGTGAATACCGTATTTGCTCGATTATAAGACGAACCCGATTATAAGACGACCCCCCAAAATCTGAATATTAATTTAGGAAAAAAGAAAAAGCCTGATTATAAGACGACCCCATAGGAAAAAAAGTTTTACTAGTAAATAAATAATAATTCATGTAAACTATTTGTTTGTTTTTAATTTCCTTTTATTTACCAACCTGCCCTCCAGTTATGCACATCTGCCCCCAGGCATGCCTTATACCCTCCTATATGCCACTCTGTCCCATGATATGCCTTTTAAAAAAGGTTAAAAGGCATATCATGGGACAGAGTGGCATATAGGGGGACACTTACATACTCAGACACTTACCTACCCACCCAGACACTTACCTACCCACTGAGACACTTACACTTCCCTACCCACCCAGACACTTACCTACCCACTGAGACACTTACTGAGACACTTACACTTACCTACCCACCCAGACACTTACACTTACCTACCCACCCAGACACTTACCTACCCACCCAGACACTTACACTTACCTACCCACCCAGACACTTACCTACCCACTCAGGCACTTCACTCACCGCGATGCCTCAGCAGGCGCTTGCTGCAGCTCCCACGGGATTACAGCATGACGCTGTGTGACCCCGCTAGGCCCCGCCTCCTCCAGAAAATTGAAGAGGTCTGTTTTGGGACAGCGCAGTACCGCCGGGTTCCGGTCCTGCTTCTGGAGGAATCTCCCCAACCGGCTCTGCTTCCCCACAGTGGGCAGGCTATCCCGGGAGCAGGAAGGTACGCGCTTATGCAACCTCGGCTGCTGCCGGCACTTTCGCTGGCGCTCGGTGATAGACGCCGGCAGCAGCTGAGGTTACCATACAGGAGGATCCAGGTCCCCTGCAGCGATGCGGGGGATCTGGATCTTAGTCTAATAGTCAGACCTCATTTGAGGTCTGATTAGAAGACGACCCCGATTACAAGACGAGGGGTATTTTTCAGAGCATTTGCTCTGAAAAAAACCTCGTCTTATAATCGAGCAAATACGGTACTATGATTATAAGACCTATTAGCGCACAGAAGTAATCCCCAAATACCCCAGCTTTCTAATCACAACGTGATTAGTAAAATACATTTTAAAAAATAAGAAAAAAGTAAAAATGGTTAAAAAATATAAATACAAATTTGGTAAAAAATAAAAAAATAATTTCCCATTGACGTCACCATCAGGGGAACCATAATTTAACTCAACATCAATAACATTAACTCAACGTCTGAGCAGCCTGGGTTTCATTGGGGGGTCACGTGACGTAACGTGACCCCAATACGTCCCTGTCTCCCCGCGCCGGTTCAAATAGTTTAGAAAGGGCCCTTCCGGCCCTGTCAGAGTTGTTACTACTACAACCCCTGTAGTTACACCACTAGCCCTTAGTAAATAGGCATGTTACATATCCTATTTCATGTAATGACATCACAGAAGGGATGCCACCAGAAAGCACTTAAAGGAGGAATCAAAGGAATAATTTTGGAATATTTTAGCCAAAATTATGCCCAGTGATATCAGACTGATGAAATACATAAGAAAAACCATCTTCTGCATGTTTAAGCATATTGTGTGACACAACAAAGTTCGACATTGGAAAATATATTATTACAAAATTGACTCGGCACCCTGGAAATACAGTGTTGGCTGATAATCTATAAAAAGGCAGACAGCAGAGTTTTTGTATTATTTTCTTTGTTTCTTATTTACCATTTAAACAAAAGACAATCTCAGCCTAGTTTTCCTGACACTGCATGCCAATGACCTGTCTGGTTCCAGCCTAATATAAAGTCTAAGCACTGCTTAATGCAAAATGTACATGCTTCTTTCAGTTTGCCATTTATCCCCACTGAGGCTGTTAACTTGCCCATCATACCACAAACTTGAACGTCAGAAATTAATTTTGTTTTGTGCTTATGACTTTGAATCCTATTAGCTGCGTTTGTAATATGCAATTGTGTCAAATTCTAGTTTGCCTTAAACAACTTTTATTTTATGCCAACATTCTTTATATCAGCCAGAGTAATGAATTCAGCTTGAAAATTGCTGCAATTTGCTATGTGCTGAGACAGCTTGTTTGTCGTTTGAATGGTTTTTACATTACACACATGGACTGAGCCAATGTCAAATTATCATTCAGATGGCAAAAGATTATTAATTTTTGTAAAGTGTTCCTAAATACTTACACATACCCCTAAACAATTGTAACATGATATATTTGTTACAGGGAGGAGAGGAAACATGACTATGTTATGATTGCACTAATACAATGCCCTGAAAAATAAAATCCCAGTTTCACTCTTGTGTCACACAGGGTCCTACATATGCCACATGTGCCGATGCTGATGTCTGGGATGAGCGACACTTGTCTGCAAGATAAGGAACATCCTCATGAGCATCTGTATATGCTTAGCAATAGGAGAGGTTTGAGCAGGCTCAGTCCTACTTTGCATTCCCAATCTCCTCTTGAGCCGGGCTTTAGGCTTGAACTTGGTTTAAGCTAAGACTGGCTCACCTTGCTAGACATATTGCTGATAGAATGATCATTTTCAATGTTCGGCCTACTTTTCAGACCTAATTTGGGCATGACTTACTTATATTTACTTAATTGGGTATGCAAAGAATTTTGGTGTCGAACGACATGGTGTTCAATAATATAATCAACAGGGGTAACTCACTAAGGAGGGAGTTGGAAGAGGAGTTCCGGTTTCAGCCCAATTACTTTGTATTGCGAAGGGCCAACCCTAGTAAGCTTCTCCTGCTGAACAGCCTGGACAAACTCTTTACAAAGCATAGTTAAACCACTGAGGTTTCTTAAAAGTTGTCTCACTTATTGATTTATGTATTATACCTTGCAAATTCAACTTGTCTTGCTGAGAAATTTGGCATGAATAGCCCCTTTTAATGCATGTGAGGGGTTTAACCGAGGACTCTCCTGCAAACTGTCCGGTCAACTCCTGTTTAATTGAACAAATATTTTTAGGAGACTGATCACAACTAAAATTTAGAAGTGTCTATGCTGTTATCTTATGTTATTTGCTTTAGTATTAGTTAAAACGGGGCCACATAATTTATATTATGGCAATGATAGACTTGTGCATTCAGATTTGTACAAATTTTAACTTTCATTTTTATTTAAAATAATAAATTATAAATAAAATATTTTTTTGTTAGTTCCTATGAATGTCCAAAAAGGAGGAGGGTCCCCAATCATGGATGACCGCAGGATGTTTTTCCATGTTCCCATTAGCACATTTCTAGTGTGCAGTGTTGCCACCACAACCCTACACGTGACATAACAGTCTATGACTACAATTTCCATAATGTTATTATTGTAGCCACCCCCAAAGCCCAATCTACCATTACTAGCTACTATTCCCATATTAATCAGCAAGCAATATTGCTTACTCAACATCATGAGAGTTCCAGTCAAGAAAAGTTAATGTTGTGTAGCTCTGTGATGCACAGCACACATTTTTAGGTATTACAAAAATATGAAATGCAAGGGCTTGGAGCCAAACTAAAACTCTTTGCAGCAGTTGTGGCTAAAATATGTCATTTGAAGTGCTGTTATTGCATTTCTCATAATGTGCAGCCAAAAAAATGGATTCCATAGCAGCTACAGTACCAATTCATAATGATATCAAAGCTAACCTTTGGCACTCCAGTTTGATTACTCACTTCCCCATGATGCTTAACATACCAGACGGGAAATGTAGTCTCAACAGCTGCAGTATTAATGAACCCTAGCTGCAATACATGTTTGAAACAAACTCCCTTGCAGCATGCAAACTATGTTTCTGTCCAGATGGGGACTATGTGCCTGTGAAAGAGCAGCTGCCAGTGTGAAAGGAAGGAGACTGACTAGAGGGAAAGGAAGAAAGCAGACCAAACCACTCTGACACTCCGAGTGTACAGAATTTAATAAAAGCTTTTTTTGCTCCACCCCTGACTACCACGTGTTTTTTTCTGCTAGGCTGCTACTGCTGGCCTGCTAGGCTTCTTGACCTGCTCCTGCTGAACTGCTAGGCTGCTCCTGCTGCTAAGCTGCTCCACTTACCTGCTAGGCTGCTCCTGCTGCTAGGCTACTGACATGCTCCTGTTGGTCTGTTTGATTGCTGCTGCAGACATGCTTCTGACCTGCTAAGCTGCTCCTGCCTCTGGGCTCTTCTGCTGATCTGCTTTGTTGCTCCCGCTGAGCTGCTCCTACTGCTAGGCTGCTGTCCTGCTGTTGCTGCTGCTGACGTACGTCTGACCTACGCCTAATGGCCTGCAGAGCCGCTAACTAGATTTGTGCATTTGTATTCGGGAGATTGTGAAAACGATCACGAATGTTGCGTTTTTGTTGTTCAAACCGAATAAACAAATATGACGGCGGATTACCGCCCACGAAGACTTATAGAAATCTTTGTTTCTTTGGGGTCATTTTCGCATCTCGCCCGCCATTTCTTGAAAGACAAGGAGGGGCATTGATTGAGTATGCTGATCTTCATTTGTCCAATAAGCTCGCTCTTGTGACATCATGCATTACATCTAAAATTAGATAATAATAAGAGATCTTTAACTATCCTCAACATTACATTAACCCTATAAGTCTAAAGTATAAAGCTTATTTTGAGTTTTTGACCCACTTTCTTCCATCCGCATACCTGCCAACAGTCCCAAATTTCCCAGGACAGTCATGCTTTTTTTCCAGTCCTTTCTCGTCAAATTCAGGTAAAGCAGGTATGCAAATGTGGGTAGAATAAATAAATATTTTAAATTTAATAACTTTAATAATATAATAATTATTAACCCTGTCATGCACAGCAAGGTTGGAAACACCCGAGTCAGGTAGAAGCCAAAGGTAGAAGTAATGTGGTCAAACAAGCCGAGGTCAGGATAGCAGGAGACAGGATCAATGGATAACAAGCTGAGGTCAAACACAAAAGGACTGCCAAGAATGACGTGCACTGAGGAAGCACTATAAGCATAGGCAACCATCAGAGGGCAAGGATCATAGGAAACTGGAAGGGTTAAATGGGAACAGGAAGGAAGGGGCATGGAATTCAGTTTAGAGCCAAAATTAGTCAAACATGATTTCCTGTGTCAGGACTTCCGGCCATCTTGTGTGTGGCGTAATCGCCCCTTATAAAGTCCAGTAGTTCCAGATGCGACCACGTGCACACAATCTTCAGTTGCAGTACCTGACTTGGCAAGGAAGGAGGTCTCCCTCTCCTGTGTGGCTGTCCTGGTAGAGGCGGCTGAGAGGTGAAGGGAGGTCTGCCCCTTGTACGTCGAGGCTGCTGCTGTGGCGGCCGTGAAGTGGAGGGAGGGCTCCCTCTTCTCTGTACTAGCTGCTGCTGGAGCGGTTGTGGGGTGGAAGCGGTTGCTGTAGCGGCTGCTGAGAGGAGATGGGGGATCTCCCCCTTCCTCGAGTAGAAGGCAGGGTAGAGGACTGTCTTGTATGCAGGTACGTAACAAACCCCTGATTTTTAAAATGACCTATTACATTTAAAATTAGGTACATTAATAATAGATCTTTAACCAAATTGGTGCATCTACTATCCTGAACCTTACATTAACCCTATAACTCTAAGAGTTTTTGACTCACTTTCTTCTATCCACATGCCTGCCAACAGTCCTGAATTTGCCGGGACATTCACTTTTTTTTTCGTCAGTCCCGTCCCGTCAAATTGGGGATGTAGGTAAGTATGCCATTGTAGGGAAGTTGCAAATGTTAGGCAAGTATGTCAAATTGGTCTCAAATTCCATATTTAACTTCTTCTACGTGTTAATTTGCTGATTTCATCACTGTTTTATGGCATTTCCATGGCAGCTGGCAGAAAATGAAGAAAAAAAATGAATGTATACGAATATTTGCCTGAAATGAACACGGGAATGGAATATTCGTGGAATACGAATATTTTTTCCCCCCAAAGGCGAACACGAAGACTTCACCGGCACCCAAGTCTACTGCTAACCTGCTCCTGCTGCTAGGTTTACAGATTACTCCTAAAGCTAAGTTGCTGACCTGCTGCTAGGCTGCTCAATCATACCTTTCTAAATGAGCTGACCCTAAAAGCGTTATCCAAATGACTGTAATAGCAGACCTCATAGAAACATTAACTTGTCACAATTTGAAGATACACTTAATTGAGTCACATGCATTCAAGCCAAGATATCAACAATGACATACTCATAGTAAAAGCAACTGGGAGTCTTATATATGCTCACAGTTCCAGACCCTGGCTGTCCTTGGGAATCTGTGCCTTCACCCTGAGATTGGGGCAAAAACCCTGAGACATCCCAGTCATGCTGCTGACCTGCTCTGGCTGACCTTGTTCCTCTGTCTCCAACTGTCGGTTTGGAGATTTCCCATGTAGGCAAATTATTAGGCAGGCTTATATGATGTCGTCGACGTCAGTTGCAGCATAAGAAAAGAATGCGAAACTCTTACTCATGCAGCATCTCCATGTTGGTCCGCATATGTCATCAAAATTGGATGGCACCACAAAGGGACTTCTACATTTTTTTATTCAGATGCCAGATTTGCTGATAGCCATTGGTGCCCCATACGCATATCAGAACATGCGACCATGCATATCTATCCGTTGGCCGTACCTATGTCATCATGCAGCTGCTGGCCTTAATTTGCCAGGGCCACCTTGTGATCAATAGTCAGGCCCTGATAATAGTTCACTAAAGGACTCATTCTGACTTATCTTACCTCAAAGTTCAGCCTGTGCATAAAAATGCAGAAAAAAATGGAATTTGGAAGTCTTGAGATTAAAAACAGGATAAGTAGTAAAAATGAACAATGTGTGTAAATGAGTTGTTTATGCTGAAAATCTTTTTCTCTACCAGAAGAAATTATTTTCTATCGTATATGGGTTAAGAGGTAGGGGTCAGTATCCTTGCTTGTTGATTTGCATGATGTTCTGTGTGGCAAGGAGTTACACATATAATCCATTAATCTACAATGTCCAATTCTCTTTTATTCATATTTTCAGCTTGTTTTCTTCTTACGTTCATAATATTAAATGCAGTTTATGACAATGAAATTATATAATTGAAGCAACAAGCTCAAAAGTATTTAACTACTATTTTAAAACATGTACCCCTTTTATGGTTTGAACTCTTCCACTTCATCTATAAACATATCTAATGCATTGATTACTCAGTGTATCATCTATAGTAATGGCTTAATTATGAAATACTACCAACATAGGGTAGAGGAAAGTGTGAGTTTTCTAATTATGTTGACTTTTTCTTTTGCGTATGTCAGTTTATTTCATCCAGGCCACAAATGATGGCACTCCTGAGCAAAATATTGCTAGTGAATTTTCCCAGGCAGGCATCATCTAGATTATTGCTCAGATTTTTTTTCTTTAGCGAGGCAGTCATACACTTTGTGATCAGGCACAATGCCCATTAGACAGATGGACATGAGAAGACGCAGCCAACGACCTATTTATGTGTGAAAGTTAATGGCAAGATTCCCAGCTACAAGACTCCTAATGGGCCCCCATTGTGTTTACGAGCCTATGGTTCAGGAAAAATGCCATCACTGAAATCCATTCTCAGTCTTGTTAACTGTTAAAAGAAGGGTATAAATACTATAGCTTCAAGGGAGATAGTGATTGGTTTTCATATTTTTGAGCATAGCTTATTGAAAATATGCAGGAGTTCAGAAACAGATTGTTGGTGATGTGCAATTTCACAAGCAATGGAAACTAATTCCTCTTGGTTGACCAGATTTGCTGTAGCTCATCAATTGTTTTTAAATCTCCAATGTTTTAATAAGATAAAAAATGCTTTATTCATTTACCCCTTAAGGACTGAGCTCTTTTTTAAATTTTGAACCCTTATGACAGAGGCTGTTTTAACTCTTCTACTGTGTTTGTGTTTAGCCGTAATTTTCTTTAGTACACACACAAATTATATACTTCTTTCAGGACATCATCTAATATCCATAAAATATGGTAAAACTTTTATTTTTAATTTCTTTTTTCTTCAAGTTATAGGGCAATAAGTACAAGCAGCCTATTGCCATTTCTAAATCTGGTCATCCTGCTCCCATGTTGTGTTTGAGAAGGTGCTGTCAATTTATACTTGAAATACAATTTGTGTAAAAAAAAAACCCACAAAAAAATTACTACCCCAAACGTTGATACACACATTGTACTTCATGCATGGATTTTAAGCTCCTGGTATATGTCACTTCCAAAAATCACCCAAATATGTGCCCAACAATATTTCCAGAACAGTGATACCACCCATGCATAGGTTTTTTGGGGGCCAAAAGACCACATTTGGGAGTATTTTTGGGTGTATTTTTCAACTTGGAATGTTGACATCTAATCATCCTATGCCTATGTCCTATTTGGTACATCTTTGAAGCCGACCGTTTCAATTTCCCCCCATAAAACCATATATTTTTGAAAACTAGACACCCCTTGTTACAGGCCGTAGGAATAGTGAGGCGAGAGAGGCACTCGCCTCGGGCGCAGCTGCGAGTGGGCGCACAGCCGCCTGATCAGCAGCTGCAGCCTCCAGGGCCGGTTGGGGAGATCATGGATCTCTCTAACCAGCTCAACAAAAGCCCCCAAAAAACAGTAGCGTATCGATAGGGATGGGGTGAGCAAAGAGGCCTGCTGAGGCAGCTGCACAATTGTGCTCTCCCCAACCAGCCCTGCTCATCAGCGCTGGTCTGGGGAGGAGGTGCTCTGCATTAATAGATGGCGCATAGTAATGAGGGAGCACTAAAGCAGAGGCCTGGAGTGACCAATGACACTGAGCACAATACCTGGAAATGCTCCATATTTGACCCATATTTGAGTCTTTGAGTAAGTGCTACTTAGATGGATCTTCAGGTCACTTTCATTTTTCTCTGGCAAGGAAACGGTGTTTGGTAAAAGAATATAGCTGCAAATGGGGGACCAACTTCATATTAATGTCTATATATTTAGAATGCAATTTCATAAAAGTCCCTGTTGGTGTAATGGTCAGGTGTCCCAATACTCTTGTCTATATAGTGTATGTTTGTATATAAATATTATTGTTAGATTTAAAAGTATACTTGCATCTTATTCATAAAATATTGTTAGTAATATTCATATGTCAAGCCCTAATTGTAACAATTAGCGGGCAGGATGTCACTTGGCTATTAATTATTTAACAAATAGAAAAATTCATCATAGGGATTGTCTGCTCAACAGTTGCCTTTGTTTCCTCATTACCATACCTGGGAACTTCTCGGCTCTGGCTACCCGGAGCCTTCCCTTGCGGGACGCCGGCCAGGACTGCACACTGACGTCGGTGGGTGGTCCCGCTGATGTCGGGGAAGTTCCCGCTGACGTCGGGGGCGTTCCCGCTGACAGCAGCGGGAAACACCCCCATTTAAAGGAAAAAATGCAGCTTGTACTTACCTCATCGCAGTGGCCCTGTTGGCTGAAGAACGCAGGTGGTCCTACCCGTTTTTAGAACATCTAACACAGCTGTGTCTGACCATCCATTCTATATTAACCCTTTACATCCTGTTTAATCTGTCTGGGTCTCTTGCCAGCAGTTTACTTATAGAGGTATCTGGATCCATCACTGTTTTGCTTATTAACTCTACCTGCCTACACCAGAGTATCTTCACTGTTGAGATCGTATACGTTCCCATCCTCTTAGCTTGGGGACCAACCCCTTATTAGGCGTTACAGGGCAGAAGAACTTCCCCAGTTAGTGCTTGTTGGTGTCGGCAGACCTGACAAGGGAAGCTGATAGCGTGATGCTAAATGCGACTGAAGCAGTGGGCATGGGTCAGTTAATAATAAACCCCCAGGTCAGACAGATTTTAAGAACGATGAGAGAAGTTAAAGGTAATTTCTCTTTGCTTGATATGATCTATATTCTGTAGGTGTTCCCCTCCCATATTGATATCAGACCGACATGGTTAAATGTAAAGCATACCATTATACAAGTTAGGATTATGGGGTGTGTGGCTGAACTGGATGTAAATGAGAGGGCCCAGATATGGAGGATTTCACAGCTAGTATGCGCACTCTATTTTTGAGAGCTGCACCACTAGCCGTGAAAGCTTCCTTATTGTCTCTCCTTAGTGGGTTGGGAAATAGTAAGAAGGTACTTACCTCAGTATTAGCTGAGATTGGGGAGTTAAGAAAAGAATCTAAACCCAATGGCTAACCAACAGGATTCCAGTTGACCACTGGTGACAAGTGTCTCTGACTGTTTGGTGGGGAAAGGGGTGGGACAAACTAGGGTGTCAGCATTAGTGTACACAGGGACGTAAATGACTGTTACAAGGTTACCCTTCACAGTGATCAGAACCCTTCAGAAAAGAGAACCTGTTCAGGTTAATGTTATACTTTCCATAAATAAGGGTCCTAAATTTTAAACTAGGGTGTTTATTTCTGAGTTGCCCGATAATAATATCTTGGGGATTGATGTATTATGAGAAGGAAAGAAAACTGGGCACCATTAGTTATGCCTCCTCCTTTAGTAAATCTTGAGCAGTATGGTTTGCCCTCAGACAGAAATTTGGGAAAATATTGCCAAGATGCTGAAGACAAGTGTAATTAATCTAGCAATTGGCCCTTTCAATGCATCAATGTTTCCTATTAAGAAGCCAGACAAATGACAGTAGATTACCATGGATATGGACCAATAGATGGGCACCACCATTGACTGCTGCAGTTACAGATATCATCAAGATTATAAAAATATTGCCAAACAGGCCAGTGCTTGGCATGCGGTAATCAATTAAGTGACTGTGTTCTTTTCAACTCCCTTTGCACTGGAGTCACTATCAATTTATTTCACTGGGGAAAGACACCAATACACTTTAAAAGTAGTGCCTCAAGGTATACTTTAACTCCCCTACTAATTGCCCAGGATTTAAGTCACCTCACCTGAAAGACCTCTGTATTTCGCTATATTGATGATCTCATGATAAAAGGCTCCAAAGAAGAAGTGGAGGGGGCACTTCCAGTTCTAGTGAATCAAATGCCTGGAAGGGTATGAGCCATCAATAAGGAAGAGAACCAGGGATCAGCCCAGGAAGTGAGGTTCTTAGGAATGTGGATGACCTCTGGTAAGCAGCCATCATGAGAGCTGAATCCACTGCCAGCCTGTCCCCGGGGCAGAATATCTACCAACATAAATAGCAGCAGTGGATTGGAGACACTAAACACCCCCAGTGTGATGAATACTCTGCAGGTGATTTCCTCTCACATAAGTGAAAACCCACCCGATATGCTATTGGGACCGACCTATAAAGCAAGGGTGTCAGTGGCTGTGCTGTAAAGACTTATACACATATGTATAAACTACTACCGTGTTTCCCCGAAAATAAGACATACCCATAATATAAGTCGTAGCAGGATTTCTAAGCATTTGCTCAATATAAGCCATACCCCGAAAATAAGACATAGTGATAGGCGTGGCTATGCAGTGAGGCATAGAGGGAGGAGACATAGAAAGTGAAAGTAAAAGTCTCCTCAGTGAAGTGAGGAGCAGGGGGAAGAAGTAAAGCTGTGGCTGCCATTTTACTCAGCACTGTGGGTTTCTCTCCCCCAGCACCAACCAGCAACAGTCTGTGGGTCTCTCTCACCCCCCCCCAAACACCAGTAAAGCTGCTGCTCCCCAGCACTGACCAGCAACAGTTTGTGGGTCTCTCTCACCCCACACAAACACCAGTAAAGCTGCTGCTCCCCAGCACTGACCAGCAACAGTATGTGGGTCTCTCTCACCCACACAAACACCAGGGGATAGGAGAAAAGCTTCAGCAAGCAGTCTGCTACTGAGCCCAGAGAGATCATCCCAGCTCCACTGTGCAGATTGGACCCAGTTCTCACTGGATCCCTGATAAATAAGCCAGCCCTTACACATCAGCTTTGCTGGCCTATCTCTGCTTTTCCTGAGTATCTGTACCCCCAGACAAGATGAGTATATTTGAATGAATGTAGATTGTTGTACCATACTTAATAAAAATAAGACATCCCCTGAAAATAAGCCATAGTGTGTCTTCTTGAGTAAAAATAAATATAAGACAGTGTCTTATTTTCGGGGAAACACGGTAGTAGCATGATGTGCCACTGGGAAAGTGGATGGAGAGCCTGGATGATTTGGAAAGAGATGTGTTTCTTTTAAAAACTTAAACTTAAACAAATCTTTTCTCACCATATTTCAATGAGACCTTATACAGACTTTTAATTAGACATTTACAGAACTGCCCTAAATGTTAGGGAGAGGGAGTAGATATACGACATATCCTGTGGAACTGCCCACAACTTTGGGGCTTCTGGTGGAGGTTGAGGGCACTGATTCCTATACAACAGGGGCACACGTAAAAAAAAATGCTTTTGTGATGGACTGGAAAGTGGACTGTAAAAATTGTTAGAAAACATATACCTTTCACTTTTTTTTGTTTTATTAGTACAGTTTTTGGAGTACAATGTAAGGTATTGATGAAGCAGCCTGTAGGTGGCGCTGAATGCTGTAATGAGGGGGTAAGTGACATTCTGGCCAAAAGTGGCAATAAAAAAAAGCCAAACAGTTAGAATGACACTGACTGCAAACTGTTCCTGCTTCTCATTATTCTACAGGTATGCAAAGCTGTTTAAATAATTTTAACTAAAACTGATATGTAAGAGATTCATAATGGTTCATCAATGGTGTATGTTCAGTTAAAAGCAAGCATTTAGCAATGCAAGGTGTACAAGTTCCCAAAGCTTAAAAATAAGTTCAAAAGTTGTTATATCATGAAAAATATAGGCTCAAACTAACAGATGCACAAATATGATATATATTTCAAGTGTATCTTCGCTGGACTAATATGTTAAGCCTCATTGTGAGTTATAATGATGAATGTATTTTGCCATGTGGTGTGCTGATATGTAAAATGGTGGTTAACAGCCATGCAGCATTAAAAAGCTAAAGAAACAGTAATGCAGATTAGTTTAAATCTTTGCTGCAATCCTGAAAGAGTATATAAGTATGAGTATGTTGAATTGGGGTATATAATGGTATAAATGAAACACAAGAAATTTGTTGTTTGGATATGTTTATTGAAATGGTACAGTGAAAAGCATTTTAGGTGTAAAGGGAAAATAAAAAAAGTAAATTGAACTGAGTGTACAGATTGAGCATCTGAAGTTGGGAATATGCACACTGATATCACTGATCTGTGAATCTAGAGAAATTATGTTATTAATGTTAAAAAATGTTATGCTTGTCTAAAATGCAAAAAAGTGACAATAAAAAAGCCAAACAGCTACAATGACACTGACTGCAAACTGTTCCTGCTTCTCATTATTCTACAGCTGCTGCCTCTCATTCCGCCATGTTTGAAACCGGTAGCACTTTCATTGATTTTATTGTGATTTCCGGCATTAACTGTGTTTTGAAACAGTGGCTTTTTACTAGGGTGCCATCCACGTCTCACCTGTGTAAAATGACTCGCCTACTTTTTGTGTCACGAATGGACATTATCTCTATAAAATAAAGACACAGAAGGAGAGAAGTGCATAGCGACTATGAAATCAGCAGATCATTGTCGACCTTTACGCACAATTTGCTTCAGCACTTAGTGACCCTGCTCTGTGACTTTATGTAGTCTTCTGCTTAATGGTTGAGTTGCTGCTGTTCCTAATAATACCGCTTACATTTGACCATGGAATATCTAGCAGGGATGAAATTTCATGGACTTCTTGCAAGTAATGTTGTTTCATCATTTTCTGTAGTTTTTGTTATTGGATAACACAGAGGGCTTTGCCGATCATTGCTGAATGGACCCTTAATTTTTTTTTTTTCCTCCTTCAGGTTACACCTTTGTGGCATCCTAAAGGTACTTGAGTGGATCTCAAGCAGAGGTGTAACTGGAAACCAAAGGGCCCAGGGCTCCTGACTTCACAAGCAAAATGTCCCACAGTGCCACCTTTGCCCACAAAACAGCATGTCTGTGCTACCTTAGCAACAAAACAGCATGTCTGTGCCATCTTAGCCCAAAACAGCATGGCTGGGACATCTTAGCTCCCAAAACAGCATGTCCGGTGTTGCATATACTTCTCCCCTCCCAAACCAATAACGCCAACTGATATGTGTGGAGAATTATCCGTTCTGCGTTGTGTATTAATGAAAAATGTAATACCCTTGTTACCTCCTCCAAGAACTAACATATAACCTTATCCCTTTTCCAAATAATGTATATGTCTAGTTCTACTGAGGTTTTCTACCTGATATTACAATAAAACAGCCAACCCAAGATTCTTACCAGAGAGAGAGCTTTAATTAGAATCTGCCTAGATTAATATTACAGCAAAAGACAAAATGAGATTTACAGTGATATAGAGACGACAATCATTCATACCACTCACAAACATCCCATCTATCGAATATCTGCTGCTAAGTGTGGGTGATGTGCAAAGGGTGAGACTCACCAATCTAGTCTAAAGTGTGTTTTCTACTATGTCTTTTTAAGGGATATTTTTAAATGAGGTGCCTGTCCTGCGTTCCCAAGATCCCACCCTGTGATTTTATTGACTTGCTATGTTTCCCAAACCTCTCTCCAGGTGATGCATTTCCTCCCTTAAATAGCATGTAGATGTGATATTATCTTCTTACAGCTGTCTTTCCTGTTATCCAAGTTCTGCCCAAGGTCCCATTCTGTGACTTTATTGACCCCCCAGGTGGCTTGCAGCTATCATACACACATAAACTAAATCACATATTAATTAAATGTTATATATATATATATATATATATATATATATATATATATATATATACCTATTATTTACCCCAACACTCAGGACATCTTAGCCCCCAAGCAGGTTGTCTGTACCCATAAACAGCTTGGCAGTGCCATCTTTACAGCCAAATAGCTGGCCTGTGCCATCTTAGCCCCCAAACATCATGGCTGTGCCATATTTGCCCCAAACAGCTTGTCAGTGCCTCCAAACAGTCTGCCTGTGCCATCTTTGTCCACAATCAGCTTGTCCATGCCCCAAACATCTTGTATGTGGCATCTTTGTCTCTAAACATTTTAGCAGTGCCCCAATGGATTATCTGTGCCATCTTTGCCACCAAACAGCTTCTCAGTCCAACCTCAAAAAGCCTGCCTCTTCTGTCTTTGCCAAACAGCTTGTAAGTCGCCCCTAACAAGTCGCCCTGTGCCATCTTTGCTCCCCAAACAGTTACATACCCATGCTAACACACAAAAACTTACACGTTCATGTTAACACACACTTCTGCATACATTATCCTTCTAACATACATACATGGTCGGATCAGCCTTTGAACAATTTTGGACCAGCCCAATGGAAGCAAGAATGATGTGGGGTCATGCAGTAAGTGAGGCTGCTCCCAGAATGTAGTCACAGGGGTTACCAAAGTCCTCTAGACTGGTGACCATGGCCGCAGTTGCAACTCCTGCAACTGAGGTTGTTATGCTTACAACAGCAAATTCACTGTAAATTAAGAAAAAGCAGCCTCCATGGGCATCCACAGGATATTTCCCGGAGGGGGGCAAATATTCTCCCCATTTTTCTCCTCTCCCACCTCAAATCATAGCATATCTTTTATTGTTTCTTGTAACTCAGATTAAATCTGTCTCCTTTAGCACACAGTAGGTTAATCTCCATACTCTGTGTACGTGTTTACATGGCTAGACATAAGGCACAGGAGACATAGTATGTGCCACCATATTAGTCATTTTTGTGTGAAGTAAGGTTGTTTTGAGACTGCTTGCAATTTGGTACAAATGAGCCGTGTTTAGTTTAAATGTCAGAGGCTGCCAGATGGGCTTGACAAATGTGATTCATGCACAGGTTCACTGAATACAATGTAAACCAGCTCAAAACTGTGAATGAGATCTAAAGATCCTTTAAAGGCATAGTCCCTTAAACACACACACAAGGCACACTCAATCATTACACCACAATTCTATACCATATATCAAGATCCTTCACATATTTGTATTAAAATAACACCAAAGCTCACCATATGGAGTAGATGAATTATGGACACTGTGCCAGCAACAGGAAAGCATTAATTGCCTTTGAAGATGCTGTCTGATTTGTTTGCCAAAACAGGACAGATTTTGAAAATATGGGCTTTATAAACTTTTTTTTTTTACCTTGCCATCTGATATGAATTTGCCTTTAATAGCATATTTTAACTCTCTGAGCACCAGAAGGTTCATTATTAAAGACACTTAAGGGTGAAAGTATTTCCTAATCTGAGAGCCTTTTGTGACTTTTACAGGCATACAAAGAAAAAGTTGGAATATCTAAGGTTGCCAAATTGAACAATGTATCTTTAACGTTGTGTATGTTTGCTGCATTCTCTTCAAATGTAAAAGCACTCTGTGACAGCCCTGGTACATAATATTATTATTATTATTATCCACAGCAGACGACCATATTTTGTAAAGGTCAAGCCAAGACAGTACCAGCCACATGGCAGTCCTTTTATGGGCCTAGATTTTTTCAAAATGCAGAAAATTAAGTTCTGTGAGTGAAAGGCAGTAGAAGTTTGTGTAACCAGTGATGCAGTTAGTAGAGATAGGCTTAACAGAGTTACACCCCTAGACTAATGCCTCTTCATCCGAGCATCCTTTTATGGCTCGCACGATGCTTCATTACGTTACATTGCAGTAAGCGCGATACTGCAAAGGTCTGTGCTGCCTCATCGTTGGCATCTGTAGTGTAAACCAGCCAGTAACAAGAGGGAACTGTGATCTCACGAACTGTGCCATTCATCTACAAAAAATTTACTAGATAGATTTGAAGCAATGTATAAGGTAATAACTATTCAAGTGTCTACTTGTTAAAGCGAGGAGCAATGGGATATCTGGATGATACCTAAACTGTGCGTTTATGGGGTTTTATGAGGGATTCAAGTCATAAGCCTCACAAGATGATTTATGAGGCTCACACCTCACCTTTTTGTTATTTTTTTTCCATAATTTAAGAAATGAGTGGTTAATCTGTACTTTAAGAGTTAATATTATATGTGTTATATACTTATTTAAAATATGTAACAAAGCAGCAGTACGTGTATTCTAGCTCCAAAGCCATCTACTTGGCTAGAGTAATTAGAACTTTAGGTATCATATATAGGCCAAGTGGGCCCTTCCTGTGAAACTTTCTATGTAGTCATTTTTGATGAATGTATGTAGGACGAGACTAAACCAGTACAACATGACATATTTTGCTTGTGTCATGTTTTCCAGGGAGTCAGAGTCCTCAATATGACTTCCCTGGACTGTCAGCAAATTAATGTACCCCTTGAGACCAAAATGCCATTTGTTTACTCTTCATTCAGTTTCCCCTTAGTTTGAGCCCTTGGGTTCATGTAGCCATTGGACTTGCTGATGATCCACCTGGCCGATCAGGATACACTAGAGCTACAGAGTAGAACAGTGTCAGACGAGTCAGATTCAGGAATGGAGAAATATGCATAGTCAGGGAATCAAGCCAAAAGTCAGTATAGAGTGCAAAGAAAACACAAAAAAACAATTGAAGAGATCAGGAATGTGAACCCATTGCTACTGTCAGCTAGACCACACAAGGGCAATGAAGATGGGGGTGAGAATTACCTGAGACAATGGTATATTTCCTTTTTTCTCTCAAAAAGTTTGTTCCATCACATCAGTTGATATGAAATATTATTTGATACAAAGTAGATAAAATAGGGTATAAACAATGTATACAATAAGAACAAAAAAAACCAATTAAACCTGAAAAAAAACAACAAAGCCCATTTTGTAGCTGTCTTTAATCGGTCACAGCCCAGACATGGTCAGGTAAGTGCTTATAGTGAATGGGTCAATCTCCTATAACTTCCTTTATAAAATTGGTCAATAATGGACAGTCACACCAAACCCGGTGGAATCAAGAAGTGGGTGTAGGAACTTGGTCCTTGCCCTGTAGAAATTGTTTCACATACCAGGGTGAATTTAGGAATGCTGATTTTAACTAGAGTCTGGTCATAAGGGGTAATATATTAATGTAAGATTGGCACATTTTAAAACGTTTTTCACTTCTCTCTGGGTTCGTTCTGTAGGCCGTCTGGTAATGTGGAAAATAAAAAATAGGTTTGAATGGAAAGGAGTCATTATAGGCTCCAAAGGCTCGATTAATTCATGAAAGGTAGTCTTGAGACCCACCGCTATAATTGTAGGAGTGAGAGAAGTCTGTCTGAGCCTTTCCTGTGCGAATGGCATATTTCTTATAGGTGGGTAGTCCCTGTGGTTGTATCCAGCAGTAAGCACTACCATAGGAATACCGAAAAACAGAAAGTCTCCCGTAGTAAATCTGCAATGTATGGCCTGTACACACAAGGTTGCTGGGTTGAATACAGTAGGCCTCTCCCAAGGGTCTCCACACCTAGTTGCCTACTTCAATTTTAGTTGCAGCTAGGGCAAAAGTATGACTTAAAACAAGTTCCTTATAGTCTGTCAAATATGTTTCCTATCATTGTATTACTGAGCTTCTAGCCCCATGGACCATATGTCCCCTAATGAATTCACAACATGTTGACCATCTGTCTGCCTCTGAATAATTGCATTTACATACATTTGAGTCAGTTTACACTTAATTTACTAAATCCTTAAAGTTTGAAAAAGACTAAGTGTTAAAAATGTGACTCAAATGAAATCAATGTCTCTAAATCCATTTTATTGATGTTTGTGTATGGGGGAAAACATGATAAGTAATTTTGTTTCCTTGTACAAAATTCACACCAACAAATTTGTGAGGTGAGGTCTTACATTGTTATGATATTTGTGAGGTGAGGTCTTTATACATTGTTATGATAACATTGTTAGGAAAAATTCCATTACCTTTCTGATATTTTGTATGATTTTAGTAGGAGATATTTTTTGAACTGGTGAGTAGCAGTTGAATGGTAAAGTGGAACTCCCTCACTAGTATTGGATTAAAAAATAAGTATTGTGGTGTTTTCTTTTAAAAAAAAATTCTAGTATTTGCATATTATTATGTTTTACTTCTGATTCTCTTGCATGCCAAATCTCCCACAACATTTTTGAGAACAGGCTGCCATTTTTATCTGAATAATATTAGCTGGGGTTTGTCTAGAGATGCCTCTCCGAAATGAAGGGGAATTGGTGGACATGTTGGTGAACACTCGGGTCTTGACCAGCTTTTTTTTTTTTTTCCTTTTCTTCTCTTTAACATGTTTTTTAGTGATCTTAAGTGAGATTAAATATCAACGTAAACATGATCTGTGTCAATAAAAGAACATTTGCATTTCAATTAGCCGTGGCACACTGTTAGAGGTTATTTCTTAAAGAAGTATTTTAATAACTTTGAATGCCTTAATAGAGAAATTGGTTTCGACTTCTTTGTGGAAATATTAATCTACAATGTTTGTCTTACTATTCTGCATACATATTTGTTTATATACCTACACAAACATATATTTTGTATATGCTTGTTAGACCTGTGGATTCAGAGTCGGACAAAGCCCCAAAAACGAGGCCAGACCTCCCACAAATTGGGTTAAAATGAATCAAAATGGGTCCACATTATTATTATTATTATTTGTTTTTTATATAGCGCCATCAAATTCAGTAGAGCTGTACATTCACTCTTACTCACTCTCTCATTCTCGTTCACCCTCTCTCTCTCTCACGCTCTCTAAATATTTCTCTACCTTCCTTGCCAACCATTTCTACTTTCTATTGACAAACTTTGTTTGTTGTTTTATCTTCATAAAGTGAAAAGCATGTTCAATTGAGGTCTGGTGACTGCCTCAGCCATTGAACAATACCCCAGTTCCTTGCCTTGAAAAGCTCTTCGGTTGCTTTCCGATATGTTTTGGGTCATTGTCCATCTGTATTATGAAGCATCGCCCTATCAGTTTTGGAGCATTTGGCTGAATCTGAGCTGATAGCATAGTCCTATATACTTTAGAATTTATCCTGCTGCTTCTGTCAGCAGTCATATCATCAATACACACTAGTGATTCATCACTATTGGGAGCCACACATGCCCATGCCAAAGCACTGCCTCCGCTTTGTTTCACAGATGATGTTGTATGCTTCAGATCATGAGTTATCCTTCCCATACCCTTCTCCTCCTATCATTCTGGTATGTATTGATAGTATAATCTTCCTATTCTTGAGGCTTACCAATGGTTTGTACCTTGTGGTAAATCCTATGTTTACTTTCATAAAGCCCTCTCTTGATTGTAGACTTTTACAATGATATGCCTACTTCCTGGAGTGTGTTATTGGCATGGCTAGATGTTGTGTTTTTTTCTTCAGAAGGGAAATAATTATGCCATCATCCACTACAGTTGAGTTCATTTTTTCAAACTGTTGATTTAGCCACACAATTTTTATGCTATCTGATGGGTTTGTTTTTTCTCAGCCTAATAATGATCTTCTTTACTTCCATTGACAGCTGTTTGGATTTCATATTGAGATTTGACAACAGCTTCCAAATACAAATTCTGCTTTAATTGTTAATGAAATAATGAGGAAACAGCTTAAAAAGGAGGGTACTTCACAACACAAGTGCTGTAACTCCAAAAACATTGATGCAATATTAAGTCTGAACCTCTATGGCTTCATTCAAATCCATTATTGTGGCATATAAAGCCAAAATTATGAAAATTGTGTCACTGTCCAAGTACCGTATTTGCTCGATTATAAGACGACCCTGATTATAAGACGACCCCCCATAATCTGAATATTAACTTAGGAAAAAAAGAAAAAGCCTGAATATAAGACGACCCTAAAGGAAAAAAGTTTTACCAGTAAATGTTAATTCATGTAAACTATTTTTTTTAATAAAAGCTATGATTGAGAAAAATATATTTTTTTTGTTTTTATTTCTTGTATTTTCCAACCTGTCCCCCAGTTACGCACATCTGCCCCCAGGCTTGCCACACCAATATGGCACTGTGGCCCATGATATGCCTTTTAACCCTCTATATGCCACTGTGCCCCATGGTATGCCTTTTGACCCCCTATGTGCCACTCTGCCTCCAGAAATGCCTTATACCCCTATATCCCATTCTGGCATTTAGGGGGTTAAAATGCATATTATGGGGCAGAGTGGCATATAGGGAGGTATAAGGCATTCCAGGAGGCAGAGTGGCATTAAGGGAGTTAAAAGGCATTATATAGAGCACTCTGCCTCCAGAAATGCCTTATACCCCTTTATGCCACTCTGGCATTTAGGGGGTTAAAAGGCATATTATGGGGCAGAGTGGCATATAGGGAGGTATAAGGCATTTCAGGAGGCAGAGTGCACTATTAAATGCCCCCTTAACGCCACTCTGCCTCCTAAAATGCCTTATACCTCCCTATATGCCACTCTGCCCCATAATATGCCTTTTAACCCCCTAAGTGCCAGAGTGGCATATAGGGGTGTAAGGCATTCCAGAAATGCCCTACACACACACACACACACACACACACACACACACACACACACACACACACACACACACACACACACACACACACACACACACACTTACTTACCGGTGCTTCCAATTTCCTGCTGTATTGCCGGGGCAGCGGGTTGACGTCTCATTCCGCGGCAGCCGGAAGGAGGTGGAGTTGGCAGCGGGGGTTTGTATGCGTCCGTCGCAAATACCTTCCCCGGCTGTCAGAGATCAGGAACTCTGGAACTCTGATCTCTGACAGTCGGGGAAGGTATTTGCGACGGACGCATACAAACCCCCGCTGCCAACTTCACCTCCGGAAGCACCGGTAAGTGTGTGTGGGGGGGGGCGACGACAGGAGGATCCAGGTCCCCTGCAGCGGTGCGGGGGATCTGGATCTTAGTCTCCTAATCAGACCTCTATTTGAGGTCTGATTAGAAGACGACCCCGATTATAAGACGAGGGGTATTTTTCAGAGCATTTGCTCTGAAAAAAACCTCGTCTTATAATCGAGCAAATACGGTATTTAGGGCCCTGACTGTATGTACTGTATGTATATGTATGTGTGTGTGTATATATATATATATATATTTGACTTGGGCTCCGGCCAACTTTTCGTGTTCGTCTTCGTGGGGAAAAAAATCTTTGTATTCTGTGAATATTCGCCTGTCCCTGTGTTTGGTTCGGGCGAATATTTGTGTACATTCTTCGTGTATACACCGATCAGCCATAACATTATGGCCACCTAAGTTCCCCCTTTTGCCCCTATCTATATTTCAATACATCTGTATTTAATCAGGAGATCCATTAAGTTTGGTAATTTGTGAGGTAAAGCCTCAATGGATCGGCCTTGTTTGTTCATCACATCCCACAGATGCTTGATTGGATTGACTGGGGTATTTGGAGGCCAAGTCTACATCATGAACTCGTTGCGTTCCTCAAACCATTCCTGAACCATTTTTGCTATGGGACAGATGGTACATGTCAAAATAACATCCACATGAATGGCAAGGCCCAAAGTTTCCCAAAAGAACACTGCCCAAAGCTTCCCAAGAGAACACTGTCTCCACCGGCTTGCCTGCTTCCCATAGTACATCCTGTTGTCATGTGTTCTCCAGGAAATCAACGCACAGGCACCCGAGCATCCACATGATGTAAACCAAAATGTGATTCATCAGACCAGGCCACCTTCTTCCATTGCTTCGTGGTCCAGTTCTTATGCTCACCTGCCCATTGTAGGCTCTTTCAGCAGTGGACAGGGATCAGCATGGGCACTCTTACTGGTCTGTGGCTACGCAGCCCCATACGCAACAATGCATCAATGAGCCTTGGTTGCGCTTGTCCATACTTTGACCTCTTTTGATTGGTTCTGACCACTGCAGACTTGGAACACCCCACAAGACCTGCAGTTTTGAAGATGTTCTGATCCTGTCATCTAGCCATCACAATTTTGCCCTTGTCATAGTTGCTTAGCCCATTTTTAATGCTTCAAACACATCAACTTTGAGAACGAAATGTTAATTTGCTGCCTAATATATCCCACCCACTGACAGGTGCCATGATAACCAGATCAGTGTTATTCACCTCACCTGTCAGTGCTCAATTATGTGCAATGTTTTTCTCTTTCTTTTCTTTTCTCTCTTTTTTCTTCTATCCCTCCCCTTTTCTCTCTTATCTCTCTCTCGTTTTCTCTTCTCCTTTTTATGTTTCCCCCCTAATGCACACACTTTCTCACTCTTTTTTTCTTTTCTCTCCTCATACTTTCCCTTCTGCCTCTCTCTGTCCTTTTTATTATTTTCCTTTACTGCATGCAACCCCCCCAACACTATTCTGCAGACTTTTACCCCCACATATAACTGTATCTAGTTTTTCTTTTTTGAAATTGTAACCCCTGATGCATTCAGCTACCTCGCACACAGAACCCCCTATACACTCACACACTCTAACACATGCACACTCTGAAGCCATACATGATCACAAGAAAGCAATGAACTAGAAGCGTTAAGCTTGTTTTCCAGAAAAAAAACATAGGAGCTGCTAGAATATACGTGTTTTGGTTAAAATTAGCATCTTTATGCACTTGTAGTTAAAATACCAAGTATATTGGGTCCTGCAATCTTTCTATTATAGCCATTTCCATTTTCAGACAACCAATGTTCCTGTATTATGGAGATACCTCTGGCACTCTCACACAGTGACAGTGATGAATATGCTTCTGCATAGTTTTTAAATTTGAGGGCTTTCCACTCATTCAGTCAAATGTCTTTCATGCCCATCACATCTCCAGGGTAATATGAATGAAAGCAGAGAATACTGATTAGGAACCATTGCAGATTCAGGCAGGATTGAACCCAACCAAACATATTTACATTTGAAAATAGAATACAAAGACTTTAAAGTCACAATGTTTTGAGAGATGAGCATATCAAGAAGGTTATAGAAAGTGAACTTTTTTTTTCTTTTAGTCTGAATTAAAATAAATTCTTCAAGTAGTGTTTTGTAAATTGAACGCAGGTCTAAAATGTATATTGATCCCAGAATGCTTAGTTCCTCAGCAAGGCTGTGTTTTTAGTGAATACTGGTTCACTGTTTCCACATGCCTGAAATCCTGAAACACTACTTTTTTTGGAAGTCACAAGCGTAACTGAAGCCCCAGGGGCCCCAAACTTCTTTGAAATACTCTGATGTCCTGCTCATAACATCTTTATTATTATTATTATCTAGCACTGAGCATACTAAACAGTTGGCTCATATTACAACCACAATATCTACATACATTTATACCCAAACAGCAACATATATACAGTATATGAGAAGAAGCCTTGATCACAGCTAGCAAGAGACACCAGGATCTGGTGTTACACCACTGAAGGAAGTGGCTGATTTAGAGGCTTTTTTGTGTACTGAATCCATTCAGAGGCCAAAGCCAATGTTTACCAGCAGGTCTACCGCATTTTGTTTGTGTGGGTTTCTTCTCTCTTTTCAGTATAGTATCCATCAACAACTAGGATATGCTATATATAACATATATAACTGGAGATGAAGAGTGTTTAAAACTCTGGGTGAAAGTCTTGTGGTCAGATGAGATCAAAATTGAGCTTTCGGCATCAACTCCACTCGCTGTGTTTGGAGGAGGAGAAATGCTGCCTATGACCCCAAGAACACCATCCCTACCGTCAAACATGGAGGCTGAAACATTATACTTTTGGGGTTTTCTGCTAAGGGGACAGGACAACTTCACCGTATCAAAGGGACGATGGATGGGGCCATGTACCGCCAAATCTTGGGTGAGAACCTCCTTTCCTCAGCCGGGGCTTTAAAATGGGTCGTGGATGGGTACTCCAGCATGTCAATGACCCAAAACACCCGGCCAAGGAAACAAAGGAGAAGAAGCACATTAATGTCCAGGAGTGGCCTAGCCAGTCTCCAGACCTTAATCCCATAGAAAATATGTGGAGGGAGCTGAAGGTTTGACCCTAAGGGGTGGGCCATAGGAGGGTAGGGGAAAGAAAAGGGATGGGAAGATTAGAAGGGAGTTGGATGTGGTGGATAGATGGGGCAGGAAGGGGCGGGTCAGAGCAGAGGGTAGTTGGAAGGGGGGTCACAAGGGAGAGGAAATGGCTGGATGGATTAGAGGGAGCTATATGGGGCTGTAAGAGCAGAAGATCAGTGAAGGAAGAGATGGATGATAAGAGGAGGTATGAAAAGGTGGATCAGAGCAGAGGGGGATGCGAAATAGTGAGTTATAGCAGAGATATGCTGGAGGAAGCAGATAATACCAGAGAGGGCTGGAAAGGAACAACGAACTGGGAATGGCAGGTCAGAGAAGAGAGAAATGTGAGGTAGTGGTTCTGAAGAAGTGAGTCAGGAAGGCCTGCATGTTACTATTATCCAGAGCTTGAATAATACAAATGGCTTCCTTAGCTAGCTGTAAGAAACATTTCCTGAGGGAGCACACTGACGTCTGCTGCTCCATCCCATTGCTGCTTGTACACCATGCTGTGCAACTATTAGCTTGATGTTCAAAAACAGCAGCAGTCCTTGGAGTTATAGCTGTAAATGCCTTGGGGGAAGCTGAAAGCCTGATGTCACAGTATCAAGCTGTGTGACCTAGTTTCTCGCATTAAAAAAATATTTCCTCAAACAGCCTACAGTATGTACCAATCTTACCTCTTGAATTACATGCTACTTTGTCTTAAAAGACCTGTCCCATACAGGGATGGTACTGCAATGGTATACATTGTCAAGGTTACTTTTCAGAGGGCTTGTTTAAAAATAAGTCCACATAGCTTGTTTAAAAAAATATTATATCACCTTGTGTATAACTATTCTGAAGCACTAAATGAGGTACATGCCATTGCTTCTTACAGTGATTGTTCCACATAAAGAACTATGCCCCAGATAAAGAGAAATGGAAGAGATTATATAAATAAAATCAATATATAATGAGAGAGAGAGATCAAAGGAAAGGGGGTAGATAAAAGAGAAAGTGGAGAGTTAGAAAGAAAAGGGAGATAGAAAGAGGAGGAGAGAAAAAAAAGGACGGGAGATATACAGAAAGTGGAGAGAGGACAAAACGGTGAAGTAAAGAGAAAGATGAGGAGTGATAAAGAGAAAGGGGAGACAAAGGAGAGTGAAAGAGGATGAAATATAAAGAGAATGGTGGGATGATGAAGAGAACAAAGACATAAAAAGAAATAGAATATATAAACATAAAGGGAAGAGATAGAAAGGAGAGATATAGAGGAGGAGATATGAGAGAGTGGATCAAAGAGATCCAAAGATAAAGTGAAATGGGAGAGATGGAAAATGGAGAGATAAAGAGAAAGAAGAGGATAGCTAGAGAGCAAAGGGAGAGCTGAGAATGAAAGAGATCATGAGAAAGAGGATCCAAGAGAGGAGACTCTGAAAGTAATTTTCTTCTCTCTCGTTTACTGAACCCACACAAGTTATATATTGTTTTTTCCAGCACAAGAAGGGCTTTAGATGTCATTGTTTTGATTGTATCATATCATTTACCATTAAAAAAAAGTATAAAATATGGTGAAAAATTGAGAACAAAATGACTTTTTTCTGACCTTTACTTGAAAAATCTTTTATTCATCTATAAAAGCTACTGAAAAACTTACTAAATAGATTCTGCTATTTGTCCAATAGAGTGGCTTTTATGGGCCCTTCATGATGCCGAAGCCATAAGTCTACTCAGGCCAAGTTGCTCCGAGTTGTATCTTGCCCTGCGCTTTGCCAGGGGAACTTAAATCCCCGTTGCTCAGAGCAGTTGTCTAAGACTCAAACAATCGCTCTGAGCAACTTGGCTTGGGGGAAACGGGAATTTCAGACTTTGTGGCAAAGTGCAGGGCAAGGTACACATCAGAGCAACTTGCCTTTGGGAGACCATTGGACTCTCTGCTCCTTCATTGGTTGATGCAAGAGGAGCTCAGTGCCGGTCGACCAATAGAGTTGCTCATACGGACATTTAACTCCGGACGCCGACTTTACTGTCATTGTTCAAGGGGCCGTTTAAAAAAGGTAATCGCTGATCTAAGATTTTAGTGCTCTGGTTATCAATTGATTTCTATAAAGCACCATTAAATTATAAAACTAAACATGTTTTGAGCAACCTTTTGGTTATATTAGGTGTATAATCTAAACACTTATATTGTGAAATTGGTTAAAATTTGTATGGTTTCTGATTATCCCTTTAAACTTCCCTTTTCTACTGACCTTAAACTTTATAGTTAAGATTAGCTCCCAAATTTGCCATAACGGCATATTGACTTCCTAAGAGATTACCGAAAACCAATAAAATTAAGACTTTAAAGGACTTTAAATTGTATCTAGCAAAAAAGTATAAATCATATGAAAACAGTGGTATGAAAATGGGCAAATTTTTAAAATGGAAATTTTAAATCTCTATTAAAAGACATTTAGTGTACCACATGTGGTAATCTTCTATATAATGGCCTTGTCTTGTGCGGAAGTCAAGTGTTCTTCCACAGTGACTCAAATCATTAAAAGCATACTAGCCCAAAGCACAACTGCTTCCCTGCCACCAAATGAAATCAAAGAAACTATTCACATAGATTGCCAAGGGGCCATATAGTACAAAAAAACAGATATGAAAAGTGCGTGTGTGAGGGGGCTGATACAAATGGAGATGCATACTAGGAGCCAAGAAAATGAATTTAGGAACAGGCAAGTTAAGATTGAAAAGACAGAAAAGAAAACAGACTGGGAATGTTTACGACATATCTAAAATATGATAAATGGATGTCTATACAGCCATTCTATTTTCAGGAAAGATAAATAGCAAAATTTAGTGTATCAGAAAGGGACTAAAAGCTATGATGGATAGATCACTTCAGCGTTAGAGTAGACCTAAACATATTAGAATCTTCCAGCATTTCTATCTACAGTCAGGCAAATTAGGGCAAAAACGATGCTTTGGGTACGAGATAAGTAAAATCAGAAGAGTTTTCTCAAGAGCTTTACTAACAGAAAGGGGCATTTTGTACAGTATAACCGTAAAAAATGCTTCTCTGTGATCAAATTGGAAGAATATAATGTCAATGTATGTAAATACTACAGCTGGTTGAGTGTACTGAGAGTTGTAAGCCACTTGTTTGAATTACAGCCTTGATGACCATCAAGAGGATGACCTTTTGTGACATGCTAATTAATTACCATCTTGGAAAATGTAGTTTTTCATAGCTGTGCCAGAGGTTTCTTTTACCAATTTATTTGGGCTTATTCACTAAGAAATTTGGTTGTCAACTGAGTTAAGGGAGGGCTGGTATTTTTCTGGCCTGAGGGGCATGTTAATTAAATTGGGCCCCTTCGGCACCTTATCCCCTCGGTAACTCACATAAGCAAAGGCACACATACTTACACTTGCGCATTCATGCCACACACTTACACATATATATTCATGCTCACAACCTCTTACACATACTGATTCATGTTTCCACAAACTTATATTATTATTATTATTATCTTTTATTTATATAGCGCCAACAGTTTATGCAGCGCTTACTACAATACATAAATTCAAGGGATATTGAATGACAGACTAAGACAAACCGATACATTCGGTGGAGAGAGCTCTGCTCGCAAGTTTACAATCTAGAGGGATATACTTTGAGTCTAACATGCATACATTCATTGGTACATTTTTTTTTTATCTTGACACATTTTGAGGTTACAGATTGAATTTGAATGTTACAGGGAACTCTTGGGTTAATTAATTTGTCTTCATATATTTTTTGTGAATAGTAATGTGAGCAGGTTATAGTGATTTTGCGAGTTGGTCTTTTATCCAAATATGCTACTGCAAACTTTCATTTTAGCCAACTTCCAGGCACTTACCCTTGTACTTTATCCAGCAATTGCACAAAATCAGTTTTGATGACATCCAATCAAATTAAATCTCTCTAAACAAACCTGTTATTTCATTAATCTCCTCTCTTTCCCATAACCCTAAACATCTGTTTTCCACCGTTAACACTTTTCTCTGTCCCACAGCAAATTCCTTGTCATCCAACTTCTCTGCCAAGAGCTTGCCACCTAGTTTAAAAACAAAATTGACACCATCAGGGATAACATCCTCCCCCATGGTGTTAATCATATGGTACCTCAATCTCCCTCCTCACCACAACCCACCTTCACCTGCATCAGTCCAGTCACGCCTACTAAAGTGTCTAAAGTTACTAAAGTCCTCTCATCCTCCCACCTCACCACATGTCCCCTTGACTCTGCACCTTCATAACTGCTACCATCCCTCTCTAGTGTCCTCACCCCAACAGTAACCAACATTTTTAATATCTCATTTTCCTCTATTGCATTCCTATCATCATTCAAACATGCCATTATGTCTCCCACCCTAAAGAAACCTTCCCCTGAACCCACATCCCCATCAAACTACCATCCAGTTTCACTTCTCCTGCTAGTATCCAAACTGCTGGAACCACTAACGTATAATCAATCAACTCATTTCCTCTCTCAAACTCCATGCTTGACCATCCACAGCATTCAACAGAGACTACACTTACTAAAATTACTAATGACCTTGTCGCAGCTAAAACAAAAGGCCACTTCTCGCTAGTTTTTCTCTTCGACCTCTCTGCAGCCCTTGACACTGTTGAATTCCCCTCCCCCTACAAACCCTCCACGCTCATGGCATCCATGACGCAGCTCTTTCCTGGTTTAAATCCTACCTCTCTGACCATACTTTTAGTGTCTCATTTGTTGGAACTTGCTCCTCTCACCTATGCTATTGGCGTTCCTCATGGCTTGGGTCTCTACTATTCTTCATCTACACCTTTTCCCTAGGGCCAACTGATATCTTGCTTTGACTTCTAGTAACGCCTATATGCCGAAAACGTAATCTATATTTCTGCTCCTGGCTTTTCACCCTCTCTTCAAACTCTTGGATGACCTGAGCAACATGTCCAAGTTTATGGTAATCCCGCCATCTGCTCTGTCCACGATCCCTTTATATATGTCTTCCTGCTGACAACTCCATCATCCAACCAACAGAGCAAGTTCACTCTTTCCTTCATCCCTCACATCCAGTCCCTAACCAAATCCTGCCATCTTCACCTGAAAAAAATCTCTCGAATCTGCCCATTCCTCACAAGAAACAAACCTAAATACGAATCCACTCCCTTGTGATATCCTGCCTGGACTATTGAAACTCCCTACTAACTGGTCTCCTCCTCTCCCACATTTCACCGCTCCAGTCCATACTAAAAACACAAGCTAAATTAATCTTTCTCTGTCACCGTTCCTCATCTGCTGCTATCATTTAATTGGCTTTCTATACCCTTCAGAATTAAATTTAAACTTCTGACCCTGACCGATAGAGCACTTAATAACTCTGCACCCCCACTGATTGTTAACAGCACTACAGAATCTGGTGGCACTTTATAAATAAATTTAATGTAATCTGGTCAAGGACAACTTTAACATTGGGAGAGATATAAGCAAATGCCCTGGACCCAGGCTTAGTGTATCTGTCTGTACTGACTGTTGCAGAAACCTCAAACTATACAGTATGGGGGGTTCTGCAGCAGGCACTACTAGTGATGCCTCTGGCCCCACTATGATTAAAGCAGCCCAGAATCCCAGTGCTAGAACTGTACACGTAATAAAGTCATAAGTTTAAGTGTGATTGTAGTACTCAGCTTATGCCCTTAGTATGTTTGGTGGGAAGGAAATGTTAAATGTCAGGCTTCAGTTTCTTGTAGAAGGGGTATTTTTAAAATGCCTGCATTTTGGGAGGGGATTCTTGTGACTGGATATACAAACCTGTGGTCCAGCATGATCAGCACATTCTAGCAATAAAATAGTGCAGTGATTGCTATATTAAATGCAATATTAAATTTTAAGAGACTCATAAAGTGCTAAGCATTAAATCCATATGATAGTGGGGTTAATTTCCATGCTACTCTTTAATTTAACTTAGTAGGGGAATGACCAACTAATAATTAATTAGCGGGTTACAATTCTCTCTACCTTATCTTTCATTTCATTGCAGAAGTTATAGTAGCTCTCATTTTGTATGTAAAATGTATTGTCTGGCTCTTTAAATCATTTTACATTTATTGTGGAATAAAGTTCACAGAGAGGCCAATAGATTCTTGGGCAAGACCTGTTAGAACAGCAGGGCTGTGAATTAAAATATGCTAAACATTCCTGCCTAGGACAAGCACCAGAGGAGCTTAATCTTTCCATAATATATGGATGGAGACTGTCAGCCTCTGCGTGTGGAGGCAACCTATAATTTATCAGTAAAGAATTGCTGATATGAAGCCAATTCTATAAATATTGAATATTGTCAAGCTTTTAATATATAAATATGTTATGGGGATAGACATATATCAATAACTGCATTTTCAATTATGACAACGACAGAAACTGTCTTTAAGAAGTTCTTAAATTATGATTTGACAGTTGTTTGGCTGAAGGTATAGCACTTAACAATCTTAAGGAAATCAATTACTGGCATTAGGATCTTATGAATCCATCCTCATGTTATAAAGCCTAACATGAGTTTACTTGGCTGCCAATTTGGTCAGTGAAATAGGAAAAAAAAAAGGGGGAACAAATTTGAACTTTCCAGAATGAAATTCCAGAACTGTCTCATCATCAAAAGCATATACACATACTTCATAACAGCTATAATATGCTCACTAGTACCTATACAATTAATGATGCTGTCATGAACTAAAATAGCACCAAATAATTTCAATAAGGTATAGACAGTTTAAACAATGCTACATTAGTAATAAAAAATTAAGCAATTTCTAATTGCGTTTTTAAAAGAGGAATATTCTGATTTCTCATTGGATCAACAAACTATAACTAATTATATCCTTATAACCAATTATATTCTATTTTTTCTAGCACTATAATGTCCTTTTTAATAACAGATATTTAAGGTGGGTACCTTTACTTCTATGTGCCATATTTTACTAGCCCCTGCAGCAGCTTACTGACACTGAACACCTTTGCTACGTTTATTGTCTAAAATGATTTCCAAGTCAGCTTCATTTAAAATGTTTCATTTAGACACAATACCATTTAAGATAACAGGGTATTTTACTAGGACAGCTTTAACATTTTAAGGCAGCCATATTATTTAGTTTAGTTTAATAGTTTATTTTTTTATTTAAAAAAATTCTAAGTAAGTGAACAGAAGAAAAACCTAAACCTCAAATATCTGCAGTTTTGCACTGTTTGCACATGGGATTTTGCAATATATACTGTAAGTGTCTCTTTATTGTTTGCAAAGCATAAACTATGATACTGTGCCATTAGTATTTTTGTTTGTTTGTTTTTAGAACAAATGAATTAAAGGATTGTTTTTGATGAGCTTCTGTGATCTTGGCAATTTGTGAGTGCATAAACATTCAATTCTCTATTTTTTCTTACAATATTACACGATGATTATGTGTTTGTTTTATTTTCATGTAATTGCGCCCTAATTTATGAAGATAACACTGTTGCCTGCAAACACTCATTCTTGTACTGCTCTCTATTCCTTTGGCAAACTGCCATCTGCTACCAACAAATATTTTAAATTTTGACTCATCAGTCCAGAGCACCTGCTGCCATTTTTCTGCACCATAGTTCCTGTGTTTTCATCAATAATGGAGTCACTTGGCCATGTTTCCTTCTCAGAGGTATTCCATGAAGACCATTTCTGATCAGACATTCTCAGACAGTAGATGGGTGTGCCAGGGTCCTACTGTTTTCTGGTAATGCTGACCTGATGTTATTTCTGGACATTTTTTCCGAAACATTAAATGATCTTAAGCAACCTCACCTTGTTAGGTTTGGCTGTTTCATATTGAGTTTTATTCCTCCTACACAGGAGGCATAAGCCTTACTATACAGTATGCATACAAAATCGTTGACTTCGTGTAAGCGTACCTGGAAGAATTGAAGTTGTGATGTTGTGAAGCCAAAATGTGGTCACACCAAATATTCATTTGATGTTAGACTTTTCTTCTGTTCACTTTGCATTTTGTTAAATTATAAAAATAAACTATTACCATGTCTATTTTTAAAGCATTCTTACTTTATAGCATTTTTTACATTCCCCTCTAGCCGAGAGCAGTGTAAAAGAGTAAAATAAATGTAAAAAAAGTTTAAAAAAATATATAATACAAGTAAAAAATAAATAAGAATTGGACACTATATGCCCAAAAGTATTTAATTAGTGGGGCTGTCAGGGACAGTAAACATTTCAGGGCTTTATTCATTTGAAATGAAGGTATGGATTATATTTAGACCTTATACACATGTGCATGGGGATGTTTTAAAATTATAATTATGGGGGCACTTGATATGTCAGTTCAAGCTGCATTCATGAAATAACTTATAGAAGAGGTTGCCAGAAAGTGAATGTTCAGGAACTATAACATACAGAATGCTCAGCCAACATTCTAAAAAACTGGAGTGTGTCTCAAGCTAAGTAGGCCACTGTAAGAGTTAAATTCCATAACACGTGAAGCCCTATTGGCTGAACCTGTTTTACAGAATCACGCATTAAAGAAATATATGTGAAGCTTTGACTGATCATATCACTTTTAATTAGAATATTAGCTCCTTCCAAGTAAAGGCCACATACACTGTAAAATTATATGTACAAGATAAAAAAGAAAATATTTTAAATCCTAATTAATGGCTTTTTACATAATTACTATGAAAAAATGTTTCAGTATTGGTACATCAGGATCATTTGAGTCTTAATCACTTGTTTTCTAGGTGGGATTCTCATTACATACCTCTATCACTAAGGGGATCTATCTATCTATCTATACATACACACACACACAAACACACTAGGGTCCACTAACACAAACTCCTTTAATTTTAGCAATTTGGGGAAACTAATTTGGTTAGAGAATGTCTAGGGATATCACCATACCTAGGAGCTTCTTGGCTCCGGCTACCCGGAGCCTTCCCTTGCGGGATGCGGCCAGGACTGCACACTGACGTCGGCAGGCGGTCCCGCTGACGTCAGGTGGAACACCCCCATGTAAAGGAAAAAATGGGAGGATTCTGGTCTTGACCCGGAGAACCAGAGGAGCAGCGCTCACCCGGCAATCTCCGGGTCAAACCCGGAGAGTTCCCAGGTATGGATATCACAGTGTGTTTCACTTTTCACTTTTCAAATGATCCCAAAGTTCTTCAATGGGTTTAAGGTCAGATGATTGCAGAGGGAAAGCCATGCAATTAGCACATCTTGCTCTTCCTTGGACTTGAGACTTAGGATTGTTGTCCTGCTGGTAAATGCACCTTCTATTATTGCGGCTAAGTGTCAATTGATTACAATATACTTCATAAACCTATGCATTTGGATAGTATGAATTGCAAATTTACCAAATTTGCGTAAATTCAGCTATTCGTATGAACCCCCAAAAATGAGGCCAGACCTCCCAATAATCAGAAAAAGAAACAAATCAATCAATTTAAATCAATCGAAGCTTGCTGTGCTAGGCAATAGGGAACAGAGGATCTCCCCAACTGGTCCATGATCCTAACCATCCCCCAAAAAGTAGCCAATGGATTTCATTTTCATCCTTTCAAGAATTCTCACAAACGCTTATGTTTAGGTCAACACAAAATTTTCTTTAAGCCCCACCACTCTAATATCTGTATCACTGTTGATTCCTTTAGGAATGATTGATTTTATGCCCATTCTTTATAATAATATAGTCTTATCATACACAACTCCACATTTATACCAGCTTAGATAAAGACATTACAGAATACACATGACCTTAGCCATAATTGATAGAATAGACATATTGTAGATGACTCCATTAACAAAGACAGCATGTGCTCATTAAATGGAATTTAGATACTTACTCTTGATTAGAACACATAAATATCACAAACGAAACCAATGCAATAGTTTATTTTGGCCTGCAGCCATTATGTGACCTCACAAATGAACAGTTTCATCAGTTGCAGAACAATTGTAATAAAAGTTAAAGATTCGGGAGGTTATGTCCACATAACAGTAGCCAAATATCATATCAGGAGAAGTAGCTAAATCTTAATTTTTCTGGGACATATTCAGCCTTTTCATGCATCTTATATGTTCCCAATTACCTTGCATTCAATATGAATATTCTATTTCATCGGTCCTTTTAACTTTGTCATGGCAGATGCTTTTAAATAATATATGGCTCTCCGCATCAAGCAGTTGCATGATAGCAACAAAAAAGTAAACTTAGTCTTTTAAATTACAGCAGAGAAGATGTCTCAATCATCCGAATGCAGCTCAAACTGTCCAAGGATGCTGTAAAGTCATTTTTATTTGAAATAAAGTTCTGATTTCACTAGTGGGTCATGTGACAGGCTGTACTCCGAAATTGAATAAGAGAATGACGGTATGTGAGGTAAGCAGTTAAAAAGACAAATGAGACTTTTACTTTTCAACAAATAGGAAAATTAAACATAAAATGAAGGTCTCGAAGGATGAGATATTGGACTAAGCTGATTGGATGAACCTCAAATAAACTTAAATGGCTTTAGAAGTAAACTCAAGGATTAATTGAGATCCCAGGCAGGTGCTAAGAATGTAATTCAGTAAATGTTCAAGAACCTGCCAAGGAAGAGAAAAATGTGTTGCTTTTTTTTTAATTTCCCAGAAGCTTCATAAAAGAAAATTGATTACAGAAATTTAATATGTACCGCAGAGTCAGAGATGTTGTAATCAAATGAGTTTTTAATTAGATTCCAGGTAAAAAGAGGGGTCATTCTAATTTTTATACTCCTTTTCAAATACTGTTTTAGTGCCTTACTGGATGATCAAACTAATTTTCATGAAAATTATAAAGCAGACATTTGAATTAAAAGAATATATTTGAACAAAGGAACAGTACAGTAAGAGTGTAAATTAAAGATAGCATGAAAATATGTAGATGCTATGTTTAAAAAATAATGTACATCAGTGGAATTCAGTGTATGGAAAAAGTAACTGAACAATTCTGTATCATGATGCTACCTATTCACTACTTGTCTATTATGTTATTTAATTAAAGGGAAACTCCTCAACACTTTAAACAAAGGGCTTATATTAAAGTACTTTAAAGTACTTTTCTTTGAAATACATTCTTTAAACCTAGAAACTAAAAAATATATTTTCTTCAAGTATAATCTTTAGCTTCAGAGCTGCAGAAGAACGTCGTCTTCATGGTTTGATAATTCACGTCACTGATTGGCTGCTTCCCTCCCTCCACAAGAATCGCAGAGCCAGCACAGGAGCTGATTAGCTGTAAGCACAGTTGTGTGTAAATAAAGTACACCCTCTTTGAATCATGTGGTTTTTACATGTCAGGATAGCATAACAGTCATCTGTTTCTTAGCAGGTCTAAAAATTAGGTTCAGATGAACAACAACATATGACATATTACACCTTGTCATGACTAATTAAACAAAAATAAAGCCAAAATGGAGAAGCCATGTGTGAAAAACTAAGTACTCCCTCACTACTTCCACAGAAATTAAGTAGTTAAGTAGTGGACAAGTGCTGCTAATCAAATGTCCTTGATTAATTGATCATCAGCGAGTGTGACCACCTCTATAAAAGCCAAAGTTTTAGCACTTTGCCAAGGAGGACATCTCCCGCCTTCATTATTGTAATTCTGCATTAGATGGTCCCCCTCTCAACCGTCTCATCCCTCCGCCAGACTTATCTTCCTCTCCCATCACTTCACTTACACCTCTCCTCTCTGTCAGTCTCTTCACTGGCTGCCTGTGCGCTTCAGGATTCATTTCAAAATCCTGACTCTTACTTTCAAAGCCCTTCACAGCAGTTCCTCTGCCTACATTTCCTCACGCATGTCTAAATACACTCCTCACCAGTCTCTCCGCTCATCTAATGATCTCCTTCTATCCTCTCCTTTTATTTCTAGCTCTCATGCACACTTACAAGATTTCTTAAGGGCTGCCACTATCCTCTGGAATGCCCTCCCCCAGCCTATCTGTCTTTACCCCTGCCTTTAAAAAATCCCTCCAGACCCGCTTCTTTAAGGACGCTTATATAGGGTTTGTATGTCTTATTCAATTGATCTATACATGCAAGTGCTCTTTCCATGTGAGTTTATTTCATCTATACCCTCAGTGCTGAGTTTACATGAGACTTCCTATTGATCTATACCTGCAAAGCTTGGTTTGTGTGTTATTCTGTTAATCTATACCTGCTATGCTATGTTTCCATACATTGTTATTGTATACCTGCGAATACAGGATTTGTAGGTCTGATTCTGTTTATTTGATCTATGCCTTTAATCCTAACTTCACATGTGAATGTCAGTTGATCTACACATGCAAAGATGGGTTTGTGTTATTCTGTTAATCTATACATGCTATGCTATGTTTCCATACATTATGTATACCTGCAAATATAGGGTTTATGAAGACGCATAGTAACAGATTGTTAGATGGTCTTCCCCAGGTGAGAGATTACTACCAAGGTGCTATATATTTAAAGCCACTCATGCTCTCATGCTGTGCTCAGTTGTTGATTAAGCTACCCTTCAGTGTGACATGTATTCCTGATGTTCCTTTGCCCTGATTTCTGCTTACCTTGTGGGTTTTGACCTTTTGCCTGATACTTGTTCCAGAACCTTGTCAGCCTTGACCTTCGCTTAATTTTTATCCACATCTTCAGCCTTGTCCTTTTGTACTTCGCCTTCAGATTTATTTGCCCTCGTGTATCCATTCACTGTGACCATGGTTGTTTTCATCTTTTCAACTGTTCTGGGACAGCGTTTCCGTTAGTATGTGTGTGCGGCTATACTTCCTCCCTCTAGACTCCATCATCCGTGGTAAGAGATCCTGGCCTTACAGAATTGGGCTTTGGTAAAGGAGTCCCGAAAAGTTTGTTGGCGCCGTCTTGTATGGATTTTATGTAGAAACAAAGTATCGAAGTTAGGAGATGCTTCTTCTACACTACTTCACATATTTAGTCATCAGGGGACAGGATCATGGAGGAATAAGCCCAAGGTGCTGTTCATTAATTAAATCATGGTCAACCGTCCTGCACTACATAACTGGATTACTTCACATTCTTTGTCAAGCACACATCAGAAGTGCAGTCCTGTATGTTCATAGATCTATAAAAACACATCAGGCTCTATAAATAGGAAACACATCACGCTCCATAAAAGTACCAGGAAACGCATGTCAGGCTGTAGACAGTGTAAGAGTATCTAGTTAATAAATATGCATAATCTTGTTTTTGGCTCTAGATAGATTGTTAAGAAATTGGGTGAACAAGAATGGTAGTCACTTGATGTTCAGTATACTTTATCTTTTTAGGTTGAATCAGCAATTAACACTAATTAATTTAAATATGTTGAATTTTTATTTCTTAAAGTGTGGCTATGAGGTTCATTAGAAGAGAATGCATAAGATAAAAGGTAGAAGATGAGGAGGCTGATGTGGTTGGCAGAAGCAGATCTGGTCGGGAGAAAAGGTAGGGAAACATTTAGAGAGTGTGAACAAGAGGGGCAGTCCGAGAGAGTAAGAGGGAATGTAGGAACCAGGAAACAAATTTTTTTCCTAAATTCAAAATGCCCCCAAATTATGGGCAAAACTAAGTAGGCAGGGAACGTAATTCATTGCCCAAAAACGAATGGGCCAAAAACAAACCAAAAAATGTGTATCGTTTTTGGCCCATTTGTACGTCTACTATATATAATTTTTTTGATAGATACATGTGATATAGTAAAAAGGGAGACCTTGTGATTCAGTACATATCTATGGTTCTATATACACAAAGAAATGAGTACCACTGATTTATGGCACTAAAAATTGCAAATAATATTTAAAAGGATACAGTAAAAAGCATCCAAAGGTAGTTTGTCCTAAAGAAGACTTACAGGAAAAAGTTTAGCCAGCAGTGGAAATTAGAAATGCTAATCGCCGTATAAAGGTGACATTGCTTTGTCCAAATGGTTCATTGTGTCCATCTAAAGGTACCCAAGCATAGCCAAGGCACTTATATTGTACATTGGGTCTTCCTGTTCATTGACTAATGCATTAGGATATACCACACCAAAGCTGCTTTAAAAATATATACTCAATTAGACTGTTTTTTTAAAGCCAGTATATATTAATAATCTAAAAGAATAGTGCAATTTAGAACATCTGTACATTGCAAAGTTTTAGTGATTTTGGCTAACATGAGTTTTACGCTATGTGGGTATTTAATGACAATTTATCAAGTCATTACTCCATCATTAATTAGGCAGTAATATGTTATTGAATGAACAATAAAAGTTCCATATGTGAAGATAAATGGGCAGGATTTTTGTGATTTTATTACAGAATGGTGAACATTTGATCCTTTCAATTAGCAAATTATAGCTACTTTTTCAAGGAAGTTACAATAAAGACATAATTAGGGTTTTTCTTTGAGGAATATCAAGCAGTACATTGAAGGGATGTAAGCCCAACAGATTTTCCTTGTTTAACTTGTAATACAATTTTGAACATAATATGTAATTAAGCAAGTGTGAATTTTGATTAGTTGATTTAGTTGATTTGATTAGTGGATTTCAGAATCAATCCTTGACCAGTTCCTGAGGTTTTTTTATACAAACATATGGAACGGGAAAAGTCTAGTCAAATATCTTTGTATATATTTGTACCTGAAAACTATGCTGCTATCATGAAGCAAGGCCACATGGAAACCATGTATAAAGATGCTTTGATTTCCAGGCTTTATGGAACTTTGTGTGGTACACTTACAGATATAGCCACAATAGAATATCCTTGAGATATGGGGAGACACCACTTTGCTTATCAAATTCCAAAAATGGGACATGATAATTCTTCCAAAGACTGAACTTCTTTATTGGCTTTCCACTCACAGATCGCAATATAAGCACAGGTAAAATGACAAATCTATGAATGAATAGATAAGAAGCCCATCACTCAAAAATAGCATTACAACCACATCTGTTTCAAGGTAATATAAAATGTATAAATGAAACTGGGCAATGGAAGGGTTAAACAGGTTAACACCCACCTCTCTGACAGCTTATCTTTAATCAAAGGCATTTGCAGCAGAACTACATTAACACAGATGTGATGAGCTGAAATTATACTACTTGGAATTAATGGGTTTCACCACTCTAGATCAGCCATGCAAAGTCTAGGGCTAGTTGGCTTAAGCATGAACACACCACTGATTAGAAGTGGCTGAAATGGCTCAGGTTTGGTAAATGTATCCTTTGTACCCAGGGTGAACCTTTACCTACTGCCCTTATTAAAATCATTTATGTTTGGTATTGATAGGTACAATGACCTTTGTCTTATGATGCACTATTTTGTCATCAGGGTTGTCCCTATGGTTACACCAGCCCAGCAACTGAAGCATCAGGTATTTAATGAAAGTGGCATTCTAATGGGAAACAGGGGGTCTTGTGGACATTGCTGCACATCACTGCCATCTTCATCTTCCTCCAAGATGACTGTGTCAGGAACCACAAAACAGAGGGAGACGAGAAATGTGGTAAAATCACATCTTTATTATACAAATAAAAATAATAATAGCACAGTCTAGGGTTGTAGTCCAAAAATAAAGCCAGGGAGGGTAGTTAGACGAGCTGGAGTCAGGATACCAGAAGCCAGAGAGGGAAGTCAGAAGAACCAGATTCAGGAACACAGTAAGCAGCGGTGTCAGAAACAGAAGCCAGGATTAGGGATTGTCCAAACTATCTCCTCACACATTCAACAATAGCGAATACACAACAAAGGGGAAGGATTTAGGGAAGTACACATTGAAGTAAACATTGACTTGGTGGTGAGTCATTCTTAATACACATAGAACTGGAAACAAGAGGGTGAATATACAAAAATATTACAATTTAACCCTAATGTAAGCCAATGTAAAATTGTAGTTCCAATAATTTTCATAAAAGTAGGGTTTGTGCAATAATTTCCTTAAGAGTTTAAGAGAACAAAAGCCCCTTTACTTACCTGCCAAAGTTTTCATCTACTTGCCACCTTTTCCCTGCTCCAGGGACAAGTCTCCAATAGTACAGGACCTGGCTGGTAGTGTTGGGACAGCACTTTGATTTTCAGCAAACTATGGCATTTTAAAACTTAAGGGACTATTATTTCAAATATTTCTGCCTTTGGTGGAACAATTTAATTTAACATTGTTGTTTGCATATTTTTTTTCAAACTGAGAGGAGAGTGGCAGTAAAATAGAACTGCCCAACCTACAAAAACTTTAAAAAAAAATAATAGGTAAACTCAGGAATTTCACAGTCAAATGTCAGGGTTTGTCACTAATATTTATTATTTAGCAATTAATTGAAGAAGATAAAGGGGCAATTATCCTAATCTACTTAGGAACATGTCTCAAATTTTAAACAATGTAAAGCCCAGTAGAATGCCTGGTTTTGTCACCAATATTTATTTATCAGTGAAAAATATTATATGATATGATAGAAAGAAAAATACAAAAAATAATGTGTCCACACATTAGAGGTTAGGCTGGAAGCTAAAATGGACAACTGGTCCATTTTCAGTGGTCTTAAACCACTCAGGAACAAGTTTTACATCTTAAACTGAAAGAATGCCTGGCTGTGGCACCAATATGTATCAATGAAGATGAAGAATAATATATGATAAGATAGAAAGATAATACAAAATATTTTATGTTGTCGACAAATTAGGGGTTTGGCTAGTAGTGTAAATGAGTAACTGTCTTAATCAACTAAACTCTACTAAGGGACAGAACACATATTTTTAATTAATGGTTAGGCGGGACTCACTGTATCATACTGAGGTATTTGGAGGCTGATTACTCCTTTCTTTAATGTAAGATACTTTTACTAGTTTGTTACATATAACATTAAAATCTGGAAATGCAGAGTTCACATAGAAAGAGTCCTCAAAATGAATCTAAACAAACCTATTTAAACCTCTCTCTAAGTTGTTCCGTGCCAGTTCAAAGAGTAACTTTATTTGCTCTGGGTTCCTGTTAATTCTCTTTATACCTGTTTGATTGGCTTCTGTGTACTGAACTTTGGCTTTCCTGATCGACCTTGAACCTGTTCTACCTGCCCCGACCTCGGGTTATCCTGACATTGATTCTCTGCCGCTGACCCTGTACCGCTTTGTTTACTCCGAATAGCTCTACCTGCGCCTTTCTACCTTGTGGGTCTGCTACCGTCTCTGCATTGTGGGTTCATCAACCTGTGCTGTTGTAGGTCCTGCATAACAACAGCCAGGCTGCTTCAGGGGCAGCGGTGGCACAGGCAGGCTGCTTTAGGGGCAGCGGTAGTATAGGCAGGCTGCTTTAGGGGCAGCGGTGGTACAGGCAGGCTGTTTTAGGGGCAGCAGTGGCACGGGGAGGCTGTTTTAAGGGCAGTGTGGCATTACCGTATAGTGATAGGGGTTATGCTGCACTATCGTCAATGTTAATAGGAGTTATGCTGTACCATATCTGTTCAGTAAATGTTATTTATTTAAACACATTTAATTTATTTATGTTTTTAGTTTTTTTCGGATTTCTAGTTTTTTCCAGTTGACATACAGTTTACAAATTTCTGAAATAAATATTCTGGCCAACATTATTATTTTTTTGTGGGGAGGGGGTGCCACATACAGGATCTGCCTGGGTGCCAAAGTGGCAAATCAGCCTATTGGAGTCTAATGCTTTGTTATGGCCTCTTGATGCTAAAGAGAAAAAATCCTCTAATTTCCTTGTTGCATCTGTTCTATTTCTCCCATCTTAAACCCCTGTTTATGTCAACGCCTCCATGAAACCAACACATTGCAGGCATAGTGATGTAACTATGCTGGGGCCCAGAAGTTAATCACTCATCGTGTTTTGGACATTATAACACACATTATTGCACAATTTCACTCCACAGGGAAAGGTGGAAACAAATTTTAGTTCACTGAGCAATGCAGTCATATACAGTAACTATATTGTCTCAATGACAATGAGAACGAAGACGGTCTGAACCTGGCTGAGAGTTCATAAGGCCTTTCTGATAAGCTGGGTCCCTCCTTCACACTAGGCTCAGTGTAAGCTGCAGCCAGCACCGGGTATGTGTTTATGTGACTGTTTGTGTGTCTGTGTAATTTCTTGTAATAGAGGGGTTAATCCTCTGGATCTGCTCATGTCTGGTAATGATTGTATGTATATTATAATATGGATATTAAGTTGGAAATCAACATAGTTCCCAAAGCTTCCTAATAATTAATATAAAATGCATTTTATCAGTGTGTATGTGAGGTATACGCAGTATATCAGGGGCGGGCTGGGCCGGGGGGCAATTGCCCCCCAGGCCGCCCTGAATATACATTAAACGGCCGATGTGGCTGTGACTCTTAAAGCGGCCGTTAGACACACACTGGCCGCTTTAAAATCATTAAGCTGCCAGCGTGCCTGCACAGTGCCGCCCAGTGTCCTGTTCTGTGTGACTCCGCCCCCTTGATCGGCACGTCACATCGTCAATGTGATGGGCCGCTCAAGGGGGCGGAGTCACACGGAACAGCTCCTCGTGACAGCTAGAAGAGCATGTTGGAGGACAGCAGGAGTGAAGGATGGCAGCAAAAACGTAAGTATTAAAAAAAATAAAAAAAATTGTTGGGGTAAAAGGCGGAAGGGGAGCCATATTCAAAGGGGGGGCTGCATTGGGACAACAATTAAATGCAAAATGGGTTGTGGCACCACATAAATCAATACACAAAGGGGGGTGAGTGGCTGGGTTCGATATACATGGGTCAATCATTAACAATGCAAAGGGGGGCATCAATACACAAGGGAGGGGGGCTGGCTGGGGACATCACATAAATCAATATAGAAGGGTGTTGGGGTATAATGAACAAAGGGGGCTGGCTGGGGGCACAAATACACATGGGGCAATACACAAGGGGCATAATGTACAAAGGGGTCTGGCTGGGGGCACAAATCCACATGGGGCAATACACAAGGGTGTTGGGGGGAAATACATTAAAACCAAAGGGGGGGTAGCTGGGGCATCAATACACAATGGGAAAAACAAACAGCAAACCAGTGTGGAAAGCATTTTGGATGTGGGTGTCAGTGTCGCAGAGCCTGATGTGTGTGTGTTTGAGTGTAGGTGTGGCAGAGCCTGTCCTGGTTTGTGTGTGTGTTTGGATATCGGTGTGGCAGAGCCTGTCCTGGTGTGTGTGTGTGTTTGGGTGTCGGTGTGGCAGAGCCTGTCCTGGTGTGTGTGTGTGTGTTTGGGTGTCGGTGTGGCAGAGCCTGTCCTGGTGTGTGTGTGTTTGGGTGTCGTTGTGGCAGAGCCTGTCCTGGTGTGTGTGTCTGGGTGTCGTTGTGGCAGAGCCTGTCCTGGTGTGTGTGTTTGGGTGTCGGTGTTGCAGAGCTTGTACTGGTGTGTGTGTTTGGGTGTTGGTGTTGCAGAGCTTGTACTGGTGTCAGGGCGGGCTGTTTGGGGACAGAATTGGCTAATGCTGGGCTGTTTGGGGACAAAGTTGCTCACTCTGGACTGTAATTTGTTAATGTTATCTTGGTGCTGGTCGGGTTCTATGTGGGCAGTGTGGACACCAGGGCTGGCTTTGGGGGTGTGCATCCTGTGATCTATGCCTGTAATTTAGGGGGTTTTATCTATACCTTTAATGCTAAGTTGTTATGTGATTTCCAGTTGATCTGTTCCTGCAAAGTTGGGTTTGTGTGTTATTCTGCTATGCTATGTTTCCATACATTTATGTATACCTGCAAATAGAGGGTTTGTATTTCTTATTCAGTTGATCTATACATGCATGTGCTGTTTACATGTGTTGTCTTTTTGATCTGTACCTGAACTACAGGGAGTAAGTAAAACAGCGGTGTGGCTTAGTGAATGAGGGACAAAGGGACTCTGAGGATAATTACAGGCAGGGGCCCAAGGAAATACCTAGGGTCCAATTTTTCCATATTTAAATTTTATTTTGTTACAAAGATTAGCTGTTTTTTAATGTATTAAACATAATTTTTTTTTTACTCCCAGTCCCATCACATTACATCAATATGCGTTCGAAAATCAGGAAAAGATGGGCATGGATGGTGTGCTGATTCAGTGGCGCAACGGGCCACTTGACTAGACTTGCACCCCAGGCCTTAGGCTGCCAGCCCTCCCCTGCAGTATATAGATATATATATATATATATAATATACGCCTGTGTATGTAATCTCATCCACTACATAGTGTGTCCCTAATATAAATATATATATATATATATATAATATACGCCTGTGTATGTAATCTCATCCACTACATAGTGTGTCCCTAATAGACTCTCTCTTACCCTCACCCTCCCTCAATTTTCTTTTGCTGCTCGCACATGCGTAAGCCTGTCCTGCGTTGAACTACGGGGTCATGTTTCCTCGCTTTAGGTGGCCCGCTGCATTTCTACTCCCTAAGCTGGTCCAAAATTGTTCACAAAGGACTGGACCAACCTGGTTCGGCCAGGACTAGCTCTTTGTGAACAATTTAGGACCAGCCCTGTGTACCAGTGTAGCACACCCCTGATGAGTGGAACCCAGGGTAGACCCACCCCCTAATTATGCCACTACCCAGAATGTATGTTTTCCAGAGAGGTAGATGTTAATTATTAAATGTGCCTTCTATTACAAAAATGTAACCTAGCCCTTTTAATTACTACTTCTTTAGTCCTTCTTACTAAATTTAATCTTGTATGATAAAATGACACATAGTCTAGGAGTTGAAGTTTGCCTTCTTCTTCTACATGAAACCCTACATCAGAGCATTAGTGATTCTTTAGATGCAGGAAATATACAATTAAGTTCTGATATGCAGTTTATGATTACTTTTTATAGACTAATCAGTTAGTCTGAATACCTTTTGGTATTTAGCATTATCAGTACAAAAAGGTGGAAGCTGAAGGGTTACTTGAAAATCGGGCTGGTAAAATTCAGTTTACGTAGCATGCCAATGTCAACCTGGAGTTTGTACATTTGTTCATTCATTAAACTTGGGAGCTAACTGTATTCCATCTGTCTCTGCAAAATGTTATGTTTTCAAGCCAGTTCAATACAGACAAATTGCAGAGACAAAATGCAGTACACGCTCACCCCATATGCCCTGTTTTTGCAGTATTACATTTATTCTGGCAGAAAAAAACAGTACATTTCCTGACTGTGGTGTAGCAACATTTGCGACTTTATCCTATAAGTATAAAAATATATTCTCTTTTAACGGTCGATTAACCAATGAATGTAGCTATAGGGGTCATCATTGTTACTGAAACAAGATGAACAGTGTTGTATGCCAGCTCATCCTTCATAGACTTCTTTAACAGGCGCTGCATGCCTTTACGATACGACACGCCGGCATATGATGTCACGTCCATGTGCTCCATTTCTTAAAGACGCGCAGCATTTTATTGTACTTGTACCCGAATATAGGCCGCACCCTAAAAGGTTGGTGCTTTTTTAAAGAAAACGTTTTTGTAATAGATATGCTGCCACTCTGTCCCCCCCCCGAGATATGCTGCTACTCTGTCCCCCCCATATATGCTGCACTCTGTCCTCCCCCCCTCGAGATATGCTGCCACTCTGCCCCCCCCCCTCCTTACCAGAGCAGACTCCCCGGTGTCTTGCGGGGCCGGCGGGGGACATCTATGCAATATGCGTATACAACTCCCGGTGCCGGCACTCAGCTGAAGTGCCGGCACCGGAAGTTGTATATGCGTATTGCGTAGATGTCCCCCGCCGGCCCCGCAAGACACCCGGGAGTCTGCTCTGGTAAGTCTTGGGGGCAGAGGTAAAACGCATCGTTTGGACGTTCACCGGCTGCGGCGATGCGCGTAAACAACCTCCGCTGCCGGCACGTCTGCACGATGTGCTTTAACAATCTCCCTTGCCGGGACTCCCCTCGTGGGAGATTGTTAAAGCACATTGTGCAGACGTGCCGGCAGCGGAGGTTGTTTACGCGCGCATCGCTGCAGCCGGTGAACGTCTGCGCAATGCGCTTAGACAATCTCCCGTGCCGGGACTCCCCCCGTGGAAAGTGCCGGCAGGGGAGGCTGTCTCCACGTATCAGAGAGTAGGATATGGGTCCCCTGCACCACTGCAGGGGATCTGTATCCTAACCCTGCAGCGCTAGACCCCGAATATAGGCCGCACACCCCACTTTAAAGACTTAAAGTGGGGGGAAAAAAGTGCAGCCTATATTCGGGCCAATACGGTAATTGTAAACCATCTTTAAAGCTCTGACAAAAATTATACAATTTGTAATAGTATCCAGTTAATGCTGTAAATATTAATAACACTAAGATAATACAATGTAATATATGAAGCGCCTCATATCTTCTCATTGGAGTAAAAAACTCAGGTAAAATGCTATGCAATAAGCTATGCATCATTAATTGAATCAGTAACAGTGACAAAAATAGTGCAAAGTAATCTAAATTATAGATATGCATGATATTAAGCATTAGACCTTATTATTTAAAGCTCAAGAGTGATTTGGTATCATTCAGTGACTGCCAGGAAAATTATGCATATTTAATTATATTTTCTATGTGTATTCAAACAAAAATTGATAGTGTTAATTAGCCTCTACATGCTTTAAAAAGCATAGTTTCAAAACTTACAGAAGGAGTATGTCAGTGCCCCTAGATTTGTAAACAAAAATGGGTTAATTACGCAATATACTGTATAGCTTGGGATCCACAAATGCTGTTCCATTCAAATGCTTTCGAAACATAAAAATGCAAAATTCAGCCAGTATGTCTCCAAATCATGTCACAACAACACAAGCGCATAACATTTATTGTTTCATTACAGATGATGTGAGGTGTATTTGCTAACCTTGGAGTTTGCTGATGAGGTGAACCTCTAAAATAACAAATTTCACCATCGCAGTAAACTTCTCCTTTATGAAGGGCTGAGATGGCCCTGCATAAAGCATAGTTAATTGCAAATGTTTTTGGGAAATGTAACTATGCAGTTTTTTGGAGGCAGGAGAACTTGAAATAGATTTATCCCTGTCGTTGTTTAGATTGTCCTGAACCAACCTAGTTATGTAGGATAGAAAATTGAATTATTCAAAATACCCCCCCTGTCTTTTGATCAGAAAATGTCAAAATAAGAACTCTATACAAATATTTGCTGGTTTGTTGTCCCAAGAAAAAGAGAAATTTAAAAATAGTTTTCAATTGAGCTGTCATCTAATTCCTTTTTCAAATATCATTATACCGCAAGTAGGATATTCAGATAACCAGGAAAAATAAAAAATACCAAATATTATAGATGGGTAAGCCAGAGTTTCAAGCCCAGAACTTCACTGGACCTTCAACACAATAAGATAAAGAGGAATAGACTACATTGGAGCCAGCTCAAATTGTCTCTTGTGAGGCATGCCCACCTCTAATATATCCCCATGAACAAAACATCATCATACCTGGGAATCTCTCTGACGTCGGTGGGCGGTCCCGCTGACGTCGGTGGGTGGTCCTGCTGATGTCGGGGGCGTTCCCACTGATGTCGGGGGGAACACCCCCATGTAAAGGAAAAAAATGAGCAGGGATCGGGGTGCGTCAGCACCCTGCTTCCGCGACCCGGAGGATTTGGGTCTTGAACCCGGAGGAGCAGCGCTCACCCGGCAATGACCCGGAGAGTTCCCAGGTATGAACATCATTAATGACTTTAATTAATTAATATAAGTAGATGGACTGCCAACTGTTATGGAATGACCTATGTGGGAACAAACTAAAAATGTATTTCACAGAGCATGCTTGCACAATTGATTTCCCTTGTGTTATTATCATGTGTATGGGAAAAAAAAGAAAACAAAATATAAAATTCTAGAGGAAGCCAGCAGTATACAATGACTAACAGAATAAAACACTATGAAATGTGCACTGCTGCAACAATGCTTAATAGTCATGGTGCATTAATCAAATGATTGTGTAAACACGTTAGCCTGGAGTCTGCTATGCGAAAGCTTCCAGAAAGTAGTTCTGGAGGCTAGAATTCCAATAAGCTGGGGTTGAATTGTTCTGAGATCAGTCTCACAAAACGGTTTTTTAAATTTTGAGTAATTATTCAACAAAATGCTGTTTAGAAGAATACATCTGGACAATACGGTATGTAGACATTCTACATACAGTGGATATAAAAAGTCTACACTCTCCTGTTAAAATGCCAGGTTCTTGTGATGTTAAAGAATGAGACAAAGATAAATCATGTCAGAACCTTTTCCACCTTTAATGTGATCTATAATGTGAAGAATTTAGTTGCAAAACAAGCTGGGGGGGGACTCACAATAACCTGGTTTCATAAGTGTGCACACCCTCTTATAACTGTGGCTGTGTTCAGAATTAACCAATTACATTCAAACGCATGTAAAATAGAAGTCATTAAACACCTGCCATCATTTATAGTGACTCCGATTAATCACAAATAAAGTTCAGCTGTTCTAGTAGGATTTACTTGACATTTGCTTAGTTGCATCTCAGAGCAAAAGTCATGGTCAGCAGAGAGCTTCCAAAGCATCAGAGGGATCTCTTTGTTGAAAGATATCAGTCAGGAGAAAGGTACAAAAGAATTTCCAAAGCATTAGATCTACCATGGAACACAGTGGAGAAAGTCATCATTTTGACCAGGTACAAGCCATGGTACAAAATGGGGTGTATTTAGGTCTCAAAATGGCTTTTACCCCTGCAAATTGGGAAAACACAGCCAAAGAGAGTAAGATGATTAAGGTGTATCATACTTTATTGTGTGTGTTGTGCAAATATGGGTCTCCATCCCACTTTCAGGGTGAGCTCAATAAAGAGTCAAGGCCAAGTTTTCTATTATGGTGAGCCCTTATGTGGTACAGGTAATTAGGCTCACCTGTTGCCTGTTTGTATGTAGCTTTATAGTTGAACAGGTCAATGGGGCTATTATGGACCTTCGCAGCTAGTGAAGAGGCTGACAAACTGAGAGCTCATTCTAAGTCACGATAAACAGGCATTTGGGTGCCTGGAAGCAACTTAATTTATCCAAAAGACTGCCTGGTTACCAATGATCCCAGACAGACCCACACCACCAAGACCAGCTTTGTACATGTATATGTGAAATAAATACATGTCCAATTTAAAAACAACCAAACATAACAGTATGTTGCTCTACAGGGTTAATATACTTAGAAAACAGATTTTTCTGGAATGAATTCAAGAATATTGCCATGGTAAAAAAGGCTCAAAGCTGTGCAACCTCTTACCTTTCCCCAGAATTGTTACGCATTTTTGTTTTATTTGTAACGCTGTTCTTTCTGAGGCCTTACCAAACAAACAATATCTTCTCTTGTGCCAGGCAATATGGCTGAACAAACCTCCCAGCTATACTGTTCTGTTTCTTCATCACATACAGCATCAATCTTAATTTACAACTTGTCATTTTTTCCAGTGTCTGTTATTTGTACTGTGTTGTAGAAAATGTTGATTCAACAGCAGGCCGAAGTCTTCAAAGATTGCCAAACTAAAACAAGACTCAACCAGGGGAACAGACAAACCGGGAATAAAGTTCAGTAAAAATAAAGTATGAAGTAAGGGTTATTTATGAACGCATCCCTGCTGTAAGACTGATATTGCCTTTAAGAAAAAAGGTCCAATGGCATAACAAATATACTGTAAGGGTTGTCAGCTGGGAAGGAGACCCAAAGCCAGGTTAATAAAATATTATATTCAACCAAAAACAAATACAAATATTTCAGCAAAATGAAGTTATTTTGGTGATTTACCTTTCTCGCTATTTATTTTGAGTGGTCAACACCTGCAAATTTCTTCAACAAATCATTGAGCTAAGTAAAAAGGTGAAGAAATCTCACTGATTTAACCATACATTACACAGGGCCAGCCATACTACTTCTGCAGCAGAAGCTCACTGGGATTTGGACATGTATGTGTATAAAATGTTATGGGGCTATGTTGCTTTCAACAATATTTTTGTTTAGCACAGATATTGTCACTATTAGCTTGGAACTTCCCAGGGTAGGCTACCTTAAGCTCTCCAGGAGTAGTGACATAAAGTGTTGAAGCTACCTGCATGAAAGGGTGGGGCTACTTGCTCATAGGTGGAGGTGGCTTTAGCCTTTAGATGTTGGGGAGTTGACTGAGAGTTGGTATGACAAAACACTGGCATAGATGATCACTTTCTTTCTTTTGGACTCCATATTTCAATGTAGCATAAATTGGAAACAGAGAAAATATACTGCGAAACAGCCCCATACCTCTGTGGAAATGTATTCACTTGGGTTAGAGTAGAATATATAGTACACTGCTCAATAAACACACATGCAGTGTTTCCCACTTCCCCTTGGCTTGAGTGCGCTTACATATACATTATATGGACAACGTATTGGGACACCTGAACATTACAGCTCCCACTCTTTTGGGAAGGCTTTCCACAAGATATTTGAGTGTTTCTGGGAGAATTGCTACCCATTCATCCAGTAGAGCATTTGTGGGGTCAGGCACTGATGTTGGATATGCCTGAATGCCTGGTTCGCAATCTCCGTTCCAATTTATCTGAAAGGGGTTTGATGAGGTTGAAGTCAGGGGTCTATGTGGCCAGTCAAGTTGCTCCACACCAAAATCATCAAACCACGTCTCTAGATGGACCTTGCCTTGTGCATCACTATATGGACAAAAATATTTTCCACCTCAATACATAGAAAACTTTGGAATCAATAGTAAATAATACACATACCTCATACAAATAGCAGTCATGACAAGTACAAAACAATATTTGTTATATTATGTCAGTGGAGATGGGGACATAGAAAGAAGAGAGAAAAGAGGAGCAAGAAGATGCAAGACATGGAAGCGGTGCTGCAAGACACAGAAGCGTAAGTGGTTGGCAGAGTAGGTAGGGAGATATTTAGAGAGCATGAGAGAGAGGGAATGAAAATGAGAGTCAGAGAGTGAGTGAGAGTAAATGTGGGCATTGAACAACAAACTTTAATTATGCTAATTATTATACTAGCTGTAATATCATCGATATGGCTCAGCTAGTGTAATAATTAGCATAATTTATTAATGTGATCCATATATTTTATTTTCTAACAATGGGTTAATTTGTATTCCATAATGCATAGTGGACATCACAAGCTAGTGTCTGATGTATTTGTAAGTCAAAACTCCTGCTTATTATATCCGCCAGTCCCATAATAAATCATAATAGAACATTTACTAATGCTTTTGTAATTCTAGAACCCATCATTTTTGGAAAATGTTATGCTGAATTTCATTTAATCGGAACCTCTTATATCATACGTTCATTAATTATACAAGATCTTACTAGGTGAGGTTAAATTTGCAAGCAGTGCAATATAGTGATATGATACATTATTTTTACAAAATCAATTACACATCATAACGTATCTATTGATAAGGCAATTAACTTAAAAGAACACATTGTCAAAATGTATAAGGACAAAAGAAACTGTCCAGCTGCACTCATTAAATAAAAAGGAACAGTTCCCGGCTTTGCATACTAAGGTGTTTTTGTAAAAAAAAAAATACATAATTCAACAGATACAAAATACACTATTTTTTTACACTATTGCCCAGTATAGTGTAAATGTTGTTGCCTCAGGAGAGAAAACAACAACATTTCTGGCTACTTAGGCTGGGTTTCTATTTTGATCTGGATGAATTTGTTGATTGCTTTGGCCAGGTTTTCAGTTTATACTTCTATTCAGAGTTCAGGGAAATAAAATCATGGCAATATTTTTCAGATCTAAACAATGTACTTTATCTGACCAAAGGTGTAGGGACGTCTAACCATCACACCTTTTTTTATGGAATCTGAGTACTAGGAAGAGCATATAGCTATTGGATACCTAATATACAGCAGGAATTTTAAGGAACTTGGCAGAATTAGATGTAATAGTCAGCTCACTGGTCGCATGAAACCATAAAAAGCTAGGAACATAGCAGCTTTGATAACAATATTTGTGCTAGGTTCAAATAGATTGGAATCAAGACTGTTAACCAAAGCCCCAAAGACTTTACTGTTGATAGGTATTTGACTATTTTTTGCAGAGATGGGAAGTAATCTGGAAGGCTTTGTTGAGGAACAACATTGATATATGGTGTTGCACCCCAGTAATGTATAGCTTAATGGTACTATAAGATTATACTGTAGAGTTACACAAGGACACAAAGCATAACAGGGTACTGACACAACATATATCTGATGAGGGATCATTTGAAAAACCTACAAAATAGGGACCATGCTCTATCATAGGATTTAACTTTGTTGTTAGACAAAGCCCTATGAGTCCCCAGGATATGAGAACATACAAAGGTGAACTTATGATAAACTCACAGCCAGGTTAATTTGGGCATGACCTACATAATATGAACAGAGGATGACTTGTGTGACATTTCAAGGTATTGTAACTTGTACTTATAGTATCTTAATACGTAGATGAGAAGATAGGTACAACTCTTTGTAACAGTTTGATATCAATGAATGTGGCAAGTCCTTATATATTTTTACAAAGAACCAAAAAGTTTTTCAACTTGCATACTCTTAAGAATTTAGCAGATTTATTCACAAACAGACTTACTGTTTAAATGTCCTCATTAACCAATTTCCCAGAAAAGCGCAAGTAAAATCAATGAACACAAAGTCCTAAGAACCACTGGAAAAAATTATATACATTAGCTATATAACTTAAATGACTTTGTAATATATAATATAAATTGTACAATGAAAGGTTCCCCTTTTTGTCTTAGACAAAGCAGTAATTCAGAACAATTGCTTTGAAGTGTGTATGTGGTAACTGCCTAGTCATTTCTCTTCATGCTGCTATATTGGTTAGCAGTTAACATCTTACAGCTTACTGGAGATGAACTAATTTAGGTCTCCATTAAAATGGCACATCTACTTAACAACGTTTGGTTTTCAAATAGTGCAGAAAGTTGCATCTTGTTACTTGTCTCCCATGACTTGTCTTCTAAATAACAAATTTGCAAAAGTATTGACGCTTAGGCTGCTTGATCACTGAACACCTCCAGTATCAGTATTTGGATTAAGGTGAAAGTGACATTTCATTTCAATTTCCTCACAATTTATACCACACTAACCATAACCTTCAGTGCAATCTTGGAAAAAATAGTAACAATTCTACAATAGTATTACATTCTATGACCACTGTTTGCTATAGACTTATGGTACTCAAATTGTTGTGACATGTTAACAAGCGACGTTATCTCTACTACCTAACATTTTACGTTATAACATTACACAATATGTAACAAATAGATGTATGCAATGCAATACAGTAACCTAGGAAAAGAGATATAGAACTTTTTTGTGATATTTGCTGGGCACTTTAGGACTCAAATTCAATTAATCATTTAATAGTCTATCACAGAAATTATTTATAGTGACTTGGCAATTATTACTTTTTAGGATGTGAGGAAATGCAGATTAAAATCACCTTTTATTTTATCCGAGATGAAAAACACTAAACAAAATGATCAAATATTGTTCAGCTGAAATAGAATATAATTATTATTGTTATTATTACCTTTTATTTATATAGCACCAATAATTTATGCAGCGCTTAATACAATACATATATTCAAGGGGAATGACAAGACTAGAATTGACAGACTAAGACAAAGCAATAGCTCGTTTGAGCAGGGCCCTCCTCACCTGTTGTCTCTGTAAGTCAAATTTTTATGACTTGTTATGTCTTGTCTACCCGTTGTACAGCGCTACGGGAATTTGATGGCGCTATATAAAACAATAAATAATAATAACATAGTGCCACAAATTTGGAAGCATACAATTGTCTAAAATGTTTTTGTATGCTGTAGCCAAACCCAGCTTCATGCATCAGACTTCCAGATAGTGAGGCATGTTTCCACTGCTCCAGAGTCCAGTGGACGTGTTACACCACGCTTGGCATTATACATCTTCAGCACTCTTCAGCTTGTGTGCGGCTGCTAGGCCATGGAAACCCATTTCATGAAGTTCTCGAGGCACAGTGCTTGTGTCGATGTTCCTTCCGGGGGCAGTTTAGAACTACTGTAGTGAGGAATGCTACAGAGGACAGATTTTTACATCTATCACTTTCTAGCTGAGATGTTACTCTTTTACACCTCCACCTCACAATAATGGCAATTACAGTGGACCAGGGCAAATCTAGCAGCAATGTCCTTTTAACCTTTGGGCCCAGCCTATGCCTGACCTAGGGCAGCATCCCCAGATGCTTCTGCTTCCCTGGTCAGTGTCTCCAGTACAATCAAAGGAGGGCAGCACCTTTAAGAAACAGAGCACAGGGATATGATCTCTGAATTTAGTGGTGAGTGATCTTAAAGGTGAGTGATATTAAAAGGAAACTCAAGGCATCATATACACTTTAATTCATATGTTAGCTGAGAGGTCTCTTCAAATGTGCCTCTTGCAAATGCATGTGTCCCTTTGCTTGCAATTTTTCAACCAAACACACCTCCTTGCATGTGATATTCTTACTACCAGGCAGCTCCAGTGAACTGTGGGTGGGGGTCCATTAGGACCTCTGTGTGTATGAGTGGAAAGCACTCACATTGATTTAAGCTTTCCAGCCCCTGATTGATGCTTCAGGCAGCCACTAAGTGGGAAGAATTCTCAGGCCATGGCCATATAGTGTGACGGAATCCTCAATCTGGTTTTTAATAGTATTTGATGTGTGTGGATGTTCAAAGTCACATGAGACCCTCGTATATACTATTGCCATGTATATCCAGCCAGTGGCAGCACATAACAGCACTGGATCTGCCACATGATCAGCAATGTTATGAGATCCACACCTGCTTTGCCAGATGGCTCTTCAAGGCCTGGCTCCCTGTTGTATGTAATTGTAAAAATTCTGTCTGCATTTAAATGCCACACTTTAACAACATATGTGAGACATAAATAAAAACATTAGTAGCCTTTGGCAGTGGTAGAAGATAAAATTCAAGCATACATGGAACAGCTGTATGTATATTCTGAATACTGTCCAAGGACCATGTAGGATTTCAGATCTTACATCAGAAAAAATTAAACTACATTGGCTGAATACTTTTTTATTTGCCATTAAATTATATGTTTATGAACAAATAACACAAAAAATAGAACATTTATTTGAATTCCTAAAATAGGATTATTCAGGATATACAATCTCTTTTTTTTTAAGAAATAAGCTTTAGTGCCCTTTAGATAAGTATATATGTAGGGACAGGAACACTTGGATGGACTGGTAACTATTTTAGGAATATTTATGAGGCGCCTTGTCTCCCTATGTTCCCCACTCTCTAAAGTCAAGAGGCTGCTTGTTATCCACCTTTGTTGGATTACTTTTTACCAAATTAATAATAATGTTTCTCTTATCACTTATACATAAGCTGTCTTAATCATGGAGCAGGAAGCAGGAGTTGAAAGCAGCTGTAAACCCTTCCGAGTTTTACTGCTGTGTTTCCCACTTTCTCCATTCTTCAAAATGCATAGATCTCGACAGCTGATGAGTTTTTTGGAGCCTATCTAGTCTGGCCCTTTTCTTCTTGCTTTTGCGCTAAACATTCATACCTTATTTGCTTCCCAGTCATTATTTGTATCCAGGATGGTATGGTAAATAGTTTCACTCATAGTTTAATTACAATTCCCACCATTCTTTTGCACTGCATCTAATAATAAGTATTCAGATGTATCTTTTGTTAATAATACAGCATATCTAAATGTAAACACAACTGTCACCTACCTGCAAAGAACGGGGAGACCTCCCGCTTCTAACACACACAGCAGCCAGAGCCGCTGCAAAGAAGGGGGAGACCTCCTGCCACCTTGCAGCAGCTGCAACCGCTGAATAGAAGAGGGAGATCCCTCTCCATCTTTTGTTGATAAATTATTTTGGGGGGGTAATGTTATGTGATGGTGATGGGGAGTTGTATGACCATAACTTTGTAGCTGTGGACATTATTTTCCCATTAATATGTGTTTTTGTTTCTTTATTGAGAGTTGGCTGCAAGGTCCTGAAGGTCCATGGGCACATATACAAATTCACTTTAATGGGCCTCTACCAAAAAAAACATGGTGGTTACACACATTGTCTAGTGGTTATCAATAGACATGTTCAAATGGGCTAAAATGATTTGAGGATCGGGGCGATGACATCAAAGCAAGCAATGCCATATTGGCCTGAGGGCAAAATAATGGCGCTTTAGGAAACTTTTTTCCCCCGCTTGGAGGATGGGGTAGAGGACGTCACCGCAAGTGTTGCCATTTTGGTGAAAGCAGGCTTATGTATGTAGAGATGCAGATAAATAGAGCATATTAAAGATTTAAGAGGAGTGACCATGTGCAGAAATATGTGATCTTGGCATGTTTACGCATCATAGGGTGCGATGACCCATTAAGGCTCTTCATACCAACAAGAAGCAATAACGCAGCACAAGAAACCAAGAGTGGACTAAACCTAGCTAGATCTCTGTGCTCGTTTTTTGGGTTCTTTTTTGTTCCACCTGATAACTTGCCATTTATTTTTAGATTGCCTGCCTGTTTTACCTTGCTTGTTGTACTCTGTAACCATTTACTACCTGACACTTTGGTACAGTGTATTTATACTTTATTTGAAGAGTTACATGTGGCTTTGCCATTGGTTACGTTGTGACACTTGAAACAGCTCAATAGTGATGTTATAATGAATATGTTCTTGTTTGTTTGTGATCAGGCTATTCTGAGTTTCACTGTCTCTATCCTGTGCTCCGTCCTTTTTTGGGAAGAGAATGAGGAAGCAAGTGTTTTTTTCTCTCTCTTTCGGAAATTAACATGAAATGACCTTTAGTTAAACAACATGTGTTTACAACTATCTCGACTATGATAAAAAAAGAAAAATATTCAGCTATTGATTGTGGACCATCTACCTAACTTAATGGCTCATTAACATATGTTTCTTCGGAGAAATAACAGGCGACTGCACCTTTAAGTATTTAAGCTTTCAGATAATTTTGGTTATGTTTAAGTTATGGCTGTTTAGATTACACTTTGTATGTTTGTGTGGGTAATTAGTCTACAATGATTCTATGGTGATTATTCTTCAGTATACTTCATTTGTATATTTGAATTACTGATGATGAATATAGGTTACACTTAAGAGTATTTGCAGAGTTATACAAACTAAAAGAATAGAGGCAATGCTATCTGTGGATTTTAAAATATTTATTTGTCCTTTTTGATTCATTATTGTCAAGACCAGAGAAGCATAGCCACTGTTTCCAGTATTATAGTGTGCGAGATAAGACCAAAAGAGGGTTATGGCCAACATAGTTACAAATCCTCATTGAGGTGGTTGCAAGCACTAGAATTTTCAGATTTACAAGTTAAAGTTGTTTTTTTCTATGTTGTTTTGTAGCTTGGCAGCCCAGAATGAAGTGTCTAATATGTAGAAAACACTTATATTTATATGTACCAAGACCTAACAATTACAACAGTGACATTCATTTTATTGATAATTCTGCTAGGGCATTGCCTTGTGGAATGGGGCTGTCATTGAACCTTCAAGAAAAAGTATTTCCCAGTTTACCATCCTTTGAGACCAGTTTTTTTTGTACCACTAGAAATCAAAACCATTGAGCTTATATTGTGTGGGTTCACACACACATATATATACACTATATGAACCAAAGTATTGTGACGCATGATTATTACACCAAGAGGGGCATTCCAAATACATAGACATTAATATGTAGTTGGTCCCCCTTTGCAGCTATAACACCTTCCACTCTTCCGGGAAGGCTTTCCACAAGCCTTTTTGGAGTGTTTTTGTGGGAATTTTTGCCCATTCATCCAGTAAAGCATTTTGAGAGATTAGGCACTGATGTTGATGAATAGGCCTGGCTTGCAATCTCCGTTCCAGTTAACCTCAAAGGTGTTCCATGGGGTTGAGGTCAGGGCTCTGTGGAGACCAGTCATGTTCTTCCACGCCAAACTCACCCAACCATGTTTTTATATACAAATTCAAAAGTATGTGCTCTTTGACTTAATAAATAAAAGGAGACAGAGAAAAGGCAAGATGAAGATGGAGGGAGGGAGTGCCCTTCCTTGCACCTTTTCTAGTTCCATAATGTCCTTTTTAAGGACCGGTGCCCAGAATTGTACCGCATATTCAAGGGGAGATCTTACCATTGACCTGTAAAGAGGCAAGCTGATATCCTCCTCACGTGAATCAATACCTCGTTTTATGCATGCCAAAACCTTATTGGCCCTTGCAGCTGCTTGCTGGCATTGCGCACTGTTGTCAAGTCTGTTGTCTACCATTATTACTAAATCCTTCTCATTGGTAGTTTTCCCCAAGGAAATTCCATTCATAGTATAGGTTGCATTTTTATTATTTTTAGCATAATGCATAACTTTGCATGTATCTATTGCTTCCATTGCATACACATAAGACTTATATGTAAATGTATATATGCCGATCATGTAATTGTGTCTGCAAACCCCATAAACAAGACAAGAACTGTTTGTCGCATGTTTAACTGCTTCATGGAACATTGATTAACTTACTCAGTCTTTGCCAACACAGTGCCTGGTTTACTTTATTACTTCCTCTTGATCTATTCCTTATAGCCAAAGCATTTTAAGTGTCTTCTAAACAGAAATTAATTTGACAAAGCAATAGGGGAAGGAGGGTGTTTAAGGTGCACAACTCCTTTCTAGCAGTGGGTCCTCATAGCCATCCTTCCATATGTGCACAGGTAGCTGTGTCTACAAAAGTCTGCTTTTTACTGGCTTCTTAAAAGCGCCATTTAACCTAATCTGCTTACTTTTATAACTAAACACATTGTTAGAAACATCATTTCTATTCCCATTGAATATCCAAACCTTTCCCATAAATAAGCAGGATGGTTTGTGTCTTTATCAAAACTTTGGAGGAAAGGCTAAAACTACGGTAAAGTTTATTTGCTTAAAATCCTAGAGAGCATTTAAAGTCAACTGGTGCTGGCTTGGCAAACTGCTTGCCTGGGCCAGGTCACCTACCCCTGCATGTAAGATATCTATAAGCAAAAATATGATTAAGAAATACCTATAAAATAATAATGTTAGGCTGCTTCCTATAATGTTACTGTACTGATTTTTGCAAATATCAGAATATGATATAGTCCTAAGTCTCATACTGTAGGTGGGAGTATTTACTTATAAGCACTTTCCACGGCAAAGCAAATTTTAAGAATTCACATAAAAACATTTTTGAGGTAGTCCTATGCCCCAGGACACAGCTAAACAGAAGAGATTAATGCAAAGTACATCTCTGTGTCAGAACCCTCATGAAATTAAGCACAGTATAACTGTGAATAGTTATTAACACTATGAAATAAAGTACTTAGCTGCACCTCCTCTGCTGATACATTAAATCATACTTCAAATACTCAATTAATAGGCATTTACATAGCCATTAATATGTATTTCTGCAGGCCAACTACAGAGCGAGTTTAGCTAATTAATATTTGTTTTACTAATGTTGCTGGTATTATTTCAAGTCAATATAAACAAATGTTGACATACTAATGTTACTGCATATTTTACAGGGATCTGTGATTATCCTTAATTAATTGTTATTATACATAATACACTTGGCCTTGATTCTATGTGTATCCTAACAAATAGGTGTAGCAAAACTGTAATTGAAGAAAAAACAGATTAAAAAAAATTAATATGTGAAATTGTTTAGTGCTGAAAAGTTGCTGCAAACAAAACTTAGTGTTGTTCAAGCGGGGCCGTATCTAGAAACCGCAGGGCCCTAGTGCAAGAATTGCACCCCTTGCAACATACTGTATGTAAACACGGTTTGCAATAGTATTTTTGTGTGTTTTTTTTTTTTTTTTACCCACACATATTCTACATTAGGTCTGAATTTACAACGCCTTGTATATGTCACTGTCAAACAACACACTAATATGTGTTCATTAGCATCGACTGAGAACAGTGATACCCCCCATGGGTTTATTGGGTTGTTTGGGGGCTAAAAGGCTGCATTTGGGACATGTGCATTTTTTGGAAATTTGAGATGTGATCATCCTGCTTCATGTTATTTGGGACATCGTCAAACCCGACCAATTCAATTTACATCAAATTATACATTTTTTTAAAACAAGACACCATATGGGCCAATATTTTAACTCTTTCCATGCATGAATTGTATGTATAGAGCTAATTTTAGGACTTGCTTATAAAAATCAACATATAGATATATGTAATTTTTTTTATTATTATTATTTATTTTTGACTCTCCGAAGCGGTCACAGTGCATCCTGGGGTGGGTGTTCGGTGTCGCTGACTGCTTCGCTATTGAGGCATATTGAGGCATCATAGATCGCTTTCTACACCCATTTAAAGTCATGACGTGCCAGGCAAGTCAATTGTCATTAACTGTCTATTTTTTCATGAGGCACGTCAAGGTAGAAAAACATTTGCTACATAGGTTTGATGTAGTTTGTTTATAGTTTTTATACTATGTTATGCTTATTTTGTTTCCTGTTAAATTATTTTTGAAAAAGTGATAAGGCACCATGTGTATGCACAATATCTTTCACTGATAGCCAAGCCAAGGTATAAACACACTGCTTGTAGGTAACCTTGAATTCTTGATTTACAAGCAACCATGATAAAAGAAAAGACATATAAAACCTTCATTTTTCCCATATATGTGTAAACAAATCATAAAAATAAGAAGGCTTGGAAGAAAGCTTTAATTTTATGTCAAATTCTGTACTGAACATACAATATGAAGATGTTAGAATCTCTGTACAAAAATGTATTATGGTTGAATGAGGTGTAAAACTAATCAATTACCCAGTAAAGTCTGCCAAAGCACTGCGGCAGTGATTAGGTTAAAACAATTGTAATAATCTTGGGTTCAATTATAACCAGTTCATGAACCAAACAGTTGAGCTTGATTTGAAATTAGTGCTCAAAAAGCCAAATTTTAGTTTTGCATTGTTATGAGTGAGGGGGCAACACACTATTTGCCATCAATAGTGACAACAAAGGTGCTTACATGTTTAACATTACAGGAAAGCATTCTCTAAACATCAATTATACAGTTATCAGGAAATTTCTTTAAGTGCCATTGTGTTAATGTGGTCTTCTTCCCAGGAGACAGTCTAGCAGGAGGTTGAAAGAACAGCTGCTTCTACAGACAGTAGCAAACATCAGACTTTGTTCTCTGTAGGGGAAAACTTTTGCACAAAGCAGCTGGCTCACGTTACAATGAAACAAGAACAGCAGCTCTCTGTATCGTATCCACACTATGCTATGAAAAGCATGTATCCCTAAGTAGGTAGCACAGACGGCAGCCCATGTGCCAGCCAACATGCATTGTTAAAAGACTGGGAGATATTTATTTCTCCTCATCTAGTAACCATGCCTCCTAAACAGTACCCACCTGTTCTGAAGCACATCTAGTCATTACAGTTCTCCCTTCCTCAGACTGTTTAGAAAACACAATCAAACAGGATGTTCAAAGCACATGGTTAAGAGTCTCAATTCTTCCAAGTATATGGGCATCATATGCCTTAGAGAAATAACAGTGCTTGGGCTTGAAAATGAGGTGCGTGTATTCTCTTCGAAGCTAATGACAAATTAATGTGTGGGTTTAATATTGCAAAAACCAACAGTGCACTATATTTAACAAAATGCCTCCATAAAACTAACTTTGGACTGCAAGGTTGCTTCTGAGAAATTACGTTTTCCATGGCCAACTTTGCTGTTTGCTATACATTACAGAATTGTATGCATTTCATTGAACACTGGGCACCTTATTGTGACAAGTATATGAAAAGGTCATGAAGAACCAGCTGTGCACAGCTGCCCCTATGACTCTGCCTCATCACCTCAATAAGCATTGCTAGGTCCAATTTTTAAAACATAGATTGGACAAAGGGACCTTTGGTCTGCCAAAGTGGGCAATTCATCTAGCATTTCATCACATAGTACATTCTTAATTAAGCCCGCACAAAAGGCATTGGCTTAGTGGGGTATACTGTACAGTAAAACATTATGATGCACAGACAGAACTGGTAACATTACAGACAGTGATGTTTATAAAAGATTTCTATTTCCAAAGATGTTGTCAGGATCCACAAAATTCTTGACCGACTTGAGCATTCCAATACCAACATCTGAAATGCTGTCCTTCAGCCACTGTTTTCTCAACTTGCCCACTGGAAGAAAAAAAAGAAAAGAAAAAAAATGAAACAAATCTATAAAAATGAAATGCTCTGGTATACATCCATGATACAAGAAGCCAATCAATCTTCTGACCATGAATGAATAAACACTGGGTGATAAATGCTTTTATTCAGAAATGAGAAATGTTTTCCTTTATTTGATTTATTGAGCCCACTAGACTATCAAGCTCATTAAGTGTGGTGTATTCCCAAAGGATGGCTGCATTCAGCGTTGCCTGTGTTCTCTGCAAACTGCAAAATGTAGATGAGGCATAGGCACAGATTATGGGTTGTTAACTGAATAATGAAATGTTTACCACATTTCAAAAGCTAAAACCTTAATCTAATGTTCTCTAAGTATATATATATGTACACATTACACTTCACAGAGGAGGCATTTTAGGTTTCGTGTATTTTGCACTATCCAGTATTATTTGATCATATTAAGAACATGCTGTATTGACCCCTTCATAATTATTTTCTTCATGTTCTGCTTTATTTAAAGTATATATAAACAGAAAATAAAATTAACACTGTTTGTGCAGAATGCACATATTAAAAGAAAATTCAACTTGAAGCATCTACTTTTAAAACTATTCTATATCCCAATCTATCATGAAGGTTAATCTCAACAAATCATTTTTCACATGAAAAAACACATCACTAGACTTTCCATGCAACACACATTTTGTGATATATATTTATGTATCCATTTTTATATACCACGTGTTTCTATGATTTTATAACAAGGAATACATAGAATTGTGTCCTGGAACCAGATGCAGCCTGTTTTAGTTTTAGGACCCTCAAAATAAACAAAAAAGTAAAATTTAGTTGTTCCTCATATTTAAACATTAAATATAAAACTATTTTTTTTTTAAAAAAATGATGACGATATGCAAAGGCTATACTTCAATTATTAGCCATTGCTGGACTGGAAAACTAATCTCAGAATGCACATGGTGCTGCATTTTTATGCTAAATATAACTGCATATGCAGGACTAGTTTGGGTATACAAAGAACAGATATTCGATAAATCATGATTGTCATCAAGATCACTTTATTGGGTTAAAGTGAAGTTAATTTATTCAGCAGTTATACAGGGGGAATAATGGACTAACAGCACACATACCCAGAGGAAATGAGCAGGTTTTTAGAAATGAAGTTAAATTAATTGTTTAGGGCAACCATATGGGTTTTTGGATTGTGTCTATAGTATTGCCATCATAGAACAATTTGTATGATTATTTTTTTTTAATTTTCATGAGTCCCTATAAACTGTGTGACAGCTTTTAAAATCTACAATGTTACAATCAATTTCAAATTCAATTCTAAATTAATTTTCAACTTAAACTGCAATCCGAAATGAACTAGCAAACAATCCACTCAACAAATACACTCGATATTTTTGAAAAAAGTAAACTTATCAAAGTGAGATTTTGATTAAAATAAATTATATTAATAGATCAACTAAAAAAAGGAGGAAGAAAAAACTTAGTGTGTAATATTTAGGGATATAAAAATTGACATCTCACTGTCACCACTGCAAATTAAGTGAAAATAAGTCTATTTTGAATTAATGTGAAACACAACAACTGTTTGAAGTGTTTAGTGTTCCAAGAACTGACAGCATGACAATTGTTTTTAGGTATATAAAAGGCAAAAGAAGCCTCTTACTGTAATTGTTGTCTGTAATATAGCTGCAGGGAATATGTCCCATGGTTATAGATGCAATTGTCCTGAAAATACTTAAAACAACTGCACCAACGAGATGGAGTACATCAGAGTCACAGCAGGCTGTCCAAGAGCCCGAATGCCTGCTTACTCATCCACCTCAGGAAATATAGCAATTCCACGAGGAAAGCAACTAACTTCCGAGCTGCCACCAAACGGCCATTGCATATTTAATGAAGTCGCTCGCCAAGTGCTGGAAAACAGAAGGTGCTCGGAGTGCATCATTAGTTCTGTCAAAGTGATAATTTACACATCTATCTTGTCAAAATTTCTATAGTTTACACTTTTGCAATAATAAATCTAATATGCATTTGATTAGAGAAGTGGAAATTGAGTGGGGATACTGCATGCATTTCTAGGGGGTCTTTTTAAATGTATGAGTTTTGTGCTTCCCTTGGAAACCAGCTAAATTGAAAAAAAAAAACAATACGAACAGGTTAGGAATAGCCATTCCTGTTTATTAGTCAAAAAAAATTGTTATTAGGACAGCAGCACAAGGCTGAATTGATAAAATATATTACAAAAAAGTTTTCCTTTTTTATATATATAATTAGAAGGGGGATAACTGGAAATGTGTTTTAACAAAATTGTGGTTTAAAAAATGTTACGGTAAAACAATTTTTATTTTTTTATTTCCTGTTAGTAACTGTAGCTCTTTGTTTTCACAAAAACATAATACATTATTTTACCAAACAGTATTTTGCTTTAAGTTCCGTTTCAGGAACATCTGTATTGATTACTTAAAATCAGCAGAAAGATTCACCGTTCAGCAACCTGCTTTATAAACCATACTGATCTAGGCAATGGCAGAACTTGGATAATATACCTTGATCTACATTTTTTGGAAGAAACCAATAACTTTTAAATATGTGTCTTTGATTCATATAGTCAAAGCAACACATGGCAACGTCAAATGAGATTTCACAAACTGATTTTGCAATGTTGTATTGTTCATGGTTTCTACGTGGCACTAAAAGTTAATATTCTACACTTATATAATAGCTGTATATTCATAAATAATTAAAATTATTTTGAGATAAAGGTAATTTAAAATATGTTCCTAATAATAATATAACAAAGCCATATTTTGAATCTTATCAGAAAAAATAAGGTCAATGCATCTGTATCTGTCAAACACATTTTAAAATAAAATTACAAATACAATGCAATGACCCTGTTAAAAATCATTGCATATTTTATCAAAACTCCAACGCATACATTTCATTAAATATCGTATTAGGGATTGTTTATATTGATTTAATTTAAAAAGAGAGTCAAGGAAATCTTTACTAACAGCCTTTGTATTTATGTATTTTTTGTCAAATAGCAGTTGGCTTCTATGGGTTAATTAAATATCCCCAGAAGCTTTGATCAATTTATATAAATATATATATATATAAATATATAAATATAATTCAATGCTAACAACTCCACTTTGTAAATGGGACGCTTTATGAAAAATGATATAAATTGGCAAATAGTTTCCATCAACAAATAAAAAAAAAAAAAAAATGCAAAACAAAATACATTATACCAAACACTATGCTGTTAATGCCATGTGTGTGTGCTTAATGTGTATGGACAACAGCAATAAATACACAGTCCCAATACCTTCATCCATCTTAATTTTACTCTAGAGGCAAAAACCACCAGAGGAAAAAAGGGTCATTACTTTTATGTCAAGCACATTCATTCTTGGGCCATTGATTACATGCCAATGACTTTAGTTCTTAGATACTACTCAAGAAGCAACTGTAACTATTCACTTACATGTCACAACATATAAGTTTACATTGACTTCTTAAAGGGACACTCCAGCCATCGTAGGTCTATTATTCATTAAGAAATCCAGGTAAACTTTTATGTTGTGAAATCTAAGTGAATAGTTACAGTTGCTTCTTGAGTAGTGTCTAAGAACTAAAGTCATTGGCAGCTAAGGTGTTCATTAAATTTCTCTCATCTCACAAGTTTGTGGGGGATTCTGAAGAAGAATTGCCCCTCTCTCCCTGCAATTTCAGCATGACACATACTTGCTTTTAGTCAGCTTCAGCGCTGGCTCTGTTAACACTTCATGCAGCCAATCAATGGTGAGAATTTTTAGACCACTGAGGAGGAGGGAGGCTGCAGCTTCCACATTTTTTTTTTAAGATTGTATAGTAAATATATTTTAATATGCATCCATATTATCTATCATGAATACAAAAGACTCATCAAGCTACCATGCAGTCAGTCACAGGGACCATCGCAATTTTATTATTCATTAAACTCGACTGAACCCTTAGTTAATGGTTAACTTTTCACAAAAAGGCTTACATCTTAAAGTTATGTGTTTGCAGTGTCCAAGAAATCCCTGAAGCGTGACAAAATTGGAGCTTTGAACAGTTTCACAGGGATGGCCTACAATTTCCCATATATGCTGTATGCATTTTATTTTTATCTTGACATTTTATAGAGCACCAGCAGATCCCATAGCGATGTAACATAAAAAGAAAACTAAACATTAAAATTGACAACATACATAAGACATTAGTACAGAAGGAGAGCTTTCAGTTTATTGGGAATAAAATACAAGGTGATGGACAGCTTGGTTGAGTATTATTAAATTGTCTTCGTGTCAATTGAAGGTCATGTGGAAGAGTCAGAGGCCTGGAGAAGGTGGGGAAAATGGATATTCTTCTAATGTATATAAAAGAAGGAAGTCTTAATGGGGGAGTTAATGAGGGAGATGTCATGTGGATCATGACAAAAGGAAGTTAAAATGGTATTCTAGTTTATTTTTTGTCAACACCATTGCGTAGGTTTGTTTAGTGTGTAAGACTGTAAAGTATACAAGGCAAAACTGAATAGAGGATGCAATTTGGGTTTAGGGACAGAGTCTACTGCAGTGAGAGCATGAAATGCTGATAAGAAGATCAGTCTCTAGATATCAGCAATAACTGACAGCTGATGGGGCTTCTAGCAGTCCAGAAAAGAACACAGGTCCCACACTCCAAATGTGAGTATATAAAATAATGTTTATTAAATAACGTGCCAGGGAATCCAAATGGACTAATCGCTTAATGCATTTTGCTTACTCATAAGCTCTTCTAGCAGGCAACTAGTATATTGCAGGAAGTGTCTTGTCAGAAAGACAACGGGAAGAAGGAAAATAAACAAATGCGGTTTCACCCAAATGGCATAGTTGGAAGTGGCTTACACATGCTAGTGTACACAGAATTATGCATTACACTCAACATTCCGGTTTATCTTTTAGCATTAGAATTTAGTGCTAATAATTTACATTTAATAATTTTAACGTTTACAGATATTTATCATCTGTTAGCTCATATATTACACTTTGATAAATCCGTGTTGGAGAAGGTAGGTTGTTTTCTGACATTTTTGCAAATGAAACTAACTTGGAGGAGTCAGTTCAACTAGGCAGGGAATGTAGGAAAAGTTTTAATAAATGTTTATTTGTATAAAAATTTAGATTTTATATATAACCTGAGGAAGGAACAACTATTTTCTTGATGGTTCCAACCCTGCGAGTGCCAAAATGCATTATTAAATGTAGCACTAAACAGCTTACACTGCAAATGCCTACAAAGATACTAATAGAGGCCTCAGCACTTTCTGCGGAGTTCAACCCACACAAACCACACGGATTATTGTACATTATGTTATACAGATATTTTGGTTTCAATGACAGAGCAGACAAATTAAGTGAATTAAGTGCAATCTGGCAACAATGTGCCAAGAAAACTACACAGCACTGAAGAAAAGAAGCCAGTCTCAATACATCCTACTCCTTGAGAAAGGGAATAACCCCTTACATTTATAAACAAAAGAGTGGAAAACAGAAACAACCAAAGGGTTAGAACGTAACCTTTAATAAATATCAATTAACAGGATCCCCAAATAAGGAGGGCTTTAGATAGACTGAACCCTATTTACACTTGCAAAAACAACACATAGGTAGCCCCGAAGCTGTGCTCAAACCATTTATCCAGTACTACCGGAAATGCAATTCCCAGACTCCCCCTTCCTTAGTCAATGTATGTTTCTCCATCTCTTTTAGACCCTGTCAAGCTGGAGAAATGCACGTATGGTGTCTCTTTTTTTTTTTTTTTTTTTTTTTTTACCAGGAGCTACTTTTTTACTATTTTTGCCACCAGTGACTATTGCTAACTATTATCCCCACTCTCCATCTACCATGTTTAACTTAGAATACAATCTTTGTATTGCAAGGCTGGTTACATTGAACTACATAAGTGATATTACTGGATGATCACAGTATAAGGGCTACCTACGCATTGTTCTCATTGGTGTAAATAGGGTACAGGCTAACTACAACCCTCCTTTTTGGAGGATCCTATTAATTGATATTTATTAAAGGTTACGTTTTTACCCTTTAGTTCCTGTTCTCAACTTTTTCCCCCCACTTAAGAGGAGTAAAATTGAAAAAAAAAAAAATCAGCTGGCATAAAGGAGAATAGAACTGCTACAGAATAGGCAGTGAAGACTAACCAGCTACTCATTTACACTAACAAGTGTAGAGAAGCAGATTTAAACAACATTTATACTTCCCTATTGCCTGAAGTCTTAGACTACATCTGTTTTCCTTAATACACAAAACCAAAGTTAAAATAGCTCAATTTATCAAACCATGATTTTAGGCAGACAAACCAGCCTGTCTGTTTCCAGATAGCAAAAGCAACTGTTATTAATCACAATTACAGGACTAACACTACTAGAGAAATTACATCAATAACTCCCCTTTATTTATATATATATGTTTATATATCTATATTTTTTTTTTGCTGAAAATCAAAAGCTAGGCTAAGAATGTCAAGCCAAGTCTTGAAGGTCAGTAAATAGATGATTTCACTTGCTTAATTCAGAGCAGCAACCTTTTTCAAATATTGGTAGGGATAGATTTTTGTGATTTAACAGGTTTGCAAGAGTTTATTTTGCATACCCTTCCATCAGGAGAAAGAAATCTTAAACATACTGTATTATAAAAACAATTGCAAAACACAAACTACAACTAAGGAAAAAGAATAATGTACAATTATTTTAATACAATTTTCATGTTTAATAGATGTGATTGGAAAAAAGTAAACTTTTAGTGAGGGAAAAATGTCTGGAGATAAAAAAAATAAAAAAAAACACAGAAAAATAAATGTATATGGTTTCTTCCTCCTCTTTAGAATTCCTAACTGATTGCAGACATGGTTCACCACTCACCAATGTCAGTACGGTCCTCCCAACACCGTATAACAAAATAATTATTATGAATAAACCCCTTTAACATCACAATGTTGTAAAAAAATTGGTAATTAGTCTCTGTTCCTGTAGATTATGGCTCAGTGCCTGTCTTATATGATAGTCAGGTGAGCATGTATCATATGCACTCCAGTAGCCATGAATTCAAGCTTCCAAGGTGAAGGCAGCAGGGTCTGACTGAGAATTAAAATTGTCCCTGGCATTTTAAGGCAAGTGGTCCAATAACTGCCCCCCTTACATTTTTATAGCGCACAGGATATGTAATTTAAAGTGCATTAAAGATATCTTTTAGGTGGAAACCTAAAGCTGAATAGGAAACCTGACAATTTATCAGCGATCAACAGGTAGCAGGTTCTTTACTCACAAAAAGCAATGTTTATTCAGATAATTTTTTGGATCTGATACATAAACCATGGGTACAACCACTTTATTTCAAATACCCGACCATCTCAATGGATAGCCCAAAGACCTGCTGAAAGGAGATTTCAACAAGGACTTTCCTGTAACGCTAGACTTGGTAGGAACCACAAACTTCAAAAACCATAAACTTGATACTGATAATGCCTTTAAAGAGCTTTAATAATATATATATATATATATGTTAAAAGGGACAGTATCACCTAAAATTAATATGAATCCTGTGCCTTACTTTATTCTTATCACTTATCATGATAAGTTTATACAGACAAATTAGCGAGCGTATTATGTCTGAATTATTTACTTCAACAAACAGAATATTTAGCTTCAATCCCTCATCATTATTCAGGGTGTTTTGGTTGAAGTATAACATCTGGTTTAAATCGAAATTACAAAAAAGAAAACAATTGCTCTAGAGTTAAAAGGCACATAATCAATGTCATATTCTTTTGGTAACACCTGAATTAACAAAACCAAACACTTAAGGGTAATTTACAAATTGTTTCCAAAGATACGGTCTACAATTAAACCTACGTTAGGCACGTCATCATTCATCTATTTAAAATAGATATTCGCATGTCCCCCACCGTGTGCTGATAAACAGGATAAAACTAGGTAAAATGTTAAGAGTTCAGTTTGCAAGACAAAGATCCCTTATGTCAAGTACAAATGTGTTCACTTCAAAAATAAAGGTCCAGTTACCTTTTATGGATACATGGACAAATATATTCTATATATGCACTTGGTTTTATACAACATAACTATAAAATCTGTTACTTTTCTGCCACTATTAGTGCCATAAAGTGAATTTTACAGCCTGTTTAACATCTGCTGGCGTTAATATATTAGCCTACATTTGATTGTTAAGATAAAAAGGAAGCAGGGAGATCCAGCCAATAATGTCGTTTACAACGGCATGCCTCCTCAGTTCCTGTTTAAGAGGGGCAGGATCTTTTTGGGCCCCAGACCCTACCTTCCTTAAATTATGCCCTCCTTTTCTAGGAGCTCAAACTGTTTGTCTTGTACGAGTGTATCATATTATTCTACAATTCTAAAAGTCACAGCACTGTACGCAGACACAGCAGAAAATCGATTTAGAAGTGAACGTGTAAATAATATTGTAATATTTAGACATATTAGTACAGGTTGACAGGAACTTACTGTAAAGAGAAAAAGAAAGCTATATAGCCTGAGCAACCATAATATTTAAAGGGAGAATATGATCACACGGTAAAAAAAAAATTGATTAGTGTGGGTAGAATTCTTTCGCCAGGGAGTACCGGCAGTGTGCATAAGCCCAAGTGGTTAAGTTTTAGGTTAAGTGCAGATGCGTTCAGAGTAATTTCATTCTATATTATTACGATCTGCCTGACTTAAGAAGGTACTGAACATTTTAACATTAAAGAACAGCATTCCTCAAACTTTACAACTCTCTGGCTCCCGCCACTGGGACACAGTCAGTGGAGTAAACAATCATAGGCGTCCCCCCACAACAGATAAGCTGTGTTGTGATGCCACATCATGATGCACCCATGGAACACCTTATTTCTTTGTTGTTTTCTTAGGTGCAGTGGGTGGTTTGGACATTTTAGACAATCTGACAGAAGTCCAAACAAAAACGGACAGCTGGCACAAAAATCTGTCTCAGACATCGGACTACAGACAACCTTAATACTTAATTTTAGAAACATGACAATAGGCTAGAGTTAGGCTATAAGGCTATAAGTTACATTCTTAAAAAAATGAATGGTGGTGTTCCATAAACGATATACAATTTGTATCTGCATGTGTTTTCAGTTAGAACATCTTTTATCAAGATCATAAAATATAGTTTAAAATTTATAAAAAAAAATAGGGTTTAACACCTTAATAGGGAACTGCAGTTTAGTTGCCATGTACATTGGTGAATAACCCTTGATGTTAACAAGTAAAAGGATGTAAGGCAGACTGGATGAGCCGAATAGTTCTTATCTGCCGTAATTTTCTATGTTTCTATATTACCTCCATGATGATGAGAAAGACTTCCTCCATTTGCAAGGATTTCTTCCCTAGCAGCATACTGTACAAGAAAAAAGGTATTTAATATTTAGGAGACCCTAAACAAATACTACAATGAAGCACAAACAAAGAAGAATACGTAGGTAATTTTGGTAAATATACTGAATAATGCTACTCTCTGTGTGTATAACAAAGATTTAATATTATTATACATGCATACATCCTGGACAAGCCATACAACTATGAAAAGTAATAAAAAATGATTCCCAACATCATTTTCTCTAATCTTTCACCTGTCACTATGTGAACACTTGATTGTGGCAAAAAAAAAAGACATTACAATATGGCTGCATGTTAATTTACCTCAATTTCTTCATAGACATGAACAGGGTCACTTATACCCCTGTAGTTAAAAGCAAAGTAGAAATAAACACAGGCACCAGCGTCGTAGGTCTGAGTGACCCTGGAAAAGAAAAAACAAAACATACATTGCAATATAATCTGGTTTTGTACACTTATTCTAGTCAACTGCAGTTCTGGAGTGCCAAAGACTGACCTCGATGAAAAATTGCTCCTGTTAAAAGATCAACCCCTCTTCACCTCATCCTTGTTACATTGTAAATTAGTTTGCTCCCTCTTCCTTATCAAATTCTCTATAACCCGAAACATCGGGGCTGCATTGCAGAAGGCTACAGCATACATATTTCCGTAGATGTTGAACTACAACTACATGACGCGTTATTAGAAACATGCACTTCCTTCTAGGAATGAAGCTATAATTAAAATAGTGCCTGGTCAATTAAGGGAGTTTTGGTCAATTATAAAAGTATTCCAAATAACTTTTTTTTTTTTTTTAAAGGTTACGAGACTGGAATTGACTAAAACAGAAGAACCATGTGTTCACACAAAAATAATGATTCCTTCGCTGGAGCAAATCGCTGCAATAGATATCACATCTTAAAGGGTCTGGCTATTGTCACAATTAAAGACCTTCCACAGCAATTTCTGACATTGTATGCTTCTATTAAATGTATATGAATCCTGTAGTTTAAGTACATCATTATTTGAGTAATGAATTAAATCCAGGTTTGAAGAAATCTTTTAGTCACACTTGTCACAACCTTGTAAGAATCCCCTTCAAGATTAAATAGACATGGATAGGAAAAACTAGGCCGGGGCTCTACAGGGATCTACTGTCATACATTGCTCATTTGGCTGGTAAAAAAAAATATATACTGGTATCAGAGAAGCCTTCCAAGACTTAAGGGCTGGGTATCCAAAAAGGGCCACATGTACCTTCCCCCCCCCCCAATATTCTTAAAATACACTGTTTCTCACCCCCGTCATAACACCACCACTGAAATCCACATCTCACTTTCTGTTCTCTCATCACCTCAGCACACATCACACACTTCTTTCCCTTCTCAATGCTTTGCCTACTACTAACCACAATCTGGTGAAGGCATCACTACAGCTTCCAATCCCACCTTTTACCCGTCTTCCTCCACAACCAACTCTTGGTTCTCCTATGCCTACATAGTTTTCATAAGAAAAGGTTATGCGTCCAACCTGACAGCTGGTCATTGTAACCACACTACTCCCTTGTCTTGTGCCTCCTGGAATACGCGCTCTGTCTGTAACAAACTTACCGAATCTCACAACCTCTATTTCTAACCGCCTCAACCTCATTGCTATTGCTGAAACTTGGCTCGAGTCTTTTGACCATTTTCTCTTCCTATGTCTCTCTTCTCACCACTTACCATGCTGACCTCGCAGTCCTACACCCCAATTTATTGATTGCATTACTACATAGTTCACTCACATTCTCGCCCTATCATCCCAACACTAATTCTGGATGACTTCAATATATCAATTCCTCTTCCCTTGTTGCCTCTAATTATCCCTCAATACCTCCCTTGTCCTTTCACTTGAAGTCACTTATCCCACAAAATGTGATGTCCACCAAATTGATCTTGTGTTCTCCCGCCTCTTTACTGTCTTCTAGCCTGCAATGTCTCACCCCTCTTCCAAATAACTATTCAGAAAAGCATATGACCCACCCTCCTAATACTCACAACCTACATCTTGAAAAGAAACCATCTCTGTTCTCTCCATGCCACCAACTTCTCCACATAACCCTTGCTACAATGAAATCATCCTCACACCAAGCACCCTCAAACTTTTGTTCCATTCCTCAACCTCCTAATATATTGTTAGGAGGTATAAGTTCAAAAGAGCAGGGTCTTCCTTTCCTTCTGTACCCCTACGTATTAAAGTGTGCTAATGTCATCAATTTTGTATTTAGTCAACTTTATTTTTATGGTTAATTAATCTTCCTATTTTAAACAGCGTTATGGAAAGTGATGGCACTATAAATAAAGGTGCATATAGCTGTATAAAACCAGAACGGAAAAAGATGCATATATTCTTGCTGCATTAGTATATTAGTTAACAGGAATTTATTCATATACTTGGGACTACTGAAATTGACTTAAAGGCTTGGTAAATATAGTTCAGCTGGTTAGAACGTAGCTGCAAACTCAACACATTTCAGTGTTCCAACAATGTCCATATGTAACATGGAAGCTTATTCCTTATCTTTTAATTTATGTTCTCAGGCTGGTAATTTTTTGTTTTAAGTACAGTGTACAAAGTATAGTGTCAGCATCTTAAGGGAGCTAATAAATTAAGTATTGGGATATAAACCTCTACATGACTACTTTATGGGAAGGTCAGGGGTTATCTAGGCCAGTCTAAATTTCAGAAGAGAGCCTGGTAAATAACGCGCTTAGGTGAGTTGGAGTTCCTACAATGTAACGTTAAGAATGTTGATGCAAGTTCAATGTGAATGTCAAACACTCAAAAGTGCTTTTCTCTAAAATGATTTTAAAAATGAGAACAGTTTAATGCAGCATCATTCAGCACCTGTTCCTCGCATACACGTGGAGTTAAAATCAATTATCTCCCAGGGCAGAATCATTTTAAATGCAAGCATCTATACACTTTTTAGCCTTTAGACAGATACACTTTATCAAAATTCTCCCCAGTAACATACAGCTAAGTCTTTAATGTACAAATCCTTACACTTACCGTATATGCAGTGGATAACATTGTTTAAGCATGAGAGATCAAGGTTGGTCTTAGAACAAATGGCACCCTAGGCAAGAATCTTTGGCACCGCCACTCAGGTTTCAATTTTAGACATCATTATGATTTTACAAAATGGTGAGATTCCTTGAAAGTTTACACAATTTAATTTATAGGAACACATCTTGTAGTTTGATCTGAACACTATTATAAAGTTTAGGGCTGTAGAACACTGTTACATTCGTGCCATTTGTTAATGCCAAACATTTTGAGCTCTTGGAATGTAAGGATGTACAGTAAGTAAAGAGGGCAATATGGATTTGAGTCGCAATAGGACAATAAACCCCTAGTAAAGGTTTGCTACCATTTCAGAGCTGCCTCCTTAAGAGGAATACACCACTGCCCAACACTCGCTTTAATTAAGTTGCTCCCAGGGACACCTGCTTCTAAGACCAGCCTTATGTGGGGAATCTCTCCACTATAAGTACCACGCATTATTGCCTCACAAAACATTCACAGGGTTTTAGCTTTTAAAATGCAACGTGAACGATCAGGACGTATTCTAGTCTTACTGAAACAGATGGAAGTATACAGAGATCGAAAGGTTGCCGTTCAGAAATAGAATATACAGAGCTGTTATATTAAAAATATCAGGGAGTAGCCTGAGAAATGCAATGCGATGTACGGGAGGAATGTTTATATTACATAATTCCAAAAGTTATAAGTAACAAAAATGTTTTAAAGTATGCAGAAATTATAAGGAAGCGTTAGCCGACTATCATCTGAAAAGTAGTTTAGGTTATTATGGAAGTCCTTTGCATTTGCTTATAGAGCATTGGGAGGGGGGGCTTTACAGGTCCAATGTGTTTAGATTATACGCATACCAAAGCAGTTTAATTGTACAGAGGTGATAACGAGATTTATATCTCCTTCCAGAAGTTGTTAGAGACCAGAATCTGTGTCTGGCTGTAGACCGGCAATGTCAGGCTACAGTAAAGAGACATTTTTGTTTGACATTTTTGTGCTGAAGAATTTGGTTTACAATTCAAACTCTGTTTTTGTTAGCTTTGTGAAGATATATGCTTGACAATTACCCAAACTAGAGAAAAGGATAGTGAAGACATTTGTAATGCACCACCAATAAAGCTTTAAGGCCTGTTTTTTCAGACGTTCTCTTTAGAGATCTGTTCTTCATCTTTTTACCACATCCGTCAATTACTTTCTTTAGTTCTAAATAAAATCTACCGCTATGTTTACAGCTTCCATGATTTTTAACCGCTAAATTGCAAACAATTTAATCTACTTCCATCTAGTAAAGATAACATGACACAGAGACATAAAATTTTTATTTTGCTGGCATTAAAAAAAAATAAAACCTCTTGTAGATTTTTTTTTAGATAACTCCCTTCCACTTTTAAACCCATAAAGCATTGATCATAGAAATGAATGGCCATGAAATAATGGGTTATTTAGGCTACTTTTGTCAAACTCGCTTCATTCATTTGAACATTTCCTTCATGAAACCTTTATATGAATTCCATTCACTTTCAATGCCAATCAATGCTATGACTTTTACGGAGGTTAGATGCTAAAATCAATCTTATTATACATGCCCGGCTGGTGAATATCTGGAAAATAAAATGTCAGATGACTAATCAAGTGCTGTTATAATCCTTTCAGGTGGAAGAGATCACATTACAATATCCTCTTCTGCAGCTCATCATTAAAACCACTACAGCTGCACTTTGACATTAAAAGCTCACAATGAAAGAAACGTAGCGGCGTGCATCACATGGACAACAAGATGAATAGGGATGCATCACGGGACATTACAAATTGACAGCTTATTGATTACTTGGTCAGATCAAGCGTAAGCTCACCTGCAAGTAGAAAACGGAGGGAACTGAACACCTCTTTCTTTGCATTCTCGGACAATCCGTTCTTTAACATTGCGGCAGAGATCCAGGACTCTAGAACACAAAACAGGATGACTCTTAATTTCAACATGATCAGTGAGAAAAATATATTGTGGTGACTACCCCTCAACTGCAACAATATAGATATGAAAGGGTCCAGCAGACCAAAACCTTACGAGCTGTCTAACAATGGTTTATTTTATCCAGCCGTCATATGCATTATAGGTGAGTGGGCTCTTTAAGTTGTCATGTGGTTCATTTTGCAAATTCTGCAGAATCCCACCAAATGTATTTGCTCGTTTTCCCCACCCCAAGCTAAATGCCCTGCTTGAGATGCGTTCGGCTGAATACAATCTCCCTGCACGTGAGATGGTCAACAGATCAAATGTCGAATGACTGAACACCCAACTGTAGAGATGTATTGGTTGCAGGTGTAATGGTGTCCATTACTCTCTTTTCATATTAAGACTCCTAATCATGGTGATCATTTCCGTTTACTCTAAAAAATACACTTTACCGTATAACTGACACGCCTGGTATGCTTTGTGTATAAGAGGATAAGTAAAGTAACCAATAGATGCCAAAAGGGTTACTGCAGTCACTTTCCTTTTATTTTTTTAATTTTTATTATTAGGAAAGTACAAAATTTCATAAATACTTCTCAAACATACGGTTTCCATACACACCTACAGAAAGAAAAAGGAAAAAAAAAAAGAAGAAAAACTGGCTCTAATGTCTGAATGTTTCAATTATTCTAAGAGTGGAGGAGAGGTCCGAATTGGCTCACGTATTGTGTGTATACTTTCTCTTTCTTTATATTATATTCTTTATATTACGCTTACATACTTTTACTTATATTTAATTTTACTTTGCCTTGTTTTGCATTGCATTGTCCCACTTTCCTTTTAACGGATTTTCTCATTTGGTTTAGCCGATGCTGAAACATAGGATTTCTCTCTTCTTGTACACAGAGATCTACTTTATTTTGTAGCCTTTTATATGTGATGTGGCTGTAGAAAAGATAACTGGCATCTGGCATTCAGACTTATAAAGGTCTACTCGGCACATGTTGTGCTACTTTGTACTTGTATCTAATACACATCCCTAGTTTACATTCCTTAAAACAGGAGAATATCCAAATATGATTTTTTTGTAATTATCTCTCCCCATTTCACGTGACTGGCCAAAATGTTGTACAAAGGCAACAATTATTTAATGTTAGAAGTTTGTTTTTCTACTCTGGTAATTTTTCGCCTTCATTTCTGCTAATACTAGGCAACTTAAAAATATAGCAATTGACATTTTGGGGAATTTTGATTGAAGCTCAGAGGGGAGAGTTACATTTAGCCTTTTATAGTCCCAATGCTGCTTATGTACAAACGATTCTAGTGCTATCACAATAGCAATCAATAGGATGTCTGATCAGTAGGAACTTTAGGTTATGTATAAAAGTGATCATATCACCAATGTATAAAGATCGCATGAGAAATGTATATATTTATCCGGTTCAGCGGAGCAGGAAATGTTTGCAGCATTGAGGGATTGTATTTAAAAGGGAGTTATGATGCAATGCAGTTGGGTACATACAGATTCTGTGTGCACATGTACATCCATTTTATCTTCCTTATAACTAGGAGCAATCCTGAATACATGCTGGAATTATATCGGTTTACATTAGTTTAGTACTTTAGGTCAACATGATGCAGACATCCTGGCACAGATGATGTTCAAACACAGGATACCATGCTGCTCCCAAAGGTCATATTTCACTACCATAAAAACTGAAACCGCTTTCTTTAAATAAACTTTATCTGAAATTTATATCTATTTATCTCCGTGTGTCCAGCTGGTTATGATAAGGACCACTGTAAACATCCAAACTTAGAAAGGCATGTTCTTAACTAGTGCCATTCCCTAAACAGGAACCTATGAGGAAAGAATACAGTTTACATAAAAAATTACATTTTATCAACTGGAAATTTCTAGCAAAACAAAATACTGATATGTAACAATGTAAAGAACACGTCTATTATAATGCACAGCCAAGGAAAAGCACGTCTCTATGGTAAAATCTAAAAAGGTATTAAGAAATGTAAAATGTGTGGCACTATAGTAAAGTAAATTGCATGTGTGCATATATAAAAATAATAAAGAACGTTTTAGGGTACAATTCAGACCAAAATACAGAATTGCTGATTGACAGAATTAAAGGGACACTCCAGCGTCCTAGCGTGCTCCTTAATTAATGCATACGAATGTACCGTACTAAAAGTGTGGAGGCTACAATTTAACCCCTTAAGGACAATGGGTGGTCCCTAAACCCATTGAAAACAATGAATTTTGAGCCCGTACATGTACGGGCTTTGTCATTAAGGGGTTAATGTTAAAAATGCAAGCAGGGTGTTAGGTTGTATAGCTGGAGGCATCAGTAGCTGTAAAAAGGGTGGCTTTGCCACTTTACGGATCTTTGGTCTGTTGTCAGCTAGATTTTTGTGTACTGTTCTGGAGACCCCACATACAGAAGGATACCGACATATTGGAGAAAGTTCAGGGGAGGGCTAGTAAAACGGTGTTTCTAAGCCGCAACCTCCGTGGTCTGATGTTTCATGCCACTGACTGGCTGCTTCAAGTAATAATTTCATATTTGGCAAAACACATCTCCTGCGCAGCAAACAGTTGGGGTGGGGAAAGGGACAAATGCATTTGGGGGATGTTCTGCAGAATCCCCTGTGCATTTGAAACGGGACCTCTCACATATCATATGCATTAGAGTGGTCTTGTCCATGCATGCTTAAATTCTCTCACTGTATTGCCTCTGGTGGGAGGCTTTTACATTTATCTACCATCCTCTCAGTAAAGAAACTTTCTTACATTAAATCTAAACCTATGACCCTCTAGTTTTAGACTAGGCCCTCTCGTTCTTACATTTCTCCTCCTTTGAAGTAAACTTCCCTTCTGTACTTAAGTATTTAAATGTTTCCATCACATTGCATCTCTCTCTTATTTCCTCCAAGTTAGAAATATTGATGTAATGAATTAATAAAAAAGTATAGGGTGCAGAAACGGAATCAGTTCTTACCTATCCCATGGGACTGAAGTTTCAAACGACTCTCCAATTAAATAGTAGTCCATACCAAGGTCCTGTAAGCAAAATACACATAAGAACATTGGCAAAATTCTATGAATGGTTTGAAGGACCCACCATCACAATTAAAGTATATTTCTCAGAAATGTTGGTTAATATACATCTTCATTTAGTTTGTGTCTTGAGAGGGCACAATGCCATCCATAATGTAGTAAACCCCCTTTTTTGACTAAATTCATTTGGTTCGCAACCTTGATTTTATATTTGATTATTTGACCCTGAAGGGGATAGATAGAACACTCCTAGTAGATACTATTTTTTTTTAATTAATGTTTTGGAAGCTGGTTTTCTACTAATTCGCGTTTCTCTCTTTCCCTCTCATTGAGCTGAACAACATCTTGATAATTGGGAATAAGGAAAGAGTCCTTTCTAACTGTATTACAAATTTGTTTTGTGTCTGTTTTTATTTGTAAGATTTCTTTACAAGAATTACCAGATACTGAATATACCACTATATAAGGCTCTGTTTGTTAATATTAGATTGCACTAAGCTAACGTTATCACTTTTTGGAGTTTATTGTAAAAAAACAAAAAAAATTATGGATGGGAAAGGAGCACGAGACCACGAAGCACACATCAATGGACACAAAAAAAACAGTAGAAAAGCTTACAGATATTCTGTACACTAACGACAATCCATCAATGTTCTAATTAAGATGCGTCGACATTATGAGGACACCCTAAACACAAAGTGACACAACGAGGCTGGATGCGCCGCCTTAATATTATCCAAATGAAAATCATCATGACTTGCTGACTGGTGTACTTAACTTGTTGAGGAAACAAACAGATATGTTCTTTTATCCTGCAGTTTAAATAAATATGTAGCACACTGTTCACATAATGTGACAGAACACAAAGGGGCATCCCTATAGGGTTTTTTCCCCGTCACATTTAAAAGCAAGCGTCACGCAAGGCAACTTTGTACTTATTTTTAAAGGAACTATACAGAAAGACAAAACAACATGATTACAGGAACAGTCTATTCCCCAAAAGTGTATTATTTTTTAATGTATCTTGCTCTTATTTTTTTAATGCATGGACCCCCACAGTATTTTACACGTGTAACTTGGTCCAGGACAAAGAATATCAGTAGCCACACTACTCTATGTTTCAGTAATTAAAATAAATTTCCTACAGACCTCACAACTGCCATAAACGTAGATTATTGTACACCCATAAGAATGATTATGTTCTGCACTATTTAGCGTACAAATGAAGAAAAGGTTCATAATGGATCTGAACAAGCATTGCGGTGCCAATGCATTATGTCTGGAGCATTTAGAAATTGTGCACTGAAGTGGTATTTCCAAATGGAGAAAATTCAGTGTTGGATGTTATTTACCAATGTGAACACCGAGCCACTATCCCACATCTATGTTATACCATAAGCAATACAGCCATATTATTCTAGGCTTCACATTATTAACACATGGCACATGTTAAATGTTATTCACAAACTATAGCAATAGGTTTATGTTCACTTAGACAGCATGTACTTTGGACTACCTTAGTGAAGAGTCCTGGGCAACAACACAACTCTACTATTGAGCATATTAATATCTAACGCAGGCACATCTGCACATCTTGAACTAATGGTTTGTTGTGGCATCTATGGGAAGCAGAAGAAATTGACGGGAAGACGACAGTTCTGGCATAAAGTGAATAGCAGTTCTGTGAAACAAATTGTAAAGGCTCCTCTTTTTAAAGCTTTCAATATTCCTCAGGGTCAGAATATGTCAATATTCACATTGACAACAAGACAAAGAGGCAATGAAAGTAGCAGCGACCTACCCGAAGGTAAGCGATGACAAATGTCAGCATGTAGCCCCTCTGTCCATTATCCTCGCCTGCTGCCAGACCACTGCAATTGTAAAGAAGGTTAATGATTAACTGTGTATTAATGTGAACAGTCGGACACTACCGTTATTGTACCTCAACACAGAAAACACATACAGACAAGGTACAATAAGGAAATAATACACTGACCATTGATACATCATATACGTCAGACCATACCACCACATAGTATATCAACAAATACAATTGAAATAAATAAATGTCTGTTCTTAATGTAGGCAATCATGAATGAAGTTCAACGAGCATAGGGCAGACCATCTCTACAAATAATAAAGGAGGATACAATTTTGTTGGTAAAGCAGGTTTTACTGGAAGCAAGGTTTTAATTCAATTTAGGACATATGTAAAAACGAATGTGATATTTTCTTTGGCTTGTATGAAACATATAAATGAAGATTCTGTTTAACATGTCTGCAGCTGTTAATGTCAACAGCATTCTTTAAACATCATCTTTTAGTAAATAAGACAAAGAAGAAAAAAAAAAGGTTTAGCCAATGGGGCACAGAGATTCAATTCAAAATAAGCATTACTGTTTAATCAGTGTTGTGATTAAGAACAAGAGAAAACCAAGTCACTTCTATTAAAGTTCAGCACTAGATGATGATCGCAAGCAATGAGGAACATTTCCCAAAGTGAAGACTCAACATCGAGCCCAGCACTTGTTGGTTGACGTCCATGGACGGTGCAATCCATCAGCTGACACCACACATGCATCTAAGTTATCTACAATATATGCATAACTGTTGCAAGCCTGCGATGTTCCATACTGTGAACAAACTCTGCGTCCCAAAAAGAACTATAAAGGTCTTTATGCAGTTGTAGTTTTATGCATTGCAATGGATTTGCCAGGCTTGTGTGTGTATCCCCTTATTAACAATACATATACCCAAAATGACTTCACAGCACAAAAAACTTTTATGGCCAGTGCTAGCCTGAGCAAATATCCATATGATTACGTTGCACACGGTATGATGCAATCGGTGTCATGTTCTAATAAGCAAGAGGCTTCAAGGACACAAAAAGTCGCTTTACAAAGAGAAGATGATCATGGATAAGCTAGTTCTTACGTGAAACAGTAATAAATGTTACTAGACTAGTAACAAAAAATATGGTACATGTTACTTACAAAACTAAAGGATATAAAAGTTTGGTGTGTGTAAACCTTTCACCATGAAATATTTGAGCGCTAAATTATACTGAACTTGGGACGCATACTTGGTCAAGAATGTGAAACAATCATGTGAAAGCAGTACAAAAAATGATAATTATCTTAATTATCGTGGCCTGACCAAGATTGATCTCCTGTATAATTGCCTACCCGCCAATCCGTATTTTACCCTCTGACACAAAATTATTTCATGATGTACAGGCGTCTATAGAAAGAATTTGGCATCCACGTCACTGAACATGCAAGTAGCAAGTCTGAGTCCTCATCGTCTAAGTTTTAGCAAAGTCAAATTAGAAATGTAATCAGGCTTAAAAGCAGCCAATGCCTAGAGTGAATTGTCAATTTCTGCCTCTCAATGGGAAATCGGCAAAAGGGGAGCCAAAAAAAAAGCATGCCGAACAAATGCCATTTTTGTCGTGGTTTCCATCGATCAGTTGTGTAATCAATCAAAGCAGACAGTCAGAGAACTCCCCATCATTACTCAGCCTGTTACTGAAGTGAAATGTTTTCTGTCCCTTTGTAGCAGCACAAAACAATTAGTGACAGGGGGTGGGCTGTCGACAATTTATCAAATCTATGCGATTACAAAATTTCCTTTTTTACAATAGTTATCTATACTACTGCTTTAGTTATAATTTCAAATTACTCAATACTGAGCTAAATATGAAGCTTCAGTAGTAAGCGTTACAAACACATTCGATCATATTATCATTTATATCTGTTATAGTGATAGACATGCTGAAACGTATAATGCCGTAAATATACATACACATGTAGCCAATTTGAACATCTGAAATAATTCCCATGTTCTCCATGTATGTTGACTTTTTTTTCTCTCTAAGAAAATGAAACCTTGATTCCAGCTCATCCTAATGTTACCATCCGGTATTATACATGTTATTTTCTTGATCAGTATCAAGCCTTTCTGAAGTCCGCATTACCAAAATGTAGAAAGATGTAACAGAACAAACAAAAATCACCGGATGCAAATATTTCAGAACGGGACATGTTACATATTACATTATTTCTGGGCTTTATGTCGCTGCAACACACTGATACTTTGTAAAGGTCAACATTTAAGAACATAACTAGTAGTGGGCTCCAGCTTTCTGGGACTACTTGACAATGCCTGTAGTCTGGTTATTTGTCTATAGGCATCTTTAAAATATATGGACTTACAGGACCTTGGAAAATTAAAATTTACGCTGCTTTACATCTACATTTATTCTTCAAGTACCGTAGCACCATAGCAATTTGTTAAAAAGGCACATAAACACACTCAACCATTACATTTTTATTCAAAATAAAAAGACAATTTATACTACTGTCACCCAAAAAGCTAGCCCACTGTAGCTTTTAAATATATCAAATGATCGCACACAGTGGAATGGTTAATAATAAAATAAGATTACAGATCGTGTCATTTGAAAGAGTCACATAAAAATGTGCTTTAATTTACAAAATTTAGATCATCATAATCTTTTCTAATCAGGGAATACACTTTGAGTCTGCTCAGCTCCACGCAATTAATATTCATTAGGCGCCGCACTGAATGTTCACATCCAGCCTCAGCTGTGCTCTCCACAGGGAAAGGCAACTATAGTTAGGATATTAGCGAAATCTCTACACAAGCAAGAAAGATAGCGAGGTCACGCCGGACCAATGAAATCTTCTGCCCCCAAGCAACGTATTCCTTGAATGCTTTTACCTCTGAACTCATAGTGTTGATTAATGAAGCAGGGGCGTCAGCTAGATGGATATACCAGAGCGACAAGAGAGTGAAAGCACTCAACCACTGTAACATCATATCTCACGCAGGACAAATGAATATACACTTAATAAATATTCACGGCATAGGGTAAAAGGCATGCCTTAAGCAGCAGTGCGGTGTATAGCAGGGAGCATGCAAATTCCTCGATAAACTCCTCGCAAGAAGCTTGGAAGGAGCCTTCGTTAGGAGATTAAACCAGGGAAAGCATATTATGGGCTCTAAATCCAGTGCTCGGAAGTCCTTGGTCTTGTCTGAGCTGCTACATTTTTACATGTTGTGCTAATGCATAGTAAAACAATGTCAATCCACGTGTACATACCCAAACCTCGCCGCTATATCATACACCTGCTTCTCGTGCTGCAGAACTTTTTCACGGTCGCCCTCGAACAACAACGTTGCTACACATAGTTGGTTCGGGTCAAAGCCTTTAAACTGGAAAACATAGCAGGGATAAAACAAGGGCATCGGACACAGGCATTATAAAAACAATATCACAAACAAAAAAATGCAGCCGACAACATTCATCTAGTTTTTCATGCTGCAAATTTAAATTTAAATGGGAAATGTCAGCTATAATCTTTTAAGGGAAAACACCTAAGCTGCATTCATTCCTTTGATGCATTACAACAGAACAAAGGGACACTCGAGGTCCTCAAAGCTCGGGTGATTCTCCTTTCTTCCTATAAATATTTCGACCTATTAAACAGAACCATGAACTACGCAAATGTGAAAGAGCCAAAAATGGCAATAGCTACTTCTCCACATAATTAAAAATGATATTATCCTCAACATAATTCTGTTCCTCCGGGCTACAATGTCATTTTTAAAATGCAGTCTTACTGACTCAGCTCATTGGTAAGCAAAATATCCATGTAAAATTTGGGAGGACTTGCCAAAATTGGGGTACTTTTACAGGCAAAACAAACAATATTTAATGTTAGATGTGTGCTCTATTGCTGGGTGCGAGCTGAATTATTGCTTTGTGGTCTTGTGTATTTTTTGTTCATTATTCTAAAAGCAACCCAGGAGTCTGAACCTGTATGTCTTATGCTTTTAAGGTTGTGCACCCTTTTTTCTGTCCAGAGACAGCTTTAAATTGCTTGAGGGTGTCATTTGGGTTAAAGTGCAAAGCAGTCCCGATGACGAAGCTCCTTGGAAAGCAATATAGCCATGAAAAATTAGATCAGACTCACCAAACTTGGGGCACTTTGACATAGTGTTGGGCCAGGCAATATTTGGCCAAATAGTGTGACAGTGTATTCGCTGGGTATGCACTTTGATTTACAATGTAAAATATGTTATCGTGAATCTAGCATCCTTAAACATTATTTTATAATAAGCACACTTAGAGCACACATATAAATTGCATGAGAGCACTGAAAGAAAAAAAAGAGGCCCCCAAAAAACAGAATGTTCTCTGATGTCTATCTGTGGTTAGGGGAATAAACAGAATTTTTTGTTTCAACTCACATTTTGTCCAAAAACATATTCAGAAGCAGCCAGCTTCCCCGATGAATATTAAATGTAGTTCCATCTCATAGGCAGTGTAGGAAAATCTTAACATTAACAGATTTTTATATGTCTGGTATAGTCCAGTGTTATGGAAATTATTTAACATCCATCTTTAATTGCCGTTTGTAGGAAATACTTTGGGCCAAGTTTATGAAGACTAAGCTACACCAATTTTGATGAATTCTGCAGAAAAATGTAATTATATCCAAACAGAGTGATTTGTAGCAGTTAAATCTTTGCATGCTCATTTGTATCCTAACAACTTCATTGTTGGTTTTATAATCGTTACGAATAAAACTCAGGTGCATCTATATATGTTTTATCCCCGATAAAACAAAATAGCGTCTATCCTCTTAGGAGCCATTAATATGTAGCAAACAGAGAGGGGGGGGGCGCAAGGCTTGATTGATTAAGCAGTGCTGGAGGCCAATATTAAAACCAGGTTGGTGAAAATAAGATTAAGGATATCAAACATCAAAGCAGTACAGGGATTTCCAAAATCAATCAGTCAGGTCCCCCAGATTCACGAACCAGTGTTAATGATCAGCCTTTGTAAGTTTGGGAGCAATTCATTCATCACCCAGAGTTTTAGCGGCCATGATGCTACTGATGAAAATTGTTTTCTTTGTAGGTAATGAGACCTTTTATTGACTCTTCAGAATAATGAATGCGGTTGCACATGAACTCTGAAATCAATGTTCAGCCACTATAACAAATGGCAGTTTACTGCTCGTTAAAACACGGGACATAGTTGTAGTGCCTAAAAAATACAAGTCAGCATATCTGACCTTGTATAAAAACTAGTTCGGCTAGTGAACCTTGATTTGAATAAGTAGTTTTTTTTACATATAATCTGTGCCAGATACAAAAGGTAAAAAAAGTTAAATTTGAAATCGAGAAAAACAGTTTTTGAAAATCCCTTTACTTTAAGAAGGTTAAAATTTTAAAAAATGAAAATTAAAAAGGCAAAACAAACAACCAAAAAAAAACGGTACCTTTGTGATGTAGAATTTTTTTAAGCCATCCAAAAATGAAGTAAAAATTGAGGCCACTTGGGGTTTAAGAGCATGCCCTGTAAAGAAAATAAATACATGCACAAATAAAATTTAAATGAATAAGCCTTGGCAACAAGTGCTTTGCGATATATTTAGCAGTTCTATACTAGGGGAAGGGGCATGTAAAGACGAGAGGGTTTATATTGGTATCCACTGCAGGGCAGACCAATAGTGCATTACAATGCCAGCAACTCAAACAAAGAAGGGGTTAACAGACAGCCATGCCAGTTATAGCACCCGTTCCTCATGCTTATTTAGTCTAGGTTAATCTGAAAGCATGGAAAGCTTATAGGCTATTAACACCAATTATTTATCCACATTCCGCTTGGAAGTGGGAGTTGCTGTTTATTCAATAAAATACAGAATTAAAAAAAATATATAGAAACAACATTTGAAAAAGCATTGGATTTGCAATCTCTTATTCCTCTTAGTATACAGTAAATTAATCTGACTCACTGCTAACGGAAGCCAAGATTGTGACAGGAAATTGTAAAACTAGTGGTAATGTAGAACTTGTTCTAGGAAATTGTATGATTTTTATAACTGATGTATGGTATCACTTGGACAATTCTGTATGGAGACTTTTCAAAGCTCTGGTGGGCTCCTGAATTCAGTTCCTTGAATACAGGAAAGTTTCTGCTAAGTTTGCTTAGTAAAGAACTTACTTTTTTCTTAATCAAGCCATTATCAGTTTAGGATTCAATTTAATTTGGTCCAACTAAGAATTTACTGAACAGTCCAAAAAATAAATGAATTCTCAGAGGGCGTTCTCACTTGCAACAAGAAACACTGGGCAGGGGCGTCCAACCTGTGGCCCGCCAGCTGCTACAGGACTACATCTCCCATCCTCCTCAGCCAGCCCCTTAGCTGAAAGAGCATTATGGGAGATGTAGTCCTGCAGCAGCTGGAGGGCCGCAGGTTGGACGCCCCTGAAATAGTGCAACCCTCTGCATGTCTTACTTACATTGATCAATTTGTGATAGGGTACTGTAGATCTAGCAAGGGGTTCAATCTACTTAGGTGCTTAGTTTCTAGAGTTCAAGATTAATGTTTATAATTTCTATGTGTCTATTAAAGCCATTTCGAGTTCAGAAGGCAGGATTCCATTGGCAAGAAAATTATAAAACAGAAAAAATAGGGAGAATATACAGGACAGCTCAACACATCAACTCCTTAACAGAGGGTTCTCCAAACTTGCAGTTAGGACTCAGATGTCCTACTGGAGCTCCAACTCTGCCCTCAGGATGTGATGTCTCATTCTGGCACACAGCATCAGTAGAGCTGGGTAACAGAACTGCAGGTAACAGAGTGAGGCAGCTGCAAGAGTTTGGTTTCACAAGCGTTATATCATGACAGCAAACTTGAGACATTTACTCAAAGTTTCGAGCAGCTCTCCAGCTTGTTACATACTTGGTTTTCCTATAGTGAAGGTAATAATGGTTACGAAGCCATTTTTACACTGTAATTGTGGTTATGAAGAATTTCGGAGGTAATTAAACAAAAATAAGGATCATATTTTAGGCACTACTATACCACTGGGCCACTTTCCTGTAAGCACAAGAATAGACTCTTGACTATATGTGATATCAGAGCAATGGGTTCCTGGAAAGAATTTAAACACACTGGCCTTATATCGCTCTGCATTTATAAAGGGCCTTAAAATGTGAAGACATATTGCTGGATTATTGTATGTAATATTGATGATTGATATTATTTAACAAAATCCTCTTCTACTGCATTTCAATTAAACAGAAAAATGGATACATAAAGAATACCAGATGTAGGAATTGAATTCAAACTCCTAATCCTGACCAACAAAACCCTTAGCAATTTACCCACATATTCAAATACACCAATAACCACCCTCTTCATTTTCCCCATTACCCGCGTGCCTCTTCTACTGTTATTACACTTGTGTACATTTTCTGGAATTTCTCTCCTTATTCCGTCAGACTTTCTCCCTATTACTTTAATTTCAATTGCTCACTAAAAACCCACAGTTCGCCTCACCTAAGCAGTCCTCTCCTACTGTCTGACTTCCCCTCCAAACCTCCAAGGAGAACAGTACATTTTCCAATACATTGCAGCAATGCCCAATTGAGACACAGTCAGACACCAGGGTTTGCCAAACTCCTGGTACTCCGGGTGCAGAGCTCAGCATCATGGGGTGACTCAAGGTCACCTCAAGGTGACTGAAATATTACCTATCAATGGTCCTTACTCCCAGTCTCAATGACACAGACAAGCATTTAACGATGTCTTTATAAATACATACGCATAGGAGGTATTATATAAAAACAAACATCAAACCCATGATTTACTTGTATGCCTCCATTGATTGGTTAAAAAGCAGCAAAAACTCCCCTTTATGACATTCCCAACACTGTGGTAAGTTAATGCAAGTGTTCACCGGCCAGTTCATAGATCACAATGATTTTAAAGCTGAACACTACAGTAACCAGCTGCTGTAACTCAATCTTTCTCTGCATGCTGGCCCAGTTGGGTTTGGCTAATGTATAACTTGTTACTGTTCCCAGGTCCATGAGTTTCCTCGATCAAAAACAAGAAAGTGTCCGAGTCCTAATTGAGGTTCTCGAACCTAACTTAATGTCTGCAGCATACTAACAAGACATTCTGAAGGTAAAAATAATTACATATTGATTAGTATTGATTGTTAAACAAGTCTGTTAGTCTGATGTTATAATCCTGTCCCAGCCTTTTGTAGATACATTAGGAATAAGGTGCATGCAGTCACAGCAGGTTTGAAACAATCATGTCTGATGCTTAAAGTATATGGAAATAAACTTACCAAACTGGAATTGTGCATTGTCCATAAGGCGAATTGATGCAGGTGCGCACCTCTGGGAGACAGAAAATGCAAATATGAAAAAACACTCTGTACAAAAACGTACATATATTACCAATAATCATGTTATGCTTCTCTTAGAACTAATAACTTTAAATACCAATTAGACTCATTATTGTCTGAATCCGACCTTACAATAATCTTCACAATAGACAGTGTAGTTGTTAGTAACCCTTGGAGGCTAGTAATAGTTTGGATGTGGAGTCTGGTGGCAAAAACACAAGCTGGCTCAAGTATAGAGATGTTTGGTAAATGTCAAATTTAACCCAGTTTCTGTTCAAACATGATATACCTAGGAGCCTTTCTGCTACCAGATGGGCACAGGGCATGTTTAGTCAAACATTATCCTATCTTAGCAGTCCAACACTGTACAGTGAAGAGAAATACCCACCCATCAGGGTAATTTATATCACAATCAATTCTTTTATAAGCAAATTCACCTACAACTGTGTACTGTCAGCAAATGATTTCATGTATCTGGGACAGTGTGCATGCAGGCTTTAACCGCACTTAAGTAAACCGGTATAAGGCCCACAAGATTTGTCAATTATACATTTTACATAAAAGAAATGTGCTTTGAGCCAATATACAATTTTCCCAAATCACATCACCGTAATAACTGATTTTTGAAACAATGTAAAAAAAGTAGCATTAGCTACTATATAACACGATTTGTATTACATTTGCCATCATTACCCAAAAACTATATATTGAAACGTGTGCACAAATACGTACATTTAAAAATGCATTTAAGGGAGTAAAAGCAATTTCTCTGTTCATTCCTTCCAGTATTAATGTAAATTGATGCCCCTAGTGGAATTCTGATGAAATCCTGCTTAACAACAAGTTATGCATCTTGTATATTTTTAATAGTTTTAGCAACTCTGGTGCAAAAGCAATCAGCAAAAACATTCCACTGGTTCACATGTCAACAGCCCACTACAGAATTGTGCTTTATATATAACCTCCTATATAAGCTGTTAACAAGTTAATGTATACCTGGCTTCCGACTTAGATGTCTTATAACAATATAATATATTTCAACAAGTTACTAAAACCAGGGATACTTTGAATACCTCTGAAAAATTACCTATGCATTATATATAAATACAGGTATAAATACATGCATGCAGATATGTAGATTGGTTTATTGAATAAGCTTTTACGTAAATTTTAACCAGTGTCCTTCTCCAGTCTACTTGGGGCTCTACCTTTGCTAAAGTCGTATGCAACACCTAACAGCATCAAGTATGAAGATATAAATAACCCCATATAAAAACACACTCTACTGTGTGTTATATGTGGTGTCCTGTATAGAAATTATGACTGGGTTATGATGAAAAGTCAGGAAACCATCATTCAGACTGATGTAAGAACACTTCTGCTTTGCCAGCATTTATCTGAAAAGCACGGACAAGCGCTAACCAAAGGAGTACATACTGTCTGGAGGATAAACACAGGAAGGAAAGTTAATGACACTTATGATTTATTGGTAATAAGCGCGTGTTGGCTTTGAGTCACCAAACTCGGTAGTCAAACAGAGAACTAGTTTAAAGCTTTGATTTTCTGAAATGTAACACCGTTCAGGTTCCTGTAATTATCCAATCCATGTCAGGAGCGTATAGGCAGAAAAGCAGAGTCTGGAAACTAATAAATCAAGGTGATCTAAACATTGAGCATGTAATACTCTGAACTCACAGACCTCTGGACAATAAACAGGAAAATGGGGGGAAAAAAGATTTATATATGTAGGGACTTTACAAAGAACAGTGACACATAGCTCTTACCATTCACTGACCACCAAGAAGAATGGGACACTTTTATTAAAAAAAAAAAGTTATAATAAAAAAAAAAATTATGTATTATGCACATATGTAATTATGTTATTCAGCTATGTTTTACACAAAGGAAAAATTAGAAGGGCCAACAATGGCAAGTTTCTGCAAATAGCAGCTAGGTGGCCTTTCCAACCGATAAATCAATTGGTAAGGCAGTTTTCAAGAAAATCTTAATTTAACTATGCATTATACAGGGCAACCCAAGCTCTTGCAGTCAAGTTTGTGAGTTGAAACCGCAAATTATGTTTTAGCACATAAACCCCCTAAAGTTTTACAAAGATTCAAATGTGTGCAGATAAAACACCCTGACAGCAATGAAACTATAATTTACAAAAAGTAAAAAGTCCATCAGCTCTGTACAGATAAAAAAAGTAAAAAAATAAAATAAAAAAAAAATAAATAAAAATAAATCACAGTACGGCTAATGCTGGAGAAATGCAATAATACATAAATAGTAAGTACAAAAAAATTGTTTTAGACTTATATGATACATGGGAAGCCCAAATTCATATATAACACATAAAAAACGGTGTAAAACATCAGAAATCGCTGATTGTAGTTTCCAGTTACTAGGTGAATCGGCTGCTAAGGATTGAGGGTCATTAAAACAATGGATTTTGGTTATAGAATCACTTTCTCTACTGTGGTTGTGTTTAGTACATGCCAGACAAATTTGCATTCTCTCCAACTATTTTTGAGACCGTACAGCACATTTTTTGGGGGGGATAAAAAGAAAAACATCTCCAGCACATAGACACTATTCTTTATATTTTTAACTTATAAAGCAAATACACGTTTATCGGCACTATCAAAGCTGCGGTTTCATTAAGAATCTCTCACAATTCATCAATGTCAGAAGAGCTTGGGAACAACGGTGGGAAGAAACGGTTTATCTACAATCAAACCAGAGGTAATTAATCATCCAATGGCACGCCCTTATTTCCCTTTATGGTTTGCAATGGACAGCGAACTTGTGTTTCCACTGTGTTAAAACCGAAATAAAGAACTATTTCATTTTCAGTTTGTTTTAAGCATAATACATGTACAGAAGGCACAAAAGCTTCAGTTCAGCAAGCAAACAGAACTAAAGTTTATCGTTTTAGGTTTATAAAAAACATAGTGCACTAAAAACTACACATCTTTAATAATTCATAGTCATAGTTAAGATATTTATCTGGCATCGGCCCCAATGCCCCTTACACTGCCAAAATGGGACTGGCCGTACGTTTTCTGTAGGAGAACGGAAAGGAGAACATCTCCTGCACCCATTCTGATACCCACTTGCACACCTAAATAAATGAGAAGCTTGTGGTGGGCGCCCCACACTGGCTCTGCGCCCTTGGTGTTTGCAGAGGTTGCCTGTATGGTTGGCTAACTTTCAAAGCCGCACAATGTTGTGATAACGGGTTGTACATTTGTCATTTGATACCCACCATTACCTTTTCTCTGTTTAACAACATACCTACATATATATATATATATATATATACACATGGGTATGAGTAGCACTGGGAGCAGTGGGCAAAATGTATACTCTAAAAAAGGTATATTTTTTCCCCATGTTATAAACATATACCTAAACAGCCGCAATAAAACATTCTCCCAAAACAAAACACTTAAATAAAAGATGTGTGATTTACTTATCACTGTTTATAAGATTTTATCTGATAAATCACTCATATTATAAAGGGGGGAAAAAAATCACTGTAAACCACCCATCACCAGCAAAACATACAAGTAATCATTCATGTTCATGGTCAACTTCTATACCCTCTGTAATTTTTCAATGCTGGGGAATCTTCTTTCATCAAAAAGAATTAACTTGGACAAATATATAATCTTATTTATCCTACAGCCGCATTTTCGGCAAACAAAACAGAAATCACGTATTGTTATTCAATTGGCCTGTGCCTTATGTTGACCCAACATGTCCACCATTTTGGAAGCAGGGTTCAATGACACTGCAAGACAGATGTGTATTGAAATGACAGAGAATAATGACTAGCACAGCCCAAGTCATTATTCTCTTTGGTGCTCTGCACCATCTATCAGTCGGTGGAAGGGCAGATGGCTCAGTCTGTAATTGATTTATTTTGCTATCCATTGATATGCCAAATGTATGGATTCGAATCCGATCAGTTTCATGCTGTACAACAGCCAATAAACAGAAGGTTTCTCCACCAGCGCAGTCATCTGTGTACTTTAAAATGGCTGGTAAGGGTATTAAAAGAGTTAGTGCCTGGGGTTGTTGGATTCTTAATATGCTGACACATGCAGATTCAGGGTACAAGTGTCTTAAATGCATTACCCATCTACAATGCCTTGCATCCGTAGGGAACCACTTGTATTACAGTACACGACTGGCATGGCTTTGTGAGCAGTGCCAATTTTAGAACTGCTCTCGAGTTCATTCCATTTAGAAACTACACGCTCAAGGCTTTAAATTCATAATGGGCAAACACATAAAACGGAATATTATGTGTTTTCCTATTAACAAGCCAAGTTAGAACTGGCTTTATTTACTCACGCTAATGGCACCTCTACTCAAATTAATTTAATACCTGTCTTTTTTTTATTCTATTCCTCTGTGTTCTGTGAGCTTTCTAACCTCTTTAAACACTTCAGTTAATTAATGTGGTATTATAACATCTCCTTCCATAATAAATTATCCGGGACGTCATCATTTCTTTGAGACTTCTAAAGCTTCAAGGCATCAGAAATCACATAAAGTAGAGGACAGAGATGTTTTTATGTCTATGCCAAAACATAATTTACTACTGTTGTTTTTAAGTATAAATTGCACCCTTCTGAGCCACTGTGCACCAAAAACCTCATAAAAGGCATTAAAGTGCAAAAATACGAAAAGGTGGTTGAACCTAGAAAGACTTTTTTGCTACATATTGTCATAGCCAATGTATAGGTTAAGAGCAATTTTAGGTATACATATATCTGCCAAATCTGTCTCAGTGTCGTAAAGACAGACCAGACCTGGCAAGCAATACAGCCAGGTTTGAAGTAGATGTAAAAATCACCAACACATAGCAGCAGGCTAAGCAACATATGGCCATATACTATTACAACATCCCCAATACCTATGCTTGAGACAAGCGTTTTTAAAGAGTATTTACAATATATATTTGCTGGCAAGTGAAGAAAATGGTTTTAATATCCAAGTCTATATCACAAACATGCAGGACTTAAAATCTGTGAACTTGACAGATCAACGTTAAGCAGAACGGCCACCTCCGCGGTTATGGCATTGTTTAACTCATGCCTTAAAAGTGCCTGTAACCTGTGCTTTTCATTTTCAATCTTTGAACAATTTTGTCATATGTATGATTTGGGAATGTGTAACTTCTAAAAACAGAGCCAGTCCATGACCGGGGAGGGCTAGACCCATGTTTAGCCGCTCCAAAGACATAACTCATATCTCAAATTCAGCCTTGACGTTCTCACCTGTCTCGCTACTTCTCTTAAGCAGGCCACACCGCTCTCGAAATTCAGAAATACCACCGAACCATACTTTTGATATTCTGGAACCGGTCTGATTTTAATTGTGACTTCAGTAACCACTCCAAGTGTTCCTAAACAATGAAATAAAGAAAAACCTTAAATACATGTAAAACAAAAAAAATGTAAATGTAAAGACCAGGTCATAAACATGTTTCACCAGTAACATTAATCAAAAACAAAAACCTTTCCCGTGTCTGAAAATGAACTTAAAGCAATGCTTTTAACACCAGGGAAACTTTATATATACCTTATGCAATTTTAAGGCACGGAAGAAGTTCCAGGAACGCATGCTCCATGATGGCCTTAGACTACAGACATTCATGGGAATTGATGAGCAGCCGCAAGTTGCCTGCTCATACTTTATACCAGAATGAGGCACTTTACATATTGCTCAAAAAATTCAAAGCATTTTATTGTGCTTGCTATAATTTATCATTTGTGGTTTGCAGGGTGTATTGTGTAGCTTCAAAGGATTCAAAACATACTGACTGGATCGGTGCACATTTGCCAACCCCATGATGTGTCAGACAGCTACCAAAAATTAGCTGAAGACAATTTTTTTTTCCTGAACTTAATGCCTCAGCGAAGGTAAAATGCACGCACACACACACAAACTATATTATATATATATATATATATACACACACATACACACACACATACACACACATATACATACATATATATATACAGATACACACACATTATTGAGTCGAGGTTGATACATTTGAGGTCCCAAAAGTTTGTAACTTAACCCAATAAGAGGTCTCTTCCTCAGATGGAAATACAGGCTATATATATATATATATACAAGCTGCTAAATGTTAACATGCAAACATTATATTCATTGTTCTTAATGCCTGATCTTCCTTCCTTTCTAACCTGAAAGTATATCATTAGGTAGCACAAACTATGGTAACACAACTTCAAGTCTGTTACCAATATTTCTGGGAGTAGAACCCAAAGTGAAAGCATTTATTTTGATCTTTCTTTTTGCAAATTTGTTAGGTGCATGCACTCTAACCACCTACTTGGAACAGTCATAAAATTAAACCAAATTATTGTTTCATTTTAATTTAGTTATTAATTGCCCCTTGGAACTGAAAATTACATGTTCCTTCCACAATGATGGATGTTCTAAGGAACACAGATTTATTTGATATAATATTGGTAACCTTGTACACAAAGATTGCAATAAAGACAGTCAGGTTTAACATAGCAGCAGAGGATGTAGAATTTCTTTTTATGTAAGGAAGCAAAGGTGTTAAAAGGTTATGGTGACATAATTAAATGTTATTCCCAAGGTCAATGCGGCTATAAATGCCATCATAACTGTAAGGAGAATTTAAAGTGTTGAGAACATTTATAACTATGCAGTAAGATATACAACTGATGTAATTGTATTATACTGCAATATAACTGTCGGCACCATAAATCGTAAGGCTCGGCATGCAGGAAAAAATATAACAAGTTTAAGTCAAAGAGGTGTTCAGGTTTGTTTTTAAATCCATCACCTCAAATGGCATTTTCTTTTAATTTATCAGAATTAATGTTTTTTTCACCTCAATGGAGGGGTGGAGGAGAACAAGAAGCAAAACTGAAATCATTCTGTATGTGCTAGTTTGAATTTGCAGTCATATAAAATAAATAAAATTAGTAAAGACATCATTGTCAAGGATAGGTAGACAATAAAAAAAATCAATGGCTTTACCCATTTCAGACCCTGGTGTCTTAAAATCATTTATGCCGAATACCTCCTTATTAGCAGTCACGTATTATACACTGGGTATATAGTTCAATAGAGCAAATTAAACACTCACATGAATAAGATTTTAAACAAAAGGGTTCCCTCGCCCATGAAAAGTGGAGTACAAATTATTTTTTATTTTTACCTTCAGATCCCATAATAAAATGGTGAATATCAGGTCCCATGGATGTTCTTGGCCCTTGACAGCTCTTTTCGATTATTCCTTTAGGCGTTACCACTTTTAAATGAACAACCTGGATAATAAGCATGTAAACATGGCATTGTTACAATATTATTTAAGCAATAAGATTAAACATTTTGTGATTTAAATTGAAAAATTAGTATACATTTTCTGTATCTTCTATGCTGTTAATCAGCGGAGATGATCCTGCATCAGGGGCACTTATATTTCTCAACAAAAAATTTTACAGATTCAAAAAAATGTATCAAAGACACTGTTGAAGGATTCCTCCAAATGTTGAGTGAATCCACATTGTAACCAAGTTTATATAAATGTATGCTAGTTGGTGGTAATCAGAATTTAATAGGACAACTATTAAATGGATAATCTGAATAGACAATTATCCAGAGAAACCCACGGTTTTCTGTTAGACAAGTTTGTATACATTAAATGATATTAAAAAAAATAAAATAAAAACTTAATAAATAAGGAAACTTAAGTTAACACGCCATCAAAACCTTGGACCACACATTTGATATAAAAATATATTTTCATAAACATATTATTTTTTTGTAACCTGGTATCCCCAGAATTTGCATTTGCATCTACTATGCAGGCACTTACAACTCAGTTCACTGAAAGGGTTAAAATGTAAGTGGTTAAAAGTGTTTTGGGTGAATATATAATAGCTTTCTAGGATAAGGAGCTTGGAATGTGTGAACATTTAAAAATATATATATATATATATATATATGAGCTTTTTAGAAAAGATACATGAAGAAATCGACCCTATTATGAGAATGGGTTCCATCAAACAGTGTGTTAACAATCTGCAAAATCAATGGCAGCTTAGATAAAAGTATTGGCAGCAGCCATACTGTTTATCCCTTTGGCCACAGTAGAGTAAGTGATACATGGATGAAACATTTCATTTTCACGGTAATTGAGACTACAACTTTAAGGACCCTTCCCCAATACCCTCAATCATCTCTGCCAATTAAAACTCCTCTTTTCCCTGGAGAGATAACAATCGATTACCCATTTTTAACCGTCTTTAAAATGAGTACCTCCAACAGAAGAACATTCAGATACAAGGCTCGAAAATCCACAATTCATTTATCAGTGCCTACAGAATGACTTAAAAAAAAAATAGTGCTGCAGTAGCATACATTTAACCCTTTGAGTATTTTCCACCTCCCCTTTACCGAGTTAATGAACTCAAAGAATAGGTTATTTGGTCCTTAAAATGTATAAATAAGAAAATGAGATGTCAGATCATGGTTTTAAATATGATTAATGTTTCAATACAATTTACTAAGTAAAACAGCAACTGGGAAAAAAAATGTAATTTCTTCACAATCATGAAATGCAAAAATAATCATAATAAATTATAAATCATAATAAAATGCAGCAATATATCAAATTAGGGAAGGTGTCTATAAACTATCAAAATCATTTTAGACAGTAAGTAATTCAGTAAACACTGGATAAAAAAAACCAAAAAATAAAATAAAAAACAAACAGATAACATAAGCTAAATATAAAAGCTATGACAATTGAATGTGTTGCTCCTGTTCTCCACCAAATCTTTTTACTCCAATTTGCATTGCTTACAATGTAAAATGCAGATTCATGCTAGACTGTTACAACCTTCAGGAATTGCAACAAAAAAATGACAACAGCTTTGTGTGGGAGAAGAAGGACATGACAATCTGTAACCAACGTGCATTAGGTGAAACTAAAATAATCCACATACAGCTGCAGAACTTCAATTTAGGTCCAAGAAAGTTCCATAAGCTGTAGATTATTATTATCATCTTTTATTTATATAGCGTCAACAATTTACGCAGCGCTTATCTGGGGTTGAACAGAGTTATAAGGGTTTTAGCTACTCCACACAGTACAATTTTCTTTGGTAAGAGCCAACACCCCAAAGTGGCAAAAAGACTAAATGCCCCACACTGCCAAGCACTGGAATCTGAAACAGTCTCTTGGTCTCTAAGGCTAGGTTTCCACTTGGATTTTTGTTTGGCGCTTTTTTCTTGATGAAAAACGCCAGGAAAACTGCCAAGAAAACTGCCACTGCATTTACCTGCGTTTTGGCGTTTTTTCTGGCGTTTTAGCCTTTCTGTGGAAATTGCTTTTTTGACCTTAGGCAGTTTTTCCAGCCTTTAAAGTTTCACCCAGCTAAAAGGGATTAGTATCTGCCCTCTCCTGATGTCATTTACTTGGAAGACCCTTTTGTCTCTTTTCTGTGGTTTGTAAGGCATGCTTTATTCCGAATGTCTGCTCCTCTGAGAAGATTGGCCGAAATGATGGTGCAAATTGTTTGCTGTTGCTTTTGGCACGCAGGATCCAGTCGCGTATGTTTGTTTGTAATGGCATGTTTGTTCCAAATGGTGTAAAATTCAATATGAACCAGTCCAGGACTTTGTTTTGTGTGAAACTGTTTGTTTTCAGCCTATTTCTCGTAGGACACACAGATACTGGGTCCATCCTCTGCATTGTAACTGTGGAAAAAACGCCATAAAAAACGCCAAGGCAATAAACCCACATGGCTTTTTCATGGCGTTTTTTCTCTCCCATAGACTTCTATTGGAGAAAAACGCCATGATTTCCTTGCAAAAAACGCCAGTGTCAACATGCTGCGATTTAGAAAAACTGCCACAGAGCCCAAAAAAGCAGAAAAACGCCAAAGAGGACTGAAAAAACGCCAGACAGAAAAACGCCAAGTGGAAATGGCATTTTGCGATTTCCTATTGAAGAACAGCTAACATCTGGCTGCTGCGTTTTTCCACTAAAAAAACGCCAGGTGGCGGTATTGGCGTTTTTAGCAAAAAAAACCAAATGGAAACCTAGCCTAAATGTAAATGTGCATTGTGCAATGTAAAAATGCCTCTGATGACCCCCTGGATCCAGTGCATCATTTTCACTGGTACTATCTAGTAATATGCATTATGGTAACCTCTCTAACTTGAATGTTGGTTACATGAAAAATGATAGACATTACAAAAGTAAATGTATAATGTATAATGTATTTGACTATGTTACCTCCCTTTAGGTCGCTTGACACGTTTAGAAAATGAAACAGAAATAAAGGGATTGTGTTTAACGGCATTTTACAGTATTTACCCCATATAATGTACAGTTGTGATACACCCTACACGACCAAAAGCACATGGACACCTCTCCTAACTGATAACAGGTGTATAAAATCAAGCACATAGGCAGCCATCTCCATAGACAAACATTGGCAGTAGAATGGGTCGCACTGAAGAACACAATGACTTTAAATGTGGCAGTGTCATAGGATGCCACCTTCGACATAAGTCAATTTGCAAAATGTCTGCCCTGCCAGATCTTCTCTGGTCCGCTGAAAGCGCCATTATTGTGAAGTTAAAGCATCTAGGAGAAACAGCTCAGTCATGAAGAGATAGATCACACACACTCACAGAAAGGGGCTGCTGACTGCTACAGAGTTCCAAACTGCCTCTGGAAGCAACATCAGACCAAGCTCTGTCTGTCTGGAAGTTCATGAAATGGATTTCCATGGCTGAGCAGCTGCACACAAGACGAAGAATACCAAGCCTCCGCTGAAGTGGTGCACAGCATATCGCCACTGGACTCTGGAGCAGTGGAAATGTGTTCTCTGGAGTGATGAACCGTGCTTCACTATCTGGTCTGATGGAAGAATCTGGGTTTGGCAGATGCCAGGAGAACACTATCTACCAGAATGCATAGTGTGTACTGTAAAGTTTGATGAAGGAGGGATAATGGCCTGGGGATGTTTTTAAGGGTCTGGACCCTTTAGTTTCAGGGAAGAGTAATGTTAATGCTACAGCATAAAAGAAAGGTCCATAAAGATATGTTTGATGGTGTGGAAGAACACAAGTGGCCGGCGCAGAGCCCTGACTCTAACCCCACTGAATCCATTTGAGATGAATTGGAATGCAAGCCAGGCCGTCTCATCCAACATCAGTGCCTGATTCTTTTTTAGCTAAATGTGTACAAATATCTACAGACACACCCCAAAATCTTGTGAAAAGCCTTCTCAGAAGAGTGAAGACTGTTATAGCTGCAAATGGGGGACCAACTACATATTAAAGCCCATTGTTCTCTTTTGTATTATTACATTGATTGTGCCATCTTTTATAATTCTAAACATTTAATTAAGAAAAATAACAGCCGGATAGTTATCGAGCTCTGTCCAACACCTCAGCAGTGACGTTAGGTCTAGGTACCTCAAACACCAACAGCAAGTAAGGTATTACAAGTTTTATGACAAGTTTCCCTAGTATGGAAATACAATTTCAGTGGAACAAATGGGAAAATACTAATAGCTCTCCATTCTTAACGGAAGTTAAAACGAAAATAAGATTAAAACGAGTACATTTAAAATAAGAAATTAGAGTAAGTTAAAAAAATAAGATAAACGAGAGTACGTTTTAAAAAAGATGGCGCTGCAAAATGCTGTCTAAAGCATGTAAAGGACACTAGGTATAGTAAGACTAGTAATAACTTAACGCTAAATAAAAAAAAAACATTCAAAAAGCACACATACAAAAACAAGAAGCTGAGATAACAGTATGTCTATATACATACATCTACAAAATGTGCATTTGGAAACATACGAGATAGACTCGGGTTACATTTTAAGTTTGGTTGAATGAATGTTATTATCAAGATCTTGCAATGTAGAAAGATGTATGGAAATAGTATTTTTCACTCTCATTAGCCATGGGAAAATACTACAAAGAAAGCAGGAAATACTGTGGTTTATATATTCCAGATGATTTTAGATAATTTAAGAAACAGAACATGGGAGGGTGGGAAAAAAAGAAGCAGAGTTGTATTACCAGATCTTCAATGTTTCCATAGATGTTCTTTTTCATCCCCGAAGCTCTTGTGGCCACCCAGCCGCCCAGTGTGCTGAACTCCATGGAATCTGGCTCATGGCCTGTGCAGTAGCCACTTTCCCCAAGCTAGAAGATCACAAGTAGCAAAGTCAGAGGATAACTTAGAGGCACGAATATTAATAGGTTTAGACTTAGAGGCCAAGTGCATAAAACGTATTAAATTTTCTATGATTTGTATGTTTCTAGATTGCATTTCTGTCTATAGACACCACTTCTTTACCTTCTTTGATTCTGTCAAACAGGTTTATTGTTACTATTAACACGGCGTTCATCTCCAGAACCTTTACCTGGTGTACCTTTATGACTGGGGGTTTCATCTATACACTGCAAAGGACCAAGTTTCTATACAGCACCTTAAATGATTAATTTTAATATAGCGCTAGAGGGTTATTGAGGTTTACAATAGAAAACACATGTTTCAAATTAACACATTTCACAATTTCTAAAATGTCCCCAAAACAGACATTAAGTCTTGCCCTGCTACACTGTATGCTTAGCCCACTAGTGAGAATAAATGTCTCAGTGCATCCCTATACTGTATTAATTCACTCCAATCATCATAGAAAGGGACCAATACAAAAAAAAAATCAGGAAAAGAATGGGAAGAAGGGCCTTGGATGAATATGCTGAAGATATCATCAAGGTGGATTATTACATATTATGTAAACGGATGGCCTTATCACATAGGCAATCTACTTAGCTGCACCATTTCAGACTCTCTCCTATAATAACATGGAAGCACATCATTGAGGGGGGAACTGGGAGGCACAGTTCCAATGAGTCGCTAATCTTCCAAGACAGACTCAAATTGTGAAAGAGGACTTCATTAACTACTAATTTTATTCTAGAGTAATCCTGTGTGACTAAAAAGTCAGAAGGTTCATCCTATAAAGCAGAAGATAGCATGAGATAGTGCTAATATCATCCAATAAATAAAGCACTTATTTTGCCATTTCTTTTTCATATAATATGTAGCAGGCCTTCGGAAAATTTTAGCAAATTGCCCACACTTAATTCTCTCAAGGAGTGATGTGCTTTAATGTACAACCATCTGGTTATGGTTCCTGTATGCAACAGCATCATTTATTAGCGATGCAGATCATGCATTCCTGTACATTTAATAGTCACTTGTTCCTCATTTTTCTATATTAGCTTTCCGCTGCCATCTGTACAACACCTGAGCTGGAATAGATGCCCTTAAACTGTAACAACACAAAGCAGTCCCTCAGAAATCATATTCAAGCTCAGCAGTCTTGGATCAAATGATACAAGCTCAACCATCTGTGAACTTGGAGTTTACTCTATACTGAACAATCAGAGTAATCAATTTTTGTTAACCAGGAATCTCTGCTGCATAAAAAAAAAGAAAAGGAAAAAAACAGGGGAAAAGAAAAAGAAAAAAAAAACAGGGGAAAAGAAGAAGGAAAAAAAACAGGGGAAAAGGAAAAAAAACAGGGGAAAAAGAAAAGAAATAAAAGGAAAAAACAGGGGAAAAGAACCGGAAGATAGAAAAGAACGTGCTGAAAGAAAAAAAGAAAGTGATAAAAGAAAAAAAAATGCTGAAAGAAGTACATGAGGAAAGAACGACACCTGATAAATTTCAGTAGTATTGATATGAATATGATATAAATAATATCCTAACAATATAACAGCTAAACAAAAAATGCCAATTTAATATGCACTGTATATTTAATGTGTAAGTGGTGGTAGTATTATAAATGAAATATATGCAAAATAACAACATGGGAAGAAAAAGTTCTATTTATCAAATGTGATTGCTCTATAAAACATATTTCTTTCAGAATACTGCATCTTCCATTTACCTAAGAAACCAATATAGTATTACGTTAACAGAGCGCCAACGGGCATGTCTCCTGGACCATTAGTAAATATGTCTTATGATACCACATCTTACAACTTGGGCTGCATGGATTTAAGTGGCCACAGAATAACATTAGCTATTTTTGTCCTTTAAAATATATACACTTTTATTTACTTGAAGGGAGTGAGTTTTCAATGAGAACGTTTCATAACCAGAAACACATTGCAAATGTACACAAAAAAATACATATTTGAGAAGTGTTAACTTAATCCAAGTTACCTGCTTTTCCAAATCTTGCCCAGTGATCCCAGCCTCCACATGTGCTGTTAAGTTCTTCTCGTCTATCCAGAGTATTCTGTTCTATGGATATAAAATGAAGATTTCAAAGGTACAGAGATATTAAGCATCTGGTCACTATTTTCTTTATATAAGAAAACTCAGAAGCACGTAATCACTGAACTTTTAAGTACTTCTTACTTGCCCTGATTGGTGATCATTTTGTGACCGCAGTTATAGACTGCTAAGGAGTCACAAGGTTGTGCCCCAGCTTGCTTTATGATGCACACCTCTTCGACACAGTAAATAAAAGGAATAGTACGCTGTGATTTTAGATATTTAAATATATAAAAATAGATTACCGTTAATATTTAATTTTAATAAAATATTGTTTTCAGACATCTTTTACATTGATTTATGTCTGTTAACATTAGTTTAGGGATATCCATCAATGTAAGGAGTGCTGCAGATCTTATTGCAACAACATAAAGGAAAAGAATAATGAATGCCTGTAACTTTTGCCCAGTGGTCCTGTTATACATTAAAGGGATCCAACAGCTTTATTATGCATGACACAAACCACAGTTACACCCCACCTACCATTTGTGAAGTATCCAGTGAAACAATTGTTCTTTTCTCGTCCTCTGGACACTCCAATGCACTAGAAACACTTGTTCCACCTGCAAAACATAAATAGGGTGGTTTTATTTATTTCTACAGAACGCTTACATTGAGTATGTAGACTTAAGATCAAGGAGTTACTGAGGATGGGAAGACCCGTGTCCCACAAAAATAGTGGCCACTGTTACAACCAATGTTTATTCACTTCTTTGCAACTGCTGCAATGCCACCATTTACACCATTTCACACATCAGTGATGTACAACTGACATTTTCCAGGGTCAGTTTTCACCTAAAACATACCTCCGAAAGGAATCACACACACATTGTGTTTACAGGCCAGGTCCACAATCCTTACAACGTCTTCATGGCAACCTAGGAACAAAAGCATAAGAAATATTTTTTTACATTGTTGGCACCATACATTCAGCCTTGCAAGCAAATACAAAACATGTCATGAATCTCAAGAATATACTTGGCTTTGGCACTAAGCAATGAGATTAACCAATGTGGTATTTACTAAGAGTTTACAGGAGAGCTCAGCATTTGAATTCCCCCATAATAGCACACATTTTGAAGTCAACGCCAGTGAGCTTGTTCTGCAACAAGAATTCTTTGAAGTCACCTCACTGATTGACTCATGCATTATACAGGGCTAGCCCAGTTCTTCTCGAACGAGAAACTTGCCAGGGCTAACTTTTAATAAATTATAATGAAGTCAGCTTTGTTTAGTGAGTAAATCCAATCATGACTGCAGCCATAGTCCGACTTATTACACAAACAGTAGGTGTGTATTACACATCAACATAACAGAACTTTATATAGTCTTGCTGGTGATGTATTCTGACATTGGCATTTAGTAGAACACCCAGATTTTACTGTATATATTTTACAATTAGCTAGAGCCCATTCACACAATACTCAGAGGTACTTACACGCTAAAATGTTCAATGTTTTGTACCACGTTACAACTTTCCTCCCGTTTAATTTGGATTTAAGGAATTAGCAGTTTCAAGCATAATTACATAAAACAGCAACACAATTAAGTCAGCTAATATTTAACAGTCTTTATTCTGCTTAATTAATGTACAATGACTAATTTGACCATTGTGGATGTGCCTAGAGCTATTTGTAGAGTTAACCTACTGCAATTAAATAGCTATAGTGATAATGACATGTTTAATAATATTTAAGCATTACTGTTTTGTAATCTGAAATTACTACACTGTTAATTGCTACTCTGAGTCAGAATGCGGCTTAATTGGAAGGGCATAATTACTGGAGGTAACATGGCCGTCTTACAGCCCATTTCACGCAGCCAGTAGATTCACCTTGTTCCCAATATAACGCACCCCCCCCATTCAAAAGCAATAAATAGGTCACTAATTATTGTTTATCCATTGGGGACCTTCTCAAACCGTACACTTAAAAAGATGTTATTTGCAATCATTTGCTGCAGAGTATAAAAGGGGTATTTTGACGAATCCACACTCTGCTATGTAAATATATTATAATAGGAAGATATTGTTTCATGCTATATGTTCAGAATGTAAGTAACAAAAATTGCAGCACGCATTTACCTATTTGCCATATAAATAAATGTAGCCTTAAACTTTTATTTATTTAGTTTTTTTTTTTTTAAACCAGACATTTTTCCTGGTGTGCAAATAATACGTGTGTATACGTGTGTATACGTGTGTATACGTGTGTATACGTGTGTATACGTGTGTATACGTGTGTGGTCAGTTTTGGTTAAGGCTCAGAAATATCAGGCCTTTGTTGGCTTGTGATTATCATTTTTCTGGCTTTTTAACTTTGTTTTCTTTTTTCTTTTGGATATTTCATTAACTCAAACGCTTTAACAGATGCCATCATGCAAAAATGAACAAGCACACTTTTAGAGATTAGTTTTTAATCTTGAAATATAGTTCAGTAGATTTTTCCTTCAAAATGCAAAAAGCAACAGCCATAGCACTGCTTCCATAGGATAAATAGATACATTTGTACCAAATTTTTGTCATATACAATAGTATTTAGAGCTTACTTGGTATAATTACATATGCATTTATAAACATTCCTACTTTAAATTCAACTTAGCTTCATAAACCGGTACCATTTTTTTTGCACAAAGTTGAGTTTATTTTCCCCTTATATTTGGAATCAGGTAACTATTCCTGTTAAAACCTCTTATTGATCTTACTTGTATATAAACAATTAGTTGGGTCCCTTTACTATTGAGAACTACTTGGCAGATCCATCTCTGGAATTAAAGGGATTAACATATTAAAGAAAGCAAATGACATCATGAAATATCACCTAACTTTCATGAGTTTATCCTAAATTATGGCTGTTAAAGCTTCACTACTCCCTAAAGCAAGGGTTCCAGCTCAACAACGTGTTTATTACGCAGAGACCTGGCACTTCTGTTTGGAATAAACATGTATAACCTGACACTATGTAAAAGAGCACAGCATTAAGTAGTATAATGTTGACAGATTAACTTGGTAGTTGTTAATTGATGAAATTAAAATTGACCACATGGGTTTTAACCAACACCTCCAATGGCTGGATATGGTTGATGAAAGCTTAGGCCAGAGAATGACGACAGATTTCATATTGTGCTGTTTTGTTTCTGGCAATTTGTAATATATACAAGAGTAAATGAGCAAAGTATTATCCACTTACTTGGCCACAAAACTAGGTCTGGGATTCTTTTAAAAACTCCTTCCCTGAGCGCAAATATTTCATGTAGGCAGTGACCTATTGAAGAGAACATATTAATACAATTGCTATTACCTGTGTTGGGATAGGTTTCGTACACTGGAAATTAGCATTTACTGGCAGCATAAGATATATGCACCCTCAAAGCGAAGCATCCAATAGGGGTTAAAAGACAGTTTATGCATCATGATGTAACTTTCAATCTTTTATTGGCATTCTTCAAAGTAAAACATATCAAAATAATGAATAATAAAAACACGCGCTAAGTATAGGGCAGGGGAAAGAAAAACACTCTTCATTTGACATATATAAGGTTCTCACGTACCAAACCACTGATTTACGTAAGAAGAGTGTAGTATTTTAGTTTTCAAAAGAATGCACAAAGATTTCTCAATTACACCCAATGAAAAATTAATTATATTTAATATCCCGCTGCAACCAGGGTGATTTCTAAACGGCCACACTGAAGTACACATTCCAGATCCTGCAAAGGGTCGGCAAAAGATGAATGATCCCACTTCTGCAAATTTGTGCAGCTCAGGGATCCAAAACAGGGCCAAGTGTTTCTACTTAAACATTTACTCCCACGCTTATGTCACCTGCAGAGAAGACAATGGCACATATAAATGGCTCATTAGTCACTGGTGCCTTCTCAGCCTTTAAGAGAAACCACACCACAACCAGGAGTTTAACATATTTATTTCACAATCACATTTACTGGATATAGTCCAGCTTTGTTTTATGTTTAAGAATGCTGGTCTTCAAAGCATTTTTTCCATTTGTGAAAATTTATGTGAGCATAACAAAACAATGTATGGTATTTACATTTCATTAGGTGGCTTACAAGCACCATAGGCACCCTATATATGGTGAAGTCATTCATGCGGTTAAAGAAATCTCACTATGGACTTGCATCAACTATTTAAGTCTGCATACTATTTTCCAGATGGGTCACACGGCTGGTGACTCCAAGGGTAAGTAAGCAACATGTTATATTATCTCAGCACTCATAGGAAAGAAAGAGGAAAGACAAAAAACCATAGCTCCCTACCATGAGCTCGAAAAACTCTGTCTTCAGCATCTTGGGAATATGAAATTCCATTGGCTTTAATGCCCTGTAGAAATTCTTCATTTACAACAGGTGCTGGGGCATCATTTACATTGAAAGACACCTAATGAAGAAACATTGATAGGTTAAATGATGGAGAAAGGTGTGCATTTTTGCATCGAGTAATCGTAAAGTAAGGACATCAAAGAATGCTTGCATACGGTAAGCTTCTGAGAGCAGATCAATAGATTTCTAGCATCCAGGTATTACTGGCTCTTGAAATATACCATGTAAAGCCAATACATCAAAGCCCATTTGCGTTGCATTAATATATTAGAAACAGCAGAGAAAAGCACATTAAAATATTAACAAAAACTATTTTATGTTTCCATACGTTATGTGGCCTTAAAGGGAAATTGTTGATATTTATTTATGCATATAGGTATCTGTCTTTTTTATACACTACCTCATTGTGTTAAAGGGGAATTCAAAATAGAATATATATTATTGTGAGTTTTCAGTTTTCCATTCTTATGGTTTGATAGTCTTGTGTGTGTTTTCATCAATTTTTCTCATTAAGAGCTACTAAAGTAGCGATGTAGAGTTTTTAAGAAAAATAAAATATTTTGCATAACCTATAAATTAATTTAGTCATCTGAGCACATCATAACATGGACAAGTACGTTTTGCACTACTGCCAGAGAAATGCATTAGGCGCTGCGGAATCTGTCGGCGCTTTATAAATAAAGTATAATAATAATAATAATAATAAATAATAATCATAAGGCATCTCTGTACTTTGTTTTTTTTTTTGTTTTTTTTTAACATGCATTGCTGGAATTAGGAAAAGTTATCCAAATGTTGACTACCAAGCGGCAACCTTTTGTCCTATGTAGCGCACATGTAAGCTGGCGTTGAGGTACAGCAAAGAGTAAATATCTAGACCACCAGTGGGAGCTTTATCAAGTCATTCTGTTTTGTCATGTGATATATCCCATTCTCCCCATTTCTGGCTTACATTACTTACCCAGACTACCCACAAAAAAACTACTGTCCTGTGATGTCCATACTCACTCTAGAGGTTGTTTTGTGATCCAAACTTGCACCAAACGTCTTCTCCATCCATTCTCTCAAGGCTGGTAATACCATACCACCGAGTTTGTACCTGTAAGATGATCATATTTGTGTGCATGTCAGCATTACCTTAGACCACATCATGACAGTAAAACACTATTATTATGCAAATCAACATGTATTGTAATGTAATGTATTAAACGTTGGAAGATTCAAGATATAAGAAAACTTAGAAACCCACAGTAAACTATTTGGAACTTTAACTAAACCATACTAAGAAAAGAAAAAACTTCCAACACCCTTTTGCTAGCCAAACCTTTGGTGCCTTTCTGTCAGCACAAATACCTATTTTATTAGGTTATTTTACATACTGAACAAAAAGCTCTATTTCATTTTCACAGCAACGTATCTGATGTGATCAAGATTACTGGTGAGTACTCTGACACAATTCTTAACTTTTCAAGAGCTTGTCTGTCTGCCAGCGAAGGATTAAATCAACGCACAGAAGGAAAATGTTGTGGCCAGACACTGCATATTGTGCGAGTGCACAAGGTCATCAGTAGAATCAATAAAATGTATCCAAACCTTTATGAGAACTCCAAAATACACACTGAAATAATAGGAGAAAGATTGTCTAAAAATCCCTTTATATTAAAAATGAGAGATGCTTAGCTTAAATGCCTGCATTAGTATCGGTTATCCACATGCTGCCATCATTATAACATAAGCAGATAGAGAAAAGGCTGTGTTCTGGAAGATTTATGAAGGACAATGCATGTGCCAAGATATTATATTGCAATTTCGAGCAGACATTGCTTACTTTTTCATTGTACTCTACGAGTTGCCAAAGCTCTCTCTGTTCTAGGATCAAAGATATTAAATAAAAACGGCCAATAGCTGAATAACAGATCCTAAGGCAGTTATTTCAGAAAACAAACCTGCACAATGTCTGTAACACTGGCCTGATATATTTTGAATTGAAGTGGCATAACATGAAAAAAAAAAGAATTGGTAATCAGTGAATAGTTCTCCAAACAAAACAGGAGTGATAAATCTTCGTGTTCAGCTCAGGGTGAGGCTGCTGGATCTGCGACATCCCGTACCGAGCTCATAAACTGCTCAGGGAAATAAGTTTTGCTGAAATCAACATAATGTATTATAATAGGGCCTATTATAGCTGGGCATGCCTGTGGGGTGTAATTATATATACACACACACACACACACACAAACACAATTCCTTGTCGAGGTTCAGATCTCTTAGGGCCAGACGAGTACCCGGGACTGCCCTATATAACTGCTATTTGGACCATCTAGTCTGCCCATTTTTCTATGTGCTAAAGACCTCAAATCATATTTAATCTTCATGCAGGGACTGCCTTATGCTTATAGCATGTACACTAAAACTGCTTTACTGTATTAAGCATGAAAGCTTCTGCTAGAGAATGTTAAATATCAGAAATTTTTCATTTCCATTAAAGGGTAAGAATCATCACAGGGTTTTTCTAAGAGTATTGCGAAATACTTGCTAACATATACATAAATCATGCTACAGGTTGACAGACCACACTGTTTGTTGAGGGCAACATTTTGCCAACTCCCACGAGTATGTTCTCTCAAGCATGGAGGGTTGCCCTTTAAATACTGTAAGTAAGAATGGAAATCCCTGCCAAAAGGGCTCAAACATTTCTTAAAATGAATCCTCGGTTACATTCTAATTTTAAGAATAGTCAGGCGATAGATATATTTTTTTTCCCAACCAGAAATGCTTTAGCATTCTGCCACACTGATCAGATCCTAAACCTTGATTTAGCAACGCGCGGTTTAAGTATCCCATAAGGCACCTCAGAGGCTCAAAAATATATAAATTACGTTTATCTACAGAAATCAAAAAGTATTTTATTGTAAAGGGGAACCAAACAAATATTGAACCCACTACCCAATATTGTGAGTGTTAAGCTGAAAAATTAAATGAATGGAATATTTGGCTGAAAACGTTCAAGATATATTGTATACAGTATTTATTTCTTACTTATTATCTTGATACAATTTATAGGCTTGTTAGATTTTGGATGATTTGTTTTGTCTAATTATGTATGAAAAAATACTATTAAGAAGAAGAGAAATTAATTTATTTTAGACAGTATATTCAACATACCAAAGATAAATATAGTAATGCAATGATTTTTTATTATATAAATATCTATGTATAATAATAAATATGGGGCAATTAGGCACAAAAGCAACAGAAATACTATAGAGGGAATTAAAAATTAAAAGAAAAAGAAACATCTAATGAGTAAGCCTTTTAAATAAGCACGTCTCAATTTGAAGGGCCACAACACTGCTACGGAGCACAAAGACCATTGATATGAAGGGGCTATTCAATAGTTAATTCCGTGCGGCTTCTTGGTGGGCAGGAAAGGAGGCTTTAAGTCTGTGCTTAGGCTGGGTTATATGATCTGTGAAGTACTGAATATGCAAAAAGATCCCTGGATAAACCTCACGTAAACAAAACACAGCCCTGCTGACACTCCTGTTAGATCCATAGAGAGCTCCGCTGCTTGATTCTGATTTGCTGAAAAACCTATTAATTAATGATACTATAATGCGATCTCAACAGTTCATAGTTCGGCTGCTGCCTGCAGTAAACATACAAACATTTTAACCTCTTCTCTGTTCTCTATTGTGTCTGTTTTCCTGCACAGGTCGTGTTAGATGGATGGTTACCAGGAATGGAAAGAATATGGTCTCTGGGGTTTTTCTTTTCGGACACCAGGGAGTTTTGCATGAGAAGAACAGATTTCCATTATTTATTTGTTGACTCGGTTGTTCCCAGTGTGAAGTAAACATTGTAAAATGTGGATAGCAGAAGACAGAGCAGTGGATGGCTGGGCAATTACAATCATCGTGAGGCTGCCATCAGTCACTTTGTGCTAACGATTACCCCGGCCAATAGGAAAGCAGATTGGACACATAAGCCCTCTCCACCAGAACCAGCATGTACGCATATATCTCCCATTCACAGGGCTTAGGAACAAGACACAAACCAGATTTCCTTTTACTGAAATGCCTCTTAGCAATAAATTCTCCTAAAACAACTCTTGTTGCACTTTATTATTTTGGGGGCTATTCTTTTGTGCAGTGACAAAATAACATTGTTGCAAGGAACTATAAAATTCACATGTATACAAAATACTCTTTTTGTTCAAAGAACAGATCATGCAAATAATTAAATCAGATCATGCAAAGGATTGAATATGAATATTTAAGTAACCAGTGTCACTAGATAACAATGGTAGTATATTTGTTATATTTTCAGTGAATTCTAAGAATACGTGGGGACATAATAGTATGTATGTATAAGAAGTCAAGGCAGTTATTTATGAATTAACATATTAAATTTATTTAATCCTTATCTCTCTAACCCCCCCACCCGAACATTTTGTACAGACCTACTGAATATGATGGTTCTCTAAAAATCTAATATTTTTTTTTAAAAAAGACTCATAGGAAACACACATAAGTTACAGTTTATCAGTCAGCAGAAAAAAACGAACAATAATAATTACATCTCAACCCAGTTTTCATAGGAGAATACATCTACTTCCCTGCATCTTTATGCGTGTGTGTATTTATATCTATAGATATTACACACACAGATGCATAAAATTTATATATATATATATATATATATATATATAAACATTCAAAAGTATATACACATACAGTGCAAAAGTATAATGCTAGAATAACAGTATGTAAAGAACCCCAAGATTATGATGTATCATTTTATATAGCGCCATCATATCCTGCAGCACTATACAATGGGCAAACAGGATATCACAAGTCGTGTATAACATAGCAATTTGACTTGCAGAAACAAGAGGCAAGAAAGGCCCTGCTAAAACAAGTTTACTATCTAGAGATGGCATCTCGCCTCTTTAATATGTTATATCTTACATTTATGTGCTTCTGATGTGAGCATATGATTATTTGAAGGACTGTCCTAGAATGCTAGAAAGAGCAGCACTCTACTAAAAAAGTAATGAAAAGGTTAATTAAAGAATACCTAGACTAAGTGAATCAATTGTAAAGCTTTCAATGTCACAGGTGGGGTCCGGCTTTAGTCCAAATCTTACATTTTGTAAGATGTATAAGAGGTCAAGCCAGTTATTTATGAATTAACATTTAATTTATTTAATCCCTATCTCTAGACTTTTGTTCTGAACAACCATGGAGTCTTTTCAAACTGCAGTACAGCCATTATCTGACTGCAGCTGCGTCAAATGTTATCACATGCTCTGATTGGCTGTCTGTGAAAAGGGTTGGGTTTTAGAGAAAGTTGATGTCATTGGTCTGTGAGAAATGATTAATAGACAGACAAACGTTCTAATTGGAGAACGGAAACGGTGACCTCACAAAGCTAATATGCATGGCCCCACCTCCACTTTTTAACCATTTGCAGATTACACTTTCACAAACAACTGCATAGCACCACCTCCTGGCTGATAGGGTGCAGTGACAGTGAATATCACCAGCACATAGAAAGACTAAGTCAACAAACAACATCATTAACAATGAGCCTCACTTATAAAATTATCTATTTAAGAACATTAAAATACTGCACACATTTTAACCTCGAACCTAAGTTTGGTTAGCTTATAAGGTTAGTTCATCGCAGTGACAAGCAGATGTTTTTGTATATAATAAAATGTTTCGGCAAATTGGTAATTGTGTGATTATTCTTAATAAGTATGTAAAATAAAACATCGTTCATTTGAAGATACTAAAACATTTTTATCAATGAACATTACTAAAGGCATTAACATCATATAACATTTAAAACACAAATAAAATGCTTAGATGATCGACTTCTCCGTTTACCTTTTGCCAGTGAACTCGGCTTGGCCTTTTTTATTAAAGGTGAACTTGGAATCATTGTAGCCCCATCCATTCCACTTCAGAAGTTCCTGCCTGTGAAAAAAGGGGAACACAGCCATGGGTACACTGATAAGTAATGAATATGTCTAAAAATAAGTTACCAGTATAAAACACCCTATTCTGCCAAACAACCTTTTACGTTTTCTTCCAATTAGTTAGATCACTTAAACATAGCCAGGAAGTCTAATCATTCATTTAAAAATTAAAATGTAAAAATCATCCTTGTCACATATTGTAATAAAAAGTATTAAAAATGGACAAAACACATTTTAAAAAACTGTGTTGATTTCCAATGATATGCAAATCATTTGATGTGTGCTGGATGAAAGCAGCCACATATATAACTTGCACGTAATAAGTATTCACATAATTTATACAAACTATGAAAGGCAACTTATTGCACACCCTGATAGCACGGGGAGCGAAAAAATACAAATTATATATATATATATATATATATATATATATATATATATATATACACACAATAAATCAAAAACAAACTTGATAGGGATTAAGGGAAAAAAATAAGTTATTAGCAGCTGTTATTAGGACTGGGCACGTTTATTTAGGACCTATGAGCATGGAAAAAGCAGTATTAAAATGATGGTGGGAAAATGTTTGCATATTGCACATATTTAGCAATTAAGAACTAAAGTGATCCGGTATTTAAATATACAGTTACATTAATAATGTTCATTGCAATAGAGGAATTAAATTGTGAATCGAAGCAGCACTGTGCGGTTATGCATTGATAGTGTAGCACAGAGTTTCCTCAAATAGTTTGCCATAATCACACATCTTTAAGAAATGATACTTTAATAACCTTTACTTTTGGTTCTAATATAAGTCTCAAAACAACTCAGCCTTCAATAACATTTGCTTGAACTTGTTCTATGCAGTGGAAATAATAATTCACCTTCCAAGATTTCTCCAACTGCCTAAAACAGTTTAGAGATCACGTACATTTTTGATTTTGTTATTTCCTCCACGAGTTTCTGTTCTGGACATTATCACAGACTTGTATAGAAAATAATTGGGGGGGGGAAATCTTTTTTTCTCACTTTTGCAAATCAGCTTCAGCGACAGACTTTTTGCTTCTGTCTCAAGAATAACACACTGAAGCCTTATTTTTGCGTAAAGTATTTTTCATGCTTTACAAACAATCCTAAAAGTTCATAATTATTGCCCAGATGTAGCACATACAACAGCCTCTTATGATCTCCGGAAGGATGAACTGAAGGTGTTGTTTATACTCAAAGTTAGATATTTTCTAGTTGCCATAAACAATACAAATTTGATACTATAGATCATTTTGTTTTTTGTTTTTTTTTCCAGTTCACACAAACACTACAATATTTTTTTGTAAATCAGACAAAATTATGTAGCCATTACGAAGCATGAAGAATTTATATATATATATATATATATATAATTTCAAAGCCTACAGCAGACTAACAATAAAACAGGCAGCAGTATTTACAGACTGAATTATTCAAAATTACACAGAAAAGAGTTTCAGCAGATTCTAAATGAGCATGCATAGAAGGAGTATAAGACTAGGTGAACATTTTTCATATCAGATGATGACAAAAACATTTCTACTAACATTATTTACCTTTATGTTGAAATTTATTTAAAAACCAATTTTCAAGGTATATTTCCCTACAACCTATAATTAAACTAGAACACTCATTACATTTTTAGCCAACAAGTCTGGCACCCCTCAAAATTATATCATATTCCAATAGGACAACTATAATTAGACGTTGACATTACACAAGTATAAGCGGCATGCCAAATTAAAGAGAACAGTCTATTTTAATTTTCTTAACCTTCAAGTATGGTCTCCATAAAGAAAGGCTACCCTTCTTTACCAGAGACACTAGAACCTGTTTCAGTAATCTGCAAGACATTGTGTTATGGTCGCTTATTGCGAAGAAACAGGTTGGTTGGGGGAAAAAAAAAAAACAAAAAAAAAAAAAAACAGGATTTTGATCTTTAAAAGACGTCTGAACAAAATAGTCCAAGGAATCTCAGCCTTTAAACAGCATAACAGATGAAATGCCTTTAGCAGGGACCACATTATACAATACTATACTCCTTTGTGATGTCGTTAATTATTCTCAAAAACTGTGCCTATTGGACACTAGATGGCACTAAAAATGCATTTCTTCAGGCAACTATTTGTCTCCCCTGTTAAGCTATAGCCAGAAGTCATGTAGGAAAGAATGACTTATTAGGTGGACATGTATTACTGTGAACCTTCAAATCTTTGAAAATGCTACTTCAGTTAATGTAATTTTATATGAGGAGAGCTGCATTCATTTAAACAACGCGGATGACTGCCACTTCTCTAACGCAGAAGGGCACTGCAAGGGCTATATCTTAAAATGCCAGGATTAGGATTTTTGCTGGCTGTAACACAGAAAGGACATTTTTTAATGGTACACAGATTTTAATAAAAACCATGAATATATAATGGATGCATGCAAAACAATATAGTATTTCCACTCATAAATATATTTCATATAAAATATATATATAAATATATATTGAAAAAAATAAACTATATTTGATGAGGTATTTCAAACATACCTCGGAATGAACTTGTGCATGGAAACAATTCTTCAGAGTTCACAGAAAAGTCAAAATATAAAAGCTTGGCAGACACTAGGTGGCAGTATTACTCCACTAACACTGCTCCATACACTGCTCCATACACTGCATGACTCTCCTAGCCACAGCCCATGCTCAGGCTCTTTATTGTTCACACTGTACAGATATTTTAAAAAGCAGGTTTTTTAAAGCCAAACTAAAATATACCCTTACGCACGGTGAGAACGTTCCAGTTGCAGAACACATGGATAAGAAATTATATACATATACAAAATATATGGAATAGAACATACATTTTTAATAAAATATTGATCAATACATTAAACATACATCATATATATTAATGATAATCCATTTAATAAATAATGTATACACTTGTGAAAATATTTAATCCATTTAATAAATCAATGCATTCAATTATTAGTAAATCAAATCACTAATAGATAAATATTAATTGCTACATCAATTGTTACTGATGTACACTTACACCATACAGTAACAGCTTGCATGTGCATTAATGTCTAACACCATGCAATAATATACACACACTAACACTTTATGCTGACATACACTCACACAACACCATACACTCATATACACATAGTATCCAACAACATACACTGACTCTGGCACTTAACATATATAAAACACACACACTTACTCCAACACTATACACACATAGTGACTAACACTGCAGTACAATACAGACACAAATACATATATTTACAAAACACTGACTCTGGCACTATACATACACACACACACACCGACACTACAGTACCACAAACTGACTCAAGCACTATACATACACTTACTCCAGGGCTATACATACACACTGACTCTAACACTGTAGAACACACACGTGCAAGCAGTCCACCACTGCCTCTCAGGGTCATGTAATGCAGGCGCCTGGGTGCTCTATGTAAGTGGCACCTGTCTCGGTCTCAGGGGCCCAGTCTTGCCTGATACTCCAGAACCAGGCTCCAGGAAGCCATTTCTAGTCGCTATGGCAACCTGGCACCCAGGAATTGTCAAGACCAGTTTCTGTAAGTGAAATTGTTATGTTATATGCTACTTGTTATGTGCCGTCTACCCACTGTACAGCCCTACAGAATATTATGGTGCTATATATATAAAACAATAAATAATAAATACTGAATAGATATAGTCCATCTAGAAAAAATGAACACTGTTGCCAAAAGCCCCAGCATGGTAATAGAAAGTTAGATTGTAACAGCCTGTCAGGCATCAGTACTTGGTACGGCTATATGGAAATAATAAAACTCTAGAAAGTCAGGCTGCATCAAGTACAATAATTTTGGTAGAATCCATAACTTGATCACGTACTATATTTTTTCAGTTCATATATGGTGAATAAGGTTAAAACACGTTAACAACATTCCCTAATAAATGGAAAGGGTCACCTGCAAGGTGTCATCTATTCTGCTCAATGTGATTTACAAAGAACTCAGTTTTATAGAATTCCGTTATCCCACAGCTTTCATTCTTCCATATTCTCATACATGTCTTGGTCTCGTAGCGTGGCCAAATCAAGCACCATACAATTACAATCATCACATAATATGTTTCAATCATTGCGGGGTCTTGCTTTTCTCTAGCCAAATGTCATGACCTAACCATGGGAGCGTATTGCAGCATGTCTAGATGTCATCCACCTGCGATCTTAAAACACCTAGAATGTTCTTTAGACTGGTAAATGCTGCATGATATCACCAATTCAGTAACATATTCTTCTGATAAATGAGAGTGGAAAAAACAAGACATCAACAAGGAAGGAATAATAGACAAACTACAGACTGTAGAATGTACCGCCTGTTTTAAACACAGCCTGGCAGATATTGGTGGGCAATTCTCCTTGCTTATGCAGGGTGGCAAGCTTAACAGATGCAGACGGTAAAGCTAGCAGTAAACATATAATATATAAGACAATTCATTACAAGGCAAATGTATGTGCCTAGTGTTTGCACCTTCCATGCAAATCAGTTTGCACAGACAGACAGGCTCCCCTTGACTTATGATGTCCGTAACCCTTTACAGGCAGAAGACCCTCTGAGACTACGGGCTTCGCGATATGCTGCGGGCTGCTTCAGGGACGAAAGGGTTAGCCAGAACCGGCTCAAACTGGCAGTGACTGTTTTATCGAACGTGAACGCGGAAGGCAAATAAACTGAAAATTATAGAGCCGGGTTGAACTTGAGTTCATCTGAGAAATATTAAATACAACTGGCGCTGAATGGATTCAACATTTTCAAACTGCTGCGTGGCTGGGGATGTTTTTTTTTTTTTTTTTTTATAAGGTTTAATGTTCTGGAACAGTTCTGCAGTAATACGATTTTTTTTTTTTCCTATGGTACGGCGGACCTACAGGCCATGGAGAGAATGGGCTGGCGGGGGTGGGGTAACAGGACCAGAGTAACAATTCTTGATAAACTAATAACGCCTTTGTCCTTTTCTCTGACCAGTAATAAAATAGACACGTTTAATGCCTGTAAACCAACACATAGGTTAACACATCACCTACATATTATGGTTATCTGGATGCAAAATAATAAAAAGGTCATTTTTTTTTTTTTAAAGTCGGAATGAAACTAATATTATGTTTTATAGGACAGTTATGGGCTTAAGAGGTCAATTCCATAGGCTCATAAATTGTTAATGCTCTGTTAGCAACCAGCCATCTCTTTTGTAGTGAATGGGTGTTCTCAACTGTAATAGACCGATGATATCTTAGCACTAAATGTTCAAATATTAATATCCCATTTTAAACAAAACAGTAAAATTTAATGTGTAGCATTCATCCCTATTAAAAGCTATTCTGTTTTTTTATTCCAATGTTCATCCTAGAGATTTGTGCTTGTTGATGTTTAGTTAACATTTATATAAATCAGTTTTATGTTTGAACCGCATAATATGGGTCAATTTCTGTCCCATTGTATGTGGTGGAATCTGCAATTATAAGCAATCCACGCGATGGACACATCAGAGGCAATTTCACACCATAATGCCAAACGCCCATATCCTAATAACTTCTATAGGCCATATTTATAAAGGTCAATTCTTGGGCAAAGTGAGAAATATAGCGTGACTACTATGGGAAAAAAAATGGAACATCGCTTCTGCTTGCTACATATATATCGTCAGCAAGCAGAAGCGATAGTTACTTGATTAAGAAAGGGGCATCAATAATTTAGGAAATAAGAAATTAATGGCTCTTAAACAAAAATTAATTCAGGGATCCCAGACCAAATATAGAGCATCTTTAACCATTGCACTAGCATCGAGAAAGCAAGACGAGTAATCAAATTGAATAAAACATGTTTGTTGATGGAATAGCATGCTAGATTTTGCAGAATTCTCTATTTACTTTTATTAAGTAGGGTGTTCTTTTCAGCAGTAAGTAAATGGATTACACCAACACCTCAACCTCAACACATCCTGCATGACATGGAGATATCAAAACAACAAATGGCCTCCTATACAACAGAAGTGCACAACATGAAGGAGAAAGCTGGTTTCACGTCTTGGTAGTCTCTCGATGAAACAGAAACATAGAAGTTGACAGCAGGATAAGAACCATTTGGTCCACCCAGCCTGCCCATTTGCCTGCTGTAAATCCACTTTTCTCTTGATGCATCTGCCTCGATTTCCATAAGCGTTATTCTATAACTGAATAAAAATGGTTTGCACTTTCATTGGCCAAAATGTTTTTGAATTGCTGCTAAAACATACATAAAATGCAGCCACGTTGTACAAAGGCTATAGCATTTTAAACAATGGCTCTGCTTCCACTGTAGAAATGGCATGTTATGCTTTGTTTTTTTCTTTGTTGCAAAAAACTACATATTTTTCAATATATAAGCAAAACTCACAATTCTTTTTTGCGGTTCTTGTCAGCTTACAACGGAATAAAATAACTGTTCCGTTATAGGTATCATGAGATTTTAGGCATACTTTTCTGAGGGCAGACAGACACACTGCTGATTATACTAGAGTCTAAGTATAAAGCACAGATACAAATCCTGTGCACAAACAAGAAATAGCAAACAAAATAGACAGAAATAAAAACAGATGATACATTTAGTGTAACACAAAAAAAAAAATTTAAAAAAAATTTGACAAATCAAAATTGCAGTTCTGATGGGAAGTATTCTGTGGAATTATCCTGCAAAGAGATACCATTATATATTTAAATGAGCTATCAAATAAAAATGTGCAATCCAAATAAAAGATAAAAAGTCACACTGTATCCTGTGATAATGTTAGAGTATTCAGTTTTACAGATGCTTTGCATGATACAGAGTGCTCAGCATCCATTTTGATTCATCTTGACCTTCTCAATACAAGCAAAGCAGCCACCGGAGAGAATAAACAGCCATACAAGGCAGACACCAGATGTCACTGCAGGACAGACGCTTCCTTACGCCCCAAGTGGAATCACACAACCAGACACCTTACACTATCAGCATAGACACGTGAAGACCACTTCCATGTGGTATCATTTACCTTTGTGGTTAAGCGGGCAAACGACACTAGGCTTTTCTTAATTATTTATTTATTTATTTATTTATTTATTTATTTAAATACTAAAAAAGCCTAGCCAAACAAAACAGCTTGCGGGTATGACAGCTGCTACAAATTATTTTGTACATCATAATTAGACGAGGCAAGTGCAGACTTAAGCTAGATAACTGGCACCTCCGTTAAATCAGCCGCCAGTGGAAGAAGCAGTAACTGCAGAGTTTCTAGTGAAATATTAGCTTTAGTTCTAAGAGCACAGTGACTTTTTTATGCCCTTAAGGACCACAGTTCTCTTGCAAGCTTGCCAGCAGCTGGTCATACATTGCTGCCTTTAACATTGCTAATGAACTTAATTTGATACCGTCCTCTGACATTATTGGGTCATCCACTCTGGATATAAGCACTATTGTTTTCACGGACATGGTATTAAAGTGCAGTGTGGAAACATTGGACAGAAGTGGTACTTTTGATTGTGTGAAACCACGGTCAAGTGGAGCGAAAGCTGCTACGATAGGCTTGGATCAAGGTTTCAGCGTGGCTGCCAAAAGCAGACTGGACTTATGACAAGACATATTCCAGGGCCTCCATTCAGAACTACAAAGAGGTGTCGGTCTTACTTGATATTCCGCATCTCTAATGGATCAACAATTATTCTGTGATGAGAACAGACTTCCAGTGGATCCGCGGTTGAAAATGGGTGCTACTTCCACACCTCTTGGTATCTTTACATGTAGTCAAAATTACATAAACACAGCAACCCGTCTAGTACTAAAGCCACTTGTGGTAGAACAGTAGGAATTGGACTGGCAGATTCCTTTTCACTGTTAGTTGTATTTGCCCATTATGGAGATCTGTGAAATTACAAATAGCTATTGAACACCTAACATAAAAAAAAAAAAAAAAAAAAAAAAAAGCACAAGCCCTTTCTGCACATGGTCTGCAGGACTTCCACTAAGATCAACAGCGGAATTCCCACTGAAAGGCAACCAATCACCGGTGTGCTAGCTCAAAACTTATGCCCAACTACCGTACATGTAGTTGGCTGCCATTGCTCCCATTGAGTTCAAAGGTAATATGCTTCAGAGAACATGCAAAAGGAACATTCATATCCTTTTGTTTTCGTCCTGTAGTTGTAAGCAATACGTGAGCAGAGATACCAATAGGAAAATATGTCTGCTTTCACATTTAGCGCTTCTGACAGCAGCTTTGACTAGTAATGCCTCTTACTGCCTGAAGAACACATCTGAACTTGCAAGGCAATGTATTTAATGTATTTGAATACTATTGGTGTTCCACCACTTTCATGACCAAAATTAGTGTAAAATTAGTACTTTTAAGCCAGTCCTCTCAAAGACAAGTACACTGACACAAAAAAAACACAAGCTTTGGGTAGTTTTAATAAATCAATTATTTAGTTATGTTAATAGATGCCCTTTAAAGTGGTGCAAATACCATAGTAGCCAAAGGAATATTCCTGCTGAATTCCACATTCGCTGCTATTTATTAAAAAATTTGAACGGTATTACCTATATTTTTTTAAAAAAAATTCTTTACCATTTTAATTTGGATTGCTTTTAGTTAAAGGATTCTAGGATCCGCATGCTACTTCCCACAATCAGGAAACTCTCCTTCCTGACAGCCATATGAACACTAGAGGGATAAAAAACGGAATGTATCTTACGCACCGTGTTTACTGTAAATGAAGTGCCAGGAAAACAAGACTCCAGGCATCAAGCCAAACATCATGGCCTTAAGTACTTCACTGCTACATTAGCCATAAATACACTGCAATACCGATCAGACCAAGAAACCCTGCAAGTGACAGCAGACAGGACCCACTAGGGTAATTTAATCTACTTCACCCTAAAACAACAGAACCCATTTTGATCTTTGACAGTTTAAGCTCATGAGTATTTCCCTGAGCCGACCTGAGGATATTGAAAATCCGCAACTGGCTCATTTGTGATTTCGCTATATATTTCTGCGCATTCACAGCAATAATCTGTATTTGCTTTACATCATCAACCAGTGAGGCAAACAGTCTAACAGAAGGTTTTCTCTCAGTACCAAGAACAATTATACTGCTTGTTTACTTTCCCCGTCAGTGGCTGCCCACCCCCAAGCACGCTGCAGCAGTGGATGTAACGCATAAGTATATTTGTGGTAGGGGTAAAACATGCGCAAAGCAGATCTGAATAAATGTAAAACACGTGCAAAGTGCCCAGTGGGTCTGAATGTGTGTAAAACATGTACGAAACGCCCGGTGGGTCTGGATAAGTGCCTACCCCCTTAGGTGGGTAGAAAAGGGCCCCCTCACGGGAAGAAGGAAGAGGGATAGGAAAGAGAGAATATCGAAACTGAGGGGGGCATAGAGTGAACCGAGGGGAGCATAGAGTGAACCGAGAGGAGCATAAAGTGAACCGAGGGGAGCATAAAGTGAACCGAGGGTGGGTGCAGGTGGGAAGAACGCAAACGTTATGCCCTGAAGCAGGGGATGCTGAAAAGGGGGGTATAAATAGAGCTGATAGCAGCCTTCACATATGGTGCACAAATGCATTGCAGAAGCATACCAGCACATCCCAGTGGTGTCACCACTAGCAGCTGTACTGAACTAAGCTTATACTGATACATCAACATCTGGCTAAGAAAAGATTTTCATAAGGCACTGTAGAGAGAGAAAAAAAATAGTTCAAAATACTCCCGCAGTGTTTTTGTTCACAAACAAACTAAAAGCACATCTGTCACAGTTACCACTTTCCAGTTCAATAGACGAAATAAGCCTGATTATATAGCTTCTAAGCCTGTTCTACAGTGCGCCCCAAACACATCTCAAGTTTTAGCTATTGCATATACACATACACAGTCATAAAGTACCATGCAAATGTTTTAAGTAGGCATGAAAAATTGCTTTCACAAATATGTTTAAAATAAACTATTAACATGCCTTTTTTTATCATTTAACAAAATAGGAAAAATCCAATTAATATTTGGTGTGACGACCCTTTGCCGTCTAGGTGCATTTACACAAATAAGGAACTCGGCAGGTAAGTTGTTTTAAACATATTGGAGAACAGTTTCCAAGGATTTAGGCAGTTGCTTCTTTCTCTTCATGTAATCCCAGACAGATTTCATGCTAAAATCAGGGCTCTGTGGGTGCCATACCATCAGCAAGGACTCGATGTTCCTCTTTACACTGAAGATAGTGACTTTGGGTGTATGTTTGGGGTTGCTGTCATGCTGCAGAATAAACTTGGGTCCAATCAGATGCCTCCCTGATGGTATTGCATAATGTATAAATATCTGCTTGCTGGACATTTTCTGATTGCAAAGGGAAAAAAGCATGTATGTATTTTTCATCTGCTGCACTGTTCCACTGGCCGACCACCGCATCTACGGTACTCAACTTTGCCAGTTTCTTTGTGCTTCTTCAAGCGAGATGCAGTATAAACTACCTTGTGTCTTGTTGCTGTGCATCCTCACCTTGTAATGAGTTTTATTCCTCCTACACAGTTTCAGCCTACATATTAAATTGATGATTATTAGCACCTGCTTATAAGTGTAAGAAATCCCTGCCTTTGTGGAAAAGGCAAATCTATCTAGAAGAAATTATGCTGCTTTGATGGCACACCAAATATTAATTTTATTTAGATTTCCTTGTGTTCACTCACTTTGTATTTTGTTAGATGATAAAAGTAAAACTTTTAACAGGTTTATTTTTGGGAAAACACCTGCTTACACAGTACTGTACACCATCAGATACAAATACCACATGGTGATTTATAGCTTTGCTGCTCTGATACTTTTTAAACAGCCAACCAAAAATTTATTGAAACAAACACAAAAAGAAAAATATAGGGTGTACGGGAGTATTTTGGCCCAAATATGTGCACGTGGGCAATATAGACTTATCTGACTGAACATAAATTGTGTTTTTTGCAGTGGTACCTATACTCAAAAAGAAGGGTTGGAATGCAGCACTCAGCAGTGAAACGAGCCAGGGTACCACCAAGTCCCTCAATAAATCCAAAATAAAGAAGCAGAGGCTCAGCACTCAAATGATAAGGTGGGTTTATTTCACGCAGGCAACGTTTCGACGCACAGGTCTTTCTCAAGCCTTAGAAAAAGAAACTTATAACGCTATATAACTAGCACTAAAATATAAAAGACTTAAAAGAAAAGCCTTATTGACCCGAGAAAATATATAATTTGTCTGGGTACACTAAATATGGAAGATGGAAACTAAGGTTAAAAATGACATGGGACATGCTGAAATTGATTGTCCCAACAAGTATAACATAGCTTTTTTCCTTACAGGGTTAAACCAGGGATTTTGATAATAATTGGTGCCACTACCAACGTGCGTGTTAGGAGCATGTGAAGGTTTGTTGCCTATGCATGCACAGGCAAGACCCAACAGAGCTGTAAGGGGGGGGGGACTACATATTAATGTCTATGTATTTAGAACACAATGTCAAAAAACTCCCTGTTGGTGTAATGGCCAATGCTTTTGTCCATATAGTGTACAGTATATAACTAATAACTAATCAAAATATCATAAAGTTGGTATATTGTTTTAGGAGAGGGGTCATAACCAATATGTGACCAACAGATCTGTAAGAACTACCAATAAAATGCTTCAATTATATGAGGCGATCACAGCCCTCTAATGAGAGATGGGCAGTTAAGTCGAAGCTTGTGAACTGTGCGACCTTTACTGGAAATTATATAGTACATAGACAGATGGGAGCTGTGTTACTAAGACCAATAGGCACCAGTTAAGGCCAAGCTGGGCTGCAGACCAACTACATGTGATCTTAAGCAAACAACAACTATAAGCCAACATTTAAATATTGCTTCTATGGATTACATAAGAAGTAGAATTATAACATTTACAACGGGAATCAACAGCATATGTCATGAAGAATATTAGAAGGTACACCCACACACACTTAGGTAAAATGGAGACCATTTAGCCTAATGTTAGTACGCTTCCTGTTTTCAGCAGAAGTAGCAGGGGAGGACTGGATCATTTTGGCCCATGTGGTTACTGCCTACAATCTTGGTACATACACACAAACACACTGTCCCTAATGCACTTTAATTAGTTTCAAGTGCGTGTATATAAATGAAGCGTTTGCAAGAAAGTTGTGTTTCCGCTTCTTGACTTCACTATACACCCATAACGTTATGACCACTGACAGGTGAAGTAAATAATCTTGTTATTATGGGATTTGTCAGTGGATGGGATATATTAGGCAGCATCGTTTCATCCTCAAAGTTGACGTGCAAGAAGCAGGAAAAATGGGCAAGTGTAAGGATCTGTGCGACTTTGACAAGTGTCAAATTGCGATGGCAAGACAACTGGGTCAGAGCATTTCCAAAACAGCAGCTCTTGTGGGGTGTTCCCTTTCTGGAGTGGCCAGTACCTATAAAAAAAATGGTCCAAGGAAGGAAAAGCGATGTACTGGTGATAGGGTCATGGGCAGCAAAGGCTCCCTGATGCACATGGGGGGTGAATACTGGCCCATGTAGTCAAATCCAACAGATAAGCTACTATAGCTCAAATTGCTGAAAAGTTAATGCTGGTTCTGATAGAAAGGTGACAGAACACACAGTGCATCACAGGAGCCGCAGACCAGTCAGGGTACCCATCCAGACCCCTGTCCAGTGCCGAAAGCTCCTACACAAATGGGCACACGAGCATAAGAACTGGACCACGGAGCAATGGAAGAAGGTGGCCTGGTCTGATGAATCACATTGTCTTTTACATCACGTGGATGGTCAGGTGCATCCCTGACCTCGAGAACACATGGCACCAGGACGCACTATGGGAAGAAGGCAAGCCGGCAGAGGCTTTGGGCAAAGTTAGCAATCCATGGAGGCCCCACCTCACAACTTAGAGGACTTAAAGGATCTGCTGTTAACGTCTTGGTGATTTGTATATGATCCAATGGAAAACAAGTGCCTTGTAAGTGCTTAAAAGGGACACTCCAAGTGAACCCTCTAAACAAACACTCCATATGAAAGTGTGCTGCTACGGCACACCTGTCATACAGCTTTTAGCATCACTAAATTTGGCATTACTATATATCTTAGTTATTTGTAAACTATTAAATACACTAGCTAAGAAAACAGAACCAAATCAGTTTGCATGGTTTTAAGTACATCAGATCTTTTTGTAACATACCGTATTTGATCGATTATAAGACGACCCTGATTATAAGATGACCCCCCAAATCTGAATATTAATTTAGAAAAAAAAAAAGAAAAAGCCTTAATATAAGACCACCCTATATGAAAAAAGTTTTACCAGTAAATGTTAATTCATGTAAATGATTTTTTTTTATAAAAGCTATGATTGAGAAAAATATTTTGGTTTTATTTCCTTCTATTTTCCAACCTGCCCCCCCAGTTATGCACATCTGCCCCAGAAATGCCTTATACCCCTGTATGCCACTCTGGCATTAAGGGGGTTAAAAGGCATATTATGGGGCAGAGTGGCATATAGGGAGGTTTAAGGCATTTCAGGAGGCAGAGTGGCGTATAGAGCGTGAAAAGGCATTTCATAGAACACTCTGCCTCCAGAAATGCCTTATGCCCCCCATTTAACACTCCCCTACCCCCCCCCCACACACACACACACAAACTTACTGGTGCTTCTGACTCCCCCGTCATGCACCCGGGGCAGTGTGTAGATGTGTACGCGATTCGCGTAGACAACTTACGCTGCAGCCGGAAGGAGGTGTGGCTAGCAGCGGGGGTTGTCTGCGTCCATGGCGCAGACCTTCCCCGACTGTCAGAGAGAATTCCCCGCACCGGTGTGGGGAACTCTGACAGTCGGGGAAGGTCTGCGTGATGGACGCAGACAACCCCCGCTGCTAGCCACACCTCCTTCCGGCTGCAGCATAAGTTGTCTACGCGAATCGCGTACACATCTACACACTGCCCCGGCTGCACACCGGGGACTCAGAAGCACCGGTAAGTGGGGCGGGGGGAGACAGGAGGATCCAGGTCCCCTGCAGCTGCGGGGGATCTGGATCTTAGTGGTCTCATAGTCAGACCTATTTGAGGTCTGATTATAAGACGACCCCGGTTGTAAGACGAGGGGTATTTTTCAGAGCATTTGCTCTGAAAAAAACCTCGTCTTATAATCGAGCAAATACGGTATTTGTATATTATCAGGCACATTAAGGGTACACAGTGTTCCATTCACTTGAAAGGACACGTCAGTCATTATAAGCACGTTAATGCATATGATAGATGCGTGGTACCTTTAAGTTTTCCTCTGGTCCGTTTTGCAAATATATGTGGGATTCTGCAGCATTACGGAGGAAGAAAGAAGATTTTGCAGCACTGCCAAGTGTTTTATTTCTTTTTTTCCTCTTTGTTTTGGAAGTACTTCAATATGGATTTGCTAGAGAGGACTGGTGATTTTTAAGCAGTATGCCCTTTAGCAGTTTGCAACCCTTCTCTGCGAGTCTACTGTGGCGTACTGCTTCATGATTTTAGCTTAAACAGGAGAAAAGTATAGTTAAAATGATACCATTTATTGGCTAACTGAGAGTTTGATTGCGAGCTTTCGAGACCAAGTTGTTAGGTCCCTTCCTCAGGCATTAATGAAGCTAACACAGACTTATCTAAATACAAAAGCACAATTCACACATGCTTTTGTATTTAGATAAGTCTGTGTTAGCTTCATTAATGCCTGAGGAAGGGACCTAACAACTTGGTCTCGAAAGCTCGCAATCAAACTCTCAGTTAGCCAATAAATGGTATCATTTTAACTATACTTTTCTCCTGTTTTCTCTACGGCTAACACGGTACAAAACCCTTTTATGATTTTAGCTTACTCATAGAGCCTTTCACTTTACAGTATTAGCACTTATAATGGACCGGGACAGATCTAGCAGGGCAGGCAGTTCACAAAAAGCAAAGGTGGCATCCTATGACAGTGCCATGTTTAAAGTCACTAAGACCCAACCTACTAACAATGTTTGTCTATGGCGATAGCTGCCTATGACCATTTAGTACAAGAGGATTTTTATATCCATAACAAGGTATTAAAGCTTTTTACTTAAAAAAAAAAAAGAAAACTGTTAACTTATTGGAACTAACATTCTAGCAATAATATATATATATATATATATATATATATATATATATATATATATATATATATATTTGCAGCATTTAAGAGGGGAGGCAACTTAAATGTCACCTTTCCCAGGCAGGTATTGAATCGGCAACCTATGGTTAGGAAACCAGCACATACACACTGTGCAGTTATGCTTTGTCATCTGTTGCATAATTAACGGATGTTGGTTTGCTTGAAATCGGATGTTACTTGGCATTAAAAGCAAAACGGATTTAAACCAGAATAAAAATGTAGATTTTTAAAATTTTTTATCATCTTTTTCCAACCCCTGTTAGGAGTTAGGTTGCATGTTTGTCTAGAAAGGATATACTGGAAACAAAAAGGGTGTGGGACTTCTGATAAACTCCAAAAGAAGGGTGTGACAAAAATGCATTGTTTTACTGTGCCGTTTTCCTTTTATTTATATATATATATATATATATATATATATATATATATATATATATATATATAAAATTACAAATTAAATAAGATCATGATGGGAGGTAATTAATTACTAAATATACTAAGCCTCTCCTTGTTTTGTAGTCACTTGTCACTGCTTCCGACACTATGAAGGAATATATAAAAGGGCAGAAGTTCTCTGTTGGAAAAGAAAAGTTTCATTAAGGCTATAAGAGGGATGTGACAGTTTGGATAGATTATCTAACAGGGAAGGTTTTAATAAAATAAGTTATGCTATACAGTTTAAAGAATCTGGATGTCTGCCAATTGATAAAGTTTAGCATATATACTAAATGTACTGTTCCATCTAATCTTAATATATCCAGATAAGTCCTGCATCATGTAAAGAGAAATAAAAGAAATCTGCCATCTTGGTTTTCTCTTAATGTTCTCTGTAACTGTGTTAAAAAAGTGTACTGAAATACTAGAGTTGTCTCGAAACAAAGCCCTTCTCTATTTATTACAACACAGCAGGTGTGATGGAAGTGATAGCATCAGATATTTTATTCAATAGGTGTGATGGGAGAGATATGCGATAGTGTGAAGTCTCTAAACTAGAAGACCTTAAAGGCCCCTTCTGTGATGTCAGAGATTGGCAGCCAAAGCAGATAAGACAGGATAAAGTATTTTCAGCAAGAAAATGGTACAGATTGGAATATGTTTAAGATGTATACCATACTAGTACATATTAATTCAATGTGGAACAGCACTTTTAAAGTATAAACGGGTGCTCATGTACAGTCCTAGAATAAAATAGCTGTGACAAAGTATTAACATTACATAAACCAGTGTGGCAAGATTATCATTTCCCCCCAACAGGAAGTGTAACTTTGAAAGATTGCTGACATCCGTCAGAAATACAGTACATTTCACAATTAATAACTTTACTAACAAAACAAGGCTTACACAAAAACATGTTTTTATAATAAAATGCAAAAACTCAGCTGTTGCATGATAAAGAAACCCTGTGACACACAATGGATAGTTTGGCTGGTGCTTTGCTGGGCTGTCACACTTTATACCCAAGTACATGGAAAATAAAAGCTTCAATTGTTCTACCTCTGCGCTCAAAACTGCCTTCACCGCATTCTTTAAGAGCTGCAATCACGAGTCCTCTAACGTGCATTACTTGAAAATGGAAAAACATTTCAGTTTCATATGCAATGAACTGCATAGCACATTAATTGAATGCACTTCTCATGTCTCCATCTCTCAATTAGTTAAACAAAGGCAAAGGCACTATTTAATATTTTAGTGGGAACAACATGTTGCTTGTGAAACAAAATAATTAAATTGCATGCGAATGAACAGTTTGGAATCCACTGGCATGCTACAACCTTGGGTGTATTTTAAGCTGGGCTGGTGAGAAAAGAAAGGTTTTAAAATGTGCCAGCATTTAATAATAGCAAGCATGTCATAGGATGATTATTGCATGTGACGATATCTATGTGGCAGGTGGTGATAGCTTTTAACAGGCCACATGTGATCCCACCACACAGGGAAGGTCAATGGTGATAAGAATTCAATAGCTGTTATATTGATAAATTAATGAACACTACTACTAAATTAATAAGTTAATGGTTTTGTTCTGTTTTTCTAAAGCACGGTGTGTCTGATCACAAAGAAATGCTAAACGCCCTATGGATTTCGTATAGTCTGTATCATAAATCTTCAGAGAATTTTAACAAAATTGGAATTGGCAAGCCAAGTACTAACGATTCTTCTGCTTCAACAGAGAGAATAATGAAAATTATAGTTCACAAGTATTGAAGAACAAAAACCAAACACTCTTAAGGGCAACCCTATCCAAATGGCGACTAGCAGACTGAGCTTGGCCCATCAGGACTTTATGTGAATCACCCAGTCACCTTTAGGAACCCAGAGGGTCCATTTGAATTGATAATCATTTAACACACCTTTTGACAACTCCAACCTCTGCTCTGAATGGTATACAGAACTCCACACTGGAATTACACCACTGATCTAGTGCATTAAGGATCCAACCATAGTGGGTCTCTTCTGTATGCCACAAGTTAGTTCTCCGTAACGCACAGTTCATCCATTAAGATGGCACTCAAGGAATCCTGAGGGAACGCATGAGACCTTCTTGCACAAGAAGCTCATTGTGGTTGTCCCTTAATAATGCATGAAGTAATGCATGAAGTGTCTCATTTCATCTTAAACCATCTGCAAACAAATGCTTAATAAAACTATATAATATATACACACACAATACATAATGTAATACTACCATTGTTACTATTACACTATAATGAATCGGATGGTTCTCCATAAATGGTGACCGTCGATATGGTTTTCATTTTGGGTTTATTCACAACAGAAGAGTGGTGTTTTCAGTTCCTTCGCTTCACTTTTATAAAAGGCCACCACAGGCAAGAAGTGCTGAGCTGGCCCTGCATAATGTACAATTTAATAGGTGAGCAGATTAAAGCAAGGGTGAACACACGAAACACATAAGTTATGCCATATTTTCATTATATGCAAGGTGTGCCAAGGTTTAATGTTGTTTGCTTAAAGGCAAAAGACGACCTGTTCATAGGGTAACGTATCACTGTAAAAACACTTGGTTTCTGTCTGAAACGTTACTATCATTTACCACCTACACGGAGGGATTATTACATCTCCGAACCCCTAAAACCACACGTGGGCAATCATTTGGAACGACAAAGCAGCTCTTAACATATAATATTGCCCTGAGTGTTTGTCAAACCACAAAATCTACAATCAAAACACTGGGCAGGCAATTAAACAATGTGTCTGTTTCAATGTCAATCAATAAACGAAATGTCTCAGAATCACTTAAAAAGGGCAAAAAAAACCCTTTATACTGCCTATTAAAGAGATACCAAGATACAAAAAGAAACACGCTAAATTGTTAATAAATAAATGGTGCAGGCATCCTACAAAGTGGTTCTCGGACAGCTCAATCCGTTGGGATAACGTTTGCTAATTCAAACGTCTAATGACTGTAATAAAATTAATGGAATCTCAAAGAAATAATTGCTCTGAGATTAGGACCCCGTTTTTACGCTTTCTTGTTTTTTTCCCATACTCTCACACATGCCCGTTACACGGTTATTTGTACACATGCTTAAAAAAAAAATCGACACTTAGTAGCAACACGCTTACTGATGACATGTCAATAGGGCGTAAACGTGCGCTAAACATCTGAGGGACGGGTATTCAGGGTGCTCCGTTACTTTGTAAAAACTCCCTTTAATATAAAACAATAATTATGTCATAAATAAGTGTGAAGTGGCAGCAGCTGATGGGGTCAATGTTTCCTTCCAGAGTAACATTATAATTTAGTGAAACTGTTCACTCAGATTATCACAGAGCATGGCTGTTCTGCTATGGTGGATGTGACACTCATTAGAGATGTTTGTGTGGAGCCAGAGGTTCGGACCTGAAAGTTGACAGTTCCCTGCACGTTACAGTAGAGGCTCCGTGTGCATGACGTTGTATGACAACAAGGCAGTCTCGGGCGGTACATCTTGCCGGTGCCACCTGATGCTCATGTAGGTCAGACACCACCTCTGCCCAGAACCGCACCCAGACCCCTTGCCCCACACCCAGCTGCCCATATTGCGCCACCTACCGCTTCTTAGGGATGGCGCCTGAAGCAACGGGTGCTTTCGGGGCCTTGCATTCGTTGGTAGTGAGGTTGGCCGCGGCTCCAGGCTGCAAATGACCAGTGATAATCCTCAGCCTTCGCTGTGAACAAATGGACATCGGGGAACCCTGGGCAGCCGCCATGCTTCCGTGTTATGAGGCAGAGGGGGGCCTGAGGGAGAGGTCACAACGTGGGTATTCTGCTGCGTCCCGGCATGCACCGCGGCCCCATTACCTAGCAACCGGAGAACGCTGCTTCTCTCTGCTCTTCCTAGTTCACCTGCTCCGAGGCAGGGAGGGTTTTGTGGTTGCGTCCCCCCGATGGATTTACTCTAGAATATAGCAAATAATAGTTCCATTCGGTGCACTGCTGCAAAAACACGCAGTCGTTTCGTTCCGATACCATATTTTAATTAATTATATAAATGTACAAAACCCCCATTTTTTTGGAATGTCTGTCATGATGTGACAGCTCCCTTTAAACACACTTAAAGGCGCGTAAATCTTTGACACACCTTAACCACTTCACCAACGGTCTGGCCATCACAGTCATTATACAATACATTATTTACACAACTTTTATAAATATTACAAGCGAAAACCACAGATAATTACAATATTCTGTTTAGTAGACAACCTCAAGAAATACCTGCCAAAAAACGAAAAATGGCTTGGGTTATGCAATGGAAAAATGATTGCTTTGTAAACATGCATAAAGCTGCAGTCCCAAAACACCGTTAGCCAGCCTTTAACCTCTGCAGTACTGGGGTTTCAGAACCAAAGGACCAAAATATTTTCATCATTTTTACCATATGTTTGTTAAAGCATGATTCCGCTTTTCCAAAATAGTGCCTCTTTTACAATAATAGCAATACATAAAACATAATAATTATTAGTGATAATAGATTTTAAAAACAAGCAATAGTAAAACACTATAAGTCCATGCTTTACATTTTAACCTATATTACCGTGTATTTTTATATAGATTTTTTTACTAGTGGAAGTGGTAAAGAGCACTTTTGAAGGAAAAAAAAAATATATTTGTATCTCTTTATTTTATTTAACATTTTTTTTTGCACTGTTCCCAATGCAGTATGGTTCAAGGTCCCTCTCTCATATATTTTTCATGCCCCATCCACTGGAACGCTCTTCTCCGCTTATGAAACTCCTCTGTGTCTCTAGTCCTTCAAAAAGACCCACTTTTTCAGGGATGCCCATCACCTGACAGGTAAACTCCTTATCTTCAAAGCCTCAGTCCTGCTATCAGTCTAGACACTCTGAGGAAGCCTATTTAGTAGGAAGGCCCCCCCAGTTATCTACCCTTCCTCTGCCGACCCCCGTCATCTACCCTTCCTCTGCCGACCCCCATTATCTACCCTTCCTCTCCCTCCCTATTATCTACCCTTACTCCCCCCCCCCTTTGTACTTACCTTTTAGCAGTCCTGCGGCGAGTCTCCCTTGCTCGGTCTCGGTGCCGGCTTGTAATGCTGAGTGTCGGAAATGACGTCATCTTCCGGCGCTCTGCATTACAAGCCGGCACCGAGACTGAGCTAGAGGGCTCGCAGAGGAGAGAGGGGCGCCGAGCGGGTACTGACAACTTGGTAAGCGAAAACCACTCGACGCCCTCTCTCTCTTCCGCTTTAAAATGAAAAAAAAAAGGGCTTGGGGCCGCAAAGTGCCGCCCCTTCAAAAGTGCCGCCTGGAGCAATTGCCCCACTCTGCTCCATTGTAGGGCCGGCCCTGTTAGTAGGTGAAACGCGTATGTATATATATGTTTTTACTGACTTTTTAATGGTTTTTAACCAGAAAGCTGAAAATAAGTAAGTTTTTTTAAAAACATCTGACCTGTGACCACTATATCCTTGGTGGGAATCATTCCATCTACGCCAGAAGGTGTGAGCAATCCATTTATAGGTCACCATATTGCAAGCGCATAGTGAACTGTTTTTATTTATTTTTCATTCATTTTATATATACAGAAGGCACTATGTCTATTTCTGTTTAACTTTTCATGTGCACCTCATGCTGAGAACAAAAGAAAGAACGACACAGGACTGCTGTTAAAGACATCCCCAGGCGAGGATTGTGCTAAAGTCCCTGAAAAATGCGAGTACCCATTCTTCAACTCTTTACCACACGGTGCCAGCCACATATTATACTACTGTGATTTTCAAGTTATTTATCAAGCCAAGAAGAGGAAACCTTGGCGAGTGGGCTGCTGCTATTTATAGGACTTTGATTTTACTAAAATGCACTTTAGGACATTTTATTTTGTCCAAGTGTACTTAAGGACATTTTATTTACTGTTCTTAGCGCTTTTACCTTCTTATTTTTTGCTGCTATCAGTCTATACTTATGACCAGTGATATTATTTATTTCATTAGTGATTACAAAAACATACATTAGGTGGCTAGTATATCATAAACGTTGGCACTTTTACCTCTTGTTTAATATACCCCCATCTAGATTGCTAGATTATAAACGTGTTTGAGCAGGTCCCTCTTACCTTTTATTACTGTAAGTCCAAATTGTTATATTCTGCACTACTTGATGTGTGCTGTTTACCCATTGTACAGTGCTGTAGGATGGCACTATATAAATCAATAAATAATAATAATCCGCAAAGTTCAGAAAATTATCTAAGAGACAAAACCAACGACCAATACCAGAATGGCTTAACACCATATAACTTCCTTAAGGTGTTTTTATTTGAAATCCTGAACATACCAGGTTATGAGGTGCAGGTGGTTATTGTCACCGTAACCCCCTGAGGCTGAGAACACAAGAGGACTACTCCCGGGGAAGTTTCCGACGCTGAACCCTCCATTGGTACCCCGGGATTGATGCCGTTCCCTCGGGATCACCGCAAAATACTGACTCTTTGTTAGGTGGGCATTGCTGGCCAAAGAACCGAGTTCTGTTTGTACCCTAAACTAAGTCTTGGCTAGTGTTTGAAAGAATATGAAGGGTTAATCCCTTAAACAATTGAGCTTTCAGCAGCAAGGAGGATCTCTACAGCAGAGCTATTCAGTATGAGTACGAGTACAACTAATAGTCCACTCTTTCACTATATCCAAATTACAAGGTACAAAATGGAAAGTCCAAAAATAAAAGTTTCAATAAACAAGGAAAAAGTCCCACACACTTACAGGACAGCAATTTAAATTTGTAAAAAGCAGTTTCCCTCAAAAAACATGGCAACCTTTATTACATCATATATGCCGATGAAACTGATTGCTGGTAGGTTCTTTCACTCATTAGCAAGCAAGTACATACAGGAGTGGAGTAAAGAAGTTTTCATAGGGAACTTTAGGATATGCTTATGTTCAGTGGATAATGAATCCATAATAATTTATTATTTTATTATTTAAAAGTATAATGTTATTAATATAATAAATTAAAATAAATGGCTGCATATAAACATGAATAATGTACTTGTCTCCAGGTCAACCAACAGGTGTCAGCTTTTCTCTACCTATTGTATTTCTTTAATGTCCAACTTGTTTAAGCACGGATCCTTATTGTAACATGTCTAAAATAACATTAAATGAAATGCCTCTTATATGTCTTGAGAAAACATTTGTATATGTCTTTACTATCAGTAGTCCAAGCAACAAAAACAACATAATGACAGCTTTAAATGTAGCACATTTACATTAAGACCGATTGTAGCCACTATCACCAACCTTCCCATTTATACATCTGGTAACTATCAACAGATTATAGACTTTTTAGAAGCCATAACAGTATGTAAAACCATATATAAAAGTAGCGTTTTTAAAACCCAATGGTATTTCAAAGTGACCCCAAACTTTTGAATGGCAATGTGTAAATATAGATATATAAATATAAAAACAATGTCATTGTTATGCCAGTCTTAAGCTATGCAATATTAAAATATTAAAGTATAAAATTGATTAATGTTGCTTGGATGGCTTCAAAATGTAATGGTATTCACTCAGAATAGTTGTTGTCTACACCAATTTTTCATGGTTATGGTAATTTCCCTTTTAAGTTATACTTCCATCCATTCTTTGCTTTCTGTTGCTATCCTGTTTACCGTAAATAGTACGGTACAGATGTTTTCTATCTGCTAATGCCTTAACATTAAAGATTCATAAGTACATATGTTAAAAGAAAGTATGTTTATTTGATGCACTTCTTTTTATTCCATTGGCTGTAGTTCGTAACAGTTGAGTTCTAAGTATTGCTAAAGGACCCACCAGGGTGACATAAAACTTTTATTTATACCTACACTTAATATTGCAGTTCTGTAGCTTGGTAAATAGCTTGTATCTTAATTTCATATTAATTATAGATCATGCTTTCATGTTTATTACATATGGTTCATTGTTTAAATCCATGTGTTTCCCTTTCACCATTTTATTTCATGACTGGTTTACAAGAATATTTATGTACTGTAAACAATGGCATATTTTAGTGCTGTAGGTCCAGAGATGGGCCCCTCTGCCACGTTATATGAAACAGTCCTCCATAGTTTCCTTTAGCCCACCGCTGCATCCCATTAAAAGTGTCATATCATGGTGCCAAATAGTAAGAGTAGGGTTGGCAGGTGGCACTGCTTTGCCTTATGCCTAGGGCAGCTCCAAAGATAAATACCTCACTGACGGTAATGTTGTAGGGAATGAGACACAACAGACATAAATATATAGGTTGGCAATTTTAGCTTTGACATATTGTTATGGTGCATGCATAGATTTTCCTTAACTCTTCATGTGTTGGAGATGTCTTTGCAAATCACTTCCAATTGGGTGTATTCATTGAAGCAGGAGTTTGCATGAGACTTGAACATTTGACCCAGAGCTCTCCCTCCTCCGGTGAGTGGCTTCATGGAGTGGTGGGTCAGTCGTGTGTTTAGGGGCTAACCCCAGTGTTTAGAAGGGAACTGTGTGTGGTGTCGGTGGAAAGTAGGGAGGGGGAGTAGGTGGACCAAACAATTTCCCAGCTGGGAAAAAGCAAGCAGGACTTCACCCTGGCCTCCTAGTCGAACCTAGAGAATTTCAAGGTATGACTATAAAGGGCCATCCCTAGCATTCTTATAATGAATGATTGGTTGACCTGGCTTAATACATAGTGAACTATGCATTACACAGCTCAGCTCTTCTTTCAGGATAAATGTGTCTGGTTCCCAATTTATAGTGTATAATGGAGTGAACAGAGTGGGCCATGGAGCAGTGGGCTGATTCCCTACTAGAACTGCCATCCTATACACAATTATCCTAGACCAGAGTATGCCACTGGTTGGTAGGTGAGTAGGAGAATTGTTCTTTCATCTCTTTGCCATCACTTTACATTCTGGTGGGCCAACTCCAATGAGCTTTAGCTTCAAGAATATTTTGGTTAGCCTGGTATAAGGCATATTTAAATCAGTGAGAGATATTAAATGTCACCCCCCATCAGGAAATGTGGAAAATTAGCTGAATTTGGTTGTCTACAGAGTTGTTACTTTCATCTAAAAAATACTACCACTGAAAAGATATCTGCATATTTTAAAATACCACTGTTTATGGGACATTGGCTGTGTGACTAATTTTACTAATCCCAGGGATTATTTAAGGATGGAAAGTATTCAAATAACAGATGCTGCTCTATATTTTTTGTTATTTGAACATTTGTTCTAAATCTAAATTCTAAGTCTTAAAAGCTGTGGAGAGTGCATACAATTTAAGACTCTCCTCTTCAAAGACGCCAATATTTATGTGGGAAAAAATTAAGAAATTGAATAGCAGCCCATCTGTTGGGGTCTTTTAAGAAACATCCACAAAAATTTGAAGTATGAGACTATTTTCGGATATTATAAACTGTAAATCATAATTGCTCCAAGGATAATGAATGATATCACATTTATTATGTTTTAAGTTAAATGTAAAACAGTTGAAGAAAGGGAAGCGTTGCTCGTTTCTCGAAAATCCTGCATTAGATCCTGTATCTAGTTTCAGCAACTGTCATGTGATATGAGCAGCACAGCAAAGCCTGATCTGTTCTGGTCTTTAGAGTGAGCTGTTGGTAGCTGATTTATTAGAAAGATTTTTTTTAACCCCTTAATGACAAAGCCGGTACATGTACGTGCTCAAAATGCATTGTTTTCAATGGGTTTAGGGTCCGTGCATTGTCATTAAAGGGTTAAAAGGGCAAAAAACAATATATAGTTAGATGGTCTGTATTTAGATACACTAATGTATTCGGGAAGTTAGCCTGTATACAATCTTTAATGTATATATTTAATTGAAAACTATTAATAAAAGTGGCACGCTATATAATTAATATTAGGCATATTATTATCGTCCAGATGTTTTATTCAGGGATCAGTATTGTGGACTGTTTGCTTTACTGATCCCTGCTTTAACTTTGTTGGCCCACTTGCCTTACGCCTGTCTTGCTACCTTTGCAGGCCTCCTCAATTGGGCTTGTCATCCTACCTCCACAGCCCTCCTGCCTTTGGCCTGTCTGCCTGTCTGGCGGCGGCGACAGAAGGAGAGATTGCAACTAGGCATGTCCTGGACGGATCATGTGTGGACAATCTTCATGATGTATGCTCCAGATCAGAAAGTATTCTATCAATTCTTTTGGAAGTTTGAGACATTCTGAATTGAAGATTTCCCAGTATCCCTAACAGAATGAGAATTGTGTGTCCTGCCTGAAGAAGATTCAAGAGCTCAGACAATTTTAACACAGGGTTTCTCAGCAGAAACTCTGTTCTTCAGTGGAGTCTGTATATGGCCATTTCCCTTCAAGTAGTCAAGGTCCGACATGTGCTGGACATACAGTAGATTGGATGATATTTGTGCTAATCTAAGCTTGTTGTACTGATCCACATTGACAACATCTCAAATGTTTCTGTCAAATATCAGATGTCCTTCAGAAGAGCTTTGAATAGGTCTTTACCCAGCTACCATGAAGATACAGACACTACACTAGTGCCTTTTCCAGAGACCATACTACTATTACATGTTTAAGAAGTGGCTTTCTCTAGGAATTTGTTGAACGCAACCTAGAAGAACTATTTTGTTCTGTCTCAGCTAACCTCGACACCCTTTGAATCTCTGATTTTCTTCAGACTTTACTCCTAGCTCTCATTCTGGCTAGGAGAGTAGGATGATTTCTAGCCCTCTCCATTAAGAATGGTACTTCCTGGTTGTTGTGTCTCAAGTATTCCACTCTCTACCTGAATCAGATTATTTACCAATATTGTCCCATTCCATGGATTGAGAAGGAATTCCACTGTTAGATGTGTGCCCGAGTTAAGGACCACTATTGCCAGTTGTATTATGTTGATGATTCCAAAGCTTACACAGACTGGAAAGTAACCTCCTCCTGAACGATGTGCTGACTGAAATCTTGACTGGTAAAGCAGTTCTTTTGGAAGAATCTGCTAGACTCTTTTGGCCAGAGTTTTCCCTGGCAGAAGTTTCCTGTTTGGTTTGAGTTCTGCTGATTTTGTTCCTTCCCTGGTGCTTTGTTTTATCTCCTACTAAATGCTACTGGGAATGGAAATAGAAAATTCTTACCTGATAATTTATTTTCCTTGTCATTTCCCGGTAGCACAACAAAGTTTTGTATTGAAGTTCTGAGTTTGGCTTTGTTATGCACTGAGGCTAAGGGAGGCTTTAGAATTTCCTGCCCTACCTGGATAGGTGGCGCTATCTCCTATTACATGCTATTGGAAGTAAGGATTTTTGGTTCTCAATATAATATTTTACACATATTCAGATGCATGGCTGTATGGTCACAAGAGAATGGCCGTTGTCTCCTTCTTACCAGTATTATTATTTGATTGTAGAAAAGCTGATGAAGCTCTAGAAACAAAACATAACAATAACGTAATAACAATAATATAATAACATAAATCAGCTTGTGCACAGTGTACGGAAATTGGTATACAAACTAAATTGTAGAAAAAAAATATTGTTCTTTTTGTATGTGCCATAATCAGTTGCATAAACAGCTATCAATATGCTACAACTTAGCATAAAAAGTCAGGATACAACCCCGCTCCTAGCCACACCTCTTACCAAACCGACGCAAACAAAAGTGTTTGACATTCCACAGTTATGAATTTACCTGGTGACTGTGGCTTCAACCAGTAGATCTGACCCCAGGGCATAACAGTATATAGGCTTATAAATATAACTTACAGCTGGGTCAGAGCAGAGCAGGAAAAGTTGTGCATCCCAACACTAGTACACCTGCAAAAAAACTTGCACTTCAAAACTGTACTTACCAAAAATCCCTGTGACAAGTCTGAAGGAGCAGGACCAAAGGTGCCGTAATCAAATAGTGAGCAGAGGTACCCTACAAGAGCATCAAGGACATCAAGGTACATAACAAGAACAAAATGTACAACAATGACCATAAAAGAGATGGCGTGTGTGCATTATAAAAAAAATTGAAGCTGCTGATACAAAGAGAATATGAAAATTAACTGCAAGTGGTAAGATTTGCTTGTTACTTTGTAGATCTTTGTGTGGATACCCAAAATACTTTTTTAACCAATAGTTCTAGCTGCAAACATGGTAGATAAATTCAAATATAGAATGCAAATACATACAGTGGTAAGATTGTCATCATGCAATTGTGATCGGTCACAAATGTCTTTCAGGTTTGTCCTGCACCTTTAAATAGAAATTGGTCAGCTTATCACTGGAACAATCACCTCCAATGACCTCCATCAGTCAGGGAAAGTTGTGACCACAAATAAACTTTGAACACAAATACATGTTCAAACTGGTTTCAAACATCTGAAACAGTGCTACAAGGATAAAGCTTGCCCCAATGAGGGAGGTAAATGATTGCTATAGGAGGATAATGCCAGCTGGATCTCTTTTTTTGTTTGTACAACTTTTTGAGGTGCGGCTTTCAGAAACATAATTGAGGATTGCCGAGCCATTCCTTCACTTTGCAAAGTAAAAAAAAAATATGGGAAAAAAGCGTATGACACCACACCTTCAAAAATACCTTCTTATGTACAGTTAATCTGTCTTTTAATTACATCTTGAATAAAAGCATCTAACTTGTGCCAACAAATATTTTGGATAATGTGGAAAATTACATATATACCAAGGTGGCATCTGAAGTTGAAAACCCACAAGCAAACATATAATGACTGAGACACTTGCTAGTTAGATAAATATAAATTGTTAGCTGCTTTACATATCATTTACTTCTGTAAACAGTCTGGTTACATCACATATTAACTAGTTCAAGCATGAACTAAAGAGTTTGATGCTAATATATGGGAATATGATCTAAAACATCAAAATTCTTGCATGATCTATCAATTAGGATATTTATTTTATACTAATTACACTCCAGCAGTTTGTCACTCAGTATATGTTTTATTGAGGTGCACATATTGCTCATTACTTTTTGTTTTCTTTATCTTGGAATCTAATGTAGGCATTTAATAGGTAGTCTGTATTTCATTCAATTTTTCTAAACATTTGAATTGCTCAAAACAGCGCCTTTTTAAGTTCAAAGAATTGGTACATAGATGGTCCTTATAGTCTGGGGAAATATCACATGTGTGCGGCAGGGGTGCCTGCGGGAGGCGGGGCTTGCTGGGCGCCGGATTTAAAATTCAGAACTTCTCAGCAGGGGCACCCTGTTGTGGTCCTGGTATTCTGTGTTTGGAATTAGAAATTTGTGTTTTCTGATATTGACCCTTGGCTACCCTGCCTACTCTTCTGCCTAGTGATTCTGTTCCTCTATTACCCTGCCTGCGTACTGTACCTGGCTTGTCTGACTACGTGCGCTGTGTACCATCTGCTGGCTTGTGCGACAGCTGTGTCTGACCATCCTTTCCGCATTAACCCCTGGCATACTGTGTTCTCCATCAGTGATTCCAGCCTGCTTGTTACCTACACAGGTTTCTGGATCTCTCTTTGCATTGCACTCAGTACTGAACTCTAACTCACTCTCTCAGGGTTACATGGAAACACGGTTAATATCTGGTAGGTCTCATAGCAAAATCACGCATTTAAATGTATGCAAAGATGGCTAGGAGCATGTTAGAGTATTTCTCTTTACATTGTTGATGTGTTGGTTGAGATTTGTTTATAGTTTTTGCCTAGCTGTGCTCCATTGTGGTTTATGATTTTATGAGCCAGACAGTAAAAGCTGAGCTTACTGAGCTGTTCTGGAGTTAAACGAGTTTCTATTTCTGCTCTCAAACTGGAGTGCTGGGCAGGGTTGCCTAATATTTCATAGAAATTGTGATGTAAACTAAACAAAACTAGTGGGCCATGTATACTAAGTCCAAAAAGACAGATTCAGAAGTAAAATTATACTTTTTAAGCAGTCAGCAGAACATGTGAAATTTAAAGAGAAAGGGTTAATCCTGGAGTGGTAAAAATGGTTCTTATTAATAAATTGTTCCAAAAGAACTACTACTATCTGTAGATCCTGACCTGGAGAGGCACTGTACTCAGAAGGATGGGTTGTTACAGTAGGTTGGCATTACACAAACCTGGTGTTCGATGTAACAACCAGGCAAATAGAGCTAGTTACATTTCAAAAAGGTGAAACTAATCAAAATTGTATGTTTGCTACAGGTATGTATATTTTAAATATAAAACAGGGGAGTTAATATAAAAAATATAAAACACTGCACCCATGTAGAAAAGCAGCACAAGCTTCACTAGTGCCCCTCAAATAGGAGAAAAATATACAAAATGGAAAAGTGAAAATGTGCGTTAAAACTATGCTCAATAAATAATGTCCAACAGTAAAAAGATTCTGTGCAAAATATAAAGTAGACACAAGATGAAACGTGTTGTGGGAGAGCATCAGGGACATTCTATTCCGAATTGCAGTACTGTTTGCTCTTTCCTGAGATGGCTTGAAGGACTTAGGAGTAGGGATCTGGGTGACCCATTGTTTTTAAATGAACCAAGACTGGTGTAGTGTGACATCTCATATTTGATACATAAACTGAGATATGTGATCAAAAGGGAAGTAATCTCATTATAGTGAGCAGAGTGAGTGCAATACATATTTTCTTAATAAATGCCAATTTTTATACAGACCATACTACACTATGTACCTTATTCTGTTTTTGCTTATGGGATTCTGATCCTTAGACAAGGAGAACTGATTTTGCTACAAAAGCTGAGATAAGTTTGAAGTGTCTAATATATATATTTCACACGGAGTGGTTCTACTGTTGGACATTTTTTACTTTCCATTAAGTATATTATAAATATAATTCAGAAGGCAAAAATGCATACAAATATGTAAAATTGACATTGGTTTCCCTCACTATAAATGCTTCTTGTAGGTTAAAAGTGAAGTATGGTGACATGTAGTACCAATAGCCCTTCGGCAAATCCTTGCATGAGGAAGAAGGACCGCAAACTCTTTTTTTAAGAACAGACTGAGGCATGTAAAATTGCTTAAATACACTGTAGATTTAACATAATTTAATATACTTGAAAAATGTAATTCTATTATACAAAATTGACAGACATGGTCTAACTTCAAACTTTCTTGGAATGGCATGATTGCCGACTTTTAAAATTAGGGCCTTCCTGAAAATTCACTTATATTTTCAAAACAATCCCCTTTAAAATCTCATGTAAATTAAATTTCAAACTTACATTCATTAGTTTACTCTTTTGAGGCAACACAATAGGGTGGATTACTAGTCCACTGTTCTTGATCAAATAGTTTTGTAACATAGTAGACAGGAAACAATCTGATGGGTTGATTTATAAAATTCTATGATTTTTCTAGCCAGTATAGATGACATTTTTTGGACTGCTAAGCATGGAGGATATCTAAGCCGGGATTAGCCACTTCAGAGCCCCTCCCAAGGTTACTCAGTACAAAGAGCTGAGACACCCCATACCTAATGTTTCTCTTCCCCATCGGCATTTGGTTTCAAGACCTTAGGGGACCTATTCCAAGACACTTCAAACTAATAGCCTAGTGTATTGGTTTTGTTTTTTTATTATTAATATAAACACCGTTGTTTGTCCCAGAACTCATATCTTCCTATAATAACCTGCGGTGCTTTAGGAACTTTGCACATAGGTTCCTTGTATTTCACAAGTTATATTCCCCTGTTGTAATTAATTTCACAAAGGACAAAGAAGCTCTCCTTATATGGCTGCATGGGAAAAAAGAGATACAAATGACAGTTGTTTAGGAAGATTGGGTGGATTCCATATACAAACGAGTAAAGGTCTTTTAAACCAGAGTTTAACTAGAGTTAGATAACCAAATACTCTTAACGTTGAACCATGCTCCAGATAGACTCCAAAGTATATTTTCTATAATTTCCAAAACACTCTGGATAGGAAGGTGGTCAAAAGAAAACACTTATATTTTGTCCCTGCCTGACGATTCAACCTCTCTGGGAGTCAGCGACCAATTTGATAACTTAGTTATCTAAAATCCAAGTTGCTTTTAAATCAGAGATATGATTACTACCAGACCACATCAATAAGAAGCTTTTCCAACTCATAGGATATATATATATTGTTAGCAACTAAGATTACAATTGCCCATCCTTGAAGACAAGCCCTAAACGCCACAGAAGTCAGAGAGATAATCACCAACATAAAACAAGTAAGCACTTATGATAAAGTACATGTAGAGTGCTTTGCAAATGTAAGTAACATCATATAATATCAGAGCTAGTGGCTGAGAGCCCTTATTTAGAGACTTAAAAACCTTTAAGGACAAAGGCTTTAACATATATATTATTGTTATTTTTTGTTATACCCTAGATGATTATATTCATTATCTTGCTATTTTGTTTTGTTTACTTTTGTTTTCTCTTTATATATTTATATATATATATATATATATATATATATATATATATATGTATATATATACATACAGTATATAGTATAGAGTTACCTTCTATATTATACCGTATGAAATGTGTTCTGTGTTAAACGAAGGTTTATGAAATGTGTGCACTACAGTATATCAAACTGTAGGCTTAGAGTACAGATTTTGTTGCCGCATATATATTGCCCATTTTTACCTATTGTATAAGTGCATCTTGATCTTTATTGACTTGAAAACTGAAAAAGTAAAATGATTTAAAAAAAAATAATTGTGACTTCTGGTTCACTTATTTTGGCCTAAATAACCTCCAGTCCCTTCACCATTTTTAACCTGTGGCAGGATGAAGGGTTCTTAACAGTACTTGGGTGCTGAAAACTTCCCTCTTTTTTGACTGTGGAAGACAGAGCTGAATCTTAATGGTTAGTATGGTTTGTTTTTAGGTGTTACTGATTTGATTCAGTTTCCTAGTATTTTAATGACCACGGCACAACAAAGCTTGACAGGAAGCTGATGCAATGGTGGCAACAAAGGGCTAAAGTTAAAGTGTAAGCTATGCAAACCTTTGAAACTCGTGAGTTAAACGCCATAAAAACATTTACTGTAAAACATTAGCTACTCTTTGCCATCCAGTGTTAACAATTGTGTAGTCCTTATTAGCTCATTAACACTAGACTTTGATTCTTACAGCTTGTGCAATGGCAACAAAGTAATTAATTATACCTACTAAAGGTAATAGTTCCTTACAGACTAATCTGTATATACCTGTTAAGGATATTTATCTTTTAGATTATAGAATTTCATTTTTAGATGTAGTCCATGAAACTAGTACAGGCTGTCCATCAATGATTTTATTCATTAGATGACATTAAGCGTCCCATTAAGCTTTATTGGCTGCCTGCACACTGGATGTGTTACATGACCCCGTTGCATTCCCCTTTTTTTTAAGAAGTTTGGATCGGTACTACAGGCACTCTCTTCCCCACAAACATAGACTTTGGCAGCTTAATTAAACTAAGATTTTATACAGTGCACAAAGAAAGCTTGCTTGCAATACTGAGACTCCCTAGAGCTACTGTTCACATTCCTTGATAGTCTAACAAAATGACCATTGTGGTATTCCCATGCCATGGCCTTCAGCCATTGAGAATCTGGAACCATGCAGGAACACAAGGAAAGAATGATCTTGGACTTCTATAAGTTCATCAATAGCCACTTTTCTCTCTTTAAAATGTTTCCACCCACTCAGCCTCTTCCTTATCTAGGGTGACTTAGTAATAACATTAGGATTGCTTCAGAACAGCAATGTTTACTTCCTAAGTTTTGTTTTTTGTCACTGGGCATTCCATTAAACCTAAGTTAACATGTATTTTGTCTTAGTTTTTTTTACTGATTGTCTTGCAACCTCGGCAGACCAATAGATATCATCTTAACTGTTGCTGTTGCTTGATCGCTTGTACCTATATTGCTCATCTCTGATATCTGGTTTGGTCTATGGCCACACATCATATTAGGCTCAACATTTAAGTAGAATGGCAAAGCAGCAATGATCTTCCAGTTCCTTGCATCTAGACAGCCACAGAGTGCTCTGATCTCCCTCTACTCACCTTATGTGAAATATGGATAGAGAAGGAAAGAACAGAAAACAAGAAGCGGCAAGTCCTAATATATTTGGTCATGGGATCCTCAGAGATTTTACTCTGTTACTAAAGTCAAATGTTTCCCAGCTTCTGACTCTGAAGCTGCGTTAAACAGTGAACAACTTTGGAATAGGTCCACATAATTTTCTTACCTCAATAAAATATAGAGATCGATTTAGTTTAATTATTAACTTTTTGAAAGCTTGTTTTTTTAACATGTAAAATATTAAAACTTGGTAAACCATATTGACCATATTAAATCTGTACAATGTGATTATAAAGTACAAGTTTATAAATCAGCAATCTAAAACTCAGGTGAACTTTGATGACCTGTTGTTCTAGGCTGAACCATATCACTCTGCTCAAAGAGTAGAATTGCAACATTGTAGAACAACTAGTAATTCCATTATGACATAATAGATTAAATCTTCATGTTTTTGAGCCTTATAAAGTTATTGTATTGTCCTGATAGAAGGCTACTCATTTTTCCTTGTGCATTGTGCTAATCTATAAAAGAATGCTACTAGTGCAGAAAGCTGACTGGATTGGGGTGTATTGTAATATTATTGTAATAGTAATAATATTGGTTCACTTTAATGTCATACTGGGACTGCAGTAGAATACTTTTTCAGTTTTTGGGTAACCAGGGCCCATAGTGTGCTCATTTACAAAAAGTTGTACCAAGCCCCCATAAACTGCACTAAAAGGCACCTTTAAGAAACGGTGTGCCAGGATATGACATCATATCCAACGGCCTGTAGTGAAGATGGCCATCTGGGAGCGATACCCTTGATTACGCCTACAGCAGCTCCAAAGTTAAATATACCACTAGACATACAGTAGAAAATAACAGATTATTTTTATGCTGAGTAAAAAAAAATCCTGATAAACATGCTCCATATAGGCATATACCGGTAATTAAAATAAATGATTATATGGAACTCAGGGCTGGAGCTATTTTCTGTGTCAGAAATAAAACACACTATTAAGCCCTCTCCTAAAAAGGGTGCGTATATTATACCCAAGTATATTATTATTTAAGATTATTTCTTTATAATAAATATTTTATTATTTTGCACTGTTCTCATTATAATATGGATAGAGATTTATTTGGAGATCTCACTTATCTTATGGATGCCAGTGATGTCACGGTAACATCTCTAAGCTCCTCATGAAGTTATTATTATTGATTTTTTTAAAATGTATATATTTCATTTTTCATCTAATTTTTTCTTGGTGTACTATCGCTCATGCCAAGCGCTGTTACACCCAATCTGTCAGCACAAAGCCAGTGATTCTGGCTCCTGCTGACAGGGACAGCATTAGATCTTTCAAACAAAACTACACCATGCCCTGATTTACATCCCTTTCCTTCATAGGGGGTAATCAGAATTAATATATATATATATATATATATATATATATATATATATAGTAAATTGCAAAGACATGGAAATTCTAGTTAAACTATAACTCTTATTAAGTTAAAGTGTGAAAACTCTGATCCTAAGGCTCGCTGTCATATTTCATTATAAGAAACTGGTGCACCCTGTAGCTAACTGTCTAGTATCAGAAATCTCTACATGTAATTCTTAGTAACTGACTAGAGCTGCTGAAAAATAGGAGATACATAATCTTAGCTTGCTCCCTGAGAAAGATTTCTAATTCTACAGTATATCTATAGCTATCAGAAATGGTTATCAGAAATGGGAGATGGAACGTTCTTCAATACTATTTAAAAATAAAACAAAAAACTCGGTGGGTTTAGTGTGAATATTTAAACTAGGTCCTTCATTAATTTGTTAATGACTCATTCATGTTTATGTAGTTGTGTGACTAAGTGTTTTTTTTTTGTTCTAAAAGTCAATCAAAACCCTCCATTATTTACAAAATTATATATGTTATGATCGTTAATAATAAATGTTGGGACAGAATTTCAAATGAATGATAAGATCTCCCGTCCAGCATCAGGAAGATGCCCCTGCATCAAGTCAAGATGTACAGTTATGTCCTGAAATCTTTTTTATGGAAGTACCTGTATGTTTATAGGGGTGAAGGAGTTGAAAACAGCTTGGCTAGATTCAGCAGTATCATAAAAAATACTGCATGTAAAGAGTATAATTTTTGATTATTTCATTATTTGTAAAATGTTAGGCTTTACAGTATGTTTATTACTTGTTTCTATTTTGGGGCCACTGTAAATGGAATAGGCTGAGTCTATAAAAAAGCCTCACACTTGGAACTTAACGTGACTATTTAGCATTGTTTTTAATTGGAAAAAACGTTGGTGTCCTCTACTGATTCCATTTACTTATTTTTTTTCCAAGTAACAAGCAGTTTAGTGAATAGACCTCCCAATCTCAATCCACAGCTCTCATTTACAATAGTTTATCAAAGGGGCTGGGCCTCCACATTTACAGTAATGTCTTCCACCCAATGCTACCCCTGTAAACTTACCTGGGGTCCATAGCTGTGCTCCATAGTCTGTGTTGTGCACAGCAGGAGATCTTCTCATCACAGATTTGTCTTCCCTACCCATGGTATTTCAACCCATTCCATCATGTCCTTTCTACCAGTGAAGGCATCACAGCATCGTGTCAGTAAGGCCCCAACTAGCCATCAAACACAAGGTAAATCCTTGGACAGTGCCCTTTTGTGTCTCCCATTTATTATTGCTACTTATGGCACATCCATTTAATAAGAGCAGCAATAAAGCAGCCAACGTATATATATATATGGCAAACAACATTCAAAACGCAATTTTACTTTACAAAAATACCAATTTCCATAAACTAGAATCTCCATTTTTATGTATTGCAGAAGAAGGAAAGTGGTGCAAGATTTACATATGAGATATATCGAAATAGTGAAAAAAGTCTACATACCTTGAGGAAATGTAATGCACTGCTTTATGTATTACATGTGAAGAACATGAACACACCCATGTTTACCTAATACATTAATGTTGTAGATAACCGCAGATAATAAAACCATAGATAGTAGCACTGCCTTGATTTTCTGTTTATTGTAGGCAGCCTTGGTAGATAAAATTAGTTACAGCCTAAGGGTAGTTGTAGGTTGTGATTTAGACTTTAACAGGAAATGAGAAAAGGGTTGAAGGGGGAAATATATCAAAGAAAAATGTGATCACAGTTGGCAGTCGGCCTATTTTGGACAATATATAAATGTTCTCACTCCATCTATGCACATGATGAAGTCTGTGACTAGTTGACACAGGCCCTGAAATTTTAAAGGGTGGCATCTCCAATGTGCAGGAACCTATATTTGTTCTAGGCTTTATTGCTGATTAAAGCAAAACTACTCACATCAAATGCCAATAGCTACCCTCCCTACCTGAAGAGCTTGCCCTGACAACCAGTAAAAAGCTGAGATAGCTGAAGACCGGATATGTAAAATGTACATTGAATTCACTTGTACAAAGCAATAATATTTAGGTGCTGGCTTTTGTTCTATCTGGTATGTTAAACAAATAGACATTCGAAGGTCATCTGAAGGTTTCACAAAAACAACACAAAGACTAAAGGCAAAAACCTGTCTTTGTGTGACATGCCCATTGTGTGTTCCTGGCCAAAAAATGTACATAATTAAATATTTTTAGAAAAGGTTTGAGAATTCATACTGCATTAAACTACAAAAGGGTTCAATTTGGCAGAGGTAGGTCTTTGAGGCTTAAATTAACATTCATCACAGTGAGAAAAAAATCTGAAGAATGTAAAAAATTAAATATAAAAATATGACTGCTTAGAGCAGTGTAGGCATAGACCAGGTGCCTGGATTGTCGAGACAGGACTGGTGATATTCATCTCCCCCTGAGGTAGATGGCCGTCACGGAATCCAACTGGTCATGCTCAGGGATTTCCTAGACGTGTGCTGGCTCCATGATGAGGACCGGGCTGGTTTGCTCTGCAGCTTGTGCCTCACTTTTGCTGTCTTATCTACCTCTACCTTATCTTACTGCCTGCAAGTTAAATCTTAATTTGAAAATATAAACCGCACTAAAACCTTTTGGGGTTTAAATAATGACATTATTCTAATTGTAAGACATATTTGTGCCTAAACAATTTATACTAATTGTTTAGGTACAATAATAGTATTAAATGTTACTATGTAAGGAGAAAATGCTAATGGAATTGTACATATTCATTTGCAATAGTATCTTGATTGTCAACTCAGCTCATAGCCACTGGTAGAATGCAATCATAATTCCTCTTGCACGATCAAGAGCATATTCTTTGAGCAGCCATAAGGGATGAATGACATTTGAAGCGTGATGTAAGAAGGCAGGATGTGAGGTGTGTAATTATAAATCTAGTCTGTCAGGGTATTTCAGAGCTCACTATTGAAGGATAGCAAGCATGCTGCAATGTGATGTGTTTTTTGTGTTTACTTGTGAATGATTTATAATATTTATCTTTAGAGCAAAGATAAGAAATCATATAACTGCTGAACCTAGCCAAGCTGTGTTCAAGTCTATTTACTTTAAAGAATGTGTTTGGTAAGCACAATGATAACGCAAGCCAACCTTGAAAGGAGAAAAGAGAAATCTGCTAATATCAATGTGAACTTTGACATGCAGGTAAACTGGTTTGTGAAAGGTGTTGCAACAATTTGTACCTTAAACTGCAGTTAAAGTTAAAGCGGTTGTTGCAAAATTTTAATTGCACTCTTTAGTATGTTGAGGAAAAAACCTTATAGAATGTGTCGTGTAGTTCTTTCCTGAATGCTTAATTACATAAAAATAGCAGAGAAACTTTTAAGAAGCTATTTCTGTTTCTGTGGAAGCAACCTGTCAGGGCTTACCTTTGTGTTATGTGACAATTAAGGTCTCAGCAAAAATCATGAATTTAACTGTACAAAGAATTGTTTCTGGGAAGGGACTGGACATCAACCGTAATTAGGATTTTATTATTAATTCAATAATTTACCCAGGTGGCGCTTTTGACAGGCTGTTTGTTTGGGATAGATTCCGCAAATCCATCTGCACTGTTCTTGCCTCCTGTTTTTTTCCATTTCTCTGTGAACCTGGCCTCCTAGTGCACTTCTGCATAAAGGCTGAGCACAGCGACAGCAGGGGCTCAAAGCAGAAATTTTGGGGCCCTTATAGAACAAATCATCTGGGCCCCCATACCACCAGGATTTTCTCTTCTACTCTATTTTAGTGTCAAAGATGGCACAGGCAGGCTGTTTGGGGGGCAAATATGACACATGGAGACTGTCTGGGGGCACAGAACACCTGTTTGGGGGCCACGGTGGCACAGACAAGATGTTTGTATAATTAATCATTATATAGCAAAATGGATGTTGCGTGGGTTGGGTAGGTGTGGTTTTGGTGGGAGGAGGCAGCATTTCATTCTTGGCATAATGTCTTCAGCCGGCCCTGGATAGAACATTGAAATAGTTGTATGTATCAACATTTACCTAACACCGTGCAACAGATGTGCTAAAAAGTTGTTTGTAAATGCAGTCCTTACTTCCTCCATTATGAGCAGGTTCATGGTACAAAAATATTAACAGTATGCTTTATTAAAGGACTTATCGCTCAGTAGCTGGTTAAATGCTCACATTTGCAGTCCACATTAGATTTGATAAGAATCATGTTATAATAAATTGTAATCAGATGAAACCTCGTCAAAATATTTCCATCAATAGTGAATATTTTAAATTATATATATATAAAACCAAAAGTATATGGATACCTGGCCATCACACCTAAATGAGCCTGTTGCACGTTCCATTCCAAAACCATGGACATTAACATGGAGTTGCCTTCCCCCTCCTTTTGTGGTTATAACAGCCTCCACTCTTCTGGGAAGGTTTTTCTCAAGATTTTGGAGTGTCTCTGTGGGAATTTGTGGCCATTCACCTAAAAGAACAATCATGAGGTCAGGCACTCATATTGGGGGAAAAAGGTCTTGCTTGTAGCCCACATTTAAATGAATCCCAAAGATTTTCAATTGGGTTAAGGTCACTGCTCTGTGCAGGTCACTTGAGTTCCTCCTCAGCAAATTCATCAAACCATGTGTTTATTGACCTTGCTTTGTACACAGTAGCACAATAATTCTGGAACAGGGACTTGCCTTCCCTAAACTAGTGCCACAAAGTTAGAAGTATACAATAGTGTTAAAGGTCTTTGTATACTGTAGCATTAACATTACCCTTCAGTGTAACTAAGGAGCCCAAACCCTGGAAACCCACATTTGTCCATCAGACTTCCAGATAGTGAAGCGTGATTCATTACTCCAGAGAACACGTTTCACTGTGGTGTGACTTAAGTCCAGTGGGGCAGTGCTTCGGCTTGTATGCAGCTGCTTAGCCATGGAAACCCATTTCATGAAGCTCAGCCTTTTTTTCTGATGGCCTTTTAAAATATATAGTGAATTCAGGAAGTTGAAAAGACAATCATCCTTGCCAACCCCTGCTTTAGTGAAAACAATGCAATCTCTGGGCTGCTCAGGTCCATACCTGAGAACCCATTAGGGTTAGGGATTTCCCAAATGAGTCTCAGTCTGAATGACCAGATTCTTTAGCGCACACAGTCTGGAGATGATTAATTCATTTATATGATCTGATTTAAAGATAAAGGAGCATTCAATCTCCTGCTTTTCTTGTTGGCGGATCACAGTTGAAATCAATTCTTTAATGCAGTTTACTTAATTCATAATATATTTACTTCCTGGTGAATATGTTTTTTTAGGATGATTTGGTTATCACCCATTAAAATATAATCTTGTGATATTCATTAAAATGGGTAATATTTGAAGAAGTCTTAGTACCGTATTTGCTTGAGCAAATGCTCTGAAAAACACCCCTCGTCTTATCATCGGGGTCGTCTTATAATCAGACCTCAAATGAGACTAAGATCCAGATCCTCAAATGAGACTAAGATCCAGATCCCCCGCAGCGCTGCAGGGGACCTGGATCCTCCTGTCTTATGCCCCCCCAACTTACCGGTGCTTCTGAGTCCCCGGTGTGTTGTCCGGGCAGCGTGTAGACGTCTACGTGATACGAGTAGACAACTTCCGCTGCAGCCGGAAGGAGGTGCAGTTAGCAGCGGGGATTGTCTGCGTCCATCACGCAGACCTTCCCCGGCTGTCAGAGATCAGAGTTCCCCGTGATTCCAGGTGTGCCAAAAAGGGAAATTTGGAAAGTATACCAGATGTGCCTTTCTTTCTCAATCACATATTTTTATTTCTTAATGTTAAAGGAAGAGAGAATTATAAAGAAAGAGATGTAAAATCAGATTACAAACTCTACTAAATTGTGACATATATTTCATCACAGCAGTAATTAGACATACAAATGTATTAAAATGAGCAATTTCATAATACAAAACAATTTATTTCTTAAGATTAACAGTAACTTTAATAAAATAACCACCCATTTTCTGCCACCTTTCATTGTAGAGGAAGATTGGTTACAAATATTTTTTCAATGGACAAGACCTAGCAATGTTTCTACAAACTATATTGAAAAACAACACTGTGCAATATTGTGTAGTAGACATCACCATGTTCTTGTTTTGTATTCTGCCTTTTCAGATCCTATCATGTTAAATGTACCAAGAATATATAGTATCTGATTGGTAGAAAGCTGAATGCCTTGAGCGTCTGCAGTTATAATGGATCTTCAGTGATTATGCTGAACCACTGACCCTGAATCATGTTTTCCAGGAACCAAGTCTTACTTCAGATTTGCTTAGTTTTATTACTCAATGTCAGGGTAAATAAAATCAATAAAATGAACTTGTCTTGTCCATCTGCATAACCATTTCGGCAGTTTTAAACTGCATATGTTTTATTATTTTCAATTATCTATTGTACAGCCTGTAACACCTTTCATATTTTTCATGTTTCAGTGTTTTATAAATGCTTACTACATGTGTTTTCTCTATAAAGACTAAGCAATTTGATTTTGACTTTGAATCCCACACGTTGACTTTTTGGTACGTCATTACCACAGCTTTACTTTTTTATTTCCATTGAGGCTATGTGGTTCTCAATGTTATTTCAATATTAATAGCAGGCAACCTGTGCTTTTCTGGTTTCTCTCATTATCTTTTAATTAGGTTACCAGCAGATGGACTCCATCCTCACTACGCAGCCAGGATAATGTCTAATGTGAGTGCTAAACCAGTTTTGTTCTATGTTCACATAATGTATATTCACATTCCCTGTCTTAGATTATATAGAATGTAAGGGAAATTACCCATGGTTTTTTTTTTAATTTACATTAAATAAATGCATCATTGTAATACATGACTTGCCATATCTTTGAAATGATACTTTCTATAGAATGTAGTGTTTATATATCATTTGTCTAGGTCTAGCTGAGTTACAGATGGTGTTAATGGTATGAGTGTGGCATGGTTAATAAAGAACAAACCTGTATTAGTTGGATGAACTGCATAGAAGTTTCCAAACACCCATTGATCTTTCTACAGGAATATCTTAAAATTCAAAATAACCAGTATAGGATGGCTAAGTAAGTTACAGTGATTTTGAACTGATTTGATATGGCATTTAGGGAAATACACATCAATTATTTTAGAATGCCAATGTATGATGTAACAAGCTGATATGTTTGCGGACATGTTTGTTACTTTGAAGGCCTTCAAGTGTTTAGAGAGATGCTATGGATATTTCATTAACTATTCCTGCATACGCCAAAGAAAAATCCAGTGGTGGCTGGTTCCTGCATCCAGAAGAAATATGCCTCACATTCGGACCCATATTGCAGCCAATCAGAGGGGCCACAGCCTCCCTGCTCCCTTACTGAGCCCAGCACACCAGTAGTAACCCCCTGAGGGTGGCCCGGGGCTGTGATGCGGGCACTATTAATAATATACCATGTCGAGGCCAGTTTTTTTCCTCCCCTAGTGGGGAGTGGACATAATAGTGCCTGCTTTGTGCGTAAATGCTGGATTACAAGGAACCAGCTGTGGCAGGTTGTTCAAACTGTGCTTGAGATTGTACAAATGTGATTAAACATACTTGTTTGTAATATATATTTTATTATAAAAAAGTAAAATTAAGTAAGATATTTCATAAACATATTTAATGGTACTTAGCAATTTAAACTCTATATACGTATATAGTACTGTGCAAAAGTTTTAGTTAGGTGTCGAAAAATTATGTTTCGAAAAACAAGACGTGAATAGAATGCAAAGTGAGTGGACAGAGAAAAATCTAAATCTTCTAGGTATACTTGCACACATTTTTAAGGAACTTGGCAGGTAGGTAGTTTCAAACATCTTGGCGAACTAACCATAGTTCTTCTGTAGGTTTCGGCACCTCAGTTGCTTATCTCTCTTCATATAATCCCAGACAGACTCGATAATGTTGAGATTAGGGCTCTGTGGAGGTCATCATTAAAGTTTATGACATGTTATATGTAGAGTAAAAGTTTTGTAGTAAAATAACATCTAAACTAAGATTTCTGGCTCTTCATTATTAAGCACTTTGGTCTTGATTGTTCCAATCTGCAAAGTGAAGCACTTTGTGGTTATTTGTGACAAATACGCAGCTAAGTACATACCTCCCAACTGTCCCTGTTTAGGAAGGACAGTGATTCTTTTGCACCGAAATTCATCTGTCTCATTCTTGACAAAATGTTGACAGTAATACCAGAAAATGTGCTTCTAAACTACATTGTGCCAAAGTATTTTTATTCAATCACACAAATAGTTATTAAGTAACGAAGTTGCAAATTTTTTCTCCCTGTAAAACATTGTACTTGTTATGTGGAGCCAGCTGGTTTTCTAGTGTGCGCATCCCACTCGCCATGAAGGGCTAATCAGCTAATGCGGTAGTTATTTTATACATGTACAAATGAAGAGATTGATGCACAACTACAAAAAAACATACATCTACTCACTAGAGTAAAGTAAACAGGAAACAAGTAAATGAAACAAGTATAAACATAAACCATAACAGGGACAGTTGACTAGACATATTAGATGAATCCCATTCTGTTTTCTGACAGGATCATGCCGGAGTAATAAGCTCATTATAAGGATGAATTTCCAGGGTTAACAGCTGAAGGACATAATCATTTTTCAATGTATGCATGGGACATCACTGATGTCTTCATCCATGAAAACAGGAAAAGAAGCCCATACAATTCTTGAGCATTAATCAAAATTGAAGTGATAGGTGATAGCAACTGGACCAGTTGTACAGCATGCAGTATTCAGGGAACAGAAGAAAGAAGTCACAATTATGAAATACTATCTAGTTCAGTCAGTTATTAAAGTATCAGGAACACCCTTGTGTAAAGTATAAACACTGGGCCTATGAAAAATAGTTACAACAAAGTAAAAGGTTATTGAGTATTATTTTAAAGCAACAGAGCTCCAAAGGTCTTTAGGTTCTGTGCAACCTCCAACACAGATCCCAGCAGCATGCAGTTTACAAAAGAGTCTACATACCCCCAATATTTTGCATGTTGGAATTAGGACATTTGTGTCCAGAGTGTGGGCACAACCAGTGCTTCCACCTGGAAAAGTAAGCTTGTGACATGTGGTGGCCATGTGGGAGGTACAATGAACAACTCCATAGATTTTACAGCTTCCTAGGCCAGCTAGGAGATATTGGAGGATACCTTGAACTGGCCCATGACCCTCATAAGCGGGACAGCGTCTGTGGGAAAAAAAACAAGACTGTTGTGAGGTACGAGTCTACATTGTTGGTCTCCACCTCCCGTGCGCTGAGGTATTATTGGACTGGAGGGCATGGGAAAGCTTGCCCCGGGCCCTTTCAGATGACAGAAACACAAGCATTAAAATCTGCCTGCTAAGGAGGTAGTGCGTTCTAACTTCCTTGAAATTGTATAGGAAATAAAAAACTCCATATAGGTAAGAAAAAAAATATACATGATGTTTATGTGGCAGATTTTAGTCAGTAAATGATCACTGCTGGCCTAAGAGCCTTTCATCAGTCAACAGGAATGGGTCCAAAATATTTTAAATGCCCGTATGTGGGATATGAGAGTTCAGATTCTGCACGTATGTTTAACTCACTAGTTTAACTGAATTAGCTCCCGAGTTTATAGTTGGATTAACTAAATCGCTGCTAAAGATCGCATTAAATTATATCTTAACCAGTTAATCAGCAGATCTGAAGTAAGGACCTCTATGCTATTAAAAAATAACTCGACTCTATATCTTCTTAATGAATTTGTGCTCACAGTAAATGTATCATAGATTTATAAAACACTAACACACAACTCTAGGCCTTGAGCGCTGACAGCAATCCTGTGCATTCTTACCTCAAAACTAATAATTTAATGAATGCTGGAATATTAAAAAAGTGTTGTCTGTTTGCGGAACGGTAAGGTCTGGAGTGTCTACCACTGTTCTAAAGGCTCTTTCCTGTCTGAATTCAATTTTGTAAAATCTATTTCCATCTTTTGATGACTGAATTATTAATTATTGAACCAAATTCGGTATATATTTTTTTCTTCATAAAAAATAACTGCATTACAGATGGCCTTATCCCTAAATGAATGTTTATATATTTATTCATTTTTAAATCTACATACATTTTTTTGCTAACCATAGAAAGTATATTTACAAAAAATTATTTTATAATACTTATAATCATTGCATAAATGAGAAGTCTGAACTTGTAGTTAAAGTCTATATAAAACTAAGCCCCACTCCTCTTTTCATTCTCAATTGCACTTAAACATACACCGTGGTTCCAGTTCCCTTGAGGCACTTTACTCAAATGCAGCTCCTCCTTTACACGAGGGATTATCTTTCTTCTTAATGCGGGATGTCTTGGCACGAAATGGTTTGTTATTATGTACAGTGACGTAATGTGATATAGCTTCTGTAACCACGGTACTCTTGCTAGAAGGAAAATGTCATAATACTCGCCCTTAAAACAATGTAATTTCCCCAGACAAAATAGATTTACAAACAAAGGAACACTTAAAGTGTTGTGTTTCCCTTTGGATTATGAGGCCTTTAAAAAGTGGTGTATAAGGAACAGTTACATACCATATTAATTTTTTTTAAAAAAAATAAGCACTTAATACAATCGAAAGATAATATGGGAATATAAGGTTGACTGCTTTTTTTTGCCTTTAAGACCATTTAGGCCATTCTTACTATTTGTGGATAATCTAATTAATTTTGACAATTTTAGCACATGCCTTATGTGAAGGGTTTAATATGAGAAATGATCACAATTACTATAAGTATATTTCACATGATGTTCTATGTTTCTAGATTTTACATGTTGATATGATTCTGTATATCATTTGGAAATGGTGCGTACAGCCAAAGTTTGCTGGTGAATGATGTAAATTCAAAAACAAAACATTGCTGTGCCCCTGAAGTTTGCCAAAGAGCACCTTGCACTCTTCAACGCTACTAGGAAAATGTTTTGTGGACTAATGAAACCTAGGTTAAATTGATTGGGAAGAAAATTCAGAAATACCTATGGATTAAAAAGGGCACCGCATACTAACATGAAAACATCATCCCAATGGTGAAGTAGAATGGAGGAAGTATCATAATTTAGCGCTGCCTTGCTTACTAAGGAGACAAAGAATTCCCAAGTTTATCTACCAGTTCTGAATGGAAGAATGGTCTACAATTCCCCAGCGTTATGGAATCTGCTGGCGCTATATAAACAAATGTATTGTAATTCCTCAAGAGAGTTGAGGTCTGATCTGCAGCTACCAAAAGTGCCTGTTTGAGGTTGTTGCTGCCAAAAGAGGTTGGACCCGTTATTAAATCCATGGGATCACTTTCTTTTTACACCAGCAATGTAAATGTTTATTGGGTGTGTTCAATAAAGACATGGAAGATTATCATTGTTTGTGTGTTATTAGATTAAGCACATTGTGTTTATCAATACTTGTGACTTGTAAGATGTAGATCAAATCACATTTTATGAACAATTAATGTAAAGAACCAGATAATTCCAACAGGTTCATTTACTTTTTCTTGCAACTATATACAGTTGTGTGAAAAAAGCACACCCTCTTTGAATTGTATGGTTTTACATATCAGGACATAATAACAATCCTCTCGTCCAGAGCAGGTCTAAAAATTAGGTAAATTGCAATAAGCAATGACATGCTGCTTGGGGGCAAACAGTGGCCCAGGCTGTTTGGTTGCAAAGATGTAACTGGGAAGCTGTTTGGAGGCAGCGATGGCACAGACAAGCTATTTGAGGGCAAAGATGGGCCAGACAAGCAGTTTTGTGCAAAGATGGCAAGCAGCGGAGGTTGTCTGCGTGCATCGCTGCCAGAGAGGAGAACCCAGGTCCCCTGCAGCGCTGCCGGGGGAACCTCCTCGCTGGTGAACTGGATCTTAGTCTTATAGTCAGACTTCTATTTGAGGTCGGATTATAAAATGACCTTGAATATAAGACAAGGGGTATTTTTCAGAGCATTTGCTCTTTAAAAAACCTCACCTGCATTTGAGGAGTATATATGTACACATTGTTCTTAGCAGTTGATTAAAGTTCTTATATATATATATTTACACACGCATTATGTTCATATTGTCTAAACCTGTCATAATTTAGCAACCCTGCTCTATTCACGCCCTAAATCTGACACATTGATTGACACATGGCAAATATTTGACATAGTACATACAGTTCTCCACTTCTAGTACGGACATGTACAAAGTTTACTGATATGATTTCTCACCACTTTACTTGAATTATTTTTTGTGAACTAATAATAAGGTGTTATTGTGAACAGCATCCTGTAATCATTTTGGTTGATGCTATACAATGTATGCAATCCTTAGAGTACCCAGTTTACTCTGATACAACAAATCCCTACAAGGTAAGTTACAGATTCACATGAGAAAACACTAGATTGAAACATTGCAACATTTTTGCTTTTGCATTTGAAATGCAACAGGACCAGAATAAGGACATTGCTCTTTGTGTATGCACACAGTGTTGCAGACATATATACAGTAGACCCAGAAGTACTGGGAGCTTCTAATAACTTTCTAACTTAGCTCATTCATAGCTTACTTTACTGACAAATATTAGGAATTATTGTCCCTTTAAAGGATGTGACTTTGGATAAGGATATTCCTTTTATCAAATCTCCCAAAAATGTGTATTGTGAATGAGAGAGAAATCAGAATCATTTGGAGTAATCAAGCAAGTTCAGCCCACCTGAAGTAGGTGGGATTCACTGTTCTTATATCCTACCTCTTCAGTTCTTCTAAGTTTCAACTTAACTCATAGACCACAATCTATAGCTAAGTATTAAAGCTGTTGAGCTGGGGTATACGAAATCTTTATGAGTGGCAAGTCTTGCAGTAGATGCATTCCACTTAAAGCTCAGCATTAATATTGCAGGGCGGATGTCACGTTGATATAGATACTCACAAATTACTAATGCAATCTTCAGATTCCAATGTGTCCCATGTTGGATGAAGTTCAGGTTCCTCAGTGTTACAGTGCAAGTGGACCTCCTGGCAGGGTACTGAGTTACTTCTCTGCATGGGGTATTATATGATCAACCCAATCCGACAAAGGCCAGGGGATAAAGCACATACAGTACAATGTTTTTTTCAGTTCTACTCAATAAGACATATTGTCATATTGTAATTGAAGAATATCTCAAGGTCGTATGGATCATTACATTGTGTTAAGTTCTGCTTTGAGCACATAAAAGAAAATCCTCACTTACAGTAGGGATTTGATTCACCCTGATTATGTTGTGGTTTCTTCTAGTATAAAGTAGCTAATAAGGTGGCGGTTTAATTTTCACTCCTTCATAGAACACAGAGCATACAGGTCTATTTCAGGAATACGCTCTGTATATGGAAGAAAAACATGAGAAAGCTCCTAAGGAGAGAACGTTAACAAGAAGTACACAAGAACCCACCCGATCAAATTTAGCACTGAAAAATTTGTATTTTGCATAGGAAGAAAAATGAATTATACATGGTTTTTAAGATATAATTCTGTCCAAAGACTATACATATATTTTGAATCCTGTGTCACACTTCTCAAAACCAGTTGAAAATAACAGAGATAATGATCAGGAACCTTTAATTGTATTATACCATGGACTACGATAACGTTTTCAGGAACAATAGGGTAAAGGTAACATTTTTTACTGCTGATCACAGAAAACGAGCAGGTTAGTCAGGTTCAAGTGAGTTCGTTACACCGAAATATAATTTACATTACAGAATGGAATTTTTAGAATGTTTTGATTTTCTTAAACTTGTAGACTGTAGTCTCAGGAGTTTGCCTGTTTCTATTGCAAAAACATGGCACAGAATACAGTAAACTTTCTTAATTATACTGGTTCAACCTTCCCTTCTGTGCACGGGGACTCACGCCTGTCGCATTAACCATGCGGCATTCCTTTTCAGGTTTGCCTCGTGATTTTTTTTTCTTAACCCTGCCTGTTTACTTTCATTAGCTTTTGTTTGATGACCACATTTTGGAAATTAGGTCAGCTGCTGGTATATTTAGCATATGAGGCACCAGATCCTGCTTTGAGTAAATTCCTCCATAGTACATTTCCGCATCATCTGGGCTTGACGCTGTACCTAGCACTGTACATGAACTTCCCCACTCTTATTACATTCAGCCATGTTGATAAAGAGCAGTTCTGGACTAGGGTTGTAAATGTGGAACATTCATTATGTGGATTCTATTGGTATCCATGGTGATTGCTTCTTATTCAGAACCACCAGAATTTCACTTTACCCATTGGACCCATTATATGTGGCTGGTACAAACAGACCATAAGTTTACACTTAGACAGATAGATAGAAAGATAGATAGATAGATAGATAGATAGATAGATAGATAGACAGATAGACAGATAGAAAATGAATCTAAAATGGTTACAGTCCAGTTTAAATAAAACTATTCCCATTCAAACATAGAGAGTACAGCAACAGGAAGCATTTGTTCTTACACAGACTACCTAAGAGTTAAAATAAAGGGGTGTGGACGAAGGGTGATTGGAGAATATGTCTTACAGTAAACGTTATCGTAGTCTATGTTGTCATGGCAATGTGGGCAGGGCCTGCGTATTCCACCTTCGGATAGGCTGACAGTAGAGGTTTGCTACACGACCGTACTTTCCTGTCACATTACTTGGGACGTCCGCAGGCTGTTGCCGTCGAGGCCGGGTAGAGAGAGTGGGATTTGGGCGTCCAGATACACCAACACGGACATACTGCTAACATATCCGACAGGAGCCACCCGGCCAGGGTCAGGGGCCAACATGACGGAGATTGCCTTACCTCTCTCACAGCAGTCACAACAGGTAAGGTAACGCCCAACGTGGACGGCGAGAGCTGCCACCTGCCCTGCTGCCACCCTTTGGCTAATGGTGGGGAGAGGGAAAGGGTCTCGAAGAGTAAGGGGGTCTCACGGGAGGCTGTGCGTTGGCACTGACACCCTGACAGTCCCCTGAGACTACCCTCCCCCAGCTCTGTAGCTCTTACGCAAGAGCTGTGCATGTGATCATTAGATCTGGTGATCTGAGCACGGGCGGTGGGAGGAGATCTTATTAACACTTCCATAACCACGGGGGTCCTTTGGTACCCGTAGCGTTCGGGAAGATTGACAGATGGCTTTGGTTAAAATAAAGCTTGGAGAAATAAGAATGAATGTATGTGCGACATTCTAATGTGAAACAGGGTATCGCCATCAGTGCATGGATTCAGCACCGAGTAACCAGGAACTTTTCTTTCTACTTTGAACCTCCGATATTAGGGTCTCGTGTAATAAATAGATATATCCTATAAATTGGACCACGGGTGTGTTTAGAAATACTGAATCTCTAAAGGTTCATCGTGATCACGGCCCCCATGTAATAAGGATGGATGGGTTACAGCTGATTTCCAGGCCGGTTGTCTCATTTCCCAGAAGTTGTTCCAGAAGAGGGTGTTTTGGGGTATTTCGAGTTTGTGGAATGCGAGCAGTAAGACTTTATTGGGACAGACGGAGATGGAAATCGCAACAACTGGCTAAAAAATGGCATTCTAGAGATTTCTGTTCCAATGCCATTTAAATGAACCGGCGTTTGTCCTCCAATGTCACTTGGTCACCATTAAAATACTCCTGTTTTATTGGCCGGACTCTGTTTGCACGCTCTATCCTTGCGGTCACCAGGGTTCTCTTTACAGGGTTCATTGATCACATGCCGGGATTAATGTTTCATGTATGGAACATGCTTTTTCTTTATTGTAGGTGTCATTTATTGTTCTTTTCTTGAGTGTAATGTCATTATTTAGACTTTGAGTTATAACGTATTAAGTCGTCGAGTGCCTGCTGGTGTGTTTAATGCCCAGCAAAGAACTGTTAGCATGTGGGAACAGTGCCCTCCTAGGACTTTTACTCCAATAAGTGGCACAAATAAGAGTAGCTCTGCCTGCCCATTGTGTTGCGCTAATCCATAGGTTGCTTTTGTGTGAATAAGCCAATAATATTGATGTCCTGTAGGTAATATTTGCCTTCTGTCATGAATGCAGAGTTGCGATTATCATAATATTAGGTAAATAAATATGTAGGTTGGCTTTGACAAATATATAACCTGGGTACATGATTTCTTTATCTTAACCTCCCTGTGACTTTGAGCCTTGCAGGGAGTGGTTGGTCTAAGAGAATTGCCAAAAAAGATAAGATAGAAAAAAAAATTTACATTTTAGTCTGTGCGCTAAAAGGAACATGACTGCAACTGGCTGCTATTTGACAAACACATCCTAGGGGGATTTGTATAACATTGATGTAAGATGTTACGGATCCCTTTTGTGCCTTTGGTGCAGCTTTAGGACATTCTTTGCTCTTCATGTGTAGAGGATTGATTGCTGGATCATATTTACTATGAACTCCGATATAAATGGTGGTTAAGATGACAAAGTGCTGTGCATCATGTTAGGTGATTGTGTTTGGAGTGCCAAGGTCTATACCATATGGTTTGTCAGGGATGGCTAACACTGATCACCTTGAGTATTCTGTAAAATGGGCCCGGTTACACTCGCCGATTGAGCTCAGACATTTTATCACAAAGTTCCTCCAGTAGAGCTGAAGATATAAAAGCCATGAACGCAAAAAGTTGTGATGCAGACATGTTTCTAAGGACAAGCATGGCGAGCGTGTGCATTCATGTCTATTAGCTGTGACTTTCTCTGCTGGTTTTACTGCGATTGAGATCCCATTTCATAAATGTCTGTCCTGATATGTCCTTGAAACAATGACAATACCTGCAGTATATGTGAGCTCTTGTCACGTGTATAGTCGGATTTCAGGGAGAAAACATAAATAGGTGCCAAACGTGATAGAATGTGAACGTAAACATTATATACGGTTAAAATGCTTTTAATGTAAATAGGGACCAAAAATGCCCAATTTGTCCAGTCTGACAGCAGACTCATGCATTGACTCTCCCTACAGCACCAAGAAGTGCTCATCATTCACCAGTCATCTAGGAGCTCGACACAACGCAGACCTCTGAACCCACAGCTCCTTCATTTTTATACTTTGCTTAATGAGAAAAGGTGTGGGTTGTATAGAGAGAATTTAATGTAATTTTGTAGCAATTTTCTTTTTTTTCCCCTTATACATGGATTAAAAATCCTCTAAAGTAATCAGAATCTGTTTCATCTAGAAGCAAAAATAAAAGAAAGCAAACTTAACCTTACAACATTATCCGGAAGCATGGAAAATGCATTAGAGTGTTGGCATAATTGTTTTCAAAGCACACCAAGTAAGAGACCTGGAATGAAAAGTTCTTGTGTGTATCTTGAGCGTCGTTGAGAGCCGTGGTTGGATGTAGACAATCCCTTTGAAGGATCCCTGTGCGTGCGAGCGTGCGAGGGAGCGCTTATGGTCTCTGTGCACAGCGGGGACTTGTTGGAACTGCTGGGAAGATTGCGCAACCAGTCCTGTGAACTTCCTCTCCACTCCCTCCTGGAAAGGCAACTTTTTTTTTTCTTTTTTTCCCCTTTTATGAAAGTTTCCCCACTCAGAATTGCACAACCACAGCTGCCAACATTTTCACAAATTTTCCACATATGCTCGGTGCTTCAAAAACTGGCCGCTTGCTGTTTCTACTTCCATCCACTTTGACTTGCAGCTCCACTATACGTGGGATAAGGCAGTTTGCTCAGCCTGTATTAACAAATGTCACCTGTCACATTTTATACTTCTGTGTTTCTGAGATTCTCTTTTAGAGATAAAATGTAACAAAGTCTGCGGATCGTCTTTAAACGTCATTTGTTGGGGCAGTATGATTATTATTTAATGACTTATGTAGCGTCATATTCCGCAGGGCTGTACAATGGGTATGAGCCTTTCAATAATGGGTTATTTCATGGTTGCAAATACGTATGCCCTGATTTTAAATGTGAGAAAAAAGGTAGGCTCTTTTTAATTTCCTGTCTTGGGCAGATAATGTTGGTTGAAGTATTTGATAAGCCTTAGTGATGTCACATAAAACATATTTTAAGGCAGTAAACAACATCGCACAGGATATTGTTGGAGCTGAATATGCCATATAATTCATCACTAATATGCTAAATTTCTTAGATGAATATCAAAGCATATTATTTCTCTAGGTTGCATTGTAAATGTAGGATGTATTTGTTTATTTGGTGCAATTACATTTGTATTTACATCTCTTAAAGATATATTTTCTTTTAAAGGAAGGTCACAAAATAAAGGAGGGACATGGACTTTTAATGCATGTTAATTGCCTTCGTAAGTCAAAATATTTTTCAATTTATTATACTTTATAATTGAGCGCTAACACTGCCCAACCCGAATCGGTTGCATTTAGTATAGTCTTTTTAATATTTATAATGGATTGTCAAAACCATCATTGTGGACGTTGCCCATTCTTGTCTGCGCCAGTAAAACTGGAAATGCCTGCTTTTCTTTAAAGGAACTGTTATGGTATTTATTTTCTAAATAAAACTTTCTTTGAGCAACTCTATAGAGAATTCTATTCCATTGTCCCAATGAGATGAAACATTAAGCCACGGCTTAACAAAACCCAAGGGCCAGGCTGCCATGGTGACTAGGAAATGCATCCTGGTGCTGGGGGTTTTACCTGCCGGACACGCAAATTGGCTCTATAGAGCTGGTTTTGTATCCAGCTACTGGCTTATGCTAGGAATTGGGAGCTCGGTGTCATCTTATTACCTCACAGTAGTAGCATGACATTTCCCGGATTGTTTGTCTGGTTCCTGCGTAAGGGACAGTCTACTGGCCCTGACTCTCCTACTATAGAATAATGCGTACTTTAATGCATTCTTCCAAAACAAATAAATAAAGCTGGAAACAGAATTTGTAGCCGTGCTGCTTCCTGGATGATCCAACATCTCTTCCCACTGATTGGCTGCTTGAAGCTTTCCATCAGTGGCAAGAAAGTGTTTCCATTGAAATCAATGGGAAGGCTTTACACATGCGCACCGGGGTCTTAACAGACCCTCTCTACCCAATGTTGACCAGAGCCAGTACTGGTGGTGATTACATTATGTGCAGGGAGGAAGCTGGGAGGGCGGTAAAAGAGGCAAATGCATTTAAATTTTACAAAATGGGTAAACACACTTTTCACCAGAAATCTATATGGGTCACCCCACAAAACATAACTATGCATTCAATACTAACAGCAATAAAACCTACATTTTGCAGCCTTACGCTGTCTGAATTTCTTGCCACTTGTGGCCAGTCGCTTGCAGTCGCTTGCAGTTGAAATCAGTGGGACATCTTCTTGCAAATGCATTCGGCCCCCTGGAACTCTCATGCACCCCACACTGGAGCTGGCTGGTGGAAGGTATACCATGAGTGCACCCTGCTGAACAGGAGATGCATTCTGCATCATTATTCATAGAAGGGAGTTTAAAAAAATCCCTCCACAGGGAAAAAGTTAATTTATTGGTGACAATATGTGTCAATGGTGCTGGGGAAAGAGTAACACAACTCAAGGTAAAGATAGCGGTGTGTGGAAGAGCACTTCACTCCTCAATGCAGGATGGAACTAATCTCAAAAACCAGGTACTCATGGGTCCTAACATCTAATCAGTGATCCCCCAAGTTTATGTGCTCTGTTATGCTAATGCCTAAAAGTTTCTGTCTAGCTTTGCCTATGATTACTGTAATGTAACACTTGATGGTTCAGGTTCATCCCCTGAGGTTCCAAACCCAACATTATTTGCGGTAAATGTGGTTATCATTGTGAGCACAACGTTGCTGAATGCCCATCAGTATGCAGTCTCCGGTTATTACACATAATGTACCAGAATGTGTAGCTGATGTGGAGTGTGCAAGGGTTTCAAATAAAAGGATTAGGGGTAATATGTATGATTTGTTTGTATTTTCTTCTTATTGTTGTCTATAGAGAATCTTCACTTTGCAGTAATGAGCATGTAATCACACCCGTGAAATGCTGGTACACATTTTCCATTAAATGTATTGAAAACAGTTTCTGTATTGTTAATGCCCATTGAACACCTTCTAAACATTGGATGTGTGACATTGGATATGGCGGTTACCAGGCAGCGGTATTTTGCAGTGTTGAAATAAGGGAATTTGAATTCCAAGTGGAGCGGAATTCTAGTCTAAACCAACAATTAGTACTTGCAACAGTGATCAAGGAGTATTGTAATACAGCTAAGTAATGTCGTAATACACACATTAAATATCGTAGTTCCATGTTTATGGAGGAAGCCATCTAGGAGAATATGTTGAATTGATATATTAGGGGATAAGGAATACTTTGGAGTATTCAGAGTCCTTGACGATCAGCAAGTTCTTTTTCTCTACTCTCCTGAAGAACTTCACGGCTTGAGAGAAGCTTTTTACTGGTTCCTGTTTCTTCGTTATTTTGCTGTGATGAGTTTTTTGCTCTCATATCAACCTACCCTCCAGATATTATTGTGTGACAAGTTTTCTGTAATGTGTAAAAGGCTTGCAGTAAATACAGGGCAGCAATTCCTACGGGGCACTTGCATACAGCTCTACATCTTGTAGAGCCAGAGCACTACAAATAGTATATAATCCACCCAATATTACCGTATTATTAGTGCTTTATAAATACAATATGTGTATATAATATACACATTTACATTCACCTTTTATCACAAGTAGGGATACCTAATGGGAGGTTGCTATCTTGTGATGTATCATATACGTAATTGTCCGCCAAGTACATTTTGAAGGACATTGGATCACTTCTCTGGCACGGGAAGGTTTTTGCACAGTTGTACATTTACTTTCTGATTTCCTCCATCCCCGATATTCCAGCAGCGACAGTGTCACTCCATAAAAATTACTAATTATTATTATTATTAATAATAAAACAAAGTACATTTAGTACTTTTTTTATTATTAATAATAATAATAATTAGTAATTTTTATGGAGTGACACTGTCGCTGCTGGAATATCGGGAACGCCTTATTAATGGTTCTGTTTCCAAAACAGCAGATTAAATTTATCATAAGACTAGATAGTTGTCATAATAACAGACATGTCTGTATCTTCCCATATGGGAGGCGCTTTGCAACTAAAGTCTTCTCTGTATTAAGATGAAAACAGAAATGTATGTGGGCCCAACTTCTATATGGAAATTGTGTAATGCTCAACATCAATGTCACTTTTGTTAAAGGTAGAAAGACTATTTTGTGATGGACATAACAAGAGAGTCTATGGCCAAAGAGGGTTTGGCATATCGCTCTTCCTCTTCCTCTGTCATTCATATTAAGGTTTTAAGCAATTCTGTATTAGAATAACATCTAAATACCATATGGGAGCTAATTTTATTATTTCTAAGAGAAAATGATTTGTTAGCCTACAAGAATAAACAAAGATAAACTGTACTATTGCAACATGGATTGATAAAGCTTTCTAAGAGAGATTGTTTTACATAATTAGGTCACGCTGCAAACAAACTTTGTCTCCCACAAACCAGGAGGGGCAGAGCGGAATCATGTAAGATTTGTTTGCAATAGAGACGGGAAAAATTGGGGGAAAAAACATGGAGTGTGGAATATGTTCTTTTACAATGACAAGTAATAAGCATACGATATGGTATTCAGATTATATCAGATGAAGACCTTCATGAAATACTTATTATGTAAAGCCTCAAATGGTGTATCCTGGGTGGAGTTGTTTCCAGGGCCTGCACTCTCTTATCTTAGTGATTTATTATTAGGGAAATAGCGATCAAAATCAGTCTCTTAGTTAAGAGTAACTGGTACCCAATCCCATCCGCTTTGTGCACCATCCACAGAAATCGTCCTGATCGAGAGGGCCTCCTTTTTTTTTTTTTTGCAAGCGTTGGACAAATAGCCATATTGTCCACTGAATGAGGTAGCTGTGCACCGTAAGCGTAGAGCGGAGCTCCCACCGCTATTGTTATCCTGTATTGTCAGTAGGGTACGTAGCATTGGGTGTTATATGTGTTTTTGATACTTGAAACCACACGAGTGTCCCAGTCCCTGTTATCCCAAGGGTGATTGCAGTCAATTCTTTGGACACTTCAGTTGAGTGTTGCTTTTCCAAGATGGACTCTGGACACTACGGGGGGGGGGGCATGAACCTGAGCCGACGTCATACACACGGTACTCTAAGCCAGAGTATCGTCGCACAAAATGTTTTCTTCTTTTGTGTCAATATGTAGCTTGTATAAGAACATTTACACCACAAATGACGTCAAATGTTTATACATTTTTGCTGCACAATTTATGGTGATATGTATTTCATCCATCCTTAGCTGAATTTGGAAAAGGCAAAATTCAACTTCTAAAACATTTTGTACCACTGAACACACATTATCTCTCATGTTCTATCAAAGACACACTTCTATTCTTTAAGACACTTATGGCATAGAAGACAAGTTAGAGCCAAGGTTATTTGTTTTACATAGCGCCATCATATTCCACAGCGCTGTACAAGGTTCAGGGACAAACAGATCTGGTTCATAATCGTATGGGTTATAAGAATGTATATATTTATCTGCTTATTTTGTTTAGCCCTTACCTGGACACCATATTGGTGGGTGGGCCACTTGCAATCCTATTTTTTTTTTTTTTTTTGTGACCTCTCCTGTTTGTGCGCATTATTCAGAATATGATCCTCTCTCTGTTGCTAGCAAGTAGCGTGTAGGAATGTGCACTATCTTGCTTGGCAAGGACAAGGCCAGCCTGTGAATTATGTGTTTTATGCGGTAGAGCTTAATAGTTCTGCGCCCAACCCAATCTACTTTAGTAATTGGAGACCTTTTCAACTTCTGGTATCCCCTCTCCAAATCAGTGCTAATGGTTTTGGCATTGTTTGTTATAAAACAGGAAAAAACATTGGAAATAGGATAAACTCCAGACATTTCACGCAGGTGTATAGACTGTAAGAAACACAATGATAACAAACACAATGATGTGTCCGTGTGACCCAGTGAATAATATAGTGGGAGAAAAAGAAATGTGCTTCTTCACAGCCGTAAGGGGAACTTTCGAAGGTTATGCACAACCATTGGATTACTCATCCCTTTACAATTCCGCAACATGGTTTATTTAAATTGTCAGGCGTTAGGAGGAAATATTAATTTCCAAGTTACGCAATTTATGGTTTTTTTTTTTCTCTTCCAGTTCTCTGAAAAAGTACAACACAATTTTGGTTTAGTTTAAGTTTTAAAACTGGTTATAATGATGTGGTGTCAAGTACAAGCTCACATGGGTGTAGAAAGTACCTTTGTTGCCTACTATTAAAATTGTTTGTTTAGTAAGCAGTCCCAAGCCATGACCGACAATTTGGTTGCACAGTTTTGGTTGTATGAGCTTGGTTAAAATACTTGTGTTTATTTGCCATCCGTTGGCTACAATGAATGCTACGGAAAGCGTTGGTCTTGAGTGAGGTAAGGATACATCGCTGATTAAACGTACAGTTCACTAGGAGTAGGTGTTTTATTCTCTCAAAGGTTTGTTTCACTGACATGTTATTGGAGCAGCCGGTCTCTTATATGTAGCAGTAAATAAAAACTGCAAAGAAGTCGCATACAGACATATAAATGTAGCAAACCATTTAAGCAATAGACAGTAGAAATGTGATATCTCCACCAATAAAAAGGGTGTTTGCTTTTACTTCTATTATGAGTTTAAAGGATAGCCATTTGTGCAAATAAATGTGGACTTGAATCAAATGGAAAAATTTGATTCAACAGGAACAGGAATAATACCCCTGATTAATTTTGTGCGAAAATCTATAGAATAGACTCATTTTCTCTTACTGCTTTTTGTAGGATATGGATCTGATTGATATCCTTTGGAAACAAGACATTGACCTTGGTGTGGGCCGTGAGGTTTTTGACTACCACCAAAGACAGAAAGAATATGAACTGGAGAAACAGAAGAAGCTTGAAAAGGAAAGACTAGAGCAGCTGCAGAAGGAACAGGAACAAGCTTTATACACCCATCTGCAATTAGATGAGGAGACCGGGGAATTCATTCCCATCCAGCACCCGGCACCGGTTGAGCCAGCAGTATCCACACAAGCGCTTACCAGTTCCATGCAGGTAATACGCAGAGTTTTTTTTTTTAATTCTTGAAGAAACTGCTCCCTAAACACATCCTGGCATTAAGAAAATACCTTACTTTTGTTTTTCTCTACGTAGAGTAAAGATGGCATAGGAACAGTAACTGCCTTGTCCTCGGAGGATTTCATAAATCTTTTGACCGATACATTCCCCTTTGTCGTAGAGAATGTTGTAAGTACTGACGAAACGACAAATGTTTTATTCTGCCTTACTAAATATAATGGAGTTTTTGCTTAAATATCAACATTGGCTATTCTTTATATGGGAATTTGTTTTTTACACTTGTAATAATTTTTTGAAAATCACACTGAATAGTTGGATGGATGGAGTATGTATGAATGTACATGTTAATATGTGTGTGACTTCGCTTGAATAGCAACCCCGGGCCAGAAGGGGTCAGCCCTTTCGCGGATTTTCACTGCTCAAACACTACACTGAGCTGGTTTGTAATGAAGTAATTTCCTACATAACCTCATAACGTTCATGAGTGTGATTAAGACTGAGGCATTGTGTTTACCCCAAGGCTGTATTAAAAGGAGTATGTGTCTAGTAAGACTGATACATATGTTAAAACACAAAAGAACACTGTTTTAAACTAACTTTTACACTAGTAATACAAATGTGGTGGAAGTTCCACTTTTAGTTTTGAACCTAATTGTTTTGGTGTAATTATAGGGGTAGCAAATTGCTGCCGTTTTCCAGGGGAGCTTGATTTTCGGCATCTCCTGTAGCCGTGATGTACCGCAGAAGCAGGGGAACCTCTGCTCTCCTGCCGGCCCATGAGTTGGTAGAGACCGAACGAGGAGCATTACGGCATTATGACCAGCAGCATATTCTGACCTTGGCCGCATAGGCCTAGGGTGGTTGGTCCAGGAAGGACAGACACTATGCCACAAAGCCAAAGGGCATATGAGCCTGTTGGGCAGAAGTAAAGGATGACTGCTACAGCTGAATCCCATGGTTGGTTGAGGCACTGCCCTGGATCAGGCCTGAATGCATTGCCAATTATAACTGAGCGCTGTGAGTTTGTTCACTCCGGTCCAGAGTGCATGGTTTACTATTGTAATATTACCAATGAAAAGGTATAAGAAGTGATTTAACAGTTTACCAAAATCATTGTTGTATTGTCCACAGGTACCTAGTGCAGAATACCAAACGTGGGTTCCCGATCCTCCAATAGAAACCAACCCGAACTTCCTGTATACAACAGCAAACTCCGAAGCAGCTCATTTGCAGAACACAACTGCTGATGGAGAGAGCTTGCAAGAAATGGAACAGGCCTGGGAAGAATTAATGTCTATAGCAGAAATGAAGGTAACGTATTAACTCGCCAAAGCCACGACAAGCTGACTAATATTTAGAAGTCAACAAAAGCCCCAAATTAACAGCACAGCTTTATGGAAGATAGAAGTCTGTAGTCTTCTGTCATTCAACTGTACTGGCATGTCAGCCATGAAACCCGATGTATAATTGCAACTCCCGTGTGTTTTGCCATCCTGTGAGGTTTAGTTATAGAGATGCAATTACAAACCCAACAATTGGTGTAGTTCTTCAATCTCTTGGGTGCTGATCCAAGAGTAAGAAAACAACAGCTGCATGATAGCAGTCACCCTGGTTACATCATCTGACATATTTACAATACATTATGCAGGTTCTTACCTTCTTTCATGAGCATATCACTGTAATTGGACCTGGATAATGTATGATTTGGGTAATAAAAAAAAACATCACCATAACAACGAATGTGCCCTGTCAGTTTCCAAATCTGGGGTTGTCCAATGGAATAAGTCCCAATAGGCTTGGAGCTACATTATGTGTTTATTGTCCCTTGCAAGTATCGACAAACGTTTTAAATGTTTTGTTTGCATCTATGTTCCCAAAGTAACATTTCCCCCCATTTTTATTACCCTACAGTGTTTAAACAATGACCTTGATGGTATGGTCAATCTAAGCATGTACTCAAATCCAGAATACCCGGTGCTGGCAGAGACTTCCAATAACTACAGCATGTCCAATCCACAGTCTGGTTTTGAAAAGCCAATTGACAACACCATTTCCACCTTTTCTGGTGAACTTGGGGGTTCATTCTCTACAAACATACCTGCAGTGAACACAAATGATTCCTTTAATTTTTGTGACGACCTGTTGACCCTCATTGACACAAAAGTAGCCAATGTTGTGCCTTTAGAAGAAAGTTTAAACCAGTCTCTAAGCGAGTTTCTAAATGAAACCGTTGACATTACAGACTTATCATTGTGCAAAGCTTTTAACGGAAACAGTCCGCAAGAATTTGATTCTGATTCAGGAATTTCAGTCAATACGAGCCCCCGTATCACATCACCGGATCAATCCATGGGTTCTTCTCTTTACGAAGATGCTCATTATGGCTACAGTGATTCAGAAATGGATGACATTGAGAGCACACCTGGAAGTGTACAGCAAAATCCGCCAGAAAAATTTACACACACACTTTCAGAAGAGGCTTTCTACTCCCTTTCACCTTTAGTTCCTCATGACATGAATTTATTTGAAACCGATGTTCTCAGCCCAACAACAAAAGAATTGCCCACTGAACCTGGTCACAACAAAACCCCATTTGCAAAGGACAAGTCTTTGAGTCGCATGGAAGCTCGTTTCAGTAGAGATGAGCAGAGAGCTAAAGCTCTCAATATACCATTCTCGGTTGAGAAAATTGTTAATCTACCGGTTGACGACTTCAACGCAATGATGTCCAAGCATCAGTTCAATGAAGCCCAGCTTGCCCTGATTAGAGATATACGCAGGCGCGGCAAGAATAAGGTAGCCGCTCAAAACTGCCGGAAGAGGAAAATGGAAAACATAGTAGAGTTGGAGAGTGACCTGGACAAGCTAAAATATGAAAAAGAGAAATTACTTGCAGAGAAAGGAGAATACAATAACAGCCTCCATCAATTGAAAAAACAGATTGGAAGCCTTTACATGGAGGTCTTCGGCAAGTTACGCGATGACGATGGAAAGCCATATTCTTCCAGTGAATACTCTCTACAGCAAACAAAAGATGGAAATATTTTCCTTGTCCCCAAAACAAAAAAGCTTCAAATTAAAACAGAGTAGTGTTGATTTATGTCGGTTTCCTTTCTTTCCTTATTCTGGGGTGGAATTCTTAGGGTCAGTGAACGGGACGTGCATAGCAGGTATCTCACGCACAACTAGCTTTCCGGTGCTGTAGCACTTACATTTATGTGGAAAAAAGACTTTTGTTTTGCAGTTTTATGCAGTTAATGAAAAGTATCTAGTTTTGCCAGCTGAAATGCTACTACATTTATTTTCATATTTCAAGATTTAATGATGTATAGTACAAAATTATTTAAAGAGCATGATGTGTTTAAAGAACTATCATATCCAAATACCACTTTGATTCTACTATAATAATAGGACTTGAACATGTGTGGATTTGGGGTAAGCGCAGGAGAGAAGCATGCTGCCAGAAACCACTAAGAAGTTAACCCCTGTTGCCAGCCTACTGGCACTTAAAAATAATATTCTTTACCTAAGGCTTGGGCTATGCCAATAGTACCAATTTAAGTGCTCGTGGTCTTTCCGATGCCTTTGGAACACGCATGGGATTTATATTAAATGTGTGCAGTCTTTTTATACAGACTATACTTCCCACGATAACCCTATTGTCATTCTAATTAACTGTAAATAGTGCAATACATATTTATATAAATGTATAAAATTCTTATTTTCTTTGTTACGAAGTGTACCAAAATTACATTTACTACACAAAATTTGTTGAAAGAAGTTTGTTTTGCTCTTTTGTAGAAAAAGCTTTGCCTTAATTCTCTCCATTTTTTGTATGTTCTCTTTTTAGCATCAATAAAATCTAAAATTTGGTATTGTAAGGCATGTACGTGGAGTTCATTGTACCCAAGATAAGCCTAACTGCATTGTTACTTATGGAACGTTATTTCATAGAAAGAAAAAAAAATACAGAAGTAACCCAGTGCTTGTCTCTTGTCCAAAAACAAGCGAATGTCAAATCTTTCTTCCTCCTTAAGGAAATACGAGTACATAACGTGTTGTGTGATGCATTCAGGCGGGAGGGTGGGGGTAAGAGGAAAAATGGAGGGAATTCTGCTGAAAGGAAATATATCCCAGATATCTGCCATCTGTAAAGAGCCCCCCCCCAACCAAAACATCACATACTGTGTGATTCATTACCTACTATATTCAAGGATGTTGCTTCATGTTTTCAGCAGCAGCTCCAAACCTGTTTAAGAATTCTTAACCAAAGTGGTGTGTTAACATAGCTTAAAACACAATCTCTTACTGTATGTATGAGACGAGTACACTCCATGAAGAAACGAAGGCAAAAATTGTTTGTAGGTTGTCATTTATTTTTAATTATGCTATATTTACAAAAAGAAAATGAATTGGAAAATTTACTTGAATTTAGGTACACCTTTTTGAAATGAGAAGAGTGTCAGGTTAAAGAAACAGGCTAATAAAGCCCCCATAAACTGTTGAAAGATATTGAGCCAACCTTTAAGTCACCATGAAACCCAAAAATCATTCCGCAAGCCTGTGGGGCTGACGGGGCATTCGTTCAGGATGTCCTCAGATGCCAGGTTACTTCTGAAGTAGACCTGACCACGAGAACAGCCTGTGCTGACAAAGGGAAGACAATGAAAAATGGCTGGAGGTCTTGACTGGTACAGTTTAGTGAACGACTAAACTGTTTTTACAAGGCTGATAAATATCAAGTTTGTAAGGGAATTACTAATTTCTATAAACGGCCATCCAATGAACATTTGCACCCTGTTTAAATAATTTAGAATTTAAGCAAAGCACACATACGATCATTCCACCATGCAGTAAAATAGTTCAAAAACTATCATATACCGTAAACTATTAACTCCCAAGGACCCAGAGCTCACTCCAGTTTCCATTGAGAAGATGAAATTCGGACACTTCTTCAGGAGATCCTTATCTTTTCCATCCCCAGCACCGCTGTCCAGGGATGGAAGTGATTGTCCTCTTACAGTAGAAGATATGAAAAGTGTTTAACCCATTACAGCAATATACAAGTTTTTTGATTTTTTTTAATGCGTCTCAATTATGAAAAGAAAAAAAGCAGGGATTATATGAAGAAAAATTCACTTAGAAAAAGCTGTATGAATTTTAATGTAACTGTCGAAAACCAGTATCTGACAGCGGATAACGACCTCAGGCAGTTTTGTGGCCGGATGCGACAATAATAGCTGCCCGAATAGGGAACACAAGCGATATTTTGCGACCACAAATCTGTTAGGGACTTGGACGTTCCAGTGGAAGACTGCTACTTTTTCTAATGCACTTGCAATGAAATGTTAGCTCTTCTGAATTAGTTATTTTTAACATCTGTAGGTTTAGATTTCAAATTCGGGTAAATAAGAGGGTATGAAGAAATTGGTTTACTTACTAAAGCAGCTGGCAGGAGAGTTACGCTTTTAACATAATTAGGTCTAGACTTGTGCTTTCTGATTTGTAAATTTCATTTGTACACATGCCTGAAAAACAGACACCCAACGAAGAACAAAAACAGCTTGAAATGCTAATTCGCATTGGTTTTTTTCGCTCTCGAGGTCTCCCTTCTCCGCAGCTTCTCTTATACTTTGTTTCTTTGTCTTTCTTGGTCCAGTACCCCCTCCGCTGTCCCATTTGTGAACATGGCTTCAAGGAGCACTTCCACAAGAGGCAGAGCCTCTGCACAAACTTCTCCCAATTGGAGAAATGGGGAGGAGGCTATCCCTGTAGAAGTTCTCCAAGAGGCTGGAATAATGCAGACAGATCCACTGAGAAAGAAGTGTAGAAACTTTTCTCCACAGACCCTTCTACATTCTGACCTGATTTAGGACTTCTGCAAAACGGCAGTACATCACCAATCCAGAGTAATGCAGATAGATCTGCAGACAAAGAAGCGTTTCTACATTGCTTTCTGTGGAGCAGTCTCCATTATTGTGGCCTCGACGGCCATGGAGGGTGCGCCCTTTTAAGTAAGTGATCCGGTAGACCTGGATAACGAGCAGCGGACCAAAAATAAAAAATACCTTAGAAGCAAAGCTGCGGACAAGGAAACAGGTATATAGAAGCAGCTAGCGGAGAAGGCCGGAAAGGCAATGAGAGCGAGTGACAATAAAATTAGTTTCCGTATCGAAAGAGGCCTTTGAATTTCAGCTCAACCAAAAAGGCAGGAAACAGGTGTCCAAAAATGAATGGACCAAAAAACAAAAAATTGGTCCGCGTTGTTTTCGCTCCATGTGCAAGTCTGTGTTCATTATGCAATTATACAGGGTCAAGCAAACCTTTCGCATTAGACCAGGGCTACACAACTAAAGTCCAGAAAAATCCACACTCAAGTAACGTTACTCAAGATGGAATATCCAAAAATTGTGACTTGTTTGCAGCACTTAAGGACTGGAGCTGTACAGCCCAGCATTAGGTGTTCACTGAGGTACCAATTTTAGGATCTTAACTTTTAAAACATGTACATTTTACAGGCTACACTATGCGGACTTTTAATCCATCTTGAGTGATAACAGTTTTATTCATTAAGCTAGGTTAGGACTTTTGGATCCCTGCAAGAACAAGTTTTGTAAACTAATGCAGAAGAGAGATATAGTTAATATGGTGCATTTACAAAAAGCACTCTACATCATTTGTGCGTATACAGCTAGTCCTCACATCACCTATTGCAGATTCCTTGGAATCTGCAACTTTAGGTGAAACGTAATTCAATTCTAAGGTCCCCGTCCTATGTCGCAGCTCTGCCTTAGATGCATCTTTTGTCTTCACCCACTTCTCCCGCATCTTTCTTTGTCCATATCTTTGAATCAGGCCTCCCGGAGGACTTGCAAAAAAAAGGGCGGAGCTTCTGGGAACAGCCTCTCCCCATTTTTCCAATCCAGAGGTTATTCTGAGGAGCTCTGTCCTGTAGCAAAAGTGTGCCGGATGCCTGATGCTAACACATGCACCAAGAAAGAAATATGACCCAAGGAGAAGTGGATGAAGACAGAAGACTTCACAAGAAGATCGGAAGTGGGGCTGCAGGGAAGGCGACAGGGACAATGAGGTGGTCGGTGGAGAAGGCAAGAAGACATTGAGAGCCTGAGTGTTACTCAAGTACTAGCTGTATATGTGCAGAGATCCATATATTACAGAAAGGAGAAATGTTCTACAAGTTTATAGTAATTCTCTCTGGTTCTAGGCCACTAGAACACTATATGTGGAATATCACCAACATTATCAACTAATACTTTACCCCTTAAAACCTTCAGGACGTTTCATGAAGAATGTCATGACGGCATTGAGCAATCCAGACTATTTAAAAGGTTTACCCCATATGTTCTCAATAAACAATGCTCCATCCGTTGTGAATGCTGCTGATCAGGTTGCCAGCTGTCTGGTCCCTGGTGCCATGCAGGGGGATCAGATGTTATGGCAAAGCCAGCCACTGCATATAAAAATCAATAAAATACCCCAGAAGCAAAAACATAACACCCTAGATGTTTAAGAAATTGGCTGATAAGAGCGATGGAAGTTGTGGCCAACAAAAATGCATGCACGAGAAAAAGGAAAACTGGCATTCTTTAGATAAAAAAAAAAAAAAGATACAAAGGTTGTGAAAATGTATTTAACCAATTATTTTCTGTGTTGTTGTGAGTGTCAAAATGCTGCTAGTGAAATACCCTGTGGTTGTCTTCTCTACAAATATATATACTTTACCGAGGGGGATTTTGAGCTGGTGGGCTGCTAATCAATCCTATATAAGACATACAGGCCTTTACAAAATAAAATAAAGTTTGGGCAAAGAAACTGGCATGTTCCATTTTGTGCCACATAACTTTCAGAAAAACATTACAAAAACAATCTATCCATGTTTTCTCAAATGCAAGACACTTGCATTCATATATTTTGTGGTATTTTGGTCAACTGAACTGGTCTGAATACAATTTTCAAAGTAAAACATTAGAAAAAAACTATTTTCATTATTTTAATGTGTTATTCATACTACAAACCATATAAAAATCAAAAGAATGCTATATCTGGGAAAAAAAAACAATTTATATTTTGCATGTATAAAAATGCTGAAGTCTCAGGTATTTGGGCAAAAAACACCCTCACAGTAAGGAAGGGGTTAATCACGGGAGAACCACTACTCAAGCGTAGTTTAAACCTTCACAAAAATCTACTTACCCGCAGGCAGCAGTGCTGAGAGAAGTATTTCTCCTTCCAAACCCTCGGGCATCAGTCGCCTCCTGCAAATGGAAAGGTAGTTACTTTCACAATTCAAATATGACTTTCTTTTGGGTAGAGAATGAAAGCACACCTTACCTATGCTCAAGACCCCTGCTTTCAGGTCTCAGTGCTAGTCCTATCGGTTTTTGGTCACACCTGTAGTAGCTATCATTCTAGAAGACTCCAATAGATGTTGCACTCTTGCTAGACTGTCTTCGTTATTTCAGCTGTAACTAGCCTTGGGAAAGCTGCTCACTACCAGTATAGTTGCTGCCGTTACATCTCAGGAACTTGAAGCTGTTGCTGTAACGCCTTTATTAATGCGGACTGGTTCCATACTGTAAAGGCTGCAGGAGGTCCTGTGCTAGAGAAGTCTCATTTAATCATCCTGTGTGTATGGGGGGGGTGTTGTAATTCTCTTAAATTCAAGCAAACCCCCCCGTTCCGCATGAAGTTAAAGGAACACTCGAGCTAAGGCTCTTTTATAAGCAGAAGCAAGTAAGGCTTTAATCCATCAAATATGTATCCTTTATGTTATTGGGAGAATGTAATAAATCTCATGTGAATAGTAGTTTTTCATTTTTGCTGCTTTTTCAAGCAGATGAGAATGGAAGGAAGTTAATTATGGAGGATTTGTCACTTTAATCACCACATAACTAATAACTACAAAAATTACAGTGCCTCACATCTTGATAAAAGGGTGCGTACCGCGTTAGTCGTTGAGAAAACCGGAGAAAAGTATAGTTACGATACCATTTATTGGCCTAGAGTTTCATTGCGAGCTTTCGAGACCAAGTTGCTAGTCAAACGCTCGCAATTAAACTTTCAGCCAATAAATGGTATTAACTATATTTTTAACATATCTTGGCAATTATAAAAACGATTTAAAAAAGTTGAGTTTGACCACAAACTGAGAATTCTCAAAAAAAAAAAAAAAAGCCAGCAGGATGTAATATTTGGGATTATTTCCAAAAGGCGTGCTTACCAGTTAGCACATGAGCCACCTGCTCAGCCCACACAGCCACAACGCTGTGCATTGCATGAAAGATCAAGAAAGGTTTTACGTTGTACTGGAAAAGGGCAAAACAAGAAAACTAGAACCCAAACAGTATTTACTGTACCATTAACAAAACCAAAATACATTGACAGTTTTAACTTGTTTTCCAAGTTACTTGATATTTAGGAAACACTTTTCCAAAACAAATGAACTAGGCAAGTATTCTATAGAAAAGTAGTAATACTTAAAGTATCTAAAAGCTGCACACAACATGTGAAGCACAATATAGGTCTATTGATTACACATTACAATTGATAAATACACAGGTGGCACTAATGTGTCTCCCAAACAATGCAGTTCCCTTTCTATTTAACTCATCTCAGTAAATGAAAGCCTATTAACCATGTCCTTCGAAAAAAAAATTGTTCCTCTGCTAAATATATTTTTGGGTTCTGTGAGGGACGCTTCATAGAATGTAACATTGAAGGCATCCACACCTGTAGCGTGTTTTATGCTGTGAACCAGTAATGTGTAAAAACAAAAATAAAGCTGGCCTTTGAAAGTCCATAAGGAATATTATGATGTAACTTATGGCACCCCATGGACCCAAGTGGCAGCACAGCATTCAGAAAAACAAAATCATTTTGTTCTAGACTATACTAATTGATTTCTTTGTGTATGAACCAAAGCAAACCCTGTAATGTGTTTATTGCAGAACCTGGCTTTATCTAGATTAATCACCACAATCCTTACATAAAGCGCTGTGGAATCTGCCGGCGCTTTATAAATAAATGTAATCACAATATTTGATTGTGTGTATAGAAGACTCTTTTCCAGTAGTTCTCAGTCATTCTATTTCAATGTAGGAATCATGAGCCGGAATACCACATACTTATGATCTGTGCTTTGGGTTATAGGTTGGTAATTTACAGGGATCAACAAATGTGGTATAATAAAATGTTTTACTCTTTAGTAAACTGTTCCACTGGCTTACAAGAATACAGAGTTTATTTACTGTCAAATGCATTATCTGTAAGCTTTGCTCAAGAATTCTTCCATGAATATATACCAAATGGGCAAACATTTCATTTCTTTCTCACCCATTTATAATCCAGTAATCCCAATTTTTACTGCACTTTCAATAAAAAAAAAAAGAATTCATATCTGCCACTGATCATGCATTTAGTCACATGACCAAAACGCATTGGACTCCTTTGAGGGTGAAGGAAAAAAAAAGCTGCTATAGGCATTAACAAGACTTTGGTATAAAGGAGAAAACATTGATTTTATTACATGGAAGAACTGAGCCCTGAAGAACATGGGGGAAAAAGCAAGCTTACAGATCAAAACTAGTTTATTTAGTAGAAAACATACAGGCGAATGGCGTTTGTTTTTTTCACTTGGCTCAAAAAAAAACCCCATCTTTCAACTGCCAAAGTAGTTTGCATCACAACTTAAGGGATAACAGAAATAGGACTTTAATTAGGCAGACACATACTGTGCCTACTATGCGACAAGCACAAAAAAACCCCAAACAGTAGCAAAGGCCTAAATCAACATGTCACAACAGGACAGCGGGCAGTTGATCCTAGTGTTTTAACACGCAATCCACTAAATTTGATATGCAAATACAGGAGAGGAAAAGAAAGTTTCCCTCAGCGGATTCATTCAATGACTTCCAAGTCACATAACAGTGTGCAGTCAATTAGTACTATTAAAAAAAAAAATAGTATACAAATACTCGTTTTAACATTTAATATAGCTATTGACACACTGATCTTTCACTATAGCGAAAAGGCACAATGCACTCATTTCATACAGACCTAGATGACTGACACGCGCGATACTACTGTAGTTCACAAATCTGATACTTGTAACTTTATATACAGCACGGTTTCATAAACCTTACAACACTAACTCCAACTTAATAAAATAAAAAAGCATGTTTATTTTGGTTGAGCAACACCTTAAGCCCTGATTAATTGTTGAAACACTGAACTACACAAATTGTTTAAAAGTTAAAAATTCCTTAATTCTTTATTCCTGATACGAAGAGCACAAATTTACAGGGCAATATACCTGATGTAATGGGAGAATGGGAGACACTACAACAGATAAGGGGGAAAAAAAAAAAAAATAACTCAGGAATGTACATCTAAATCATGACTACATTGCATTAATTATCAGCTGCACTCTTTGCAAACTGTGGCTATGACAGTTCTGAACAAGAAAAGCCTCCTGTATAAGCTGTGGTAACTTTTCTGACTATGGATCATCACGCCTCCTGTGGTAGATTTTACAGTTCCTCTAATGCACATGGACGACTGTCTCAAAGTAACCTGCAGCTTTCCTGACAACTCCTCGCTCTCTTGCTAAGAACTGTAGCCTGTTGAATAATATAGGACAAGAAAGTTATTACTCAGTTGAACCTTAAACCAGTCCGTAGCACAAAGAAAAAAATTGAGATTAATCACCTCTGTTGCGAGTCCTAAAACCTTCTGCTTCCATAGCTACTGCCACCTCCAGAGCCATAGCCACCTAAAAACAAAAACATGTTTAATACGAGCATGTTCAGGAACCTTTACTTGTCAAGTCTAGTGAAGAAGCTTGACATACCACCATAGGGGCCGCTGCTGCTTCCAGAGCTCCTTCCACTGAAGCTTCCACCACCCTTCATAGGTCCATAGTTAGACTGCTGCTGGCCACCATAATTTCCAAAGTCATTATAGCTTCCTGAAATGACAAATGTGTGAGGATGACCAAACATACAACCGAAGGTAGAATTCAACAGGACATTCTAGATTACCTTTACGCGGCAGTCTATTGCCCCACACAAAGGATGCTTTAATGGAGTAGCAGCATTTGGCAAGAGCAAAGATGAATTCCACACTTTAAAATGTCAACTAATAACTACTTCATTTAAGGCAGTATTGCAAAGGAAGTATAGGAGCATGCACTATGTAATGCATATGTACCTATGATGCTTAATACTGCATACATTACCAATACCTAATAGTCTATTTTCATAATATGGCTTTGCAGAATTTTCAGATTTCTGAATTTGGATTTCTGGAGCTCCTCAGACATTTTGTCAGGAACTTACCACCTCCAAAGTTTCCGCCTTCATTGTAGCCATCATATCCGCCACCACTTCCACTGCCATATCCACTGCCCTGGCTTCCGTACCCTGGACTGCCACCATAACCTCTACCACCATAGCCAGGTCCGCCGCCATAGCTAGCGCCTAAGTAAAGAACAAATATTAGCCTGGTACAATTAACTGTTTATACAAATAAAAATGCATATCATGTCTACATCCATAACATACTCACCATCACTGCCAAAGCCATTGTATCCATCACCGCCACCACCGTAACCACCTCTACCACCACCACCGTAACCACCTGCGGAAGAATGTTATGCAGGACATTTAGACACCGATTTTTGTCACAATAGGAATACAAGATGTTTCCCCCCTAAACAAGCATATAAAGGCTATATACAGAACACAGGTCAGTACAACACAACTAAACTGACTCAACTAGAATCATAATGTATATACACAGCATAACAGCTACACATAATATGAACTGTAATAACCATATGAAATGTTAGAGCTGTGATGGGGCTGAAGACAAATGACCTCAGCTTTTCTGGCATCTGTTGGGAAAGGGTCCCCATCATTCTACTGTAGTAGCTATGCAATGAATCATGATTTACATTATATTGATTAGTGCACTGGATATATTGGGTGTGTGTTTAGTATGGAAAAATAAAGCATTTGCATATGACATACTAAAAACCTGTATACAAATTTAAATATTACCATACCTCTGCTTCCAAATCCCCCTCTGCCAAAGTTACCACTGCCTCCATAATTTCCACCACCTCTGCCCATGAAGTTACTTCCTCCGCCACCACGGCCTAATAAAGAAAAAAAATCAAAGAACAGTTGAATTATTTCATCATGAAAATACTTTTTCCCCCATGCCTTAATCCAAGTAACAAGTAACATACCTCTCTGTGAGCTGGCGGCCTGCATCTCTTGTTTAGAAAGGGCCTTCTTCACTTCACAATTGTGTCCATTAATTGTGTGGTATTTCTGAACTATAAACAAAAAAAAACAAAAGAACAAAACTTCAGTATAATTTTCTAAACGCTAGTAGTCGAACATTCCCCAAAGGATCATTTTGTTTAGTAATGGGTTGGATCAGTGGATACAGATATTAACTTTTTTTATTTTTATATATAGACAGGTGTATTGAGCCTCACTTATTTGTACTCACTACCAAGTGTTCAAACGCTGCTTTGTCATCACATTTAAATTGTACAGTTTAAAATAACAAAGGCACTCAACAGCATCTTACAGTAAGGATATGTTTAAACATGTATAGCCGACACTTACCAACAATTTTATCAACGGTATCATGATCATCAAAGGTAACAAACGCAAAGCCCCTTTTCTTGCCACTCTGTCTATCTTCCATAACTTCAATGGTTTCAATCTTGCCGTAAGTCTCAAAGTAATCTTTCAAATGGTATTCTTCTGTGTCTTCTTTAATGCCACCCACAAATATCTTTTTCACGGTCAAATGCGCACCGGGCCTAACTGAATCCTAAAATAAATCTTGTTTGAATATCCAAAAGAGGAGGACTTCCCTTAAAAAAAATAAAATAAAGCATATAAATTTGCTTACTTCTCTGGAAACTGCTCTTTTTGGCTCCACCACACGACCATCAACCTTATGCGGTCGAGCAGCCATAGCAGCATCTACTTCTTCTACACATGAATAGGTGACAAAGCCAAAGCCCCTGGAGCGCTTTGTCTGTGGATCTCTCATTACCTAAACAAAAAAAAAAAGACAGTTGAAGTTGTGAAGGGTTGCCAGAAGTGAACTTTACTAATAAAATATATACACACACACACACACACTGAGATAAAAAAAAAAACCTACCACACAATCTGTTAGCTTTCCCCATTGTTCAAAGTGTTCCCTCAAGCTGTCATCTGTTGTTTCAAAGCTCAAGCCTCCAATAAACAGCTTCCTCAGCTGTTCAGGTTCCTTAGGCTCATGGCCCTGCAAAAACAAACAGCTATTTACAACCCTACACAGTTTATAAATGACACGCATCACATTGTGCATAGCTAAGTGATTATAAATAATAAAGGACCAAAGGAAACCACCTGGGCAATAACAGCACAAAATACCTTAACTTTCATGAATTCACTTAAGATACAGTACAGCGCTTTATGGGCCTCCCCGTATACACATGCAGGGTATAAGGTTGGCTACATTCTATAAGCGACCATTCATAAAGTGAATCGTAGTTACCTGATCTTCTGAGCTCCATTCATCCTAAAAAAAAAAATACAAAACATGTTTTTACTATATACACGAGAAAATTAACGTTTATTTAAATTCAGGATATTCCATAATTTACATATAATGCGAAATCCGTCTCAAAGATATAGGCTATACATATACTAAACGTTAAACCTCACGATCGTAAAACAAAACAAAAAAAAAAAACAAAAAAAAAAACACCCCGGAACTTAACAGTTTTGAAATGAGGGAGTGAAACGTGATCGCGTAGTAGTAGCAGCAGTAATAGTAAAATAGTAAACAAAAATCCCAACGCTAGCCCGAGCACCTTTCGTTAGGCGTTTATCTACGGCAGGGTTAACACGCAGGGTCTTATCTGCCTAAAATCACACGCTCTGCGTCAAAATTCACCCCTTTCAAAATACGGCGTTAGTGGGACCGCAGCACTAAACCTGGCGATATTTCAGCGGCTCCCATTTTCTCTAGGCCTTGTTTCCTGTTGGCGGCCATTTGAGGCCTTAGCCGCAGAGGGGGAGGGGCTTTAGGTCCTCACGGAGTAGGCCTTGCTCGACGTGAGCGCTGGGGTGACGGACCACGCGAAAAAGAAAGGATAAGTAAGCCACTGCATTCCTTACTCACAGGGCTGGTAAAGGCCCTGCTGTGGCTGTAAAGACAGCTGCACCCCCAAACCCGCACAATACCCATCGAGGCCGGCTACACTTCCCACGAGCTATCCTCAAAACCCACCTGCTCCGGTTATTATGCTCGCTCCCACAGCCGGTAACAACCTAAATCAGCACAGAACGGAGTTGAAATTCCACAAACCGAACGACCACTTACCTCCATTCCTCCGCGAGGCATTTAGCTACGTTCACTCGGTGTTACCGCCAGGAAAGAAGAGGTTGAAGGAAGGCGCGTTCGCCTCTCACGTGAGACGTTCCAGGGCGTGAACCCCGCCTCTTGCCTTTCTTCCCAAATGATGGCCCCGCCCTCACATACGTCTTACGCTGCTGCGGCGGCGCCATTTTGATTTTCTAGAAGTGACGTGTTTAGTGGAGTCGTAATGGTTGAATTGTGGAGAAATTATTCATTTATTTTTTTTACCGTAGTCAAAGTGTCTGGATGACGTGGAGCGATAGCATACAGTCTCCTTATACTTTGTATAACGTAAGGGGTGTTTTCCCCCTCTCTTTCCAGGGCACATGTGATATACACGACTCTATATAGCGCAGGTACCGAGTCTCGTTAAAGTTCCGTGTCCTCTAGCAAGACGATTTTCATCTATTTCGGGGGTTATAGAGGAAATATTACGGGATGTATGTCACTTTTTTGAAACTCCTGTTTCGCCCCCCCCCCAATATTGAGCATTCTGATTTTTGTCACAGACCCCGAAACCACCACATAAAACTATGTTACTAAAAAGAAAGGGTGCCTGGGTATGTCACTAGAACCATTTTGACACTTTTTAGGCACCTATGTCATCATTAATCACTGGCAGTCAGTTTGCGGTAACTTTATTTTTTTCCTAGTTGTTGCTCGTCTGTTGTAATTTTGCTTTGTATTTCTTGACCAAAGAGGTGACCGCAGAAAAGGTCCATTTTAAGTAGAGTTGTGCATTCGTATTTGGGATCAAGAATGTTGCGTTTTCGTTGTTCAAAAGGAATATGGCGGCGCATAAACGTACACAAAGACTCACGACACGTTTTCCTGTCGCGCCCGCTATTTCTTGAAAGAGGGACATTGACTGACTGAGCGGCATATCAGGGAAGTTCTTAGCGCTGGCTACCCGAAGCCTTCCTTTATGGGACTCGGCCAGGACTGCCCGCTGATGCCAGGGGCATTCCCGCTGATGTCAGTGGGCGTTTCTGCTGACACCGCTAACACCCCCAATTAAAGGGGAAATGGGTGGGACATGTCAAGACCCCGCGACCCGGAGGATTCAGGTGTTGATCCGTAGAGAAGAGGTGATCTCCCGATCCCCCGATTCAAACCCAGAGAGTTCCCGGGTATGCTGAGCGGATCAGCTCACTTTTGTGACATCATGCATTTAATAACACATATTCAATTTAAAATTAGATAATTAATTAGATAACCAAACTGGTACACTACTACTATCGTTAACTTTACATTAACTCTAAGTCTAAACTTAGTTTGAGTTTTTGACCCACATTCTTCCATCTGCATACCTGCCAACAGTCCCGAATTTCCTGGGACAGTCCCATTTTTTGTAGTCCTGTCCTGTCAATTGGGGTTGTAGGTATTGTGAGTTGTCCCTCTCAAATATTTTAGTTTGTTTTGCAATTGAATTGTTCACATTATAGGTCACAGTAAAGGTGGAACAAGTTCTGAAATGATTTATCTTTGTCTCATTCTTTAATATCACAAGAACCTGGCATTTTAACAGAGGTGTGTAGACTTTTTATATTCACTGTAATTACCCACAATTAAATCACCCACGTCAAGCCATTTGTATATTTTTGATACAATATCATTTTTTAGAAACCTTTTTATTTTCTATTTTTCTGCGCTACTCTCTGGGATGACCCCTGGTATCTCTATTGGCAGTATCAACTGCAGGGTTCCCCAGCACAGTAATCACGGGGTTCCCTTGAACATCCTATGGGGAGCCCTTTGATTACACTTTGCAGCCCAATGACAGCTCTGTGATTGGGACTGCAGCATACAAGCTTGGAAACGTAGCTGCTGTGGCCTCTCCCCAAGTGGCCTTATAAGTGGCTATTTAAGAGTTACACTGGAGTTAAACGGGAGGGAAACGACATACCACGTACCACTGCAGAAAGCGGCTACAACACCATCAGAACCAGATCCACACATCCCAATCCAAGTAGTCCTCTCCTATTGTCTCACTCAACCACCGACTAGATTGTAAGCTCACAAGAGCAGGGCCCTCTTCTCCTTTTGTACCAGTTATTGTATGTGTTTTTGTATGTGAAATTTGTTCTACTGATTCTAACAGCGCTGCGGAATCTGCCGCCGCTTTATAAATAAATGTAATGTAATACATTTGCACACCCTGAATAGGAGACCTGATCAGGGTCTAGGAGTCGTGTCACATTCAATCTGACAGGCCGGGGCCACAAATTTTGGACGCAACTGTCAGATGGGAGATATGTGATTGGTCCTCATTTTCTTGTGGCGTATCCTCTATGTCCATGGTCCTGAAGAGACTAAGGCTTCTAGCAGCCAAATACCCATGCACAATTTTAGCAAAGTAACGACTTTTTGGGGGATATGTAATATACATATCCCCCAAAAAGTCGTTACTTTGCTAAAATTGTGCATGAGTATTTGGCTGATAGAAGCCTTAGTCTCTATGGAAGCAGCTAGGTTGTACACATGGCTGATCCATTTTGGCTTTCTTCTTGTTAAATAAATCATGACACAGTGTGATATATCATGTATTGTTCATCTGAAGTTGTATTTGTCGGAAATGGGTATCTATTTTGGGGAAATGAGGGGTTTCCAGGTGCCAACCTTCGTCTAGGGATAAATTGTTTAAATTCACTTAGCTCAAATAATAACAAGAAAATGCTTCTTTGATAAGAAAATGGAGGGTTTAATACTGCGATGAAACCTATGAAAGGCTAACACACACAGGGTTACATTGGTAATGAAGATGTATGGAAACAAGGACGTAACAGAGATGTAACTAACTGCAACAAGAATGTAAAAGATTGTAACAAGGTATTGGGGGAGACACAATTCTTATAGGGACAATTACATCACGTTTACAGAGATCAAAAGGCTCAAACTAAACAAAAGCTTCAGGCTTCTTTTTACAGATCAGATCTCACATTATTTACAAACAGGCCCTACTGCTTGCGCAGACAATGCCATACACTATTTACAGTTGTACATTTGCCTTTTAATGTGGGCTTCAGGAGACTACATTTGTATTTAAATTAAGGTCTCCGCCTTTCCTTTCTGTGCGCTCAGAATTCAGCTGGCCAACTGTTGTTTAGTTAAGTCTGAACACTTTAATTCCTTTTACACCCATATTACTAATATATATTTTTAATATAGATATGGTATCATGCTCTCTAAGGTGTCTGACATAGTCTGCATGCTACCTCCACAGTATTCACCTAATTTGTATACCTGCTAAGAATTGTTATTATGTCCTAATATGTAAAGAATGTACATAATTCAGATGTATAGAATTCAAAGAGGGTGTATGTTCTTTTGGACACGACTGTATGTATAGATAGATGATAGATAAGTATATTACAGTATATATTATATATATATCTATATCTTGCCATATAATGTAATATCACACTAACTGATATTGTAAAGGGGTATAAAATCTTATTGTTAGTAGGGCAAGTTCTTTTTCTCTCTTTATTCTCCATAGTTTCAAGAACCTTGAACCTACAGCACCAAGTTGCATCATCTGTCATCCACTGGTCCTGTATATATACTTTGTTCAATAAATACATCTAAAAGGTGTTGTGATTTTGTCCTTTGTTGGGTCAGAGAGACATTTAAATATTCCTGCAAAACAAAACAAATATCTAACAAACAACCTCTTACAATCCAATAGTTTTAATTCATGCCTGCTTATGCCCAGAATTCCAATCAGCCAATATCTGTGTTTTGTAGGAACTGTAGAATGCTACAATATTTTAATATACATGCTCCGTGATTGCAATCACATTTTCATGACATTTATTATAACTGGTAAAACAAAGCTTATCACAGGGCCCTCGCAAAACCATCCTCCTACAGGACGAAACATTATCTCTCTTTATGAGGTTGCCTTTCCTCATATTCTCCTACCAGGCCATCAGACTACTATTGGTTTATCTTTTGTTCCTGTACCTTGAAACAATGACCAACTTTATTTGCTGATCGTTACATGGATTTGTTCCACTGACTTGTTTACCCTGTGTTCTCGTTTTATTTTTATAATGCAAATATTACATCTTTATATAAGCTATATATAATCTCTGCATGTTTAGGTACAGATGGGAAGTAACTCACATCTTAAATATGTTCTTACTTGTAACAGTATGGGTTGGTAGCTGGTTAATTAAGAGCGTAAGCCTGAAAGATAAATCTGCACACTATTTTAATAAGCTGGTTCCTGATTCAATTGGTAGCAGTATACAGTTTTTGACTTGTGCTGAATTGATATATCAACGTGTCTAACTAAAAAAAGTCATATTTTAAAAGAGTTGTTTAGTCACATTTTTTCAGTGTATTCAATCACGCTTAACGTCTAGGTCAAATAGTGAGGGACTGTGTTAAAAAATGCTGAATATTACAAATATATATGGCAATATATAACAGGGTGACATGTTTGCCTGTAGGATATACATCATTTGAGTTTGCCATATTTTCTCTATTGTACTATTAATCATTCCATATGCCTGGTGAAAAGCTCTAGTAATAAATGAAATAGTGTACATGCCGTAGTTAGGTTTTTCTTAAAATTTAGATTTGAAAATAATATGATCTAGTATCATTAGAAATTGTTGTGCAGAATTTTGGTTTCTGTTTTATTTTTACTATTGTAATGTCTATTGCCGTTTTACATTAACTAAATTTTACTAACATGGGTCAGAAATGTATAAGGCTATAACCTGAAATGGCTGATGGTAAGGAATTAGGTCAGAATGAATACCAGGAATTATTCAGCTGTCTGTTCCCTTTAGCTTGGCTACCTACACGGCAGGGAAGGTAAAATGTGCTCTATGACATTAAGGTATTGGAGATTAATTGTGCCATATAACAAGCCATTATTTTTAGGGACAGTCTGGCAACTTTGGAGTTAATGGTTATCCCTATCTTTCCCTGCAACTCAGTCAGAGCTTCATGGGTCCTTTTATGCATGTAAATACCACCTCTAAGCTTACATCTTGAGGATGTCTATCCCTTTAAAGTGCATCAGGTGCAAAATGAACATAACATATCTACCACTTATGTTTAGTAAGATATCATATGCTGAACCATTGATTCATTAAGACATAAAAAGTCAAGCATGTTACCACACATCATTGTTGCTTATACATCTGTGTTTTTATTAGACTTGTGCATTTGTATTCATACGAAATGCAAATTAACCAAATTTAGATAAATTCTCCAAAGCCAGAAAACAAGGCCAGACCCCCGTGACAAATAGCTCAGAATTTGTAATCCAAAATTCAAGGGTTCACATTCACTCACACTCTCTCTCACTGTCACTCTCGTTCATTCAAACTCTCTAAATGTTTTTTCCTTACCTTGACGACCACTTCTGTATCCACATCTTGTTACACATTTTCTTCTTCATCTACTATCTTCTCACTTCGCTTTTTACATCTCTCTTCAATATTCAGTCTACTATCTTTGTCCCTATCTTCACGTATATAACACATCGGGAACTTCCACCAAAATGGTGGTGCTTGCACTGCTGCCCTCCCCCCAGTTAGAGAAGAGGACATCAATGGCCGCACCATCATTTTGCCCTCATTTGAAATGATCCTTTAATTGGGGGAGAAGACATCAGCGAAAGCACCATCATTTTGTCCTAACGTGAACTGAGGGCAATATGGTGGCGCGTTCATTGATGTACTCTCCCCCGATTGGGGGGGCTGCACCACCACTGCGGCATAATTAAATGGCAGATTGCCTTACTGGGCGATCTGGCTCCCTGGCACTCCACTCATTCATATGTTTAGTTGGAGACCTTGTTACCAACTCATATACACAATGGAGCACTATGCCTAGCCACCACGGACTCCATAATGATCCTACTCTGCACATCACCACTTGCATGTGTTAGGCTATGACATAATATCGCTGTGCTCTGCATACAAGACATCTGCTGAAGAGGAAACTGGTGGAGGATACATGATTGACCTAAACCAAGCCTTCGAGCTTCCTGATTGTCTGAAAAACAATCTGAAAACCAAGTCCTGGTGATCAGCAACAAGTGAAAGCTTCTTTTGAAAAGGTCATAGATGCGCCAAGTTTTATGGAAATAATACATTTAGTATTTCTATTATTTTCTCATAAATAAATCAATGTAATATTTAATAGTTTAATTAATACATATCATTGCAGTAAATTAGTTGTTGACTATTTAATAAGTACAGGTAAAACAATCTAATCTAAAATCCTTAAAATTGTATCTTGTTCATAAGCTAAACAAGGTACAATAATTGTAAAGCTATTTTGTGTAAGATTTGTTTTTCCCGCTTTGGATATATAAACGTTTGAGAGAATACGAAACATAAGAAACCTTTTATTCTTATCTTTATTTTCTGGTGTAACAAAATGATACATTAATTACAAACCACTACTACTCCAACTGTACATGAAACAGTAATCTCTCACAGCAGAGAATCAAGTTCATGCCCTGAAGCATTTAGAAAATGGGAACATCTTTGGTAGGCAATCTTTCTAACTTTCATTAAGTATTTACTGAACTGGAAGCTGGAGAGCTCTCCAGAATGCAAAGTGGGATAGGGTCATTATTTATGCACATCCCATTGTACATAATTAAAAAGTATTCTGTATTCTGCAGATATAATTTGTAGAGAGTTATTGGGGTTGCCAAGCTATATACAGCAACTGTACAGTAGCCAGGATTCATACGATGTATTTTATAATAGGGTAGCACAGTCTACAAAACATAGCCAACTAATCTCACTATCATGTTTAATGTGAGCGTAGAATATGAAAGTGGAGATACAATGCCAGAATTATTTTAAATGCTTGGTGTTTTCTGCTAAAATAACGTTTTGGACACACTTCTTACGGAAATCATGGACACCATGGTAGAATAGTGTTTTGTTTGTTTTTCTGCATTTTAAAAAAATTTAAATTGCTTGTCTTACCTCTTAGAGAAGCAGTGTTTAGAAATCACAGAGCTCTGATTCTTCCAGCGGAAGAAAAGTGCTATAATCAGTAAGATCAATTTTCAGTTTGAATTCACTGACACCATTAGATTCCTTGTTAAATAGGAAACCTTCAGATTGATTTCTGCTAGATTAAAAATGGGTAACAATGGAAGCAGTTAAGCAGTCTGAAATAAAAGGGGTTAAAAGAGGGGATAGCGAAAGTGGGGTAGAGGAAATTCAGTACATCCTGCCACTGGTTCACTGGTTGTAAAGGTTTTTTATTCAAATAAGGAAGCCAGGTAGGTTTTAACCAGCTGCACATCTGATTACTAAAGCATGTGTTTAAATATTGCATGTGCGCTGCTTTACTTGATTGAAGCTTTAGGACCGATTCTTTTTGCATTCAGTCAATTTAGAAATAAATATTTATCCTGAACTGAACATGCGCAGTTAACACTATTAGTGCCTGGTGCCCTTTTCAGATTTGCTCAGTTGTTGTACTCTTACACAGTATTGCAACTCAGCGTCTCAGAACCTGCTCTTCCAGCCCCTATTCCTAATTCTTGTTCCATGTACCCATGGCTCCCTGACCTGCTCCTGAACCTGGTTACCTTGTGACCTAGGCTTTGACCCCAGCTTGTCTGAGACTACACTCCTGTTGATTAAGACCTTTTGGCTTTTGGTTCTGATCATCATGACCTTGGCTACTGACCATGGCTTTTCTGAGACCTGTCTGTTCAGCCCTTTTGGCTTCTGATCCCAGTAACCACAACCTTAACTTTTGTCCCTGGCTCGTCTTAAGACCTCGCTCTAGTCAGTACATTTTTCTCTCCAGTCTAACTTCTGGGTTACTGCTTTCTTCTGACTGCTGACCTTAGCTCACATAGACCCCCTATCTGTTTCCCATGGCCTGTTCTGCTTACAATGAGAAGCATTGCCTATCTTGTGGACTACAGTGTCATGGCCTACCTGCAAGTGTTCCTAACTCTCATCACTACGATTCAGGTAGGACCTAACACTCAGGTTCATTTTATGGTGCTGATAGCAACCGCTCCTCTGTGCCACTGTCCTTACTGCTGAGCACTAGGATATGACGTTACATTCTTGTGAGTCATCTTCTGAGGAAGTCAAGTCATAGGAGACAATGGAGGACTGGGCTGACTCAGCACCCACCATATAGTTAATGGGCCAGTTGGGGAGAACAGTGATCTCACTCTTAATTAGCCTATGGAGCAATAGGGCAATTTGCTCCTTGTTATGCAGCAGTGCCCGGACCTTCTGTATAACACCTGTTGGCCTAGGCCAGAATATGTTACTGGGAACACCCAGTAGTAATACAATTTAAAAAATGTAGCATATTTAACAAATATCTCAAATCAGAGATGATGATATAGATATATATATATATATATATATATATATATATATATATATATATATATCTATATCATTTTATTATTATAATTGATATTATAATTATTTGGAAGGCAGAAACAGATTCAACAACCCTGTATAATGTCACAAATATGCATGTTTACAATATATTGCAACAGACGGTATGCAGGAGCCCTGCTTGTTAGAGTTTACAAAGAAACCTAAGCTCCTACCTGAGGCCCGCTAGGTAAGTTGTGATCTGTGCAAGAGGCCACAGCAAACATTACATGGTTCTGACACCTTCATCTGGCTCTTTGTACATGTATGACCCACTTAGACCTTCATCTATGACTTAGTTGCTTAAAAAGAGGCATTAACCAGTAGTTACAATGTACATACCTTGTGGTTTGCCAGATTCAACTAATACTCAATATTCCTTGTTTCAGTAGCAGCCAAGCTGATAATCATTCTGTGATATTGTTTTATTTGGTAACTATACCATTTTCAGCAAGCTTTTAACAATCATGGTTAGATCCTGATAATATAGCTGACAGGTTAAGAACTGGCACAAAATTGTTTACTGTCTTTGCTGTAAAATGGGCTTATTGCTATTTTATTTCCTAACCACCCATATAGATTATATCCTAGTTATATTCTTAAACAGTGGAAATGCATGTTCATTTTCTGATTATATGTTTGTTTGACGCTGCAAATATATAGAATTTATTAGTGTGATAGGACATTTTCAATAATCTGTTCAATGCCATGAACCTTAAAAGCTACCCAAAAGTTCAAAATTACTTTAAAAAACATACACTGTTTTTATGGCAAATAGTTTTATAACCAATTCACGTTTCTAAAATTATATATTGGCTTTTTTTCAGGACAAGGAGGGCTTTCTTTAGATACCATTATTTTGACCATATCATCTAAGTTACTTTAAAAAATATATAAAATATGGTAAAAAACCCTTTTCTGACTTTTGTTTGAAAATATTTTACTCATCTACAAAAGCTAATGGAAAAAAACTGCTAAATAGATTTAAATACTTGTCCTAAATTTAGAAATGCCCAGTGTTTTTATGCTTGTGGGTTTTTTTTGTTTTTTCCCCCTGTTTTTTGCAAGTTATAGGGCAGTAGGTACAAGTAGCATGTTGCAATTTCAAAACTATTTTTTCAACCCATATAGGTTTCAAAACTAGACACTAGTATTTTATTCTTTATTCTTTCCATACACTAAGTCTACTACCAGCCTTTGTCAAACTTTGTGGTAGTAATTTTTTTCACACCTATTGTACTTCAGGTATGAAGCCGGCACCATATTTAATAGGGCATACCCTTAAAGCTCCGAGGAGGGATCAGATGGGCCCCTGCTGCAGTTTTTAGTGTTGCTGAATGCCTCAACATCGAGCATATCAGCACAAACACCTCATACCAACTACCAAGCACAGTGGTGGAGGGTTAGAGACTTGGGCTTGGTTTGCAGCCACAGGACCTGGGAAACCTGCAGTGAGTCGACCATGAACCCCAATGTATACCAAAGTGAAATGTGAGGTCATCTGTCCAACAAAAATTGGGTTATGCAACAGGATAATGATCTCAACCACACCAGCAAATCTAAAACAGAATAGCTGAAAAAGAAAAGAATCAAGGTGTTGCAACGACCCAGTCAAATTCCTAACCTCAACCCGATTGAAATGCTGTGATGGGACCTTAATAGAGCTGTATATAAACAAATGTTCACAAACCTCAATGAACTGTAGCAGTGTTGTAAAGAAGAGTGCGCCAAATTTCCTCCACATTGATGTGAGAGACTGATAAAGGCATACAGAAAAGATTAGTTCAAGTTAATGCTGCTAAAGGTGGTTCTACTAGCTATTGAATCATAATGTTTACTTAGTTTTTCACACATGGCTTCTCTATTTTGGCTTTATTTTTGTTGAATAGATCATGACACTGTGTTATATGTCATATAGGTTGTATTTACCTAATTTTTAGACCTGCTAAGGAACAGATGATTGTTATTATGTCCTGATATGTAAAACTGAAGAATTCAAAGAGGGTGTACTTTCCTTTTCACACAACTGTATTTACCATTTTTTAATACGTAAGAATAGCCTGTTCAATAAGAAAATAATAATCATTTTTGTATGCAATGTTCCAGTATGCTTTTCAGTATACTATTATTCTGAGCAATAATGTTTCACTGGGATGACTTCTTGATTTCTTGTAATACAATGTTCTTGGGTAGCTATTTGATCCCCTTGGGTAACGTGCATTTTTGGAGCCTCATGGGTATGATAACCTTGTAGTTGATTGAAATACATCATCAGACATAGGGAGGTAAAGCTTAAATGCTTCACAGCAAGAAAAACAAGTTCTTTGCCTGAAGCGTTTACAAAATGGGAACATCTTTGATAGACAATCTTTGTAAGTTTAAGCCCTTACATATAAGTTAGAGCGGTTGCTAAATGGCAAAAAATAACTTGAGGCTATAGCATTTAATTAAACCGTGTGCGTTGTTTATAACTTTCTTAATTACTTGTGCAATCAATTAATGCTAATCTAATATAAAAGTTGCCCAATACAGAATAATGAGAGGAAAGAAGATGCCACATTTTGCCTTAAGACATAAAAAGTATTTTTTGTGTAGTCATGTAAAATAAGAGGATCTATTCACTAAGGTTGAGTTGGCCATGAATAATGTTGGGATAATTTTTTGTAGCACATGCATTTACTGAGGATTACAACAGCTATTTTGACCTTTCTTTTAGAATTTCTCACCAGCTCGCTTCTGTAAATTCTATAAGAATTATATTCAGCACCTGAATATACAATATATTACAAAATTTGATTGGTTATGTCCCAACAGTTATCTAATAGATAGCTATCTTAGACGTGGCTAGATTGAAAATTGTTTCATACACTATACTGTACCATCCATACAGCAATGTTCTTATACTGCAGGGAACTGCCACATTACTGTTTTTACCTAATAAGTTAGGTGTACTCTGCCTTTGAGTGCAACCTGGGTGCTGGGGCAAGTCCTCTGAGTGCCACCTGGATGCTGGTGAAAGTCCTCTGAGTGCAACCTGGGCACTGGGGAAAGTCCTCTTAGTGCAATCTGGGTGCTGAGGCAAGCCCTCTGAGTGCAGAGTGGGGCAAGTCCTGTGGATTCAATCTGGATGCTGCTGCAAGTCCTACGAGTACAATCTGGGTGCTAAGCAACTCCTGTGAATGCAACCTGGGTGCTGGCATGTCCCGTGTATGCAACTTGGGTGCTGGGTAAGTCCTATGCGTGCAACCTGGGTAACTGGTTTGGATGCAACTTGGGTGCTGAGCAAGTGGTTTGGATACAACTTGGGTCCTGAGCAATTCCTGTAGATGCAATTTCGGTGCTGCGTAAAGTCTTATGAGTTGGATCAGGGTGCTGAGCAAGTCCCATGGAGGAAATCAGGGTGCTGGGCAAGTCCTGTGTGTGCAACCTGGGTGCTGGAGCAAGTCCTGTGGATGCAATCTGGGTTCCAGGGCTGGCCTTTACGGGTGTGCGACCTGTGATCTATGCCTGCAATGTAGGTCAATGAATACTATTGTGCATTTTTCACTTGATCACACTTTGGTAGTTTCCTGTTTTTTTTTTCTTCTAACTTTGTTAACACTATAAAAAATTAATTTGTTGATCTGTGATGAATCAATGTTCATTTTCCTAATTGTGCATTCTGATGGGCCAACCTTTTATAGTTTCTTCTAGCTAGTCCTTTTATATATTTAAACTGACCATTAATAATGTATAATTATTGGACACATGTTTTACCTACAGCTATATGTTATAAAAACTAGGAAAGCTTGCACCAATGGCCCAGCACATATAATTAAAAAAGTGATATCAATATACTGATGTGATTTTGGGAATTATGCTATACCACCGTCAGTGTCTGGCTCAGTAAATAGTGATGGGAGATATGCCGTACCACCATCTGTGTTTATCTTGCTATAATGATACACTGTACCACCCTCAGTGTCTGAATCACTATATAATGAAAGGAGTTATATTGGTCATGAACGTATTGTTATTTAATTACTGACTTCAAAATAACCTCAGTAAAGATATGGTGGTGGGGCACAGTTTTCTGTTCTTCCCTTGGGTGCAAAAATAACTAGCTATGGCTTTGCCCCTCTTGCTCAGAGGCTTCTTTAAAGCGCTGGATGTCACTGACACATTTAGTGTAATGCTGTTTGGGGGCAAATATATCACTGATGACCTGTTTGGGCCCAAAATGGCACTGACAAGCTGTTTGGGGACAACGCTGGCACTGTGGGAAGTGAGTGACATGTTACATGGTTACATTGGAGAGTCCAAAGAGGTGGAGTAGAAAATGGGTGCCACAAGTTTTTTTGTACCCAGGCGTTAGTGACCCTAGGCTCGGCCTTGGCGGACTTAGTTGATCATTGGCATGGTTATGAAAGCTATTCCTTCAACTATGCTTGAGAGGAATTTAAAACTGCACATTGCAAATCCGCCACTTCCAAAGCAGAATATTATTGTGTGGTACAGCCAAGATTGTGTCTCTATTAATTTAATTTCAAAAAACAAGACCAACCACAAAAAAAGAAATAATTAAGAGTTATTTCAAGTGTCCCTTTAACCCCTTGACTGCTAACGACAGCATGGTGCCGTCGCTAGCAGTCCCAGTCAGGTGCTAACGACGGCACCATGCCATCGCTAGCACTACCCTACCTTGATGGAGGTCTGTGGACCCCCATCACCACCTACCCCGGCGATCTGCCCCTCACACTGAAGGGCATCACCGGAGCCACTCGATCCGGCCGGTGACGGCACACGCAATGACGCGATGATGTCACTTTATTAATTAATTAATAACTTTATTAATAACGGTTTATTAAAAGCGGTATTGGGGCATGCTGCTTAGATGCCTGTATCTGTAGATGCAACTACATATACCGTTGGAAAGATAATCGTCTTTCATAATTACATAATGCTTGTGAAAAAAGAATAAAAAATATGAAGTTAAAAAAAAATTAATGTACAAAAAAAGTAAGCAAAATATTTGGGGGTCTCTTAAGGAAGATAAAGATCAAAATTGCCTAGAGACTCCAAAATTTAATTACCTAAACATAAACTAGTTTGACTTAAAAAAAAAAAAAAAAGTTTAAGTATTCTAGCTAAATGATCACTATGGTAGCCAATGTTACCACAGTGATCATATAGCTATAAAAAGTCACATTCCCTTTTTAAAAATGACTGATACTAAATTTTAACCCCATGATCCCTTTGATCATGTGGTTAAATTTAGCCAATGGTAGAGGAAGGCAAATTTTGAAATCCTGATGAACTGTAAATCTTATTAAAATCAGCCATTTAGCCTGTGCGGTACGTGAGTAACCATCTCATCCCTGGAGCTCCTTGCATTTTTACTGCAAAACTTATTTTTGCTGTAAAAGTGATTTTTTTTCTCCCTTTACCATCATTTCTTTGGGATTGTAAGGGGAAAGAATGGTGTGTGCTTATGTGAGTGAATGTATGGATAGTATGGTGTGTGCTTCTGCGAGTGAATGGAGATATGAAAGGCGTGTGAATGGTCAGTAATTATGGTTGAAGCCTTGACGTGGCATTACTGCTCACGTAGGAAGTTAAATTATGGCACAAAAAGTACACATTTGCAAAAACTACACCCCTTGGCGCATCAAATGAGGGGCTGCGTGTGTTTCTAGTACAAACCTGGAGTGCGCAAGATACAAATGAACATGTCGCTATGGTTAGAAAAAACATATTTTCTGGCCAAAGCGACATATTCCATCATTATTTGTGCACTCAACTTTTGTCCTAGAAATACATGTAACCCCTCATATGAAGCGCCAAGGGGTGTAGTTTCTTGAAATGTGTACTTTATGTACCCTAATTTAACTTCCCAGATGTCTACACCACTTTAACTTCAGATTTGGCAGATTGGAGAATCTTGTTAAAAAATTGTCTTAAAACATTTAGGGAGTCACCAGAATTAGGAATCTGCACACACTCCCCACAGGAACTCAGGTGCTTAGCTGTGCCAGGAAGGGCCAGCTCCCCAGTAAAGTACTTGAGAAAGACCTCATCGTGAGGTCGAAACGTTGTTGTCCTTCTCCTTCAATAAATCTGCCTGATGGAACCCTTGAGTGCCTGGAGCCTTTTTCTATTTTAAAACATTTAGGGGTGATGCCTGCAATTAGACAGCTCTAGACAGCTGGGAAGTTAAATTATGGTACATGATGTATACATTTGCAGAAACTACACCCCTTGGTGCATCAAATGAGGGGCTGCATGTATTAGTAGCACAAGACTGGAGTGTGCAAGACATAAATGAGCTTGTCGCTTTCATTTTTTTATTTTTTTTTTATAAGTGTGATATTCACTCATTTGTTGTGCACGTCAGATTTGTGATACAAATACAACTAAGACCTCATTTGCTGCAGCTGGGGGTGTAGTTTCTAAAAATATATAGTTTTGTTGGCATATTTTAACATCTAGAGCTAGAGCTGTTTATTTGATGGCAGTCATGCATTAAATTTAAAGATGCATTTTGTGATAGTCTAATAAATTGAACTTTTAGCAATACAATATTAGAAAAAAACACAATCTACTGTTCTCAATGTCTGTTTATTTTAGACCGGTTACCTACTACAAATATTTAGCAACACAGGTTTTGATATTAGAGTTTAGAAAAATAAAATTACAAACTAGTTTTTATTGAGTCGGAAGTGAAAAAATACACTTTATTTATGGCTTTATTTTGCTAACCTAATGAGACATACAAAAAATAGTATATTTTAATCTGCTGGGTGTGCTGAAAAAGATGATGCACCAAAATGCCGAAAACCAGCTTAGCACCCAGGTGGGAAATGGCTTAGCAGCCAAGGGATAACTGAATGGTAAACTGTTAAAAAATGAATTACAAATAACATTTATTGAACATATAATACTGCTTTCTTTAACAACCCCCCCAAAAAAACAACAACACAGGTCTAAAGTAACCACTCTAAAGTGACCACCGATTTGCAAAGGGAAATTGATTTACATCCTGTGCCTTCTAGCCTTCTAGCAAACTCATCAATGACGTGATGAAATCTAATTCTTCATTGCATATTAATGTTCAATTGAAAGTATGGCACCTTATCTCACTCGTGGTGGAGCAAAATAAATTTTTTATCGTTATTATATAATGTGCAAAAATAAAGAACCCTCGCCCATAGTAAAGACAATGTGACTCATATGTAAACAGGAGAGGAAAAAAATAATGGGTGGGGGCAGAGGGGAGAGAATGGGTAAAGGAAAAGGGTAAAAGAGGTAAAGGAAAAACCAGGGAGAGATGAAAAAAAAGGCGGGTGGAAACACGGAGAGGGGAAGTAGGCTGTTGGTGGAGGAAAGAGAATCTTTGAACATCCGAGAAGGGCCTATGTCAAGTAGCATTTAAGTGGGCGTGTCATCCAGAAAGGGGCGAATGTGGGGGCTATAGAGGAATTGCATCCAATGGAACAAAATGCGGTGGTGTTTCTCAGACCTATCGGTTGCAGAGTGTATCAGCTCCTCGAGGACTCGCTTCTGTTCCACTCTTCGGATCCACTCCTGAATAGTGGGTGGACTTGGGTCACCCCAATGTAAGAGGATCAGTTCTTTCGCAGCAGATAATAAATGACGTACCACAGAGGACTTGTACCAAGAGATCGAAAAGGGCAAAAGGAAAAAGAAGGGCACCAGCTTGTCAGTAAGAGCCTGAACATAGGCAAGACCACCAAAGGTGAAATAGGGGACACAGGGAGGCTCCACACCTCCAGCATTCATCTTTCATTAGGGTTATACCGAGCAGTTGTAATCCGGGGTCTATACCGGAAAGCTAATAGTTTGTATTATAACTCCTGGTCCTTATTACCGAGAGAGCAGCGATGAGTTAGAATACATATCTTCTCCCACTGCTCCTCTGTATTTGTAATGACATTTCCCATTTGCCCACATGAGGCGGGAAGGCAGGATATATAGCTGATAGGAGCAGGCCATACAGTAGTGAGATGCCATGAGCTGGATGCTTTTCAGAAGTGCATAGTGTCTCAAATTTAGTGAGATCTCTAAGAACCTGATGTTTGCGTGCTAGTGACCGACACCGTCTGATGTCAGATATGCCTGGATCCCAACGACTCCCCCTGGGGCAACCTAGGGAAATAGGTCCACTCCCATACCTGGAGGAAAATCTGGATTGGGGGAACAGTTTTGAGCACATAAATCCAACAAGTTTCTCTCTGGGATAAAGTTTTAACAAAGTTACCTCCTCTCCAATGAGGATTTACCTTGTCAATTCCAATTCAAATTGGTAAGCCAGTGGAAAATGCAGGGCAATTATTAAAATGTTTGGTATTTCTATCTCATATTATTGCTCTTTTGACTGTCTGGAACGCATGCTGCAATACAAATATCGCCAGTGGAGAGCACGTTGGAACACAAAGTTGCACTTCCGGTTTCCATTGACACGCACCGGAAGTGACTTTAATCCGGACATTTGCTGCATAATACAGAAACGGGGTTCATCACCATATCAAAAGAGCTTGGAGGGAATTAAATTTGCTCCTGATGAAGCTGGAAACGCCTACATCCGGTGAAACGCGTAGAGAGGCTTGATTTTCTTTTTTATCCGGTTTGGCTGTACTTTTATGTGTACACTTGCTGACTTATTGTAAGTTGCTTTACCCCAGCAGGAACTGTGTTTGCCTTGATATGCTGCACTATTTTGTATACTTCTTTTTATACAGAGATTAAATACCTCATGAACCTAGATCTCTATTTCGTTTTTGCTTTTATTGCACCTACACTTGTGAGTGAATTTACACTATGATTTGATTTTTTTTCCCAAATGTGTTTGCCTTGACATTTGCTTTTACATATGAACCTTGTGAAGATACGATAGTCGATTTTGCTTCATACTGGTGTTTTCTGAAAAAAATCATAATATATTTCTGTTGTAGGGTCAGTCAAGGTGATCTGTCCTATGTTTCTCCCACATAGATTAATTTTAACTGATAAAGTTTCTAAGAAGACTATATAGCTATATATATATATATATATATATATATATATATATATATATAAATATATATATATATATATATATATATATAGTGAGCTAGACACTGACTGTGGTACAGCATGACTCCATTACATAATAGGCCAGACATTGACAGTGCTACAGCATAACACATATCACTATATACTGAACCAGACAGTAACACAATCAATATTTGGAATCCCCCACAAATACATTTTTACATACTTAAGAATTAAACACATTGTCCAATCTACCTTATCTACACAACATTCACCATTAACACTAAAGGTGTCTCTCATAGAACATTGGGACTCAAGCAGGAAAATCTTATATAGATGGTACTTGGTGTCAATGAGAATCCAGAAAATGTACCCAAGCACCTCGGGACAATGTTGGAGACACTTTGGAAATAGATCAATGGTACATGTCTGGTGTGACTGCCCCACATTCAAGAAATTACTGCACTTAAATTGATCTTTACTCCTGAAGTTGCCCTCCCGAACTTCTTCCCAAACAGGCTCCCCAGAGCAACAAAGAAACTAATTATAGTAATTACAACCTCCACTAAACAAACAATTGCGAAGAATTGGAAATCACCAAAGGCGATAGCTATTTAAAAAGTGCAGGAGGCGATCAACAAAACATACAAACTTCAATACATCTCACACAAAATGCAAGGCTCGCTACTTATTTTCAAAGAAAGATCAAGCAAGACATTAAAATAAGGCAAGACTCACCTAAGATACTTACGTGCTTTATTCACACATAATAGTAATAATAATAGTATCCCAAAAATGTTTTTTGTGTAATTAAAATTTTCAAAAAACAAGTAAAGTTAGAGCTGAGGACTGCTTAGATTTTGTCACCGGAAATCCAATTTATATAGACTATTTTTCACTATGCTTGGCTAATCCACACAATATACTGTATCATTAAATGATTATTTTGGTTTTAAAAACTTTATTTTATAGTCATTGTCCAGGCTAATCTTAAATTTTGTTTCATACACCACTTGATTCCACGGATTAATATGCCCCATGACATTTAATAAAGCTGAGCTGAGGTGGAAGAAAGCAGAATACATTTCTAATCCGGCTATAAATTTACTTAGAAACCAGGTCAACAGCAGCAATGTAATATACAGTAGCTGCCACCACACTGGAAGGGATGCAACTAATACAACAAAACAGACAGGTAGGAAAATTTTGGGACCTAGACTAAGACTAATATTGCAATGTGCATTCATTTAAACAATGCACTGCATCAAGCTCTCTTATATCAAAACCTAAGTTATGGTATAGGACCTTTTTCCTAGTATTGTGTGACTTTCCAAGTCTAAAAGTAGACAAGGGAACATAATAAATGTAAGATAGATAATACCCATGGCTATCTCTGTGTAGACATATGCATACAATGTTGTAAACTTAACTTAAAAAAAGTTTTGATGTTTTGATGTCTAAATTGTTCAGTTTTAAATCTTCGTCTTTAGTCATGTTGTGGATCAAGAAAACTAGTGAAACAACTTGTACTGGCTATGTATAAATGACATCATCAATGTATACACACTTGTACTACTGGATTTGGTTCACCCACAAAGGTAAAATTACACCTGTCCAGTTTATGATGATTTATGATTTAATTAGCAAACTGGAAGTGTTGGCAGCTTCCAGCATTAAACCACAGATCTATTTGTTAAGCCCAGTGACAAAGCCACAAGTAAAGTGGCAGGAAGACCCTCTACCTGTTTTTAAATATTAGGTTGGTGGAAAACAAAATGGAAAGGACAAAAGAGGTATTTGAACAGAAGAAGAGATTAAGAGGAATTAGAAGAATAAAATGGAACGGTGAGATTGGGGGATGAGTTTGGCTGAGGGTAACAAATGTAGGACAGGGTGGACAGACTGAATTGAAAGCAAAAGGGAGACGGAGTGGAGTGAAGAGGTGAATGGAAGAGGGAGGCTGAACTGGGTTGAGCTGTGAATCTATGTAGTAATACCTGTAGTAACTATGTAGTAGTAACTATGTTGTACTGTATGAAACTGTGTATCAGACTCTGACTAAGTAAATTTCTGGTTGCCCTGAGAGTCTTTACTGCTGCTCGAGTGACAGATCTGGTCCCTTAGTGTGCAGCCACCAGCTGGATACACACACACACACCACACACTTTGAGAGTGTAAGAGCATAGCTTGTGGCTGTGTATCTAAGTAACACTCTAGTACTGTATGAGGCTAGGTGTATCTAAACTGATTATTGCAGGTATACTTTCCTGAATACATTGTTATCTATTTTTACTGTCATGAGGCTGTGTAGCTATATACAAATAGCAAATATGTTGTACGGTACGCAGCTGGTTTATGGATTTATGGTAATGCATTATTCTGGAGGCTTTTTAGAAGAATGATATATTGCAATCTACAGCCTGCTATTTTCAGGAAATAACTGAACTTGTCACTCAGCTCCGCTTATTTCCAGTCACGGCCGTAGCACTGCGTTAAGGCACAAGGGTTCCTCGTTGTGATATCTGTGGGTTTATTTAGCTTAAAACCACAGACCGCTTCAGTGTGAGGCTTGTTTTTAACTATTCACGTGGGTTTTCTTTATCCAAATGGTCCTCCTGGGAATCATGGAATACAGCACTGTTTTATAAGACATGATGGAGTTAGATATAATATTCTAAATGATTAGTGTGTTTTTCTAGGAGAGGAAGGTATGGTTAAAATTTACACACATTACAAAAACAATCCAAGTACGCAGCAGATATAAACATCCCATATGATGTACACAGTCATCGCATTGATGTCGAAAATATGCAACACTTGTATTCGTTGTTTGTCAGCTATTGACAAAAAATGGTTGACTTCCCCTTTAAGGAGTTTTATGTGCATTTGATTTACATACGCACACAATATGACCTCAAAATGCACTTGCAGAAGATAAAAAATGCAGACAGCGGCCAGTGTGACAGCCACAGGGTGGCACTGCAATCCACACTTCAATATCCGAAATCTCAGCTGAACGAAACCTGATGGATATTAGCGGAGCAAAATAAAAAAAAAAAAGACAAATGCCACCCGCAGTACAAAGAAGAGCTAAAATAAATGAAGCATGTGATTGATGTGTGCGTTCAGGATAGTATCTAACACATAACCTAGTAAATCTCAGGTTATTATGAACATCATGCGGCCATTCATTTGACAAGGAAAAAATAGCAGAGAAAGAATAGGGGGATGGGCGAAGGTGAAAATGAGGTCTACTTAACCCTTTCAATACATAGAGGATTTTAATGGATTGATTTGAACCTGCTAATCATTGGATGATCAATGTGGCATGTTTAATGGACAGGGCTTTATTTCCAGAACGCTGTTAATTGTGGGCTGTGGGTCTCCTTTTCCACAATGATTTTTTTTGTTTACATTGTTAGCGGATCTTGTTATATTGTGTAATCCCCATTGTATTTTAACAGTGTTTGCTTTATATTTCAAGTGCGAAAACTAAGGTTGCTGTACATCAACTATAAAATAAGCATTATATTTATTTTAATAATGGACAGCATTGATATAAGTGACAGGCAGACTGTGTATTTTAATTGATTGTCTCTGGTTATTTCTTTTGTTTCTTTTTTTACCCTACACATTCTCTGAGCACAAAAAAATATGAAGAATCTGCAGTTTTTAGGATGCTGACTTCGAGAACATGCCTGTACCTTATAAAGTACCCTCTCCTGAGACAAAGCCTTGCTTAAGGACATAAGCGCACATGCATTTTCTCTGTCCGCATTATTGATTTGCAATGTAGCTGCCCCAGTTTGCCTTCTAGCCAAGATTAAGTAGTCAGCAAGCCTTCTGAATTTCATCTTAGTAGAAATTTGTGTGCATTATTTGAAATGCAAAACATTGACATTTTGTATTTATTCTTCATTACAGAAGTACTACTTTTAAATGGGCGCAGGCAAGGAATGGTCCTTTAATCAGGAATGGAAAAACATGTTGTATGACTGCATTAAAATTAGCCCTATACATTTGTTTTAACAGGGGTCCCCAATTTAAAAAAAAAAAGGCCAAAAATTAGTTTGGGGTTATTAAAAAGCAGCATTTCTAGTGCTTGTAGTAATACCATGTTAGGGAGATTGCAACACTTTCCACTGCACATATATTCAATGGAAATTATTTGAACTTAAGTTTGCCCCTCTGTGTGCTTTTGTTAATGACATCACAAATAGCATTATCAATGACATAGTTCCTTGATTAGCGCCTTCATAATTTTTCATCAACTACCTTAACCACAGAGTCACTAACGATAGCATAAATAACGCAATCACATTAAAAATGACCTCATCAGTGGAATCACTAGTAACATCAACGATCAAGCACCACAGCTTATACCTTGGACCATCGTGCATTATCTGACAAAGCTAACTTTACATTTATTTAAAGCTCGAGCAGCAATTCAGTTTAATCCAGAGTGTGCCAATGATGTAACTGCACTTCCCTGTCAGACATCCACCCATGCACTGACCCCTTGTCTTCTGGCAATGGGACTCATCATCCAATAATAACCCAAAATCTATACGGGTATATCCTAGTAGTAACAATGCACCAATAACCTGTCATTCCAAAAACATGTTGTACTGCTATTTTATGCTAATGTAATAATCCTCATAATTTAACATCAAGCAGTGACCCTGATAGCCCTCTATCATATTAATGTGTCCTAAACATGCCAGAATAAATCTTATATCACAGAATTTAACTTCTAACTTTCAGTGCCAATTCCAAGTGATGTTGTAATTTGTGATGTAATCACAATGTCATTGGTGATGTAATTTCTGATGTCTCCCCCAATTCAGCCACCTCATCTGTCTCTTCAAACACCCCCTTCCTCATGTGCACCTTTCAGCCACCTCATCCCCCATCTACCTTGACCTCTCAACTGCCCTTTTCTGTTCCTTTAACCCCCAAATGCCTTTGTAGATACTTCTGCCCCCAGAAGAACCAGACAGGGACGAGTAGGTAAAGGTACTAATGTCAATGAAACCCGCCAGTAGGGGGAGATGAGGGGCTGAGGCAACATGGCCACGTCTCCATATTAAAAAAAGAACTAGCAGGGGGTAGTGAATTTAAAGTGAGGTCATGGGGGGGGGTAGTTGGGAGGATGAGAGGGAGGTAGAAGGGCATTTCTATTTTGTTTGGTTTGATTTAGATTTTTCCTTTGTTCATAGGATAATTAAGCATTCTTACTTTAAAGCATTTTTTCTGCACATACCTAAAACCTTTGCACAGTTCTGTATATCGTAATAATGTGCAGTAATGTACTATTGTTATAGTATAAAATATTTGGCCTATGTTTAAATATAATTAAGTCCTACTGACAAATCATGTCACAGGTGATTGCTGTATCTGTTCTTGTTGGTCTGCATATCTTTAAGATGGACTAAAAGCTATGTTTTTACTTGAAAGTAAGTGAAGCTTCCTTAGTGCCAGTATTCTGCAAGTTTTGGACAATGTTCTCTTTCATTTTCTGTATACGGATACAGGTGTGGATGCTTCTTGCTGCAGCAACGATGAGCATTTGTGTTCGTCTTATTTATATAGACCTGACATTTATAATAGCTAAAATATTAAAATACCAGACAGTAAGCCTGGTCCTTTAATGAAACAATGAAAGTGATGGACTTATAAATCATAGCTTAATTTATAAATTGCTACTATTTAACAATTTATAGCAATATAGCAAATTATATAAAACAGGCCATTTACTGAAACTCTTGTTTAATTAACTAAATTTGCCGGATATACTATACATACATTCTGGAATCCAGTATATTTAGAAAAAGATTGGTGTGGCTTTAAATCCATTTCACATAAAAAGTGCAATTTTTGTTAAATTTAAGGTTACATTTGAGCTTATTATACCCTTTCCAAGGCACAGATCTGCATTTTGTTTTTTTTTATTTTTAATATTCAGATTTTTTAAATATTTTTGTGATGCCACAAATATTCTGGTCTAGCCTTGATGGGCTACAATAAATAAAATGTTACCTTTCCGATATTGTTGGTAACAGATTGGTAAATCCAGCCAATTTAATCTCTGATTAGATTGGATGGTAAATGATTAGAAGCAATACCCTACAGCCAATCAGCATCAAGAGAATGCACCCACTGGAGTCAATGCCAGCACTTTCTGCAAATGTGCAAGGGGTAAGACTCTTGTGCAAGCTGGAACTCTAGCAAGGGTGGGAGCTGGGAGTGTGGTAAAGGCATTTGCATATTGGGGGACTCTGCAGAACCACTCCATACATTTGCAAAGGTGACCAAACAAGAATACAAAGGGACCACTCCGCTATCATTTGAATTAAGATGAAGTGAGATGAGTTTGACCAGCTCAATGAAATGTAACCATCATACCAAATCAGGCTACTCATTCCTTACATGACTTGGTGTGTGCATGCTTGTCATCATGCATTGGTCCATAGGACATTCACAGATAGCGCCCAGTGGCTGGACCCATTTTTTACCAATATCCCCTGCACATCACTAATAAAAAGTTCAGGTAGTTATCTAACGTTTCATACCTGAAACATATTAACCATTGTTAGTGTTTTGTTACATTTACAAATGTATAGTTTAATATTAGTACTACATGCAAAGTCATTAAGTGCTTCTCGAACCTATTTCATGACTAGAAGTAAGATTACAATGATTTTGTTCCAGAGCTGCAATCATATAGCTACCATGGAGTAATAGATCAGCACCTTCTGAGTAGGGGGATCACATCAGCTATATTTTCCAGGACATATAAATTTCACATATTGCTTACTCGTCCATGAAATATGCTGCCCTGCAGTGCATGAGATATTTAACTAATTGGTTCCCTTTCATGAATTTATACATATTTCATTCCCGTACTGTTAAAAAATGTGTGAAAATTGAGTCATGTGCTGAAAAACATTACCAGCCCATGGCCAGTGTGGTCGCCCTACTCAAGAGATTACTGAAGTGAGAACCAATAGTAGCACAGAGGACATTGTATGCCATGCATTACAGGGGTGAGGCCAAAAACAAGAACGGACATTGGAAATAAGGAACAGCTGGTACATCTCAAAACGGTGGCACAAAATCCTTAGTGCGATTTATCCCTATGGCAATTATTTTTCAGAATTTAATGTGGGAAATGTTATATTTTTGAATGTTTTTGAATGGTTTTACAATTGTAATTTTAAAACAAATGTGACCTTGTTTGCCTGTATATAGTCCAAAACTTTGAAGCACTATAGAATGGCTCATATTCTGGGAAAATTTAGAACAGTGAGGTGATTCTCGCCAACACCACAATGCAGATGCACCGAGCAAAAGAATATATCAGGGCACAGGAAGTGAGTGAAATGGCAACCCTTTGCCAATTTGCAGATGCTTACGCTCGGAGAACCAGTTACAAGAAGGTAGCCAACAGCATATTGAACAAACCCATGGCATTTGCAAATATACGACAATCTTCCCCCAAAATTGCTTTCAAACACACAATATTATTATTACGATTATTATTATTTTTATCAGATTCCATGGCGCTGTACAATGGGTAGATAGGACATAACAATTAGAATGTAACATAACAAGATGACATACAGAAACAACAGGTGAGGAGGGCTAATTATATATATGTAAGCTTGTTTGAGCAGGGCCCTCCTCACCTGTTGTCTCTGTAAGTCAATTTGTTATGTTACATACTACTTGTAATGTCCTGTCTACCCATTGTACAGTGCTACGGAATTTGATGGCGCTGTATAAAACAATAATAAATAATATATATATATAAATAAATATATATATATATATATATATATATAGAAAAGTATAAGGACACCTGACCATTACACCAACAGGGACTTTTATAACATTACATTCTAAATACAGAGGCATTAATATGTAGTTGCTCCACCTTTTGCAGCTTCCACTATTCTGGGAAGGCTTTCAACAATATTTTGCAGTGGAAAGTTTTGTCCATTCATCCAGTAGAGATTAGTGCAGTCAGGGACTGATGTTGGAGGAGAATGCTCGCAATCTCTGTTCTAGTTCATCCCAAAGGTGTTCAGTGGGGTTGAGGTCAGGGCTGTGTGCTGGCTTCTTCCACACCAAAACGCATCAATTTATTATATATTTAGAACGCAACATCATTGTTGGTGTAATGGTCAAGCTTCTGAATATTTTTGTCCATATATATATGTCTTGCAAGCGGAACTTCACATTCTAGAAGGTTGATGCATCACCTGCTGGTCACATGAGGCACTGCAGCATGTGAGGGGCAATACATAACATTACTTCCTTGTATGCCAATTGCCCTCAGAAGTGCAACTACAAATTAAATGCACGGAATGACTTTGTAAAGATTAATTTATTTTCTGAAGAATAGATGACGTCTTGGCAGCACTCATGGAGTCCCCACTGGTAGCTACTTTTTTATGTGTCATCGTAAGACACACATTATGTTGGGCAAATAAATTGTATCACTGCCTAAAGACCCCATCTTCTCATGACCATTTTCCTGATCACTCTTCTTTTAAAAGGTGATAACTGTGATCCATTTTGGTAACCAATTAAAATTACTTTGCAGGCCAATAGCTGTCAACCTCCAGTCCTTACACATGGACATTTGGTGGTATTTACTCATTTTTTGATTTGTGTTTTTAAAATTCAGAACTGGGTGGAACATTGTATTTTAATTTTACAAATCTGTTAAACAAATTATTCTTTTTTTAAATTGTTCTCAGTAGACTTGCGCATTTGTTTTCATATGAAAGAGTTTTCGTGCCGAATTTTACCGTTTGGTCCATTTGTCCAAATAACAAACGAATGCAACATTGGATGAAAGAAATTAAAAATGAATGTGTACAATACCAAAATCTCCATTCACTCTTTAATTCATTTGCCGCCATTTTAACTACACTAAGGGGAATCTTGCCATCTTAATTCAACTTCTTCTACACATTTATTTGTTGTTTCCATGGCAACCCAGGTGGATGAATGAGATTTTCGGAAACGAAAATATTGGACGAAGTTCATCTGAACAGAAGAATCGACGGGCAAATATCGTCGTATATATGAGGACATTTTTCCCCCGATAAATTTTTTCCAAAGAATGTTCCACTTTAGGCACTTAAAATAATCCCACCTGAATATATGATCAGGGCCTATGCACTTTTAGGACAGCGGCCGTTCGCCTTTATATGATTCAGAAATATATTACTAAAGTAAGAACAACTTACTTAACATGATCTTTGTAAAAAAAAATCTATTTCTCATCTATGAACACATCCGAAACGTGTGTGCTGCTTCAACACTGTATGTGGTAACAACCTCTATTTTGTATCTTCTATAGCAGAGTTTTAGAAGTTCTCCCATGTAGTTTACACTCTACTAATCACAGGTGATCAACTAGTAATTGTATTTGACACTTGTGCTATCTAAAGAACCAATTGTGAGCATGTAGGAAGAAAATCAGTACTGTTGGGGGCATCATCAATTTCAGAGACCCCAACATTTTATTTTTTTAGTGTCGTTTTCAAACAGGAGGTTGAATCAGTCACACACCTTGTGTTTATATTAGCAGTTTGGGTATCTGTAAGGATTTCCTGAAAAACTGAACTGTTTGTGGCCTCGCTTAGAGGACTATGGGTAATGAACACTGGTATATAGTATAAAAAATCACTTATGTGAAATCAATAACAAGTGTTGGCTTTGTGATACCCTTGAACATGGTCAGCCCCGCAGAACATTAGCTGACTGCCTCCCATTAATTCAGATCAAAAGTGGGTTTGCCTCCCTGCACAACATATAAGCCAGCACGCTCAGTCTCCAACAGACCGGATTTCACTGCATATCCCCGGCAGATGATTGTATCAGCAAAATTACCTATACTATACTGTAAGATCCTGTGTAATAAAGCCAGTGTAAAGAATTTTGTGGTTACTAATAATTTACTTCTGCATTTATCCAATTATAGGTCATTCATCAAAAAAGCTTAACGGACTATATGATTTTGCTGTAGATATGAATGGCTTTCTTGAATAAAGGTTTGTTGACAGCAGATATATTGATCTGCTGATATGATATCTTCATGCTACTTTAACCAGATGTAATTCATGATTGTATCTTGCGCCACAATGATAATATTATATGATAATATTAAATACAACAATTCCAGGTAAGAGGCTGGCAGTCAGGTGTAATCGTGATGGGAATTGTAGTCAAAGACCACTGGGCCGCCAGATGCTGCCTGTTTTGTTTGCTATATAATGAAAGGCACCTGAGGACAATAGAGAAAGGCCTTTTTTCTCCACCTCATGCCTGGAAACAAATGTAACAAAAAAGGAAGCCATGATTTTCCTTTTCCTGTCTGTAGGTGTCAGTGTTTAACTGTTTTTAATGCCATCACATGAAGGATCCATGACTTCCTTCACTGGCGGCGTCACTGTCTGCTGTTTAACCATTTGTTCAGAGATCCAGACCTTCCATCAAATCACATCCTGAATGCAGCTGTGGGGAAATAATAATGTTATTGTTGGGACACCTATTATTGTAGAGGTCATCAGCGTGGCAGATGAGGAAGTTTATGTCTGTAGTTTGAATATAAAATTAATCCCAATTGATTACTTAAAATAATGCAGATATTTAACCCAAAAATAACAAATAGTTATATCTGATATCCAATGATTTTCCGAGAGAATTGAAGTAAATCATTAGCATATATTCTGTGTAAATAATACATATTGAACTGTTGATTTATTAAATAGGGAAATTAATTATGAAGAAACAATACATTTTTTATGAATCTGTGGGTGCATTGGAAATTGGAACAATTTTACTGGGATTTATTCAGAGAATCAAAGACTTTGCAGTTGAGTTGTTAAACATTCAAAAATAATTATATATATATATATATATACACACAGTACTGTCCAAAACTTTTAGGCAGATGTGAAAAAATAGATATGTTAATAGTTTATTTTTATCATTTAAAAATGCAAAGTGAGTGAACAGAAGAAAAATCTAAATCCAATCACTATTTGGTTTGACCACCCTTTGGCATCAAAACACCATTGATTCTTCTAGGTACACTTACACATAGTTTTTAAGGAGCTTGGCAGATTGGTTAGTTCTTCAAGACCTTTGGAACAACCTAAATTCTTCTGTGGATTTAGGCGGCCTCAGTTGCTTCTCTCTCTTCATGTAATCCCAGACAGACTCAATGATGTTGAGATCATGGTTGTGTGGGGGCCATACATCACTGCCAGGACTCTTGTGCTTCTTTACGCTGAAGATAGTTCTTAATGACTTTGGTTGTATGTTTGGGGTCATTGTCATGCTGTAGAATTAATTTAGGCCAATTTGATGCCTCCCTAATGGTCCTGCATGATGGATAAATATCTGCCTGTACTTCCCAGCATTGAGGAGACCATTAATTCCTTTTGCAACTCCATTTGCAGAAATGCAGCCCCAAACATACAAAGAACTTCCACCATGCTTCACTGCGACCTGCAAATGCTCATTCTTGTAGCCCTCTCCATCCTTTTGCAGCACATTTCAAATTTAGACTCATCAGTCCAGAGCACCTGCTGCCATTTTTATGCACCCCAGTTTCTATGTTTTGGTCAAAAGTTGAGTTGCTTGACCTTGTTCCCACATTGGAGGTATGTCTTTTTTGGCTGCAAGTCTTCCACTGTTTTCTGCCAATGTTGAGCTGATGGCACTGCTGGACATCTTCCGATTGCAAAGGGAAGTAAGCATGATGTGTCTTTCATCTGCTGAACTGAGTTTCCTTGGCCGACCACTGCATCTGTGGTCCTCAGTCTTGCCATGGTGTATGACCTTTGACATTAAACTGTCTTCAGCAAACTCACCTTTTTAGTGAGTTTGGTTGTTCCTTATCCAGTGTTATTCCTCCTACACAGCTGTTTCTGTTTCAGTTAATGGTTTTATTTCAACTTACATATTAAATTGATAATGGTTAGCACCTGTTCGGTATAATTGTTTAATAATACAGCTAACTATATGCCTACAAAACCCCTGACTTTGTGCAAGGGCACCAAGAAGAATTGATGCTGTTTTGAAAGCAAAGGATGGTCGCACCAAATATTGATTTAATTAAAATTGTAATTTTGTTCGCTCATCTTGCATTTTGTTAAATAATAAAAATAAACTATTAACATGTCTAATTTTGAAAGCATTCTCACTTAGGAACATTTTTTGACACTTGCCTAAAACTTTTGGACAGTGCAATATATACAGTATAGAGATTGATATAAAACAGAAATGCTATCACATCTATTATTATTATTACCCAGTATGGTATGCAATATTTGTATATGTAATATATTTATCCAGTCCAGTACTGCATGCTTAAAGCAACAGCATATGCAGTTTAGGCAGTTTATTTTTTTTACCTTTTTGCCCTTTTTCCACCCTACTGCAGGTGAAATACTACAGCTATTGTAGCTCTGGAGGACTGGAGTGATTTGAAAAACTGTTATTTGGAAGAAGGTTCTGGAACAAGTATAGGCTGGATGTAACTTGAGGTCTATAAACACTTATTTAAAAGACCCAGTAAATGGCAAACATACCTTTTGTACTCAAAATGATATTCTAGAAGTCTGGTGTGTTTCTTTAAGTTCTCACTAGAACTTAGCATATATATTTTTTACCTTGTTTAGTGTAAAATGTAATCCTTTGAATATCCCAGTGGTGTGCATACCCCTCTGACACATAATCATTAATCACCCTATTGACTATAGAGCTGGGCAACACAATCACACTGGGTACAACAATTTAAATTGGCTTTTATCACAAACCTCTAAACTTTCACAGATGCTCCATTCCAAGATATAGAGGACATGGCTTCTGCTGGGGTTTTCAGCCAGCTATGTCTGTTTGCTGAGTTTATCCTTTACAGTGCACTTATGCATACACACAACATTGCACAACACTCATGCGCATGAACAACGTGCTGTATCATGTGCTCACATTTCTCAGGACAAATAACTTGGGTAAAGGTAGTCTTCACAAACGGTCCTCTCAGACATTAGCTAGGGTGCTATAAATATCAATATTTTAAAGAACAGCATATTACTAACTGCATGCAATCTAGCTAAACGTTATTTCTCTCCATTCCACTGCCTGAGGATTGGTGAATGACAGGTGAGCCATTTTTAAAACACAACCCTCTACAACGCCATCCACGTAAACTTTACATTATTTTTTCATATGCGTGTAAATTGATAATTCCAAAGCGTACCTAGATTCAGTAAAATGCCTTAATAACAAGGCAGCCTCAGTGAAGTATTGACACAGTTAAGAGGAAACAGACAGTGAGAGACTGGAAACAAGGCCATAGCCTCAGTCTTCCCAGCACCATCAACACCCTTTAGCTTTGGAAGTACAAAGAAGAACCCGAGAGTAAATTGTGAGTCTCATCTCCTCCCAGGAAGCAGGGACAGAGATTTGCAGCATCTGTTTCCTTAACTATCACCAAGAGGATATCCATGGTAATTCACAGCTAGTAAAAATAGGAACAGGAGATCAGCAAAAGAAGCATCAGATATTTTCAATGTTTTATATGTATATATCTATATTTATATATATTTTTTCATTGCATTTGGTGGTGAGATGTACTCTGGTGTCCTAATATAGATAATTTTCACTCCAGTGAGATATTTTCTAGTTTTGTGCCTTTTTATCAACTATTACAGGCTATTGATGGCATTCTAATTTGATCAGAAACACATTAGATTGGATATAATATATATATATATATATAGAGAGAGAGAGAGAGAGAGAGAGAGAGAGAGAGAGAGAGAGAGAGAGAGAGATAAAAAAAATCTATAGAGATCATGTGATGGTAACAGGCAAAATAAAGCAAAAACAAAAAGCTCTGACCTATCTTCAAGTATTATTAGTAATAACATTTGAAGACTGGACCGCCAGAGACATTTTAAGGTCATTAATATCCAGGGAGGTTTGGCAAGGGAGGAGAAAGAGCAGTTGTACTTTGAGCACATACTGGTATTCTCAGTAATAACTGTTTTCAGGATTTTTTCTTCCCAGTGTTCATTGAAAGTCGCTTACAAGGGTAATATAAACATAATGCATTTTTCTACAGTTTTCTCTACTGACAACTATTACATTCCAGCAGGAACACAGATTCCCATTCCTGGGTCTCTCTTGTCCTAAAGATAACAAAGAGCAACACTACCCTTATAGAGTTTTGAAAAGATTATAATCATTTTAATAATAATAAGAGTAACTGGTGGTTCTTTAACACTTTTCACCTTACAGTATACCTTGCTGGCCCTGTGTTGTGCAATGCAAGATGGCTATATTGGCTGACAAGATGGCTGACGCTGTGCCTACTATTCCCTCACCATACCTGGTTTTACAAATACGCTCCAAAGTTCCCATGCTTTTATGTGCTTCTGTATACCTATATTATTTTCATATGACTCTTAAGTTGAGCTAAGGTAGAGACCTAGGATACATTCAGTATGTTTTATTAGTGCGTTATTGGTGGGTTTGATCTTTTTTGTTCTCTAAATTATAAATACCAGCATGCCAATAACAAATATTCTCTATATAATGTCATATTACTTTTATAATTTTAAGGAAACTAAAAAGAAGCAGACCCCAAATCAAGCATTTGAATATCTACAAAACCAACGTTTTAAGAAAGAGGCATATTCATTATGTGAGTTGTAGGTAAGATTTGCTATGGGCAACACAAGGCAACACAAGGAGAGTAAGATCCTAGATCCTTGTGGGTATAAGAGAAAATGTTATGAAGAACCACTGAGGGTTTAATATTATATGTGTAATGCATTATGCATTACACAGGGCCATACTTGGGAATTTCCCAGGACAGTCTACCTGTAGCACTCTCTTTTCTAAAGGAAGTGGCTCTGTGAAGGGATGGGTAGCCCCTGACAACCTTTACCATTTGTGGCATGCAAAAAAGTTGTCAGGGAGTAGGCATAACCAAATGCCATGAGAAAGAAGATAAAGAGAATCTAAAAAATACTGCTTTAAACCTACAACTTTTCAACTCTTGGCACACTGATATTATGTAAGCTCATGCCTGTTATACTTTAATAAGAAAAGAAAGCGTGCACATATTATTGTTGTGTCAGATAATCTGGTATGAAAAGTCTGCTGCTTTTTATCTAGAAAAAACTGTATGTAACATTCATGGGTTTATTGAATTTCCATATCCATACCTTTTCCACGACAAGAAGCCGTATACCTGAATTACATGAAAACAGGAATATGAAGACTGGTGTAGGGACAAACTAATGCCCCGGTATATGATAAAAGGTTAAGGGAAACCCAAAGCTGAGCTAAAGAAGTACAATATATGTGGTGACACTTGCCACAGCTCATGTCATGGCTCCATGAGCTGAACTGGGCTTTGCTTGTTTGGCTTTGTCTTCAGTTTAACCCAACATATCCAGATGTCTGGAATTTGGTCAGATGTTAATGATCAGTTTTCAGTTGTTTTAAGTACAGTTACCACTATGAAAGATCTGTATAGGACATTAAATAAATGTGATAAATTGCCTTTTACATTGTAGACACGCAGCCACCGGCGAACACAGGAACAGACCACATCTCTTAAACGTACATTAGACGCGAAAAATGTGATAAATGTGATAAGGTGTGCCTATAAAAAATACAAATTAGCAAGTTACTTCATTAATATACTTATTTAACTTTGCGTTTCAAATATTCCTGAAGCACATGACAACAAAAGGGAAAAATATTGACACTCCAGTTAATATCCTTTTTTCGATCATGAGTTGGAAAGTGATAATAATAATTACTCATCCTTATATGCTAAGTAATTACTTAAAAATGAATGTTGGTTTGTAATATAGCAGGCAATGTTGTGTGACTTTGAGGCTAAATCCTATCTGACAGTAAGTCAGACTTTGTTTCCAAATATTTGTGTATATTTTTAGATGAAAAAGGGAAAAGGCAAAGTAAAACAGATTGTTTCAAAGTTACAATTTAAGGAAAACCAACATTGGTCCCTTGAAATATTATGATACCCCTGGGAAATCTACAAGGGTCTTTATAATTGCAAAACGTATATACACACACATTTAGGAACAATCTCTCTTTGAACAGTAGTAAACAGGAAAATGATGTTGCGACTGGCATATAATTATATAAATATATAATATAGCAAAAATTACAACAGTGTGTGAAAAATATTAGGCGCAGCCAGGTTGACTTGTTTAAGTCATGTGATATATGCTTGTACAAAGCTTAGTAAAGTACTTAATAAAATTATTAAATAATATATATATAATTAATCATCAGTAAATAATATCATATATAGAATGTCATTTAAGATGCACTTACTGTTTCCGATTTCCCTTAATGTTTTAGCAGATAATACGTGTGTGCCCTCTAGTCTCCCGCTGAACAATGGGCCGGTTACAAGGGAAATCTTTGATCTCCCCAACCAACCTTTTTACACTATTCATTATATTCTATTATTCATAGACTTCATTAAAAGGTGCCGCACACCTTTAAGATATAGCACACTGGGATATAACATCATATTCTTCAGTTACTTAAAGGCACACAGCAATGTACCAGTGATTTGACCACAGAGGCAGAGGCGACTGGGCATGCTGTCAGGCCTAGGGCAGCCCCAAAGGTATACCAACACCAATGGTTGCTATGGTTCTTAGTCATGTCAGACATATTATATAGCCTCTACCATTTCTACTGGAAGGCTCTGCAATACATTGATCATCCTCTCAGTGAAGTAAAACTTATATATACAATGTCTAGGCTTCTGACCCTTTAACAAGATACGTTTTCAGAAACTAAATGGAAAATGAAATTTCGCGGTGCTACTACAACTGCTACAACTACTACAACTGTAAATGAATGCATTATATTCATCTATATTGCAGATTCCATAGCGCTGTTACAATAGGGTACAGTGAAAGTAAATAAGATGTTAAACAGGTGTTACACATCCTTGTATTGCAGGGGAAGATGGCCCTGCTTTTTATTTGGTGGTTGAGAGACAGTAGAAGAGGACTGCTTGAGTTAGGATGAGTTGATTGGGGTGAGGGGGCGATATGAAGTGTGTTGATCTTGGAAGTGGACATGGCAGATGGTTTCTTTGTCATGCTAGTTGAGGTGTAGTATGGACTAGATTTGCACCTAAAATTGATTTCGACAAATTTGTTTTTAAAATTGATTTGGATGATTTTTTTTCTTTATGACTCATTTTTTTAAAATTTATTTTTGGACAACTAATTTTGGTTCCTATCCCTGGCACACTAGTTTTTTGTTTCAAAACCAAATTCGGTGCAATATAGAGTCTTTCTCTCTATTGCCACACATGCAGACTAATGCAGTCACCCAGTCACACCACCCTAGACACAAGCATACTAAATACATAGCGACCCTATCCAATACACAACTTACTTTACTCACATTACCTTGCTTTATTACCCTTTACACACTTGCACTACACAATAGACATAAAAACCTACATTCTTTACCTGTATTCTTTTAACTATTTATTTTAGCTGGATTCCCCCTTGCTCTTCTGCTCCAAACCACTAGGAACCTCTCCCATTTTAATTTTTGGGAAGTGTTCCAACACTTATTTACCACCTGTTACTTTTTATTGGACTCATAAAACCTTCAAAGTAGTAATTAGCTGTTGGAGATCCCAGAGAATGTGGGTGAGCCAAAACAGACAACTTATAATGAAAATTCTGAGGTTTTTTGTTCATTTTTGAAATTTGACAAATGGCAATTGTTTCCCCTTCCTCGTATGATCAGATGTTAATTATATGGGGACAATTATTTTTTTCTACTTTTTTTCTACTTTTGCATCTGAACTTGTGTGCTTTTTAGTGACTAGATGCACACAGCACACATAATAATGTTTATTTTACTATGTAAAAATAGCTTTACAGTTAGTGCTGGCACAAACGAGGTTTATAAAAAGAATAATCAGAAATACTGCTTTACTAAAGTTGGGTGGGAGACATTATCTAGAAAAAAGTCAAATATAATCTGTCAACTTTAACCTTTACCAAACAGCCAGGTCAAAAGGTGGTTTCATTACAAAACATTCACCTTGATCACCTCATTGATTTTTAGACAAGGAAACAAATATCTAATCCTTATGAAATACAGTGGGCAGGGTTAATGTCATTCCATTCCTATTGATTGTGGTCTTTTGACAACATCACATTTGTAATACAGAAGTTTCATTGAATTGCCCCCAAACCCCAGATCATTGGTTATTGCCTATAGAAGAGAAAACACAATATTTTAATGTACTATTTATTAGTGATCTGAAATAACACCACGTATTAATGAGCTTGGCTTTATAATAAACTAAAGTGTTTGAAAAGAAAAAGGAATAATGTTGCTTTTTTGACAGCCATCAGTATTACATGGAAAACAACTTGGAAGGTTAATAACTTGGGAGTGTGAGAGGAGTTGTTACCCAGAGAGTAATTTTGAAGACAAAATCAAATGAAGAAAATTGGAATATATATATATATTTATTTTAATTGTATAGCTTTACAGTATGATAACAGGAAAGTACAATAAATGCAGTTGGAATTTGAAGAGAGTTTGAACTTATAACTATGATTTAGAGATTTTCTTAAAGAAAAACTACCCATAAGTCATTGGATTTTGGGCCATCATTCAACATAACACTGGGTCAGTAAACTGCTATTCACTGATAACACATGTACATTAATTTTTGATGCATGTTGGAAAGCAGACTGGATTCCCTAGCAAAAGACACTGATGTCCGTCAACAGCAATCCTTGTCAATTTGTTCCTAAAAGGAACCAGGTCATCCACATGGTGGGGACCTGCTAAAAATTAGTATTATCTTTTAGTGATTTTGCATTAAACCTGCATAAAAGTGACTGTATGATATAGCAAATACCTGTGTAATTCCATTACTGTTTCACCATAATGATTCTGTGATATTACAGAAGGTACATAATGGTAATTTGGAGATGATACAAAGGTCTGCAACAGGGTAGACAATCCAAGGGGAATGGTTGTGAGTGTGGCAGCTCCAGTTTAATGTTGATAAATGTAAAATAATGCACTTGGGAGGACATTTATTTGTTATTGAAGCTTATTTGAATGGAGGAGTAATGGTAGGACAAGAGTTCATAGTCTAAAACGTGAGGGTCAGATGCTTAGAGGTAATGTATTGAAGTTCTACTTTACTGAGATGGTTGTGAATACATGGAACAGTCTCCCAGCATAAGTGGTGGAAACTAACACAGTGAGGCAATTTAAACAGGCATGGGGTAGACATAAAGCTATCCTCATTATGTGATGAGGCAAAGGACTGATAGGGCTTTGAATCCCTTACAACATGAAGAATGGGCAGACTAGATGGGCCAAATGGTTATTATCTGCCTATGTTTCTAGTATGTTACTAGACTTAGCATTAACTTAATGTGTTGAAAGTATATTTTTTGTAATAGGATCGGCTCTTGTAGGTAATGTCAAAGCTTTAATTCACTATGATGTCATCACAATGAGGATTGGCCATTACAGGCATTTCTCCAATGTAATAATTCATCTGTGTAACCTTTTGCTTTGGAAGGCAAGTGTCTATGGTGATTTACAAATCTCTTTCTATTTCTCATTTACATTTTGTAAATTGCTGAGATGTTTGCGTTAAATGCACTAAAATGATGGCTTTAATACCTTTTCTATTGTATTTCTCATGTAATCAGTTGCATAAAAATTGCTCTGACTCTGTCGTCTTGCCATCACAATTTGGCCCTTGTCAAAGTCGCTCAGATCCTTAAGCTTGCCCATTTTTCCTGCTTCTAAATGTTCACTTGCAACCTAATATATGCCACCCACTGACAAGAGCCATGATAACAAGATTATCAGTGTTATTCACTTCACCTGTCAGTGCTTATTATGTTATTGGTGTGTATGTGTATATATATATATATATATATATATATATATATATATATATATACATAAAAAATTCCAGTAAAAAGCAAAAGCTTCTACTGAGCTTAAAGGCAGACTAATCCTGAACCAGTGCTGGTTTTAGGTAAATTAATGATTTTAAATATTTATGTTGTACTATTCGGCAACAGATAATTCTACTCTATTCTGATATGCAAACCTCCTATTAACACTAAGGAGCGAATCCCTGCATTATACATATCTTCTGCTGATGCAATGACATATTTTCCAAAAGTAAAATACTGTGTTAAGTCAAATAAGGTCACATTAAATCAATTCATCTCTGTACCACAATTATAGTTTTAATTAGTATTCACCATTTCTACTTTGAAAAAAAGTTTCCCACTAATGCTTTTGAATTGTCTATAAATAAAATGCAATTGGGTTAATAATTGAACGCTAAAACCTTTTTTTGGAGTAGAGGACAGATGTTTTCTAGATCCTGAAGTGGAATCCCCAAAGGATGAAGCAGCCAGAGCTGAGCTGAGGCTTGCACCTGCTTGCTGTTACTCCATCCATGATGGATTGTTTAAAGAAAAAACAACTCAGCAAGATACTCACTATATCTGTCCATTCCTCCCCAATTAGAATTAGCAGAGAGGACAGATTAAAGCCCACTATCTAGATATAAACAATAACACTGATTAAATGGATCATTTTGCCAAGGGATGTGCTGCTTGAATGGTCATTTTTCATTTAAATTCTCTCGCTCTAGAAGAGATGCTCCCAGCACTAAATATATTGAATCACTATTAACCCACTGAATAAACCTGAACAGTAACACACTTTATTAAATGAACCTGGTTGTTTTATGGATGATACTAACAGTTTTCATTATATCTGAAGAAACTGTTCGCTTTACACTGGTATAAAATGATTTTGATGAAGTTTTATTTGACATGTCTTCTCCTAACCCTACAATTAATAAGGGATTTATATCGCTCTGTAAGAGGAAGCCGTAGAAAACAATTGGTCATAACGCATACAGTTCTATAAAGGCGTAATGTCATACCTAGGGCAAGTACTTAGGGACCATGAAGGACCTCGGTTATGGTACTAATTATTTCTGATATGTGGTACTGGAAGTTAAGTCAATTTGTAAACACAATGTCTACGTATGTGTGAGAATTCCACCTCTTTGCTATTGTAGAATCCAAAGCTCAGTATTATGCTTATGATGAATTTGATTTTAACATTGGAGAAGGCTGAACTTGCTTAGAGTTGATCAATTTAAATATGGCTCTATATAAATCAATAAATAATAATATTACTAATTAACTAATATGAAATTGTGACTTATAATTTTGTTACTGTGCGATATGCAACATGCTATAACTGGTAAGTAGTAAGCTACAACCACAACTTTCCATGGGCTTGCACAGTCATGGGGCATAGGTGTATCTAGTATAATGTATCAGAGGGAATATAAATGAATATATATATATATATATATATATATATATATATATATATATAATATCATAGACTGCAATTTGCAAATGTAGTACTGTACAAATGTTTTAGGCAGGTGTGTGGGATTGATGCTGTTCTGAAGGCAAAGGGTGGTCGTACCAAATATTGAGTTGATTTAGATTTTTCTTCTGTTCACTCACTTTTTTGTTAAATGATAAAAATAAACTATCAACATGTCTGTTTTTAAAAGCATTCTTACTTTTTTCAAAATCAACTTTAATCAGCTCTTATTACTGTGAAAATCTATTTTGACGATTTAGAGATTTATGTAAATAATAATTATTAAAATGTGTGGATATAACACCTTTTGAGAAATAATAAGAAATATACATTTCCTTTTCCTAAGTAAATGTCCTTCCTTGACACCAGGCACAATGTATTTTGTACCCCTGTTTTCCTAAAATAGCTATTATAGTTCAATTAAACATTTGGAGAGCAGGGGTACAAGCTGCTTTAGTGAGCTGAGAAAAGGAACGCTATAAATGGATTCCTTCTTGAAAGTGCTTGAGCAAAACTCCATTCAAACCCCCTGCCAAGTGAAAGCTGGAAACCAGATGCTTTAAGAAGGTCATCACACTCTACAACTCTATAAAAAGAAAATGTCCTACTGTGAATGGTGTGCACTATTTTTCACTGATAGTTTTCTTCTTCATGTATTTAGGTTGTTTCAAATTAGATGGAGCCTAGAGACTTCATTGAGACTAATGACGATATTGCTAAGCTCTCCTTAAACAAAAATCATGTATAAAGTCTACCAGACTAAATCTGGAATAGTTTCACCAGATCTATGAAATAAAGAACTCCCAAATGAAACTGGTTTAGATCACCAGGGATGAACTTGCCTATAGTGCCCCCCATGTGCATGCCTAAATTGTGGATATGGTAGGGATGGCCCTGTGTCCCTGTCTCTGTAATATGAGGGCACCTGACAGTGATAGAAATAAATCTTGCATACTCTCTTGAGTTTCTCTACTTTATTTTTTAGGGTCATGCATTCTGTCCATAAAAGAATTACCTTGGGCCCAAACTTCTGGTATTGCCCCATGCTTTGACATGCATTGCTCCCTTTTTTGCATTTTCATGTATTCTACTTACAGTATGTGAGTGCTGATGCGTCTGGCATCTTCTATAGTGTCCTACTAACGTCTCATTGTTTTGCTCACAGAGTGGTTGAGGGTTGAGCGCCGATGCCTTTTTAATCCAGGTGCCAATGGAATCCCCTCGCCATGTGGTGTGACTTTCTAGGGATCTTTGTATACGCTAGTGTTGAGGCTTGGACCACAAATATCCTTAGCTACCCTGACTCTTTGGCATTTTCTTTGACTTCAAAGTAGATTTAGCCTTAGTTTATGTTCATGGTATATGGAGGCTCAACTGAAGGGGTAGGTGTTCAGAAATCCATCTCTACTTAGGTTAGTCCATATTTGTCTCTGACCAAGGGTCCTATTTTTGATATGGTACATTACAAGATAACACAGCGAGAATAACATCCCATCAGGCCACACAACTGTCAGCATTGTGTTTCAAACCTTTTCCTTGTGATCAACTGGGCCCTGCTACACATCAGGGATACAGATTTAACCATGGTGAAATTAAATAGAGGCCATACCCTGTCACCGAACATGTGTAATGCAGCTTTGTTAATGCTAACTAGTGGTTTGTTGTACGCTCACCAGCCCAGTGTCCCTAACCTGAAGCCTACACATTTTATAATTTAATGACTTCATGTGCATTGATGAAGACTTATTAAATCATACTTAGTAGGTTCTCTAAGATATCCTGTTCAACTATGACTGATAACCTGCTCTATATATTTAATGACCATTCCATGCACCTTCATGCAGGCTTTACGGTAATGCTTAATCACTTGAACTATGGTAGACATCCTTCATAATATATTTTTGGACTATATGCATGCTGACCCATTTTGTGTACACCAGATTATTTTCAGGCACTTGCTAACTTTCTTCCTTTAGAGTTGACATATTAACACTATATGGGTCATAGCACGCCTTCCTATTGATTCCAGAGTGCTTAACTGCCTTGGGCTCACTCAGACAGTCCTTCCCATCCCTTCCATAGGAAAAAAAACACTAACTACACACTAACAGCAAATGAAATCAGGTCAACTTACCGCACTACTTACTTTGTAGTAATTTGCATGTGGTTCACTGCTGAGATTGAGGTTATATACAATTATAAGGCTGCACTGTCTCCATGAGGGAGTTGAGTTATTCTTTACCAAACAGGGACCACAGTCATTAATAGAGTTGGAACCTCTTCACACAATGAAACTTCACAGAAAAAAAATCGCTAAGAATGCAAACATGGGCCAAAAGAGTACTCTGTGTGGGTACAAAAGCATAATCTTTAGATCTTTAATTTTCCAACAAATGCCTTTGAAAATTCAAACTACAGTTCTTGATCTAGTTCAAACATTATGGAGGTTGTATAAAGATAAATTCTGCAAATAATATTTATGTGCAGGGGTGACCAAAATCATGCTAAGCAGTGGCTTATTTAGGTCAAGCTTAAGGTAGCGCTCAGACAAAATACACCTCTGCTTACCCCCCACCACTAACCTCCGCAACTACCGCCCTCTATGCTGAGCACAGAGATATGTCATCATAGCCTTTGGCCTATATTATTGCTATGGAGGCTAAGGCACAGTCTGTTATGCAGCAGAGGACCTGCTGCCTCCCATGAACTTTAGGTCTAGGCCAGAATACCAATGGTGCTAGGAATGTCTTTATGATAGGAACCGCCATAATGAAAACTCATCTGAAACCACTTATATTCAGCCTGGCAAATTTAGGGATGTGTAGTGATCTAACATGTTTTTTTTTCTTTTAGGTAATCCATTCTTCTTAGACCATGCACTTGGTGGAATGCAATTACCTTTTTGACAAATGTGATAATGTATGCATTTATAATCTTATAAATGCATGTATGGTTATTGAATAGTAAATTCAGGTGAGTGCATTTATACCCAAGTCATTTGATGCAACAGAGGAAATTGCATTATCAATTATCAATATATCTTGCTAATCTTTTTGTTGAAAGAAATGTATTATGTGCCGGAGGGGTGGCTTTAAGATTAATATATAAAAGCATATTTAATATTGTTTTCACCAAGTTTTGGAAGCTTGCAAAGTGTCTTTACAGTTTTCATTAAAAGTATGTATTTAATAAATTATTCCATGTAAATTTAGCAATGGGAGATACAATGAACGCAATACCATCAATTGCTCCATTTTTCGAGGCTCTACACCTTTAATGTTGGGTTAATGTATAATCATTTGCCTTAGGACAGACCTCTCTGACTAATAAAAGCATGCCAGGAAAGCTATGACTCTCTTAGAGTACAGCCATAAAATCCTCTGAAGAAGGCTGGGGGGCAGAACCACAGAACAAGGGCAGTTGAACTTTAATTTATTTATTTCCTGGTATTCATGAGAAGTAGCCTGTGTTCCCAGGCTACAATAAAACAGGCTCCTTGGTGCAGTGGTTGAATTAATTCTTTTCCTTGTAACCCTGACCTTGCTGCAGGCCCTTGGTGCCATAAGCTCTTCATGATAGGTAGTAAACCCCTGCTTAGGAGAAAGAATAAAGGGACTTGTTTATGAAAAGAACAAAGCGCTGGTCACATGTGAGAACCTGCCGTAGCAACTGTTTAACTGCAAGCACCTCCGTCTGATAACTACTTTGGTGCATTCATTAACATAGTTAACTTGATTGTGATGCAATCTGGTACCAGATTAATTACTCTGGTTCTTCATATTTATCCATGTTTATGCTTTTATTGTATATAAAAAAAATATTTTTTACGATGATTGGCTTGTATGTATTTTTCGTATCGTTCTAATAAAGTTGATTGAAAATATAGAAATAAGTACATCTCCAGATAACAATCTTCATTTCTTGCCCTTTCGGTTCAGATGAAATTCGTAGGGGTTTTTTATTTGGAAAAAAAATTAGTTGTCTTTCACCTAACTCATTCTTACGCCCTCTCTGTCACACTCTCCCCTGATTGTGCCATGCAGAAAGGCTGCATGAGGCCAGGGTAACACAGTGGACCACCAGGAGAAGCAGATCACCAGAGAAGAAAGAAAATGCAGCGAACATGAAAAAGGAGAAAAGAATAAGAAGCAGAAGCTGTGGAAAAGGAGACAAATTCTAAAAAAAAAAAAAAAATCCAGAGCTTTCAGCTTTGGTTTTATTTCTTTGGGACCCCCTCCTCAATTTTTATGAATCTTGCTCATTTATTTTTGGACAATGAATTCTGTTTCCTGCCCTTTTGGTTCGGAGGAAATTTGAGGGTCTTTTTTTTCTTCATAAAATTGCTCCAAAAAGTATCTTTTTTCTCTGTCTTCCAGTCCTGTCTGTGCCCCCTGCACCCTCCCCTGCTTTATATCTGCCCCCCACCTGCTCACTTACCTTTGCCAGTCTTTTTCTTTACTCCTCTGATCTCTCGGCATGTGCAGAGACCATGCTGACAGGTGAGCTGGGGGGGCAGTATGTGACACAGTATCCTGCTGCATAGAAAAAATAACAGGAGAAGAGGGGGCATCAAGTGCACACACACTTTGCTTGCATTAGACGCTGCTCCAAAATATAATATAATCTTTGCTTATCTTTAGAGGTAAATTAATGCATATCTTTCCTTACTTTTATTTACTGTAATAAAGTTTTACTTAATAAGGAAGACTTACTTTCATGAGAGGGTGGTGGGTATGTGGAACAGCAGTGGGTCCACATAACCCCTGAGATCTTTGTCATTGATCCTTTCCTTGGGTAGTTTGCATTTGCAGCACTTATTAGATTTATTGGACTTGAATGCTTAACACAGTGTCAGGTTAATGCTATTAAAGGCCTGAAGACAGCTTGGCTGGGTCGTGCCTGGCACAAGACTCGAACCTGGGAATCTGAAATCTTCAGGCCTGCCTGCCACTTCTCCAGATATGCTGCTGATGCATAGTATTACAGATTACATGCTCAGTGATATTTTGCACGTTGAGCTTGTTTTGTGGCCTGTTATATGATATCTGACTTCTTGCCCGTGTACCTGACTACAAATCTGTGCTGCCTGCTCCTGAATCTGAAGTGTCTGGTTAACCTTCTATATCGTGCCGCGGGACCTGGCTTTGTGCCTACTTACACCATGTGTGATCTGTGGCCTGTAAGACGGCGCTTTGCAAGTGTGTGCATTCCCTGCGACTTTACTCCATAATGAGACTGACAAAATAACTGAGCCATACTATGGAGCCTGCAGGAATGACAAAGTGGGGGGAAAAAGTGCGGCCTATAATAAGGCCAATATGGTACTTTGCTGCTACTAATGCAGAGGAAGGTAGTTCTGCCACTTTATTCATGATTTATTTATGACATTTCAACTATATTTGAATCTTAACTATGCTGTGTTGGTTTTAAATTTTGTTAAGACATTTCTGTACTTTTCTTCATTGGCAGCTGTTGTGGGTGTAGGTGGAAGACATACAATTGATGTTCACTTCTAATAAGGTGTTCCAAATAACTAGTAATTAGACTTGGGCAAATGGACCAGAAACAATCTGGGCACATTTTAAGTTTTGTTTTTGGTCCATTCATTTTCGAATTTGGTTCCCTGCCCTTTCAGTTTGAATGAAATCGGTAGGGGTTTTCCATTCCGAAACAAATTTGGTTGTCACATACTCTACTCTCGCTCATGCAATCTCACATTTTCTCTTAATGTCTCACTACCTTCTCCTCCAACTACTTCGGTGTCCCTGTCTCCTTTTCCACAGGTCTGCTTCTTACCTTGAATCCTCGTCTGCTTCTCACCAGTATCAGCTCCACTACCCTGACCTGCCAGAGCTTTTCCACAAAATGGCGGAGCCTCCACACACACCCTCTTCCCGATTGGGGAAATGGGGGAGAAGCTGCCCTGTGGTGTGATGTGTGACAATAAGAATTATTTTTTAATTAAGCAACATTTATTATGTATTCCTTTCTGCAAAATAGACTGGGACCGTTTGGACCATTATGAGGCTCACCTGTTATGACACTAACAATTGCTAACCACCTTCTGTGTATCAGGTAGCGTAAAGCTTTGTGTAACTATAAAAGGTTCTCAAAACATAAATATTTTTATACAGTCAATATAAAAATATACACTGTAGTTAGCTGGAGTATACAATATCATGAATGTAGACATTCTCATGTGTATAAGGTTGCTAGCTGGCTTTGGCTAAATACTGGATAAATATGACTGTTCTTTGATTTGTAAGGGACCAAGTACCAGACCACCTTACACATAACAGTCCCTTTTAACTACTTCCTCTAAAGAAGGACTTCCAAAAATGTTGTCGATCTACAATTACAAATCATGCTTTATGGAGATTTGCAACCAATGGTCTGATTTCTTTTTAATTATCAAACATAGTTATTGTATAAGGGGCAAACCCTTTCATTAACTTAAAGGGAAGCTGAATTGGTAATGAATGTTACAAGTGAGAATTTGTCCTAAGATGGATACCTGCCTACTAAGAGACCACCACACACATAGCACAGACCACCAATTAGACCAAATAAAGTTATCTATGACGTTTGCTAAGCCTTTGACCTTACACTACCAAAAATAAGAAAAAGCAAAAAGAAAAACAAAACACAACAACCTATGTATAGTACCGGTACGTCAACTAAAGACAATGCAGCTATAACATTTGCGTGAATACACAGCGGCAATAACATCTGGATTTCTTCAAATCAAAATGAAATAATGTCAAGCTAGTTCATTCTGATCCTACCACAGATGATATTTCTCTAATGATGCTAAAGCTCTTGTTAAGTTCAGGAAACAGGATATAAGGATACGTCAATTTAACAAATTTATGGGCATACTAAAAAATAAGATTACCTTCAGCATACGGGGTAATACTAGTTGAAACACAATGTTGTAAAGTTCATAGGATGAAATAATTCTGAATTTAACTTTAAAATAAAGACAAAAATATTGTTTCCATTCTTGAAGCCACATTGGAGTCCTTTTTATGAACTACAATTAATTGCTATAAACTCCTATTTATCTACAGTGTATACTACACAGTGTAGCTAAATAACATGCTTAGAGACAGAAATGTCTCCTATTAAATCATGACCAGCTCAAAATAAAGATTTTTCAAGAATTTCGTAAAAGTCTGTTAACTGTCTACCTTTGGCCTCTTGGAGCGTGTGTAAACAGTGGGAGCATTTAAGGGCTTGTAACATAATTAAAAACAAATTTACGTTCATAAAAGTTGTTTTGTATGTTGAAGGCTCGCTAGCAGTAGTGAAGGCGCATTAACTTGTTCTTGTGATATTTATAATTGGTTTTCAATGCTATCCATATTGATTTCTGTTTTCTTGGCAGTAGCACAATTGGTTTTTGACTAGTCTTGTGCATAGTTTTGATTACCATGAAAATAAAGGGTATCAAAGATCTTAAACAAACCTTCAATTTATAAAGATATATATATATATATATGTATATTTTTGAAAATAGCTGCATAATATAAACGTGAACCTGAATTTCCAAAAAAAGAAGCACTGGAAATTCAAAGGGACAGCAATAAGGGAGGCAGAAATAGTAGGCTCTTTAGAGTAGGTTAACTAGATACAGAGCAGAAAAACACCTAGTAGCCAGGGGGTGCAGCAAAAAAAGCTTTTTTCTGTACACGTCTTGCTGTCAGGTTTGAGCTGTTCTCCTCACCTTCAGCTGTTCTTTCACATGCACAGAGTCCCCGTCTGGACAGAGATACAGTTTGCATGCTGAAGACGCAAGGTAGTTTATTTCAAACATGTATTGCAGCTAGGGCTAGTTAATACTCCAGCTGTTGAGATTACATTTCCCATGACTCACACTGAGTCTACATTATAAACACTAACCTTTGTTGACTGCATCGACAATAATATCCAGCCAGTCATATTACTAGCTGAACTTCATGGGGATTGTAGTTATAGACTGGGATTGTGGTGGCCTACACTATACACTAACTTTTTTTGTTGTTGACTGCAGCTTCCAAAACAGGTGCTACAGTGAATCATTCTCTTAGGGCCCCAAACAGTAAAAGTATGGACTGTCAAAATACATACAAATACACATACACTGTCCATATAAATGCCTGCCCATACACACACACATACACATGCACATTTACTCTTACCCTTACATACAAACGTACTGGCTCATAACAAAAACAAACCCTCTCTCCTTTTTCTCTCTTTTTTCTTTATCTCCTTTTTTTCTCATTATCTCTCACTTTATCTATCCATCTTCTCTCATCTCTCTTCTTACTCTTTACCTCTCCCCTTTCTCAGTATATTCTACCCCTTTTCTCCTCATCTCTTATCTTTCTTTCTCTCTTTCTATCTGTGGTGGGAGCAAGGTTTCTTTAAACCTCTGCTTTATTGCTCCCTCTCAGTGCTTAAGACATGACATGTCATTGCCTGGTGCTCAGCATCAATTGCTGGCACACAGTTTTAGGGGCCACTAAAGCAGAGGTCAGAAAGACTAGACCTCATGCCTCCTTCACTTTGGGCCAGTTAGAGGGAGATCCATGATCTCCCCAACCGGCCCTGCTCCTAGGCAGTGGTACTGTTGTAAGACTTTAAGGGATTTAAATGTCCACTTCCTGCATGTGTTGCAGGCTTCATGAAAATCTAGACTGGACCATGCAAACATGGCTAGAGCTTTTAGTCTGTTGCAAACCTAGTGTCAGAGCATTTGCCTACCTAAATGATATTTAAAAAATATATATTTATATCACTATAGGGTCATTTGTGTAAGGTTTGGTTGGCGTCTTTATATCTGCATTTTGACAGTATGCTGCTTACTGGCAACTTATTAACCTGAGTTAGTTTTTTAAGACACGTTTCTAGCTGAATGCACTCTTCTAACTCTCTGTGCGTTAATACTCATTAATTGTTACTGCTTATTTATTTATTTTAAGAAAATGACAGTGAAGCATCAAACTTTCTAATTTTACCCATGTGGCTGATTTTATTAAAACATCTTCATTTTTGTCTCTTTTTATTGAGAAGAGACGAACAATTATCTATAGAAGTAAATTTTAATGCACAGCAATAAAAATAAACGACAGATCTCTGTGGCAGTTCACCTAAATATCCCTCCCTGGTGATCTCTTCATATTAAGTATGTTTTGCTTCATGCATTCACAATGCGTTTTGATGTCACAGATTTTCTTTTTTCTACACTTTTGTCTGAAGAGCAAAGACAAGTCACTAAAGACCAGGTTGTTCAGGCTAGAATGTCATAAAATTCAAAATAGCCAGTTTTATGAATATTACAATTAAATGTATTGAACATCACAGCAAATTAGCAAGAAAAGACTGCTTAAAAACTTCCAGCCCTATGTTCGTGTTAAATGATTACACTACACACATTATTTAGTTATTTTTTCTCATTTAACTCCTATATCGGCTGCCTCTACTCAAAGCAGGAAGCATTCATGTGTATGCTTCTTGTATATGTTCAGTAGCACTGCAGTTCTACTCAGCGGTAGTAGAAATACCCAATCACATGTGTGCTAAATGAACACTGATGTAGAGGACTGCACTGGGAGGCGGGTCCTGCGGGTCCCGCGGGACCCGCCAAAAAACTTGCGGGCGCGGGCGGTCTTGCTGGGGCTGCGGGCGGGAGCGGGCGGTCAGGCACTGTACCTGCGGGTCCCGGTAATCCCGCGCAGTCCCGCAAGGCTGCCTTCTTGCTGCTCCCTTACAGTGTCTCCTAGCTTGCGCCGCCCAGGAACAAAACGGAGTCACGTGATGTGACGTCACTTCCTGTGACTCCGCCTTGTTCCTGGGTGGAGCAAGAGAAGAGACGCCGTGAGGGAACAACTCGAGGGCAGCCGCGCGGGACAGCGCGGGAAATCAGGTAAGGAGGCGGGCATGATTGGCCACAAATGTGGCGGGAGCGGGCGGGATTGGCCACAAATGTGGCGGGAGCGGAACACCCACATTGCGGGAGCGGGCGGGAGCGGGATTAAAATCCGCGGGAGCGGGCGGGAGCGGGATTCAAAAAGCAGTCCCGCGCAGGGCTCTACACTGATGTTTGGCTAGCATACAGACTATTGAAAGTTTTTCTTCCAGCTTACACTGCTGTTTTACCTGTTTTCAAAGAACGCTTTGGAGGAGTTAAATGAGAGAGACGTCTAATTTTCAGTATTATTGACATTATATTGACATTATTGCGCGCTATTGTTTGTATTAATAAGAAAATTAAGAATATTATTAAATTAACACATTTTCCAGTAGTAACGTCTGCAACACATGCAGTGTATAGTCTAAATGCTAGGCACCTAATTTAAAACATGTGCTATGTGGGAATCATGGAATTTTCCAACATCAGATTTGTAAAGCCAGAGAGAATTACAGGTTTTCACCAAACTCAAACACATTTGTGGCTTTGCGGTTAAATATGTTTCACTCCTTGCTAAATTCTTCTTAATCCTTCCCTGATTTTCTAGGATTTTCAGCAGTTTAAAGGTAAAGCAGAGAGGCTTTTGTTGAAGGGCTCCCAATTATGCCATAATCTTCTGTTATAAACCATGTCCTGAGCTAATGTTACATGAACATTTTTATTTTATGTAGGATGCAGCTGGTGTAATTGTTCAGGAAACATAGCCATAAAACAGTGGTTAATAATTTATTTCCCATTGACCAATATGCTGTCCATTACATTTATTTCTTGTGATTCCAGCGGACCACTTCCATATGAATTGTATAAATAGGCACATTGATTTAAAGCATAACTGATATGCTGCCACTTAGAAAAAGTTTTGCAATAATATGTAAGTTAAATCCATAAAATATAAATTTATGTTATCCTCCATGATGGTTAATGTAAAACTGTATTTATAAGGACAGAAAACAGATCTGTGATAGATCATAACTGAATTACATGGCATTCTGAATAATAGTTTGCAGATATACAGAAATGGAAAGGTGGGCCAACAGAACAGAGCTGTTTTTAACCCATACACAACTCTTTGAATTTTTAAGCTTATAGGAATGTCACTTATGAGCTGTCTGTATGTTTTTTGATTATGTGATGTTCTGGTAAAGCCTGAAGAAGATGCTCGATCACATAAGGAAACCATATACTCTCGACATGTCTTGTCAAATATTTTTATTAAATATTTTTTTTAACCAAACAAAAACTTTCACAACAAAAAACAGAACATCTCAAGGTAAGGCATAACTTTCCCTTTATTGACTGTATAATTAAGTGTAAATCATTATTTATAATGTTAAAATAATGCATTTTCCAAATATGTTGCATTTTCTGCACTGTGGTCTATTGTGGTTTATTTAAAACATATCTATATGTTATAGACTAGATTCCATACAAAATGTGCTTCCAAAATCTACAAATAATACACAAGCACATTGATAAGTTTAATATATGTTTAAAACTTAAATGAAGTAAATGTGTAACATTTCATTTATAAAAAAATGCGTGTGGAAAAATGTAAAGTCACTTTCTCTATCTTGGACCGGCATATATTATTTAGCCCTTAAATGCTGCAATGAAATATTCCTTTACATTATCATTGGTCTTAACAAAGGAGACGTTGCTGTCTCTTATATTCGTATATATTTTTATCTAAATGTCGGGTAGCCAACTACCAAGAAGGGATTTGTGTTGGCGTATTGTCAAGGAAGGTTAAAGAATGTGTTAAGTTAGAGTTAAGAAAATTGTGAATTATGAATACAAAATAAGGTGAGGGTAAAGGAAAATATTGCCTAATGAAGTCTGAGTGCCCTGTGATACGCTGTAGGTACATTGGATGCTAACAAGACCTCTCTCATATACTCATGACTGTCTAGGCAACAGTTGGAAAAGTTCATTTATATATATATATATATATATATATATATATATATATATTTGGTTCTATATACAGTATCTATACTGGATAGTGTTTGGAGAGCTCATGTAATTTGTATGTGCCAATTTAATGGGTATGGAAATTCTTTCACTGCCATTGTTAGTTATTGCATCAATATAAGGCTTCGTTATGGTGCAATTCCACTGCAGTAGAAGAACCCCCCCCAACACTGAATCTAAATACACTGGCACTTTCCACCGCTGAATCAATATATTGTGTCAGAAAGGCCATTATGTGTCCCTCCTCTAATGCCCAAAGGCTTAAATGGTTCAATCTTTTGCTATAAGGTATATTAAAGGTAAGCAATATTAAGGAAGAAATGTAAAATGTAAGCAAATAGCCACCATGTTCTTTTCAATTTATATATTTTTAATCATGGGACTTTACTACTTTGTCAGGCAACTATAGTAGTCATTATAAACATTATTATGGGCAACTATAATTTCTGTAAAACTTGGCTTAATTAATTTTAATGGACTATAAACATGCTTTCGATTTTAAAACAAAACTTTAGTTGGACATGTTTATACTTGCGTGCATGGTTCTTATTGTAGTTTATTGGATGCTGTCAAGGGAAATGTAATATTAATAAACTCTAATAAGCATTAAAAATGCCTGGACCGGAGAGTAAAGTGCAAAATTTACGCCCAGTGTTCATGTATAGGGTATTATAAGAATGATGGTTACACCATGCAGTCGAGTTTTTGGCATCCATATTTGAAATAATGGCATTTGCAACGACACAAGATTGAAAGCTCGTTGGAGCAGGGCCTCCTTACCTCTTGTTTCTATAAGTCGAATTGTTATCCTATCTATCTATCTATCTATCTATCTATCTATCTATCTATCTATCTATCTATCTATCTATCTATCTATCTATCTATCTATCTCTCTCTCTCTCTCTCTCTATCAAGATTGAGCTTTCCAAGATGTATTCCATGCTCTTCTATGAGGCTGCATGCTTGTTAAATTTGGACCGTCTACTAGGGTCTTCATTAACATGCATGGAAAGGCATAAAACTATTCTGAATCTAAGACAAGACCAAGAACTGATTAAGGTCTTTACATCAGGAAAAATGGGCCAAATATCTGCCGTCAAATAGAGAGTGCTGTGAGCTTATAAAAAATAAACTATGATTGAGCTACACGTTAAGAACTTCTTTAATTACCAATAGTTCCTGAGAAAAAAGAAAGTACTTTGGTTGAACAGATCCAAACATTTCCTATTAGATAGTAAATATTTCACAGTATCATCTGTTCCAGTTATATAACGGGCCCGCAATGCTCTGATCACTGTGATGATGATCTGTTCCTCTCTTCCCCCTGACTGGCAGAGTAAATATGCAAATGCAGGACATGTCGTATACAACACTCTCTAAGGACAAACCCTTTTACAGATAAGAGGTGTCATTGTCAGGAAGATTGTCCCCCCCACCACTGCCAAATTACACGACTAGTAAATAACAGCAGAAAAATATTCGGCAAAGCCATTGTCCACTGTGCCGATTGTTCCTATGGCAACAGACAGATGTCACATAGTTTGTTTTGTTGCTTTTGTCTTCCTTGTAGACAAACTATCATATTAATTGCAGGCTGAGGATACTTGGGCTATGAGTGACCTTGGAATGCAATTAAGCGTAATGCAAAACAGGACAGGAGAGTAATTGGATAGAACTCCAAGCAAAGTTAACAGAAAGTCATAAAATGGTAATGTTGAATGAATAGAGGCTGATTTCCTATTCTCAAAAAAAAAAGTCTGAGGCATTTTAGTTCGTGCATAGATTTGCTCGCTTCAGATTTAACCCTATGCATGCTAAACGTTTATGATTCAAACTGTTATTGTTTAATTAATTTAATTATTTTTTTCTATTTTAGCGTTTTCATTTGTAGGGTCGAACTACTGCCCCCGTAAGACTTTTATTAACATAACACAAATGTTAGGGCAGGCTGAATAAACACTTAAAGTTCAGATTTGGAAAAATGTCATTTTAAACTATAAACTGTATTATTTATGTAAAGGTCACGCTGCATTTTGCAATATCGCAGAACTATTTGAAATAATGATTAGTGTTATAATTATCACATATAATTCTCAGTGATTGATTTTCAAGATTGAGTTGTAATAGAAATGAGTACCGTATATTACAAACGTCCTGCTTGATTCAGTTGAATTGCTATAGACATAATAGTTTTCTGAAAATTTTACATTAGGATGATGAACATGGAATATTTATTATTTTAAATTTACAGGCAAAGGGGACTTTTGTCTTGTGATGCCTTGCAATACAGAACTCAGAGGGCTTTTTATATATCAAAAAAGGAGTAATTACATTTTATATAATGTACAGTGTCTCCAACCATTATATATTTGACGTGAACAAAAATTCACCTTATAAATAATGTAATCTCCAAAATACTGTGCAAAGGGTCTGTTATCTAAGCATCATTACTAAGGTAGACATTTTGACAAATCTACAGATGCCTCAGAACATTTTTTTCTTCATATATCAAAAATACTGGTATCAACAGTTATGCTTATTTTTTTAGAGATTTTAGTCTGATAAAAATATACAATGGAATGGCATTTATAGAAATTACTACTTTGTCATATCAAAATCTCCCTCATTTTGTAGTCTTTTGTAATCTACACACTCAACCAATTGGATGGATTTTCCATAGCATGGGAAGTAGGTTTTTTTCCCTGAAATCACAGTATGTGAAAAGAAATCAACGATTTTATTACCGTGCCGATAGAACAATCCTTACTTTCCAGACAGCAGTAAAATTTCAACAGCCATTGACTCCTTAACTAAAGAATGCCAACTTTTTACATCTCTTCAGAAGGGAATGACATTTATTAGAAAAGTGCAATTATTGCAATAAGAACAAAGTAATTGTCTGTGCAGTGACTGGAAAGTTTTTTTTGCTCTCTGTTACTGTTGCCCTTACTTCACAAGAACAAAGTGGTCATCCAGACAGGAAGCCAATTAGCGTTAGTGTCCAAAACCCTATAACTTGAGTGAGTAACTCAAGTCCTTGTCTTGGATTGGGGATCGTGTCTGATTCTACAGACAAGACTTTTATAAACAAACAGTAGGGATAATTTCCTGAATTAAATGCTCTCAAAAGCAGCCTTGAAATATTTTATTGTTGAACTTAGATTTTGATACATACTATTCTAGTTCTATGACCAAACCTGGCCTTTTTCTTATTTTTCTTTGACTTGAACTATAACATCAATTAGGAACGTTATGAAAAACATGTAGTGTCAAATAAGCTTGGTGGCACCTTCTTCAGAAGTAATGGAAAGAAATTGCTATTCAATTACTTGCAACTGAATTATCACAAGTAGTGAATCTAGTCCATTAGGTCTAATGGCAAAACCATAAAATAAAGTCATACATAACATAACAATGAATAGCAAATCAATCATAGTAAAACATACTTTATCTATGGTACTGTTGGCATGGAGATAACAGAATATCTTTAAGAACTTGCAAAAGACCGGTGACAGTCCAAACTTGCTGACCAATTCCGGTTAAAAGTAATTTAAAAACCATTTTAACTTGACTTTTGTGAGTGCTTACTTGGGAGCCACAAAATGTGAAGCTTATAAATATAAGCACAATACTAAAATCTGGGGAAATTGCCAGGACAGCAGGATGCTGGAACAGCAAGAACTAGGATCTGCCCCTGGAAATCCGGGGCCGTTTGGCAGGTACAGAATATTGAATGTGAAGGGGGTGATAAGGGGTGAAATGAACAATAATGTAATTAAATGAACAAAACACACTGAACACTAAGGAAAGTTTTGCATAAATTATTATTTATTATTTGAATTTGTTTGAGGATAACCACAGTGTAAGAATCTGAATTCCAATACAAGAGTAAACATGGATTTTATCTTAACAAGTCCCATGTCATATTTATCAATCAAGAAATAATAGTAAAACTACATATTTAATTTCAGCAAGCAAATATGAACATTAGATCACAACAAAATCAGGTAAAACAATTGGGGCAGCTTTAATAAAATAACTGATTTAATACTTGGCTTCCATATGATATGGTGTCATTCCCATGAAACTATGAGCAGCTCTGCACTGTTTAGTAGTTCCCACTTCCCACCATAGAGCTGTTGACACCTGCTATATACACTATATGAGAAAAAGTACTCTGGGCCAAAGGCTATTTTGGCTGAATTGTCACAACAAAATCTTGACACAAAAAAGACACACAACAAAATCTTGTGAAAAACCTTCCAAGAAGAGTGGAGGCTGTTATAGCTGCAAAGAGGAAAGGGCGACTCCACTTTAATACCCATTGTTTTGGAATGGGATGTCCAACAAGCTCATATAGGTGTGATGATCAGTGGTCCAGATAGTTCTGGTTATATGGTGAACCCAATTAAATGCTAATAACTCAGACCACGGTAGAAAAGGTTTGGACTTGAGAACTGTCTAGTAACCGTAAGCAATGGTGAGTCACAACCAACTTTCTATGGTTTAAAAGATTCTTGAAACTCTTTAAAAGCCTATGAGTATAACAAGCTTGGGTTATCAGAACATATTAGAAACCATAAGTAATGTTGATAAGTAATCACTGTTAAAGGTATAATGCTTTCAAATGTCAAATCTAATGGAAACACAAGTCTGCTTTCAAGAATGTATAAATATTTTATATTTGAGCTAATTCTTAGAAATAAATCCATTACAAACCTACTTCTTTTAAAAATGTTTTATTTGAGAAAATATAAAGCATAGTACTACCAATAAAACCAGTCTACCACAAGACTTGAAATGTAATAAAATTACAAGAATACCACCATTCAACTGATGGATGAATGTGGATCTTACATTTAAATTTAAAATAAAACACAACATCAGTAAACCAAACTATTTCAAAATAAAGCTACTTGTTCCTTTTAAAAAGACTGATTACTATGTGGTCTCAAACGGCAAGCATGTAGATGGCAGGCAGTGAATCAAGGCATGTGATGAATGAAAACTGTAGCCAGAAATTGTAAATTACTTAATGCCTCATAGCTCCTTGTTGCTAATCTCTTCTGAAGCTGGACGAACAGCCATTTGTTCACATGTGCAAAAGCTAAAACGATAGTCCAAGTGAAAATATTCCCTGCAATTTCATTTGTATCTTTCAGTCTTCACATCAATGAAATATTAGCCTTAAGTGTTTGCATTCCAAGTAATTCTATTTCCCAAAGCTGAACAAGGAAACACAAAATAACACTTTACATGTTAATTAGCGCCACATACGAAGAAATACCCTAACTTGTTTAATTTGAAATCCAATAAAACGGCAATCCTTTACTTTTTACTATTCCATCTTTATTATAAGACAATGTGAATGAATTGTGTGTGTTAACATTACGTGGACATGAGAGTTTGCAAAAGGGGCAAGGAGGCAAATATCCCCTGGGTTGCCGTGATTTGAATATTTGGGGAGTAGTCAATTTTTTTAGGCAATCAATACATGCTGATTTACAGTATACTGTAAGCTCTATGGTATAGAGACCTCCTTTCTTAATATATTCTTACCCATTGTACCCAAATCAAAATGTTTGTAGACTCACTATACTTATATAACCATACTTATTGCACCTCTTCATTTTATTGTGGTATAAACTAATGTGATTCGTTTTAATCCGGAAATATTTATATGAGATATATGTGACATAATCGTGTATATTCAAGGTGATTTTAGAGTAGCGTTAAATGTGATCATTTTTGGACCATCAATTGCAAAATAAATTAATAAATCCAATCAATTAAAGTTCTTTTACATATAGCTCAGTAAGTGTTTGATATGTACTTGGTGAATCATCAAGCAGATACAAAATTAAGATTTACCCTACTAAGGAATTTCAGGGATTTCTAATTAATTTAAAAATGAATAAATATAAAATGATTATCTTTTCTACAGAATAATTAAGGGTAATTTTGAGCTTTATTAACAGTTTTACATATCGTCACTCTCTTGCGTTTTGTAACATGCATTTTGGTGTAGGATAGGTTCAGCCCCTCCAGTCTTGAATAACAGCATGAATTGGTGGATATATTGTCTGATGCGCAGGTGGTGCTAGTTTTGATTTAATGTGTTATCAATGCTCTAGATTTATGTACTTTAATATAAAGTGGAATGAGAAAACAAGAATGTACCTTAATGAGAATGCACTTTACATGTCCAACATTTCTTTAATGATGCTGCCTGTTGGCTTGTAGTGCACTTGCTAATACAGATTGATAGACATCTTATTACCCCTCTCACTTTTTCTCTTTAGAGGATTTATCTATCTAGCTATCTGTAGTATCTTCATGGGTTCTCGCATATACAGAGTAAATTGATAAGTATCATTTAATTAATCTTTATTAATTGAAAGAATACTTAATATAACTATATACATTGACTATTTAGTGAAACATAGAGGATGTTGTTTTAATATGTATCGTGTCATGTAATTGTTTTGTTGGTGAGAAATAGCCAATAGGCCAATAATCTGAAATCTATACAGAAATCTTAACTCATTGGATTTTATGAATTGTTTTTACTTAATAGAGTGCTTACTTGATCGATTGAACTATTAAATATTAAATGCATGTATAAGAAAGTAAAAACATCTTGATACTTAAAAAAAATGTGTGAGAGAGACACCCTTAGACGCAAAGTTGAGTTTTTCACCCTCCACCTGATTCCTTATCAGGTGGAGCCCTTGGGTTTGAGCAGCTGTGGGATTTACTGATGATCCAGAAAAAAATATATCCTAATTTGTGGACCCTCAAGTGTCTCCCTCAATCTGGTAGTTGGATAATGGTAGAATAGTCAGTCAAGCTAAAAAAAGTCAGCCAGAGGATCTGGGGTTCAACTTGGACCTGGAGCCGTGACAGTTACTTTGTCTAGATTTAATGCAATGAGACGCCACGAGAAAGAAGGAATGGATGGAAAATAAGAGCAAACAATAAAGTGTTGAATGTTTGTTAGTAAATATTATATGTGGAAATTATGTGTATCATCATGTATAGATATGTGTGGAAAGGATAGGTCTGATTTAGATGTAGATTAGTTGCTAGAGTTGTACCCGATAACACTATTTCTCTTTTAGATGATCAGCCTGGGTCTGGATACCAGTTAGTCAATAAAATCCAATACTACTCCAAAGTGTATTTGCCAATTTACAATATTTACAAGTATTAAGTGTAGCTCCTGGTATCGAGGATGTGCATTTAATTTTAATCACATTTCTTCCTTCGCTTGCTTCCTTAATCTAAATTTGCCATATGTTTTGTATAAGTACATACTTTTCCCCATGCAATAGTTTTCAAATGCCATGTCTCTTCATGCATCCCCTGTGCCTCCAGACCACAATGTTTCAAACATGCAATAAAAGTGTAAAATGTAACATTTGACTATTATTGAATTTTTTCCCTGTTTAAATGCCATCAGTCTCATTACTGGCTTTTCCAGCACTGAGGGTGTTAAGTTAATATACCATGCTTTGTTGAAAGAGTTTTCAGATTTTATATCTAAGGGAATAACCTTTGAAAGAATGAGTCCTTTTATAGCTATTCATCGATGAGATGTTTCCATGATTCTATCACTGACTGCATAATAAAGCCAGACTGCTGACTTTTATATACACTTTTATTTTCATATAACACATCCATGAATACACAAATAGTAAAACTATAAAAAAAGAAAATACAAAAAGACCATAGTGGGAATTATAAAACAGAACATAATGTAAAAATGGCAAATGAATACCCACTGGATTGTAAATATATTTAGTGCGTGTATAATATCTGTATTTTCCAGAATATTTTTATATACCATTACCCAACATGTTGTAATTAAGGTGTTTGTAGTCATAATATAGGTAATGGAGTTATTTAACATGCAGTAATATTCTCACAGCGATAGGAAGAAAACCAGAAAAGGCAGAGGCATTTTTTTATTTTCATTACCTCAATCATAGAATCAAAATAATGACTACATAAGAATATAACCTTGATGTATATATGTCACTTCCCTAAATTCTACAGTGTCAGGGACTCACTTTACCAGGACTTGAACCCTGACTTTCATGTTACTGGCCCCCAACCCTATCAGTACCTCAGTCTCTTTTTCATAGTTTAGGCTCAGCTCTAGTTATCGCCAACTCTCAGCTGTGTCTGGGCCCAGGATCGGGAGCTCCACTACCTGGGTAACGAGTAGCTTCTTCTGGCAGAAGACCTTGCTGACATGGCTGCTGGACTCCAAACCTGCTTAATTACGGCATTACAGAATAATCAGACCCATTTTGGAGGCTGCTGGATCAGATCCTGCATTAGCCTAGCAGATTGCATTTAATGCAAGAAATGTGCAGACCCAGGCACAAACCATTCAAGTACTGAAAGATTAGGTAGCTGAGCTACAAAATGTTCTCATACCATGTGTAATTAATGTATCAGCTACAGAGCACATGATGTGGATGCTATAAAAAAAAAAAGGAACTGGCTCATGTTGACCTTCCTGATGAGTTCCTTCCTTTCTGTAGTTGGCTACCCGGAGTTATGGAGGGTTATGTTGAAGATCCAGTTCTTCGTGATCCTCCACATAATCTTCATATGACCATGCTGAATGGGTTTTGGGTGGTATTATGTTCCTGTGAGCCTCTCAAAGATGTATAGATCAGTCTCTCCATCCTGTTGGAGATGTGAGGCTCCCAAAGTATCTGGTGGTCCTGCAGCCTAATTAATATTATCTTCATATTGAGAGGCTTATTCGAATAAATTTAGAAAACAACTTCTTCTTCCATATTATTTAAAATCTCAAATGTATGTTATAATACATATTTTAGTAACTACTAAGTTATATATAACTAAACTATGGAAATCCACTGAACTCTAAAAATGGAATTTAAAAAAATCAAGTAATCAGCCATGTAAAATAGAAAGTGGACCAATTGAAACAAAGATATCCTTATAGTAAGAAAATAGAGACATGGGAGATTTGGACGTCCTAGCTAAATGAACATTAACCAAACATTAGAATAAAGATCTTGTCTGCACAAGTTGTCATTGCACAACTGTCATTTTACAAGTGAGTAATGTCAATATAGGACACACGCAAGAGTATCAAAATGCATTTATCAATGTATTTATGAATTATATATAAACAATGTATGTCTTAAAGTTTATGTTTCATCAAAATAAAGGATTTAAAAAAGGGTTATGTTGAAGATCCAGTTTTTCATGATCCTCCACATGATCTTCATATGACCATGCTCAATGGGGTTTGAGTTTTTTAACACCATCTGTTTGTGCCAAAAATCAGTAAGATTGGAATGGTAACCATGGTAATGTTCCAATTACTACTTCCACTCCTGCAGTCACAGACCAGCTAACAGTCTTATAGGATTCCCAGGAACTATTGAAAAAGACGCTCTTGAAGGCTCAGTAATGTTACAAAAGAGCTGCTGATAGATATAGAAAAGAGGCCCACGTTTATCACATTGGTGACAAGTTTTGGCTTTCCACAAAGAATCATAAGCTTAAGATTCATTGTCATAAATTTAGTCATAAATGCATTAGCCATTTTGAGATCATTGCCCTGATCAATCCTGTCACCTTTCCATCTACAACTTTTTATTTTTTATTCATAAGAGTGCACGTGGTATTTCACACTGTGTCAACTGTTCTCACCTGTGTCTACTCTCATTAAAAGCCACTTCCTGTGACTGTGTCTTTGACAGATTATTGTGGTTCCTGTTTTCCCTTTAATCAAGCCTGTCGCTCTTTATTACATAACTGTTACCCATTCTGGACTGTCTGACCTCGCTGCCTTCTCCTACCTACTGACCTTTAGCTTGCTTGAATACACTTAATACTTTTCTGTTCTAGCCACTCCGCTTTGCTGAGTGTCTAAGGCCAGACAGTGACTCTAATTTCTAATCTCTAATCTCTAATCTAAGGGGCTCAACTACCCGAGTGATAAATGTCTACTTCTGGCAGAAGACCTTGATGAGCCGGCTGCTAAACATCAGTATAATTACAATTAATATACAGTATATACTGCCCCTCATGTGTATGCCATAAAAGCAGCCATTTTAACTTCCTGTTTTTATGATGCACGATTTCTCCTCGGGTTAATCCTTCAGTTTTCTTAAGGTATTCCTCTTATTTTGGTGGTTCTGATTGGTGGTTCTAAATAGCGTCTTTGAGAGTTTTTACACAAAATATCCCCAAAACAATAGTGACTGAAAAACACAAACGCTATACATAATTTAAATACAGTATATACTAAAAATGTATAGGATTAAAGCTTTGCTTCAACGACAGTAACTAGTTAAGTATAAAAGTTTGCCTGTGTGAGGTGAACTGTGATGTTGCATTTGTCCTTAGACTTTTTCCTAGATGTTGAGATGATAAATCTCATCAGGCAACTGACCTACCTGTCATCATTTGCTACTCCTCTGAAAGCTTTATAACCCTTTTAATAATTTGTAATTCAATGCTCTACACCAATGTAGCCTGTTCAGGTCTTTCAACTTTCCATCACCCCAACACTTTGTACTGCTGGAGATGTTGAGAATTTTCTCTTACAGATATTTGTTTAAAACAATTTAGTAACGAAATGTAGGTCTGAAATGTGGCCATCTTGATACCTTCCAAGATGTCCTATTTGTAGGGATAGTTTTTAACCATAGAATAAAATCTCACAAGTAATTAATTAGAAATAAAGAAACCTAGATTTTGAAAACAGATAAGAATCATCCAGCCTCCCTAGTCTGCCTGTTTATTCTTATTGTAAAGATTTAAACAGTCCTAAGTCACATTTAAGATTTAAGATAGCCACATGTCTATCCTGTGCATGTTTAAATTTACTCTAAATAGTAATAATAACAGAAAAGAATGATGATAAAATGTATTTTTTTAAATCAAACACAATATAAAAAATATTACAGGTTAATCAGATATGTGCTATATATACATACAGTCCACTGTTAACTAAAATATCTATTTTTAATTTGTATATTTAAAGCAAAATACAGTTAATACACAGTTAAGGATTTGAAACTTAAACTCTTTAACATTTCCACTTTTAAAACCCTAAGCATTCCTTACGATTGTTTGCCTTCGCTTTCTCTAAACAAAAGTACTAACATTAAAGTTTTTTTTTAATCTTGACATCACCATTTTTCCTGCAGTGCCCAATGGACTATATCAATATCACTTTATCAAACTGAAAAGTGCACAGAGACATCCTTTTAGCGAACGTGGCCCACAGAGCATGGCAAAGTCACTTGAACAGATTGAATGGACCGTAGCAATGTTGTTTTAACAAATGCAGCCAGTAGTGCACAGCGGTATCCAAATGGGATAAACCCAGGATATATTTCAATAATTTATCATGAAATAGGATATATTTAATGGTACAGCAACATTTAACATTCCTGTTCTTATATAGACAACAATTGCAGCTAATTGCATCTTATTTTTTGTTATTTTATTTTTTACTTACAGCAAAAAAAAAACCACACACACAGAAAGAGACGGGCCTGGTTTCCGGATTAGGCATGTGTGTTTAAGTTCTGATGTTTCTTGTTTAAGTCCCTCAAAATGTTCAATGTGAAAAATACCGTATTTGCTCGATTATAAGACGAGGTTTTTTTCAGAGCAAATGCTTTGAAAAATACCTCTCGTCTTATAATCGGGGTCGTCTTATAATCAGACCTCAAATAGTTCTGACTATGAGACGACTAAGATCCAGATCCCCCGCAGCTGCAGGGGACCTGGATCTTCCTGTCTCCCCCCCCACTTACCGGTGCTTCTGAGTCCCCAGTGTGTAGCTGGGGCAGCGTGTAGATGTCTACGCGATTCCCGTAGACAACTTACGCTGCAGCCGGAAGGAGGTGTGGCTAGCAGCGGGGGTTGTCTGTGTCTATCACGCAGACCTTCCCCTGGCTGTCAGAGATCAGAGTTCCCCGCACCGGTGCGGGGAATTCTCTCTGACAGTCGGGGAAGGTCTGCGCAATGGACGCAGACAACTCCCGCTGCTAGCCACACCTAGCGAACCTAGCGAATCGCGTAGACATCTACACGCTGCCCCGGCTGCATGACAGGGGAGTCAGAAGCACCGGTAAGTTTGGGAGGGGAGTGATAAATGGGGGGCATAAGGCATTTCTTAATGCCCCCTTAATGCCACTCTGCCTCCAGAAATGCCTTTTTAACTCTCTATATGCCACTCTGCCTCCTGAAATGCCTGAAACCTCCCTATATGCTACACTGCCCCATAATATGCCTTTTACCCCCTTAATGCCAGAATGACATATAGGGGTATAAGGCATTTCTGGAGGCAGAGTGGCACATAGGGGGTCAAAAGGCATATCATGGGGCACAGTGGCATATAGGGTTAAAAGGCATATCATGGGGCACAGTGGCATATAGGGGGTGTAAGGCATTTCTGGGGCAGATGTGCATTACTGGGGTGGGGCAGGTTGGAAAATAGAAGGAAATAAAACCAAAATATTTTTCTCAATCATAGCTTTTATTAAAAAAATAATTTACATGAATTAACATTTACTGGTAAAACTTTTTTCCTATAGGGTCGTCTTATATTCAGGCTTTTTCTTTTTTCCTAAATTAATATTCAGATTTGGGGGGTCGTCTTATAATCAGAAGCGTAACATTACGTATGTAATATGCATAAGATAATGGTTTTATTCAAGTAAACGAAAAGAAAACAAGAAAAATGAAAACAAATAAAAGAAATGTTAACATGGATTTTAGCTTAAGCCAGGTAGCATGTACCACTAGAGGCCATTTCAAGATAATAAATGTCAACAAGCGACACTTATTACACTGTTTTTGTGCAGTACTAGTTTTGTGCAAGATGATGAATGAATAATGGACTTCATACATATTTATGTTATCTGTGACTCCTATAAGCAACCCATGTTGTCCATACATTCTAATACAATTAAAACGTTTTTCACACCCAATGAAAGACATGTTTCATGGAATGGACCTGATAGCATCATTTACCTCATGTAGCATAGGCAGAATTGACAACTTTTAGTTATTCAGTTTTAATCTATTGCCTTTCAGAATCCAAGGTTTGGAATATGTTTGGATTAATGAGGATCCATTTGGTCTGCCATCAATTTACCTACAAGAAGACATGCAGGTCAAGTTGATCTTACGTCCTGAGAGATCGAATTTCTTGTTCACTTACCCCATCTTAAAACAAATGTAAAACTTTGGACTCTACGGGACAATTACATTTTAGTTTGTGGTATACTCTTTTGTTTAACTGGGACAACAGTATTATTTAATACTTTGATTTTTCTTTGACATTGTTCTTATAATATATAGTTGGTATTTTCTATTGTCTTGTTTCTTTGTTTTGTTAATACACAACTGATATATATAAATATCTGTTTCTTTTATTTATTTTTCATTTCAGATTCTGAACTTTTTTTTCAAAACTACATATGAGTGGGAAAGCTGCCATGCTTAATGTGGAATTTAATGTTTTTTGTTGTAATTTGTGTACAAGCAGTAGGTGGGGTTGTCCATTGCATCTTGCTCCTGTTTGCTTGTTTTGGAACCCTAGTGTCATGTTCACTAGATGACCTTATATCTATATATATAACACATTATACATCCCCAGGACTGATCTGTCATTCGTGGAAGACCCAATATATAACACTGGATAAGGACCATTTGCTAATTAGTTACATGTTATCATTTTAAAGTAAAATAATGATTATCTAATAAAATACTTGTTTTTTGCTACAGAATCCTAAACTTTTCCTGTAATACATAAAAAATATTTTAATATGTTTTGTTGGTATGTTACATAGACATATCTTTCTGCTCACTGCTTTCCCATTTTCTCTCTTCTTCTCGTGGGGTTCAATTAAGCAGTTTTTGTAGCCTGGGGCATGTGTTCATTGCCTCCCAATGGACTTAAAATGTTAAACCTATTTTTATTGTTATATGTTATGCAGCTGGCCTTAATTTTTAAGAGGAAAATTTATTTTTTATGGTATTCACTTGTTACTTTGCCAAAACATTTCAGAAATAACACTGGGTGAAAATAACATTTCTTACATTTATAAAAATGCAGTAAAGCTGTATATCCTAAATAATAGGAACACTTGCCTATGAGATGCAGTAATGTTACCATACAAAAGACCAGGGAAGATAGTTGCTGATTAATTTTAGAGCAGGCCTGGCTCATGGGGCTGGCATTTGAGTTTAGCGGAGCTTCAGGTCTTCACAAGTGTCCTCAAAGACAAACACGACTGCTAAGGTGGGATGAAGTGATTATATCATGGCTCATGTTTCTCTCTTACAACCAAGCTCGGTCAAGCTAGACATCAGGCTTGAGCCTGGACTGACCTGCACAGTAACATAATACTCAGTCCTAAGCACCTATAAAAAATCTTTGCTCCAGCTCCCATCACATACCTCTTCTGAAATAACTACCTTACTTTACCCAAGCACATCTGTATAACAACACAAACCAACCATCTTCTGTATGCATGGTGCTGAAAGTTGAAACCCCCAAGTACATCTGGGTATTTTGTTATTTGAAAGGTCTTGGAACCCTGTGGACTCCAGAGGCAATATGAATATGCAGCTTAAAGCAATCATACACACATGTAACCACTAAGAGTACACCACGCTCATACATACTATAGTAAATGTATTTTATAAGGTACATGGCGTTTACAGCTCTTTGTCCATTGGAACCTGGACCTTGTACCTTGTATCTCACGGATGTTTAACCTTATGGAAGAGAAAAAACTGTCCTAATTTTGACATTGCATGAGGGCAAACACTTCTAACAAGTAAATGTAAATTCATAATTAAAACCAATATATTTACCATTTATTTACAAGATGAATTATTTTCATAATTTGAGCATGGTATGGTTTTAATGAGAATTTCTGGTTCAGCTCATGTGAAACAGAACGACTGCTGAGTTGGCCAAGGAAGCTGTCAAGCATAGAATTGAGATAGATGACCTCGATATGTAATCTTTCTTTCTTATCAGTCCCATACCACTTAGTTTTTTAATAAGCTTGTGGAATGAATAAACAAAATTTCGTATTAAGATTTAGAGTGAAAGTTAAAAAATGTGTGAAGTGCAACTTTACAGAATATCGGAATTATTTGCATTCCAATAAATTGTAAGTTTTTCTCTGACTATACAAGTATGGATTAACGTGTTGATGTTATTTTCTGATATGTATATTGTCAATTTCAAAAAATAAATATAATATTGCTGTTATTTTACCATAGATATGAGATAATTTATTGTTAACATTGCCCATGGGAAAAAGTATAATTTACTTCTCTAAAAACTTCCTCGGCGATGAAATATAGTGTCCCATGAGTGCAAGTGCTTCACGGAGTATTATGTATTTTACATATATTTTCTTTTCTTTTTTTGTGTTTTTAAAGAATTCAGTGAAATTTAATCTAAGTTTAAAGCTGAAAACGCATTATAACAGGCGGCTGATATTTCATTTATTTGTCATGAGAAGATCTATGTCGCATTTCTAAATCTGTTTTTTTTTTTTTAAGAAGCTTAAGTTACATCTACTCAGCTTTATTCACTATATGGGTGGCCTTGGAGTCTTGCAAGGCCTTTTCTTGTTGAGGTTGTAATAACTGCACCTTTCTATTGTTGTGCATGTGTCACCATTTTACCTGATAGTAAAACACTTTAATGATATTATAAGGGGTCTGTTCACCACAGGGAGAATTGGTAGGAGGATTTGCAGAATTACTTTTACTCTCACTTTACTTTTATGAAGGGCCAGCAGTAACACGGTTCTCCAGAAAGAGCGTCTGAGTTGTCCCATTAAAATGCATAATTCAATGTGTAAGGATACTTTGAGTACATCTTACTAAACAGGACCATCTGAGCTATCCTTGGAGCAGGGGCTTTTTGTGGTTGGCTGTTCATAATGTATAATAAAATCAAGGAGATGAAGCATGGCTCTTCCTCAAACTTTTGTGTCAACTTTTCTTCTGTGAGTAAAACCCATGGTGCTGGTAGGTATAGTAACGCTGTGTACCATCATAGATCTTGCTTCTGCTATTAAAAAATGTCTACCTGTACTTTGTTGAATATAAAAATCCATAAATTACAAAAATGTTAATAAGTTGTATTGAAATAGTTTGTTTATTTAAATGATATATCATTTTGTAGACATAACTGCCAATATATATATAAATCAGTGGCATGGGGAGCATTGTCTGGTTTGTTTCCCGTAAATGTAATTTAAATTCAAAATGAAAGAATGTAAAATATTGTTTTTTTTTTCAATTGCTGGTTTCCTGCTAAGTTGATTTAGACAAATGATTTTACAGCCAATACATTCCACCCTTTCCCTTCAGTACAACGAATTGGCCACTGTCAGTGAACATGAAACTATGACATGGGTCACCATATGCATCAGTCATCACCTTCATGCCAGTTTCATTGCGTATAAGGAGAAGTGCAAATCTCATACAGCTTGAAACACATAATCCAATATATATGCAGTTTGCCACTAGACTAACACAAATATACACATTTGTTTTTATATATTTATGAATAGTACAGAAGTTGAATGAATATACTAGCATTTTGGCATTATTCTGTATCAGTATATAAGGACATTTTTGGAAAATACCCATGTATCATGATCAATAATCAACTTTCTTTAAATATATGAATCGCATGTCTCACGTGGCACCTGCTTTGTAGGCAGCCAGTTACTACACTTTGCTCAAACTTAGGTAGTTCATTGGAAAGGCTTTCCACATGATTTTGGAGTTTGTCTGCCCACTAATCCAAAAGACAATTTGTGAGGTCAAGTACAGATGTTGGACAAGAAGGCATTCCAGTTCATTCCAAAGGTGTTTGATGGGGTGAACGTCAGGGCTCTGGGCAGGCCCATTAGTTAATCCACACCAAATTTGTTAAACCATGTATTTATGAACCTTGCTTTCTGCAGTGGTGCACAGTCATGCTTGAACCAGCGCCACAAAGTTGGAAGTATACAACTGTCTAAAATGTTTTTGTATGCTTCATGATTAATACAACCCTGAAAAATAGCCCTAGACCATTATCCCTCACTGACCAAACTTTACCATGCATTCCAGTAGGTAGTGTTCTTCCGGCATCGCTAAACCCAGATTCATCCATCAGACTTCCAGATAGTGAAACATGATTCATTGCTTGAGTTGTGGTGTGCATAGTTGACATGCAAATTAATATTTACTAGTAAAACTTTTTTCTTATAGGGTAGTCTTATATTCAGACTTTTTCTTTTTTTTCCTAAATATTCAAATTTTGGGGGGTCATCTTATAATCGAGCAAATATGGTATATTAAAATAAAATCACTAGTTACAAATATTACACAATTTAGACATTACATTCAATAACTCAACTTTTTTCCTTTTTTCTATTTTATATTTATGGTTAGAATTTTATTTATGGTAATAGCTCTTCATATACTTCTGAGGAAGCCTGGGTGAAATGCATGAGGTCATCTGCAATCAGTATACATATACCCGAGTTGAAGAACCTCCTGTGGATATCAATTTTCAATTATATTTGTCTTCATTATATTAATTTTAATTTAAACTGTATCCAATCTACGCTGAGCGCTAACACCTACTACGTTGATCATTGTCCCTTCTTGCTGGGTGCAATTGGAAACTGCACAATTATGGTGTCTCGCAGCTGTTTTTCTCCCTCCTCTCTCTTTTTTCTTTACTTTTATCAACTATATCCGTCCCTGGCCCAGGTCTATACACATTCAATTAAAAGTCAGCCATTTTCCAGCTACAGTAGTCATTTACAACATTGACAATGTGTACATTTTATGTTATTTTTATGGACACAATTTGCTTTTATTTAAAAAACGAGGCCCCCAAACTTTTAAACAGTAGTTAAACACAGTGTTATAATACCGTATTGGTTTCATGAAAAACATTTGAAAAGGAAACCAATAAAAATGCAAATAAAATCTCTTTTTTTAGGAAATTGCACTTATAATAATGGTTAAAGTATCTCAGCAGGGAGTTTTCTCCTTCCTGAAAGAATCGGTATCCGGCAATGCCTAAGAAATGAATAGGTACCTATTTTTATACACCAGGAACTATAGCTTCTGCCAAAGAATTTCTTCAGCAGACAGACACTTATGGCACCTCCAAGAATTCATCCTAAGATAAAAAAAGTATTTCCTCTATGAAGGAAATTATATGAGGTTCACAGGTGTGACATTTTTTTGTAAAATAAGAAGGGTTTCAAAAAAGACATGTTAATAGTATATTGTTGCCATTTAACAAAATGTAAATTTTATCTTAAGCTTCTTTTTATATGTTGAGTTTGATATGGAGGACAGCCTTGGTATTCCAGGGGTTATCCTCTTGTTTTTGCCCCCCCCTCTTTTCTTTATCCATCATTGGAAACTGATATTTTTTTAATATCTTGAATATACCCTCTCTTTAAAATAAATAGAAATTTGTAACGTTAATGTTTTTCATTAGTAAAAGTGTTACTTTTCAGGGTTTCATGACACCAGGAATACACATCACATGTTCTCCCACACACACTGGCAGAATTTTCTTTTTGATAACGTAACATTATAGTTCAACAAAACTGAAACTAAAAAAACTAGTTGCTTTTAAGAATATCAGGAGAGTTAACATAAATCATGATTCATCTTGTAATAAAAATAATTGTTTACTGTTAAAATAAATGTAACATGCATCCCTCAGCAGACAATAAATTATGGACTTTCTCATTAGCACATGGATTGATTTCCTCTAATTTCTGAGAACCACAAGAGCAAGTGACTCGATTAGGTTTAAAATGAACCATCCTCTGGCAATCTATATATGCAAAAGTGAATTCTGTGCTTGTATGCCCTTAAAGATGCAGTTTCAACTACTCTGCTAAAATAAATAAATTAGAGCAATATAATGAATATAAGTCCAAATACTTTTGAATGGTCAAACCCTTTCCCGAAAATAAAAGTTTTATCAGGTAAAATTATGCTTCATAATTCTTAGGAGATGATAACAAAATGTTGGCACTCGTAGGTTGTTGCCATAGTAACTAAAAGAGGTTCCTAAAATGTTATTTTATTGGACTAACGCTCAAGAATAAAGAAGCAAATGACAGATGTACCAAGGTTTATTTTCTTAACATGCTAAAAAGCGTAGTAATTGCCCATCTACTGGGTAAGGAAAACATTACAATGCTTTTTGTATCATAAAATCAACTTCCCCAAGCAACATGTTTCACAGTGCCACCTTTTCCCTAAATAGCTTGTGAGTGCCACCTTTGCCCCAAACAACTTGCGAGTGCCTTTTCCCCAAAGCAGCTTATTATTGCCAACCTAACCCTTAAACAGCTTGTCTCTGCCACCTTTGCCCCAGCTTGTCAGTGCCCCAAACAGCCTGTATGTGCCATCATTGCCCTCAAACATCTTGTCTGTGTATTCTTTGCCCCTTGCGCCCCATTCCAACATACACTCTTGCAAACATACGTAAACACACTTACAAACACACTTATACTAAAACACGCATTCCCTCTCACACCCCTTATGCTAACACAAACTCCATCTCACACCACTTACACATGGATGTTCACACACACACACACACTTACAAGCAACCTCACCCACATTTACTCTCACACTCACTCTCTCAGACTCTTACTCACTCTCTCACTGTCTTTTTTTTGTTCATTTTCTTATGCTCTCTGAATGTCTTCCTACTGTGACCACTTCCGATTACGCTTCTGTGTCTCGCATCTTGTTCTTCTTTGTTCTATCGTCTCTTTTCTCTCTTCTTTTCTTCTCTCTTCTCTTCTTCTCTGCATCTCAGAGGACATAACCTCCCGGGGAACTTCCACCAAAATGGTGGAGGTTCCGGTGACGTCTTCTTCCTCGAATTGGAATCTGAAAGCGCAAGTCTAATAAAACCCGTTGAAAAACAATGCCAAAGTGCTTGATTAATGCCACAATGGGAAATGCATCCCCAATCTTCATCTTCAGGAGTTGCACTCTTCGAACGATGTACAACCTCTTCCCTCTCTGACAGGCCTGATCCCGTAGTAGGACAGATTCCATCATGCACCTGTTCTTTGGAATTTCTTAACTAGTGCTAATGTCACCCCAACCCACAATTTGTTGGACAGGGAATTGCATGGCTACATATATTCTACCCCTACTTCAATTTGCCTTGACTAATTTATGAGGAATCTATTATTAAAAAGATATTTTTATTTCTAAGTAGTTATCACTTTATTGTGAAAAATCTCTTATCAGATAACATCTCTGATCAGCATCTGTTATGCATATAAGGATTACTTTGACGGTTTAAATATATGTATTGGAACACATGGGAGTTTGGGGGAAAATACAATAGATATTAATCAGACAGGACAAGACTAAAATCAATATAATTCATTGAAATCAATGTGTTCAACAGTCATTTCTCACCACAGAAGGTTAAATTTAAAAATAGCAATGCAAATAAACAGTCTTTTACAATTTTTGCATTGATGGTAGTTATTGACTCAACCAGGTTTAAGTGACATTTAAGTATAATTGTTTCAGTGTTATTATCTGGATTTGATTTTTTTCACTCAAGCACATAAAATATAAGTGAACATTATTCTGTGGTTATTGCACTTTGAGCCAATTTTGTGACAGCAATTTAAATGAAATAATTTTTCGTCTCGGGATAATGCATTCATTTTTCATTATATTATGTAATATTAGATTCAACCTACTTCCCTAAATAAATATCTATAGCTGTAGAGGCAATGGGGACAGGGAAAACTGATTTGATGATATATGTGCATTATCATTTTTATGTGTAATTCCACTTTTGTTTATTAGCGCATTTATGGAAAACTGCAACTGAGTAACCATTGGTAGCATGACTGGATCTCTTCTGTTCTCCTACTGCTCCTACTATTGTTCTGCAATCAACAAATGGTCACCTGCCTATCTTACCCTCAAAGCCACCTTGTGATGCTAGATTCAATAGGGATTTGCCCTACAACAGAGCAACAATAACAATAAAACTGTCCGGACAATGTTTTGTTTAGAAGCTTCCAGTCAGATTAAGAAGATACTAGGATCCAGCAGTCATATTTGGACAGAGATTAAGAAATTGTGTTAATCTATAATAATTCAGAAATCTACACTGTGTGATCCTAACCTAACATTTAACTTGAGGAACATTATCAGTGCAACCATTTCAGATGTCCTAAGGACAGGATTGTTGAGGGAAAGAGTTAGAGGCGATGCTGGGGCACAAGCATTCAGCTACCTTACCCGTCCACCCACCTTGCGATGTGTTGAGGCAGAGCCCTATGATTTCATATTGCAGCACTCTGCTTCAGTACATCTCAAAGTGGCAGCTTGGGAGAGGTCTGGATCAATGTCACAGTTCAGTGGGCTGGTCAGGGGAGAACCTTTGATCTCCACAACTGGCCCACGGTCCCCACTCCCAGTAAAAAAGCAGGAGGAGCAGCAAAGCAGGGCAGTGGGATATTGCCTGAAAATTGGGACTGTCCTGATTAAAACTTCAGAGATTCCTATATTGCTATGGAACACAGCTGGAATTCAAACTTAGATTTAAAACTTCAGAAACTTGATACCAAATTAGCATCCCCATCTCTGGTAACACACACTTATCATGCAGCGAACATCTCTCAGCTTGCAACGGCTCTTGATAGAGCCCCCTAAATTGCAACTAGTAGCTTTCTAGGTTAGTCAGACCATACATTCCCAACAGACATGGGAGTATTGTTTAATTGAATTATCATTAGTGCACTCACACACTCATAACCCTATTCCAAAAATAGTCATTAATGTTAGATTTGATAGTACTATTATGTTATTGTTTATGGTGTGCCACAAAAAAAAATATACTGCATATGCCAAAAATCACAATTCTATTTAAGCAGAGTCAATATATATTTTATTTAACTCAGGACTCCTTATTTGACCCTGAATGGTTGCACGGAAATTGTTTCTCTGTTAAACATCAAATAATTGTATGTCAAATCAATGTTTTTCCAATTAGAATGTAAAGCAGGAGGATTTGTGAGGTAAATGACATTTTACCTCACAAAGGAGGGTTAACATTTCAGAGGAAGATTAATTCCAACGGTGGGACAATAAGTGATTTATAATTTATCTTCAGTGGATCAAAGTGCTAAATGTGATTGATTAGAGCTTAAAAAAAAAGTTGCAAAATTGTACTTTGCAGAATTAATTGTAACCCCACTGTGAGCATTTTGAAAAAAAAAAGATGTTAAACAAATATAACAACAGGAATTAAATTGTCACTAATTAGTTAAACATATTGGAAGTATAATAATTAATATGACATTAAAGAATTTAAATAACAAACCCACATATCAGTTAACCAGATACGTCCTGCTTAGTTTCCCTAATTTATATAGCATAATGATTGCTAACCTGCTGCTCAAACAGGCTTTGTTATTAAAAGTCTAACAATTATCATTAATGCATGAGCTTGTATGTCCCTGTACCAGCGAGTATACAACAATAAGAAAAGGTACCCTAAAAGACAAATGATTCATTGATGTCCACTGGAATTTCTTACACGTTTGTCGATTCCATTTTAAAGAAGATCAACACCCAACTGTGGGGGAGAGAGGATCATAAAAGTATGTAGTCCAAACAAAGCGCCCACTACACAAGTTACAAAGAATGCAAAATATAACATTTCAATCAAATACATATCAAATAAAATTACGTTTGCACGCAGGCTTTGTAAAATGGTAGAAATAAGGGTTGTTATTTTTTGTGCGCGGACGCCGTTTTTTTTTAGCTTTGTCATAATTTATATATATTTATTTTATTTTATTTATTTTAAGGACGGCCCTTTTCCACTAGCTTGTTATGCATTGAGATTAAACCAACTGTGAATATTAAAATAGTAATTTTTACAAATTATGCTTATTGGTTGTTAGAGGAAAGAAAATAGAAAAACCATCAACTCCCTGGCATCCAAAATACCGTATGCATTTAGGTACACAGTATGAACCTACCTCTACACATGGCAGACAGACATAGGGAAGGTAAAATATTTATACCTGTTTTCATTTATTTTGTTAATTTTATTTTTAACCCCTTAATGACAAAGCCCTTACATGTACGGGCTCAAAATGTATTGTTTTCAGGAGTATATGTGTATACTAAGAGACTAGGGGTTGGGGCATGGCCCAGGAGATTGGGCATGTCCCTGCACATTGCACTTGCCTACAGCACTGGGGATCAGGACAGCCCTTTGGCTTGTTACTTAATATCTCTGACAACAGGGTCAGGGGGCTTTAACTAATGCCTTTCCTGTTCTTAAAATGTTTTATTTCCCCCCCTAAAGTTGTATATATATAATTAGCACTCTGTGTCTTCTTTGTAGGAATATTTAACCTGTAAAAATGGATGCAACAAACTGTGGTCTAATGAAAATGCCAGAAAAGCATCACATTTAACTCATTTCTTATGAAATATAGTTCCTTTAAAAGTTTTAAAAGCCTTTTTATGTAGTTTTAAATTTTACGTCCCTGTCCATAAAATTAAGTTTTCAAACATTAAAGGCTTCTGGCACAGTTCTTAAATTTGGACTCCAAGAGGGCAGGTCCCACATGATGTCACGCACCTCTTGTAGATCAGTAGATGGGAAAAAATAGATATGGTTATGTTCCAGAGGTATAAGCATTCTGAGAAGTGGGGTCTAATTTTCTTACTTTTGGCTGCATAATGTAGTAAAAATTTACAGGATGCCAAAAAGAGGAAAATATTTTTTTACATTTTAGATTTACCACAAGAAGCTGAACATTGGTAGATCTACAAAAAAATGTCATTAGAGAAGGAAAAAGTGAGGGTTTTTCCCCAAAAAGAGAGTGCCTCTCTTTAAATATACACACATACCACCAAATGTCCCTTTTTGTCTTGGTCACATAGTCACTTCCATTTTATCACCACGCGTTCGATCTCCAGTGCCAAAACATGTACCACTACAAGCTACACACACGTCTTCTGATTCACATATCAATTTAGTTTGAGAGACTGCATCTCAATGCGCCAAACAAAATCACATAAACCTACAAAGTGCACTCAGAAGCAATATTAAAAAATAGCATATCCATAATTTCAACCATATAAAGTGTTATGTTATTTCAAAACTGTCTTTTCACCTCATTATAGTCCTTCAAATGAGAGAGTGATGTCATGGTTGACCCAACAACACCATGAATGACACTGAATGTTTTCCTCTTAAGTTCCTGGCTCATGCAGTGAAAAGGAGCTGAATATAAAATTCATGTTGTGATGACAGATTTAGAACCTGTTATGGGCTGTTGCAGTCTGCAACTGTGCTCTGTGGGCTCCCAGAACTCATACCATGCTCTTGTACTCTAAAGTCAGCGATGACATAGCCTGTTTCTGGAGTAAGACATACATTACATATTACCTCTGTCTGTCTACAAAATTAGTCAAGAGGGAAACACTAAATCTGACAAGAGTTTTACTGAGTGAATAAGCCAAATATTAATCAGCGGCTACAGGGGCTGACCACTAATTTCTAATCATACAGTATTTCTTGTGTTTCTGGGGAGTATGGCATGCAGACACGGCTGTTGCACTTAACTGGTAAAATTTGCCCTTTACACTTTTAGCACTTAAATCCTGAAAGCTAAAATGGTGCTAAACTGTAAATCTCCAGGCAGGAAGGTAGCTGTATTCCAAACTACAGGCACCTTTTTCTAAGTTTGCCAAGCAATTAAGTAAATAGCAATCATAGTTTGTCTTGAGAGCAATAAAGCATGACAGTGACAATATTAATTGGCTTGGGGGAGCGGTGGTGGTTTGATGGTAAGGCAGTGAAACGCTTTAGATGTATTGTGTAACAAGGGCTATGACTGCACGTTGGAACCCTGCTGTGAAAGTGTATACAACTTACAGATATATGAGAGAACTAAAATGTCTTACCAGTCGGTAAATGGAAAATATATTATGAACTTGAATGAATGCATCAAATGTCACACATCATCATACCACAATATTTCGTTACAATATTATTTTGTGCATATACTGTAGGCCTGGTATAGGGAACAGCTCCCCGAGAGGGACAGTACAGGGGCTGCTTTAAAGTCAATACACAGACACGAGAAGAAAATGGCAACACACATCAGTGATTAGCACAGGAGGTGATGGTTCAGAAGCAAAAAGGATAGCCGGGCTTTCAGTGACCAGGAGTAATCAACCAAGTGAGGCAGCAAAAGGTAGTCGTAGGAGAACAATGCAAAAAGGTGTAATGATTTAAAAAAGGAGGTTCTTCGCTTTGGAAACAAATTGTGGGTGTTATGGAAATAGCTAAAATGGCTCAAACCCACCTCCCTCACTTCTCTATATATATTTTCAATATTACGAGAAATTTAGAGCGAATCTTAGTATATTCTTCTTGTTAAAGGCTTAAATATGTAAATAGGTTTAATATTTGGGTATTTGTTAAAAACATACAAAACAGTGTATCTAAATACCCATCCCAAATTAGTTGCATTGGCACTAACATATTACTAAGCCTTGGAATCAGATAAACAAATAAAAGTGGAGTCACTGGGGATGAACTATTGACTACTCTCGTGAATCTTCATCAAGGCACAGTCTTAAAGAACCTAAAGTGTTATTAATTACTGCTGTGTTCCAGGTCTTTGATTTTTAACAATATTGCCGATGAGCAATGACTTAACTCAGTAACATACTCAAAGGTGTACAGCTGCTTCTTTTGAGGTGTTTGGCACATACAAATTAAAAAAAAAAAATTATTTCATACATTTTTATATACTTCAGTACCAAACATTATATGGACAATTTGGTGTTACATCTATTGATAAATATACAACCAGTTTAAGAACTGACTTTTGGCTTAGAAAATACAGTACTTGAATGTAATATTTAGATAGTTTACCAGTATATAATAAAATAGTTCACTGAGTGGATATTACAATAGTATTAAATAAGTGCTGTAGGTATTTAGCCCGTATAGTATGCCTATTTTTCCTGTTGGAAAATTCTCGAACCGTGTTTGCTCGTTAATCTTATTTGGGATACCCTTATGCCTATCCCATGCGTGTTTATCCCATGTGAGTTAAACATATTATATGCAATGAAAAACAGTTTTCAATACAGTCTTTCTAAAGCTACTTAGCATATAACCTTGCACAGTAATTTAATAAATAGTTTCCATAGCAACACATTCCCTTGGGCAAAGCAGCTATCACTCATTTAAATACAAGCTGAACTTCCAAACTTCAAATCTTAACTATTTATAATCCCCTGGACCTCCCAAAGAGTGATCTACCATTGAACATGGTCAGCACAAGTAGGGTCATAGCTCACAATGGTCTAATTTCTGCACTATATCATGGTAAAACACATAAAACTGGCACAAAAATAAGAAAAGTGGAAGGGTCAAAGTGCTCAATGTTTCTTCTTTATTGGAAAGAAGGTGGGCCCCATTGTCCCTTTCCTATTTAAGTTTCCATCATATACCTGGTATTCATATATCCTTCCTTAGAGCCTCATCAACCGAAGTAGGCTTTACTTAACTGTGGGTCACATGAATTGTGGGTATTTCCATTGCTGCACACAAACGTGTTGCCTTTCTGTGGAGTTCCCCCCCTCCAGATGCCAAAGACACAAAGGGCTCTGTGAGTTGAGCCAAAGAGAGGGCAACTTGAACCTAAGAGCACTTAACCCTACAGTTTTAGAAGGGTGGTCCAGGAGATGCAAATTTCATCATAGCCCTCTATATTGCTGATCGCTGGCATTGTCCGCACTTGGATGCAGTGTCTGAGATGGGAGCTCTTACACCCACAATTCAGATGGTAAAACAACTGATGAATATCTCCTGGTCCCACAGTCAGCCAAGGCCTTGTTTTTTTATGATTTCTACCTTTCATGTAATCAGCTGAACCCCTTGTTAACAAACATTTTTTCCAGTCCCTGCCAAGGAAAAACATCCCCACAATATGATGCTGCCAAAACCATGCTTCACTGTGGGGATGGTGTTTTTGGGGTGATGAGAGGTGTTGGGATTGCGCCAGACATAGCGTTTTCCTCAATTTTAGTTTCATCTGACCAGAGTACCTTCTTCCATATGTTTGGGAAGTCTCCCACTTGCCTTTTGACAAAAAGCAAATTTGTTTGCTTATTTTTGTTCTTTAAGCAATGGCTTTTTTTGGGCCACTTGGCTTAAAGGGGTCCTATGGACAGATACTCCAATCTCCGCTGTGGAGATTTATCTTTGGTCTATTTGTTGCCTCTCTGATTAAGGCCCTCCTTGCATGGTCTGTGCAGACTCTGCTGCCTTTCAGAACACGTATATATACTCAGATCATGTGACACTTAGATTGAACACAGGCTGACTTTATTTAACTAATTATGTGACTTCTGAAGGTAATTGGTTGCACCAGATCTTATTAAGGGGCTTCATAGCAAAGGAGGGAAACATATGCAGACAATACTTTTCCATTTTTTATTTTTTAGAATTTGCTTGTCATTTCACTTCACCAATTTGGACTATTTTGTCCATTACATGAAATCCAAATAAAAATCCATTTTAATTCCAGGTTGCAATGCAACAAAATAGGAAAAAGGCCATGGGGGGTGAATACTTTTGCAAGGCACTGTATGTAGGTAATAAATAGAATACAAATTCATCCTGTATCAAGGAGTATTTTGGCAGTGTTACAGGACATGAGTGTAAATGACACCAGCTCCTATTGTTTTTAAGATACTGATATTTTCATCAAATGACTTCCCTTGTTTTCCTCCTAATACTCCCCATGATGCACATTATTATGGTAATTTAAATACTGAATCTGTTGTGGAAAAAAAACCCGAATTTGATAAATGCATATCATTTTGCTGCTTGCAGCTCTCGTAAATTCAGTACCTGCGGGTAACAAGATACATGTTAAGTTTCTTGTTCAACAATCATTTTGGAAATCTATCTTTCAAATAGTGTTTCTTACTCATTAATCTATAGCCTAAAGGATATCTCACTTGTACAATAACTTAAAACTTTAAACATAAAGTATAATATGTTTTGGCACATTACAATTCAAATTGTTTGTTCTGTGTTAAAAGCTTTAAAATAAATATAATTAAATCATTTTCCTATGATACTAATAAAACAGCAGAAGGTTCGGCGTTCTCTCTTAACTATTTATATTCTAAGATATATTAAAAAAAGGAGACATAATATTATATACAAGTTCTTGATTAGGGTATGGAAGGTGAATAGATTTGGGTGATGCTATGACTTATGATTTCATTGAGTCCTCTTTGCTACCATACTTCTTTTAACCCCCAGGTTACACTCCAGGTATGCCGAGGTTAGACATCTTTACAGAGACTGAGTATCACCATTTGGTTTTGGCCAAGACTTTGTTATGATATAATATATGTCAAGCGTAACCAGCTCTGTTTTAGATAGTGTTTTTCTTTCATTAACACTAGTAAATGCATTTTAAATGTTGATATAGTTGCCTTACTGCTGCGCTTTACTGTTCATTTAATCCCGTGGAAACATTTCTAGCATAATTACATCGACTTGGTTAATCCTAGAATCCCTTTAATCTTTTAGTTTGACTAAAATGTGCAATTTGTGATGTCACCATTGGAACATCGACAAACTAAAGAAGACATGAAGACTGATAATCGTATGCAGTAAATCTGGTGTTATAAAAAATATATCCCTTATTTGATCAAATATAGGTATTCTATGATTTCCATGGAAATGTCAATCTGGAACAAAAATCCTACCCAGATATAAAAAAAAAAAAAAAATTCTACATACCTAAGGCACTTTTTGTCCACTTTTGACCCTTCCCCCACGCATCCCCTTTTTGTTACCTTGTTACTCCCAACACCTTGGCAACGAGGTAAAAAGACCGTAAATGTACCCTGGAGTGGGCATATGTTTTGCCTATTTTATGTAGGTAAACTACTGCTTTATATAATTATGCATGTGTCACCTTCAAATGTCTGTGCTGTGATACAGACCCTTGTGGCATTCAGGACAGCAACACTTGCTTGTTATTTAAGATATATCAAACCTTTTCTTGAAAACACTGTAAATTAGTAAAAAAAAACCAAAAAACAACCGGCGTCGTATTGCACAGACTACACAAAGGGTACATCATTTAAACCTCTGCAGGAGCACATACTGCAGCTCAGATGTCTCTGCACAATCACTCCCCTCAAAGGTAAAATGATTTAGAAGCCTTGGGAAACTTAATTTTTCTTGATCACCGTGTGGAACCTGGATATTTAACGGCAGGCGTAATTAATTCTTCTGATGTTAATCATCAGGGCTGGGCTGCACAATTATCAGCCCGGTGCAGCTGGGGCAGGGATCAGACATGAAAAATTAGGAAAATGAATCCGCAATAGGGTGGCAGATTTAATCTGCATCATGAAAACAAAGTTAAAAAAAGGAAGATCGAGAGAATTTCTGCCGAAGCTTTTGTGCCAACGAGCAGTGACAGAACTGAAAAATGTTGCCGATGTCCAAAGTGATTGGTAATTACTAAGCCATTGAATTTTTTATTGTCAATTTATCATTGTGGTGGAGGTTAAATTTAACATCTTCTTTTAAAGCCATCGTTCCAGGAGAAGCATTGCTCGAAGTCACGTGACACACAGGAGTCAGGGAAAGGTTAATCAGATGGCGGCTGGGTTTGTGTGTGTTCTGCAGCTTCTTTCCTCTAGAGTTAGTCTTCTGCTGTAGGGTATTTCTGTTTATTTCCACTCCACCTCCGATGTGCACCGAGTTAATTAGCAATTCCTCGGTATTTTTGATTTTCTACATAAACTATTTTACAAGATCCGTAACAGAAAGCGTTCCAATCAGACTAAACCTTTTATTTTAACACTTGTCATCAGAATTAATTTTCTGACAGTATTTGCCTCTTTTAAGAATGTAAGTATAAGCAACCAAGCTCATCATTAACATAGAATATTTAAATAAGGCACAGTTCTAAGCTAATGTTTCAACGGCATGTTCACCATCATCGCACTGCATCTTAGTCTTGTTTTTTTTGTAGATTGTACCATTATTTGGTGAAAAGGGAGCCAACTTCAAAAGATGCTATCCAGAGAATCAATATTTATATGAATCGCTGCAATCTCTTATCCGCATGCCCGTTGAAAAGACATGAATTGTCCTTTTATTTAGAACAGAAGTAGTGGCAAAAGACAAAGCACGGCGATCCTGTTCATGTAACATGCATTGCTCTCGAAATGTGTGCATCGGGTCTTGAGTGAACGTTTCTCTGGGGATATCTCGGCTTGTTCCATACAAGACCACAGGCATTGAATTATTACCTCTGAATACAAAAGATAATCATGTGACCGCCAATTCACCAGCAGCGAGGCTGTCCTTTTCTAAAAATCCTTAGTTTCCATTGTAAAACATAATTAGACTTGAAATATGAAACATTAGCTCCAGAATAACCTCCGATCGTCTTCATAAACAAATCACCAATGCATCCTCCCTTTTTCATATCAAATTGGTTGTTTACAGAAGTCCGCATTACTTGTTTTTAGCGTTTAAATATTAATAATACATTACAGTCACATTTAGAAATACAGCAGATTTTGCATTTATTTCTTAGGTTTATGGAACTGTAAATTGTACGGTTAAATTGGCATATATCGACCATCAGGAGCTGGATGATGCCTTGCTTTTATTTAAATGTAATTCGATCAGATTGAATACAGATCTGTAATTTACTGGAAATACATTGAACTCTCTCTCTCTTTTGAGAGACATATTCATACCTGGGAACTTTTGGGCTTCGGCTACCTGGAGCCTACCTTTGAGGGACACGTCCAGGACTACCCTCTGACATCAGTGGGCCATCCTGGTGATGTCGATGGACATTTTCACTGATGTCAGTGGGCATTCCCACTGCGTTCCCGCCGACTTCAGGGAAAATGGGCGGGAGTGAGGCATGTCATGATCGCGCTCTCGCACATCGGAGGATTCGAGTGTCGACCCAGAGAACCAGCGCTTCTCTTGGAGTCTCCCTGGCGAATCCCAGAGAGTTCCCAGGTATGCACATATTATGTTATCTCTCAAGAGAAAAAAAAAGAGAGAAACAAACATGGTAAGGTATATGTATAATGTATTAAATGTTTCCTGTTTTTAGGTAACAACCACTTGGGTAGAGGTTTCATACCACAATGGTCTTCATTTATACTAATCCACTTTAATTGTTTCTACACCGGGTACACAGGAGAGCATTATATATTATAGTGACCTCTGCCCACAATATGCGATAGTAAAGGGCATTGAAAACCCCTGTAGTCGGGTACTGTGCTAGCAAATGCTACTGGCAGTCCCAATAAATGGGACACTTACCAGGGTAGCTGAAGCCTGGGACATAAGCCTAGTTGATAGGACTGTCACAGTAAATTCAGGACTGTTAATAACTGTGCTTACAATGTGTTTTTTTGTGCAGATGTTTTCCAGTTTTCTATTGTAGCACATACTTTACACCTCCTCCACAGGCCACAACACACTCAAGTGTCTTTAAATGACATTACTATTTAGTATTTAATATTAATATCCGATTAATATTCATATTTAATTAACTTATCATTATCATCAAAGTTTTTATTTTAAACTTGCCTTAGAAGTTGGACAATTCAGAGCTGTTTTTCTTTTCTCTTTAAAGAAATTCAACTGTTTATTGGAGAGCGTCCAAAACAGCAACTAATTAAGAATCAATTGTAGACCATTAGTAATGGGAATTAGCAGACTAAGGTTCCATATTTTAAGAGTATTTGCTGTAATGAAGGTAGTTGTGGAATTGGAAAAGTCACCCAGATTGAAGATAGTAAGCAGGCACTTTTTAGGTCCAAAAAAACAACTGATTGTACACGGAAAGATGCTGAACCTGTAGTCCTCTCTAATTGATCTACTTATTGTTCTTAAGAAAAATTACAATTGCGTGCAAGTCCTAACTATTCCTTAGTGGCACAAATAGCTATTTATAGGCATGGAAAGTGATTGATTCTTATTAATTGTCCTTTCTGTTACGACAGTGAAAGCAACATGTAGGACATTAACAACATTAATGAAACGTTATGTGTTTAAAACTAAGTCTGATCATTCTAGTTTGTGTAAGCATTTTTTTTTATTATTTTCTCCACATTTTCAACACATTTTAGAATTGTTAATTAGATTAATTAAGGGCATTTATTAAATTATCTGGTCATGAGTAGAAACTAAAAAATAATATTAAGTCAACATACCATGTAAGGTCAAAAAAATATCTAGAATTTAACCATAACAGCAATAACGAGAAGGGTAAAGTTGGTAACTTACTTTAAATGTGTTCTGCATTTCTATATTAGAGAATTTTTGAAATTGCTATTTTTTTTTGCTTCTCTTATAGGTAATGTTTCATTTTTGCCAAAATCGTCTTCCAAAAACACTTAGCTAAGTTGTAATGGTATGAAAGATTAATGCAATATACAATATATGTATTTATAAATATATGTAATGGTGCTATATAAAACAATAAATAATAATAGTAATAATAATAATCAAAAGAAATATAGACCAGGCTACCTTTAGAAAACTCTGCCTTGTGCTTCACATGGGAGCTCTCATAATGTCATAATTTTGATGAAATCAAAATAACTGGGCCAAGAAAACTGTTTGCCTCACTGTCCATGTATCTTTAAAATTCAAGCAGTTTTTTTATTGTGAAATACTTTTCAGCTGCTCACCTGACAGCCAGGACTCTAGGATGTGAGTGCATCTCCCTTGTAACTGGGTTGAGTCCTGAATCCAGTACTGCCCTATATTTATTTATTATTTTATTATTTATTATTTTCCATGAAAACCCATACCTGCTCTATGCTAGAGAATGGGTCACCTGAGATTGGCTCTAGCACTTTAACGCTGGTGGCCACTAGATGATGTAAGTGCAGCGGATCACTGGATTTGCGGAGCCACACATTATATATACTTTTTTCTCACATAGCCTGTGACCAGGCATATCCAGCCATCGGCAACACACTGCAGCACCCTATCTGCCTATGGAGCATCTCCCTAGTATGCCAGATGGCCAGTCTGGGCCTGTCACCAAGTAACAAAGATGAACCCATCAACACACCATCATTCCATCATTTTGTTTATGGTTAATTAGTATTGGTAATATTCATGTGCAACAAAACTTTAATCCTGCTTGACCTTGATAAATATGACCTAATTTACGTGGATGTTTTTCTTTCAAAAGTTGAAAACGTTTTATAATAGTTGCAGTGGTAGCATTCATTATTTAGCTAATTCTCTGCTGATGTACATTTGAGTCAAATAAAAATGATTAATGAAGGTCAACTGAAACAAGAAGTTCGGCACCCTTAGAAAAAAAATCATTAAAAAAATATAATTAATTAAGGTAATGACCCAAAATGTTCTAGGGAAGTAAAGGATGTAATGTGAGTTTTTATTTATGGAAGTTTACCCATATATTTTGCTTGTTAGAATGACTGAAAATTCTAGTCTTTAATTAGATATGTTAATCCCTCAGGCGTTAACAACCAGGGCTTAAATTATTTTCGTTTATGGACTGTAAAGTTAAAAAAAAAAGCTAAATAAAAATGTGGCAAACAAACAAACATTATACCACATCCCTTTTCAACTTATATGCACTTAAATTAACAGGAACATATGGTTACTGTTACACCCTGCTGTCATTTGTTAATAAAATGTGTGTTTTAGAATTTGCTTACAATGTGTTGTATAACTATGTGCTTTTAAAATAGTGAAAACTTTACACTGTGATTAACAGATCCATTGGGGAAATATGTAAAACATTAAAAGGTAATAAAATTAAACAGTGGGTTTATTTTGTTGAAGCACAAAATCTAACTGTTTCCTCTTTGCTTCATCAAAATGTTTTATGTGTTCAATCCAAGCTGGCAAAATAGGCAACAAAACAATGAGGGGTCATTAAAAAAAACATCGATACCCATACAACCTGATTTAAGATTTTCAAAAAAAGTGAATACTTCTTGACAGATTCCCAATTCGTTAGGATAATTTTCAAGTAAAATCCCTAATTTATAATGTAGCTAACCAGCTCAGGGTATTTTAGGGTTTTCATGTATAATTGTACTAGTCCGGTGGATATGTGACTTTATTATATATGCAGAATTAACGTAGAACTGTAAATATTATTCTATGACTTAAAATTCCTTCAAATGTGGGACAGATGGAAGGAGTGAGCCATACACCTCTCGTGCCATTATTTTTTTTCAGTATACATATCGAGCCTTTTTGTCTCATCTTATTACTATATTATTTGTCTGTTTACTTTATTTGTAACCTTTTTTTGAACTATTTCAACTGTTATTGTCAGGATAACTTGACTTTAGCAAAGGTCATGTGGAAAAGTCAGTGGGATGGAAAATTTTCAGGATGCAGGTTGCAAAAAGGAGAATAGAGCGTAGATTCAAGGAAGAGTCTGACAGAATGAAGTAAGAAATTCAAGAGGCTATGTATACCACATATAAGCTCCTGGAGACACAAGTGCTACCAGTTTAAGAAAGATGCATATTTTGTGCAGAGTAAAGAGGGCAAGTATTTAAAGATAAGAGGACAGGTATTGGTGATGTGGCATTGTAAGTGGGGGATCGGATGGAATTGGGGATAGAGGTGATGGATGGAATAACCAGAAGCTCAGTCTCAGAGATGTTGGGCTTCAGGTTGCTAAAGCTTGATAAGACTCTATGCAATGGTTTAACCCAAAGACAAAATACAGAATATTCCTTGATAGAGAAGGATTTGTTTTCATAACTGTAGCTATGCATCAAAATGTATATAGTTGGTATATCTGGGGTGCAAACCTTATGTAAGAATAGATAATGATAAAGGCTCAAGGAGCGTGTACTTAATGCGCACTTAAAAGTAGAGGTGCACCGAAATATATCGGCCAAAAAGGGCATTATCGACAAAATAATCGTCTGCAGGGGCCCTGCTGCTTACCTGTGCATTGCTCTTGTACGAGCATCGTCTTTTGTACCGCCCAGGGGAAGCAGGAACCCAATGGAGTCGCATGAATGCATGTCACATGACCCTGCTCTGTTCCTGCTTCCCCTGGGCAGAACAAGATAAGTTGTTCTCGCAGAGTGCAAGCGACACAGAGGGAAACAGCAGGGCCCCTGCCTAATTATTTGAGCGAGAGACCTGCAGTTCAGGTAATGGAGTGGGGAGGGTGTATGAAAGAGTATGCGTGATTGAGGAAATGAATGAGTATCTGCGAATGATTAGTATTCGTGAATGAGGGAATGAATGAGTATATGTGAATGATTAGTATATGTGAATGAATGAGTATATGAATGAGTGAATGAGTAAATTAATGTGTGTGTGTGTGTGAGATAGAATGGATGTGTAATATATATGATCGCTAACAGCAATCACACTCCTATCATGCCAAGCCAGCCATTACATGCTGGAATATAGGTATGCCTAGGCATGATAGAAGTGTGATTGCTGTTAACAATCATATATATATATATATATATATATATATATATATTAATATTGTTATTGATTTTTTTTGTGTGTTACTTACTTTTAATAAAAGTGTGGTTATTTTTAAAAAAAAATTAAAAGGGGGGGTCAGTTTTGGTTTCGGCTTCGGCCAAATGATTGCAGAATTTTCGGTTTTGGTCCAGAATTTTAATTAAAGTGCATCCCTTAAAAGTGTTTTGCTTTAGAAATAATCCAATATGTTTTACTATCAAGATGCATACTTAAGTAAATAATGTTCTCTTAACACGCTATATGTAAATGAATTTGTAAAATAATATGTGACCTTGCTTCGCTTTACATTAATTATGTGTCTGCAAGTCAGTGATGAAAACTCAAGCCTTTGTGGTTTGCCTTTGTACACAATAGTTTATTGCTCACTGTCAGTGTTGCTACTATACATCCTTCACTCTGTCTTTTGTATAAACCTTATCAGTTCACCCAGAGAAATCATTAATTGAAAGTCTGGAAAGCACTGTGAGATTGTCCCACCTCAATCAATACCTGTTTATTTCTTGGGATGCGTATAGTTGTATGTACAGCCAAGATTGTTCCTAAGTTAATTATGCAAAATAAACATTAACAAATGAAAAGTAGTTTTAAGGCATGGATGCCTGTTTGAATTGGTTTTGCCTTTTCGGATGGGATAACCAACAAACAACAGGAGTATTGAATGGTTATCCAAGGACAATAATCAGACCTCCATTATTGATCTGTTCTAATATTCTACTGTAACTGTCTGCAAAATTGGTTCCTTGGGGCTTGAAATATATACCGTGATATTATGGGTTCCTATCGTAAATTGCCACACAGTAAAGTAGCAAGTCTGAAATACTGTTTCCCTTACTTTGATCAATACTCAATTCTAAGGAGTGCAAGAAGTAATGGTTACCATAGAAACATTGATGTCACAGAGGTTGAACAGTGGCTGATCCTACAAATCATTTCTCCTGAGCTGTTGTAATTGACTATACTACAGTTTGCTGTCATTTCAGACTATTTACATCACGTCCGTTACTGAACCTTATTATTTATCCACCAAGCTAAGACTAATGGGTCTTCGTGACCTTACTGCACATTCTATTGGAAAACAACATATGAACCAACAACCCACATTGTTATAATACATTTTTTCCTCCTGAGTATCAGTGTTGCTCTTAAATGTAAGGGCTTAGACAAAGAAAGGCATTATGTTTAATTATTAAAGTATATATATATATATATATATATATATATATATATTGTGACAGAAAGGCCGGTACAATAGTGGATGGGCGGTATATACGCCCTACTCTGGCTAACTTTGTCTGTCCTTATGTGTAAAATTGAAGTCCCAGGGAAAGATGTTGTTTGCCTACAAACTGCATTACTGGCAGTTTGCAAAACATGGTAAGGGTCCCTGGGACGGAGCATCTGGAAGAGCAGGGTGGGCCAGTGCTCCAACAGCACTAATTGCTGTCCAGAGTCTGCATTCTGGACAGGAGCTCCACAGGTGTGGACTAAGTAGCAGCTCACCTGTGGTTGATTAATTAGCAGGCAGAGGGTAAAAGGAACTGAGCCTGATTCAGGAGGAGGCCATTGTTATTCCAGCTGGGAGAGCTGAGGAACTGAGGAGTGTGGTTTCTCTCTGAAAAGCCATTTGATGGAAACTTGTGACTTGTTGGAAGGTGAATGTTTGGAGCTCTTTTATACTAAGTCAGTGCTCAAGCAAAGACTGTAATCCTGTGCTGCTTATAACTGCTGCTGTTTCTTCCTGTAAAATAAACATTGATACTGAGCTGGATGTATCCTGGGCTTCATTTACCCTAGAAGACTGTGGTAACAACCGAGATCCTTGACAGAAATCCCAAGGAAAAGGGAGGCCTGTCGCATATGGTGGAGATTGCGGGCATCCACGTAAGTCTGTGGGTAGAAGCCATTTACAGCTCACCATGGAGGAAGTTATTAAAGCACTGATCCAGTCTACTTCTGCACAGCAGGAAGCTAATAGGAGAGCTGCAGAAAATAGTGCAGCCCTACAGCAGCTGGTGCTGGCTCAAGCAGAGAATGCTATGATAATGGCCAAAACACAGAAGGAAAGCACTGAGACCTTGGTACAGCAGATTGTTATGACACAAGCGGAGGCATTCAGAGTGACCCGTGAGGAACAGCAAACCGCTACCCATGCGCTACAGCAGGAGATTCACGCTTTGTCTGAAAAACTGAACTGGGACTCTGAAGGGACCTATCAAGGACCCAAGGTGATTCGGGCAAGTCACTATCTTCAAAAGATGACTGCAGTAGATGACACTGAGGCATATCTTCTGGCTTTTGAACGCACAGCAGCGAGAGAAGGATGGCCGGCAGCTGAGTGGGCAAGCATACTGGCACCGTTCCTGAGTGGAGAACCCCAGAAGGCCTACTATGACTTGGAGCCAGCACAGGCCAGTGACTACAGCAAGTTGAAGGATGAAATCCTGGCAAGGCTTGGAGTAACCTCAGCAGTACGTGCACAAAGGTTCCATTCATGGTCATATTCCTCTGACAAAGCTGCAAGATCCCAAATGTTTGACCTAATACATCTGGCCAGGAAGTGGTTACAGCCGGAGGTCAACTCAGCTAGTCACATTGTGGAACTCTTAGTAATGGACCGTTTTTTGCGGGGCTTGCCTCCCACTCTGCGTAGATGGGTTAGTCAAAGTGACCCTCAGACAGCAGACCAATTAATTGCTTTGGTGGAGAGGTATGTAGCTGCAGGAGAACTTGCACGTCCTGTTTCAACTGAGCAATCCCGCAATCAGAAGATCCAAGATCCTGGGAAAGCTGGTAAGACTGTTCATGATTTAAGGGGTACTGAAGAACGGCAGGTATATGCACAAGACACCAGAGACGCTATTCCAGGAGTCAGAGCCGCATTCAGACATAACAAACCTGGGAAAAGAACTAATTGGGGATATGACTATGTTATCAAATGTTATAAATGTAACGAGGTTGGTCATACAGCCAAGGACTGCCCACTCAACGACGAACGTATGGAATGCAATATGGGGGAAAATCCATGTTCTCTTTATCAATGTGTTGGTTCTGCTAATAATGATAATTCTCATTGGTGTTATGTGAATGTAAATGGGAAAATGTCTAGAGCACTGCTAGATTCAGGGAGCATGGTGACTTTAGTAGCCGAGTCGATAATACCTGAGGTAGAAACAGATCATGTACATAAAATGGGAATTATCTGTGTACACGGTGACAAGCGAGAATATCCCACTGCTGAGGTACAAATTGAAACTGAGTATGGTAATATAAAATATAGAGTAGGTGTAATGCCCAGTTTAGCACATGATGTGGTGATTGGACGAGACTTCCCCAACTTTCTCCAGCTGTGGGGATCCACAGAAAACTCAGGCCATACCTCATTAGGAAGCAGTCAAACTGGTGAAGGGTCTGTGTTTCCCTTTTCTGATGTTGATTTGGAAGACGCTCTGGATGACATGAGACAAAATAAATGTAAAGCTTTCCACCCTTTACCTGTGTTAGTAGGGGATAATACTGTTGGAAACAGAGAGGAGGCTGGTACTAGCACAGAGAAGGAGGATGATTTCCCAGAGTTAGGGGTCAGTCCGGGTAATTTTAAATGTGCTCAATGGGAAGATCCTACATTAGTTGCTGCTAGAAATAATATTCAAGTCACAAATGGAGTTGTTAATCAGCCAGAAAACAGATTGCCCAATCCCTACTTTGAAGTAATCAATGATCTGATATATAGAATAGAAAGAAAGGGTGTAGATACCACTAAACAGTTATTGGTTCCCCAGGCTTTCCGAAAAATCGTACTTAGTCTTGGACATAGCCACATTTTGGGTGGACACCTGGGAGTAGAAAAAACACGAGAGAGAATTCTTAGACGATTTTACTGGCCTGGGGTATTTGCTGCAGTAACAAACTATTGTTCCTCTTGTCCTGAGTGCCAACTCAGAGCCCCTTTCAAGGCTTTTCGTAGCCCACTGATACCTCTACCTATAATCGACATACCCTTTGAAAGGATTGCTATGGACTTAGTGGGGCCATTGGTAAAATCAGCTAGGGGACACCAATATATTTTGGTTGTTATGGACTATGCAACTCGTTATCCGGAAGCAGTTCCCCTACGTAATATGTCTGCAAAGTATATAGCAAAAGAGCTCATGTTAATGTTTAGTAGAGTGGGTATTCCTAAAGAGATACTAACGGATCAAGGAACCCCGTTTATGTCCAAAGTCATGAAAGAGTTGTGCAAATTCCTTCAAGTGAAGCATATTAGGACCTCAGTTTACCATCCCCAGACTGACGGTTTAGTCGAGAGGTTTAATAAAACTCTAAAAAGTATGTTACGGAAAGTGGTAGACACTGATGGCAAAAATTGGGACTTTTTGTTACCATACCTAATGTTCTCCATTAGGGAAGTTCCCCAATCCTCCACTGGCTTCTCACCCTTTGAGTTATTATATGGGAGACACCCTCGTGGATTGTTAGACATAGCTAAAGAGACATGGGAGCAGGAAACCACACCTTACCGAAGTGTGATTGAGCATATAGCACAGATGCAGGACCGAATGGCAGCCGTCATGCCTGTAGTCAGAGAACATATGCAGAAAGCTCAGGAAGCACAGAAAAATTGCTATAATCGTAATTCTAGGATCAGGGTATTCCAACCTGGGGACAGAGTACTAGTGTTGGTTCCTACAGTGGAGAATAAGTTTCTTGCAACTTGGCATGGCCCCTATGAGATCATTGAAAAGGTGGGAGAGGTTAACTATAAAGTAAGGCAGCCAGGTAGGAGAAAACCTGAGCAGCTCTATCATATCAATTTGTTAAAACCTTGGAAAGATAGGGAAGTCTTAACCGCTTTGAAGCCCCCAGAGCCTCCCATCCCTGATCCTGAGGTAAATATTCCAGAAACACTCTCAGGGCATCAGAAACAAGAAGTCAGAGATTTTGTCAGGAGAAACAAGGACATTTTCTCTGCAGTCCCAGGAAGGACTAGTATCATCAAACATAATGTAATAACAGAACCCGGGAAAAAGGTAAACTTAAAACCATACAGAATTCCCGAAGCTCGGAGGAAAGCTATAACCTTGGAGGTGGAAAAAATGTTAAAGCTGGGGGTAATTGAAGAATCCCATAGTGAATGGAACAGTCCTATTGTGCTGGTTCCAAAACCTGACGGCACTATAAGATTTTGTAATGATTATCGTAAGTTAAATTGCATTTCAAAATTTGACACATATCCGATGCCTCGCGTTGATGAATTGATAGAAAGGCTGGGGAAGGCTCGTTACCTGACGACCCTAGATTTAACAAAAGGATACTGGCAGGTCCCACTCACTGAACAGGCAAAGGAAAAAACTGCTTTTTCAACACCAAATGGTCTTTTTCAATATACCGTATTACCATTTGGGTTACATGGGGCCCCTGCCACTTTTCAGAGGATGATGGATAAGATTCTAAGGCCTCACGTCCGTTATGCTGCAGCATACCTCGATGATGTTGTTATCCATAGTACAGACTGGGAATCTCATCTCCCTAAAGTTCAAGCTGTACTTAATTCTATTCGCTCTGCTGGCTTAACTGCCAATCCTGCCAAGTGCACTATTGGCCTTGAAGAGGCAAAGTACTTGGGCTATTCGATAGGGAGAGGGTTGGTTAAGCCTCAGTTGGCAAAAGTGGAATCTATACAAAACTGGCCTCGACCACTCACAAAAAAGCAAGTGAGGGCATTTTTAGGGTTAACTAGTTATTATAGAAGGTTCATTCGTGATTTTGCTACTATTGCAGCCCCTTTAACTGACCTTACAAAAGCAAGATCCCCGGTTTCTGTTAAGTGGTCTCCAGAAGCTGATCAAGCTTTTCATACTTTAAAAGGAGCTCTCTGTGCTCAGCCGGTCTTGGTAACTCCAGACTTTTCTAGAGAATTTATGGTACAAACTGATGCTTCTGATGTTGGCTTGGGGGCTGTCCTTTCCCAAGAGTACCAAGGTGAAGAACATCCTGTTTTTTATTTGAGCAGAAAACTAAACCCACAAGAAAAGAATTACTCCATAGTAGAGAAGGAGTGTCTGGCGATTAAGTGGGCTTTAGAGGCTCTTAGGTACTATCTTCTGGGGAGGAAATTTAGATTAATTACCGACCATGCTCCTCTAACATGGATGTCTCAAAATAAAGAAACAAATGCAAGGGTAACCAGGTGGTTCCTCAGTTTACAACCCTTCAATTTTACTGTGGAACACAGAGCAGGTCTTAAACAAGGAAATGCGGACGGGCTCTCCAGGGTACACTCCTTGATATCCATGGTCGCTCACCCCTGTAGGAATGAGCTGGGGGGGAGGATATGTGACAGAAAGGCCGGTACAATAGTGGATGGGCGGTATATACGCCCTACTCTGGCTAACTTTGTCTGTCCTTATGTGTAAAATTGAAGTCCCAGGGAAAGATGTTGTTTGCCTACAAACTGCATTACTGGCAGTTTGCAAAACATGGTAAGGGTCCCTGGGACGGAGCATCTGGAAGAGCAGGGTGGGCCAGTGCTCCAACAGCACTAATTGCTGTCCAGAGTCTGCATTCTGGACAGGAGCTCCACAGGTGTGGACTAAGTAGCAGCTCACCTGTGGTTGATTAATTAGCAGGCAGAGGGTAAAAGGAACTGAGCCTGATTCAGGAGGAGGCCATTGTTATTCCAGCTGGGAGAGCTGAGGAACTGAGGAGTGTGGTTTCTCTCTGAAAAGCCATTTGATGGAAACTTGTGACTTGTTGGAAGGTGAATGTTTGGAGCTCTTTTATACTAAGTCAGTGCTCAAGCAAAGACTGTAATCCTGTGCTGCTTATAACTGCTGCTGTTTCTTCCTGTAAAATAAACATTGATACTGAGCTGGATGTATCCTGGGCTTCATTTACCCTAGAAGACTGTGGTAACAACCGAGATCCTTGACAGAAATCCCAAGGAAAAGGTAGGCCTGTCGCAATATATATACTTATATGTATCATTTTGAGCCCTTGATTAATTCCATTCACTACCCTATAAGGCAGGCATCTTATTTTGGACATATTAAACTATATTTTACAACTGAGCAATGAACATGTATCCCGGCTCCTTTCCTTTGGAGTGAGCATGATGAACAAGCAGTTCGTCATTATCGCTGCCATAAAGAATCAACTTAGTAAGATGTTTGAGCTGGGAAAGTCACCCAAAATATCACTTGACTGACAACAAAGGCAGCCTCCAGGTCTGTAGATAAAGGAACTTTATTAGAACAAGACAGGATAAAACCAAGATATCCCCTTTAACGAGTTTAGATATTTTATTAGTAGCTTATTTGCATATTCAAACTTACAATTTTGTAACCCAGGCTGTTTTTTAAAGCACAACAGGCAACAAGAGTAACTGTTCATTTGTTAATAAAATGAAATAAATGAAGTTAGTTTGACATGAGCTCACTATAGTAAACCCATGTTTTTCAGATCTTGCAAACTATTTACATCTAAATATTTAGCAATCCCTTACATTAGCATTGTTTCCATTAACTTCTCAACTGTAAGACGTACTGGTCTATAGTTGACCAAGTCTTCCCTGCTAATTTTTTTGTGAAGTGGTACTACAATTGCCAACTCCCATCTGGAACTACTCCTGTCAATAGTGACTGGTTAAGTAACTCTACTGTTGGTTTTGCCAGGTCACTCTGAAGCTCCTTTACTAACTTCAGGTGTATTCTATTGGGTCCCGTAGATTTCTCTATTTTTACTTTTGAGAGTTCAAATAGAACTTCGCCTGTAAATACATATCTTTACATTTCTCCCTATTTCGTTGCATCCATGGATGTTTGAGCTAAATGGTAATTGTAACGTAAAAGGCTCTTTATGACTTAAGAACATTGATCTCTTTGGAATCCCTTTAACGGAAAACTACACAATAAATGCGTGGTTTTCTAAAGTTTCTCTAATATACAGACACTGCATTTTACACTTTAAACTATGATTGATTATCATACTAAAAATCATTCAAAAACATAGATTCAAACAAAAAATGACAATCATGAAGAATAATTGAACAATTAACCCATACAAGAGGCTCACGCCATACGAAATTCATAATCAAGACTGTGTGAACCCAAAGATCAGCAGCTCCTTGCACCAGTTTAATGTCTTGTGGATATGAGGCACTATGACAAGGAGTTCCTATATCTTAATTAATATGCCAACAGTGCCTGTCGCCTCATTTTTCCCCAGTGTCTCTTGGATAACCTGCACAGTTGGCAACGTGCCAGGAAAGCTAGTGCTTCGTATGTACCCAGAAAGTGATTTTTGTCATGCTTTGCAAGTTAATGCACTCTGTGGCAAGAAACAAGTTCATTTAAAATTGCCTCCTCAGCACATTTTCCCTGCTTGAGTTTTGTGTTGATTTTACAGTTGATTTAATGGAAGCTTTAGGTGTATTGACATTTTAAGGGAAATGTATCAAAGCAAAAGGTATGTTGCACGTCAGTGCTTGGCGTTAGCAACTGTCCCCTGCAAATCTTACTTGTGTTTCCGACACTTGAAACAACATTCCCTTTGGCTAAAAGAACATAAATTACCATTAAATCAGAGAGCGTTTCTGTTGCCTTTTTGGCATAAACTCACCAGATTATAAATGTTACTATTATTAAGTCGCAAATCTAATCTTCTAGTTAAGTCGCAAAATCATATTAAGGGAACCTTCGGTTTTATCAGAGAAGGCAATTGATTTAAGAGGTATAGAGTAGTACTCCCTATGTTTCTGTGTGCAATTTCCTTTATGGGGAATATATCACATAATTATAATTATGTGATATGTTTTTAAATGGTCATAACATTTGTGGGAATTGGTAGGGTTACCAGATCCTCCTCCGATAGAGACAAAAATTGTCCTTATGAAAGATGCTTACTTTGACTTATGGAGAATCTGACATCTGAAATGTAATTCTTAAAGGAACAGCCATGACAGGTTTGTTTGTTATCTTATAAAATGTAATTCTGATAAGCATGTTTCCAGAAGGAAATTACAAAGAGATGCTAAAATCTTTGCGGATGCTGGAACCCATTTTACAATGTTAATAGTAGAACAGCTCCACAGTAGAGTGATCAAATGTCCAAATGTAACCCTGGAGTTAACATTTATGGAGAATACATATTACAGTGCTGCATTAAAGTCACTGCTGTTCTGCATGTCCTGGTAAAAGCCATTGGATCAGCCAATCTGCAAGGCTCAATTCCAGCTTCATGGTCATGCTAGAAAGGGACTTAGAGACCTAGGAAAGCAAAAGTAAAGTGGTTAGGAAGAAGAACATACTTCAGAGATTGGGTTTTTACAGCTTTAATGCATATTGGAGTCTAGTTTGCTTATTGGAGTCAATTTTGCCATTCCTCTTCACTCTATGAGCGCCACCTTTTCCTCTCTGTATATTAAGTGTGGATACCAAGTACTTACTTTGTTTGGTGCACCATTTCAAACATTTTAATTATTATTATTATTTTAAGAGATAATAATCTTTAATTAAAAAAAGAGGAGTGTAAACACAACCATTTTCACTATGATCAGTGATCCATGTCAACTGTATTAGAAAGATCACAGCTGCTCAAATTGGTTCAATTAGCCCATGGTCGGTTCATGATGTGAGTATGATACTGTACATTCACACACCCTTTTAGCCATATATACACTGCCATCTTTGTGCCCAAACAGTTTAACAGTGCCAACTTTGTGCCCAAACAGCTTGTCTTTGACATCTGTGTCCCAAATAGCTTAATAGTGTCATCATTATCCACAAACAGCTTAACAGTGCTATATTTATGCACAAATAGCCTTTCTTTGCCATCTTGGTCCTGAAATAGCTTAACAGTGCCATATAGGTCCCCAAACAGCTTGTCTCTGAGATCTTTGTCCTAAACAGCTTAACAAATCAATCTTTATGCCCCAAAATCTTAACAGTGCCATTCTTGTGCCCAAACAATTTAACAGTACCATATTTATGCCCAAATAGCTTGTCATCTTTGCCAACCTTGGCCATGCTTACACACTTATACGTACAAAATCATGCTGACACAAACGTACATCCATGATTACATACAAAACACTTATAGACTCTAACGTACATACAGTCACACATACATTCTCCTTTTTGACACGACCAAGCTCAAAAACACCTCCATGATGCAGGGTGGACTAAAGAACTACTTGGACCAGAACTTGGTTAGGTCAGAAAAATTCAGCAAAATAAAATGGGGGGTACTTCACTGCCTATAATTAATTTTTATCCTCAAAGACGTATGACTATTATTCTATACAATTCCCTTTAATATTATGCTTTAAGTAATACACAGACTAATGGAAACACACTAATTTATTGAAATAGATGTCATATTTAACTGTTCTTATTGCTGAGGAAATGTTTCGTTCACAAATCACTTGTCAACGAATAAAAACCTATCACAATTCATTACGTGCTCTTTATGTATTTGTTCTTATTAGCTCATATAATGTACATTTGGCTGGAGAATGTAAATCTGATTCCTCGGAGCTTACTATTTATCAAACTTAATTTGAAATCTAAGTAAAGCTTTTCATTTTACCAGATAAGAAATTCTGAGATCATGCTGGCATGAGTTATGAAATTATCTCAAAAGCAATGTGTAATTAGGTATACTTAGAGTTTACGCCAGACTTACAGGTGAAATGGTAATGAATAAAATTATCCATTAGTCCTCCAGGCAGGGGAACAAGTAGAATTCCTTTGACATTGTTTTGTTCTTTTTTCATTTAATCGCATGGTTTATTATTTACAATTTCTTGTCATGTATTGCCAGCACCTATTTGCATATAATTTGTTCTCACAATCTTTTCCAATATTATTGTCTACAACTTATCTTGAAATGCAGGGAATATAACTTTGTTAAATGATTCTTGTAACCTTCTGTCATAAATTTTCTGCTTAATGAACCAATGAATTTGTGTTTTTTTCCATAGTTACTTATCTGTCGAGGTTATTAAAATAAGGCGATACAAAGACTGAACTTGTGAACATTAGAGGTCAAAATCAAAGATCCCATTGCTACTGCTGGTATTTATAAAACTGGAGACCAGCTTCCTGATAGGATCCCCATACTACACTTAGTATATTTATAAATATGATTTATCAAATTCTCATGCATTTGCAAAATAAGATCTATTATCAGTACCCTATATATAAAATATGCATTGACATGAAGTTTCTAATATTTGCCCAACCTTACTATAAAGATAATTCAATTCCACTTAAGTATTTAGATTGTCTATCCACAGCTTTGTAATGATCTATCTGCCCAGGGAATTTTTGGAAGGTAGGCAAGTGGACCATTGACCCCAGAGTTGCTCTGCGTTAAAAAGATTGGGTTGCTATCAGATTATTTTTTCTACCAGCAATTCCACATATAGCCAGTGTGGTATCTGGAGTAACAAGGAGTTTAGCAATATATGGAATCCTTTAAGGGTTGACCAAAATCTTGACCACAAGTGACTAGCTGTCCCAAGCCTTATTATGGAGCATCATGGGAGTCATCATCATATATTGATTGTAGAGCTACCCAATGGCCACCTGTAACTGCTAATCCGCTATGTGAAAAATCTTTCCTGAATATGTATTGATTTCTGTGGGCATGGACGTACACAACATTTTTTCTAAAGGGGATACAAAATACTCTCATCCCAGTGCCTCCTTACCTCTTCTCCATCCCTTTTTGGTTCAGGAGAGGGGTTTCCTTGAATGCAGCTTGCTAAATGGCACTGGTAGTTTACAGACTAGCATGTACCTGAGAACTTTACCACAACTACCCCAGTCTACAATTACCGTGGTATCCAGCAAGTAATTGTTTGATTATCATGGAAGCTGCCAACAACCAAAAGGTTAGTGTGTAGCATAGGCCACCACAACTACTATAACTACAATTCCCATGAAGTTTAACTAGCAATATGACTGGCTGGATATTATTATTGATGGAGTCAACGAAAGTAAGTGTTTGTGCTGCAGACATATTGTACCCCCCAAAGCTCCATCTACAATTACCAGTTACTATTCCCATGATAATCAACTAGTAATGTTGCTTACTCAAAATCCTAGGAGTTGCATTGGGTAGGGTAGCTCTGTGATGCACAGCAAATATTCCGAGGTTTTGCAAAAAAGAAGGTAGTTAGAGGGTAGAAAAAAGGGAGACAAAGGCCTGGAACCAAAATTGGACATAGGCAATAGTTTTGTAGCAAGTGTAGCCAACATTTGGCACTCAAAGTGCTGTTATTAAATTGCTCATGATGTTCAGCCAACCGAATGGATGGCTGAGGATCATAAGCTGTGCATTCCACAGCAGCTGCGGTACGAATCCATAATGATATAAAAGGTAGCCTTTTGCACTCCAGTTGTTGAGTACTAACTTTTCTACGTCGCTTAATTTACCAGATTGGCTGTGAGTCATGGGAAAGGTAGTGTCAACAGTCAGAGTATTAACGAACCCTAGTTGCAACACGTTTGAAATAAACTACCTAGTGTCTTCATCATACAAACTGAGTCTCTGCCAAGGTGTGAGTCTACCCCCTCACTTGCACAAAATATTAAAACTATAATGACAATAAAATAATGACATTTAACAAAATAAAAATTTGATTCAAGTCTACAAGGTCCATACAAGTTAATACAGGATTTCATGATTCTTCTAAAAGGCACCGGAGGGCCACTGGTCTATAGGTATGTACACATATTCCCATGCAACCAGGGGTCATTTTACAAACCACTGCCATCAAGTGTAACTATGACTGGCCATTATTTTATTTTTTGTATGGCCACTTTCTTTTTTTGAGGATTGATGGATTTGAGCATCATTGCCACATGGCCCCTTAACACTTTCAGTTCCAAGGGGGTGGAAAGTGCTTTTTTTTACTCTTAAGGATGGAAGGTGGGGGTGATGCATGGGATGGTGGCTGTGCCTTTCCAAAAGTTTTTAAACCTTTTAACTACCCTAATTTCAGTATGCATGTGATGGGAGGCAATGGGAGCAAAGATGGTATCCTAAAAAGGCATTTAGTTTACCTACCTACTGCCTCTGCGAGTAGGGATAGAGAAGGGGGGGCTGGCTTGGGTTCTGTGCCTTCCACATTAACCCCCTAAATCTCTGAGCAGTGGTTGTGCAGTGGCCACTTTTCCTCCCCAGGTTGATTTAATTATTCTTTGCCCTAATGAACATAATGCAAAGTTGTGGACACTCGCATGCATTCAGAAGCAGAGCGAATTTTAGTGAATATGCTGGTTGTTTTGCAAGTGCTGCCATGTGAGGGCATGTAATCGCAGTTTAGTCTGGCTCACCTTATCACTTGACTTAGTCAGAAGCCCCAAATGTAGGCTATAGTCAGGAGCTCTGTTTGCAGAACCTGCGTTGCTATGAATGCCCAGGAAAGACTATCCTTTTTATTGGAAGTTACCACAAGACATTTTCATGCCGTTTTCATAATAGCCACAGCAGTAAATGTACTGATATCACAAATAATAACAATATAACTTACAAAAAAAATCTGCCCCATATCACAGGAAGATTAGAAAAAAATAAAAATATGTTAATTTAGTAATTTCGTTTGAAAACAACATAAAACATTGATATTTGAAAGAGAATTGCAAGAGCCTACATCTGTAGACAGGCCCAATTGTTAATGGTTGTACTCTCTATTAAACAAACATTTGTAGAAATTCATCTTTATTTAGCTCATGCCTGTAATGGTAAATAATCTTTTTTTTTTTTCTTTCCCCTGTATATCTTTGTGAAATTTTATTAAGGCTATATGTCACTTGTGTTCAAGATGGATGTTTCAAAAGAATGCCATTGTTTCTAATTAGCAGCTTTTTTAATTAACAAAGCTACATGCAAATTACATGAACACAGTTTATTGCATCGCAATTTCACAAGCTGCTCTCATGAATATGGTAATTCGGTTTTACTCCCTCTTGAGACATCTTGTTAAAAAAGCATTTTATTGGTGATTTGAAAGTTTTGCTTATTTCAAACCCCCCCCCATAAACTTATTGATAGTTGAAAAAAAACGGAGATTTTATTTCGCTAACCACATAAACATTTCTAGTTTTAAGCGTGTATTGTGTTCTATGTGGAACTTGGTTTCGGGTTATGATACTTTCTATGATCAATATTGATTATTTCCACTAGTATTTGCATATTTTGCTGGCTATACTATTGTGACGTTCCTACAAATTATGATGATTACATTGATTTTTTTTCATATTTTTTTTTTTTATCTATTAAATATGTGTAAACGTTCTTTATTTATGATAATTAACATTCTAAAATTATTGTTTCCAAACATGCAATTACCATTGCTGTTTCCGCTTACAAGGGACATTGGGGGAAAGTCAATGATTTTTATAGTTGGTGAATTGTAGTTTTATTCTACTACTGTGAAGAAAATCATATGCAAAATCCCCTGTGTAATTAGCGGGACTCATGATTAATTGTCCTGCAGAATTAGCTCCGCTGTTGCTTTTATTTCACTGCTTCAAATTTTAATTAACGTTAACTTTCCTTCACTGTCGCCTCTTGAATATTCAGTCTTGCGGTGAAAAATTAGATTTTATTCCTGCTTTAGCTTCTTGAAGCTTCGATTGCAAGAATAAGTATTGTGATTTAAGAGATCGTGCTTGGGTCAGAAATAATTTTTATAGAAGGGCAAACAAAGTGCCAAGGCATCATGGGAAAGCATTCATGCACTAACTGGAAACAAATTGTTTAAATAATGATTCATTCCCTGGTGCTTTTGGCTACCATTAGCAAATATGCAAACCTTTGCATGGTTCTCTGCCCAGGAATTCTTTATTGACATGTACTTAATGTATATTACCTAATCATTAAAATGTTATGAAGAGTCGAAGTGGAACCGTAGACTCTTCAAATTAAACTCTGATTTCTATAACTTTTGGATCGCGATATATTTTATGGTGTTGAAAGCTTGCGAGTGTTCCATTTTCTGGTTCCCACATGTTATGTTAATTCCTATCCCTCCATCAGTTTTCTCTGTGAATTTCTTTCTTTATAACCTTTCTTTTTTTTTCTTGCAACTCTGAAAATCTTGACAGGTTTATTTCTAAAAAAAATTTGTTTAAGCAGATTTGAGGTTAGTGTATATTTTTCTGGCGGTATGTTAAAAAAAAAGATATGATGTGTAAAATATAAAGGTTGCAGTAAATTGAAAAAGCAGCGCTTAAACAGGGCTTTCAAAAATAGAATGTAAACCATTTAAACTGTTAAAGATGGAATAAATATAAAATATGTTATATTGTATATTTTATATGGAATAAAAGTAATTTATTGTACACTTATGTATAATTATATATAACTATGATTATGTTTTTTTCCTGGTCCTTGTGATTATATTTGATGACAGTAATAGGATGATTGCAACAATTACCAAGGTTTTTTTTCCTTCCTAAATTAGCTGAGTTTTGATTGGCACTACTCACCTAATAGGCTGAGCATTATTCTCTTATGGTGATAGGGGCACGTTGGATAGGACACAAAATATGTATCAGTGCCTTTTAAATCTCTTCTCCCTTATTTGTGTGCATGCAAATGCAGAGCTGTGAGTAGAGTAGAAACCAACATGGAGCTCCTCATTACCAATAGAACAGCGGTGAGTGTATATATATATATATATATATATATATATATATATATATATATATAATTACAACAAAGGATCCTTAAATGAGGGTTCTTGCTCCTTTACACTTGGACAGATTCCCCATAAGCCACACTAGAAGGATCTTGTGCATACTTGTCAACTTACCATGCCTATTTTTGACTGTGCCACAACCAAGTTTGAGCATACATTATCCATTCTGATTGTTTACACTCCTTGTCCCACCCATAATTCCTACTATTGATTTTCAGTCTGTGTATTGTTTCATATTATACTTTACATATAGACTATAAACATACAGCTCAACAAAGACTTCACAAAATACAGCATCAAATATATTACAGCTATTTCCAGAGACAAGCAGGTGACTATAAAAAGGTCCATTAGAAGCCAGGCAGTGAGTTGATTCCCTAAAAAGTTAAGAGATTGGTTGAATGAATGGTTAGCGTGATTGAACAGCCTTGACTGAAGTTGCATGTCTTTACATGATAACATTTACAAAGCAACATGTATATTCATTAATATACCGATAGCCTGTAAGTAAGTGCTTGCAACTTCAAATTTTGCAATGTAATGCAGGTTGAATGATAACTCACATGTCCTTACCTGCAACACACAACATATATTATTGTTTTAAAAGAAAGAATAATACATAAATAATAAAAAAAAACCCTGCAGTTCATTTAACAGAATTCTGTTGCTTTGGTTCAGCTTAAAGAAGTTACGATGTATCCTCCAGGCACTTGGGGCAGCTGGTGCATGGGAGTGTATACATACACATTTTTATATCTGCTTGAATTTTTTAGGGGTCTAGGTTTTTTTCCTTCTGGCTTCTTTAAATTATTTTATTTTTAGACTAGAACATAGACAAGTACTTAAGGGCAACTGTTAGCAATGATATACAGTATATTCCAAATTTTAATTTTACCTTAATCATAATACTCTTCTATCCCATGGGGAAGAGGATGGACGATAAAGGGACATATAAGTTATATTATAAGCCTATTATTGATGCAAGGTGAGGTGAGAGGTATGAGCCGAAACTAACATTTGCAAGCTACAGACAATTTAGGGGCTAATAAATAGTTGCTTTTTTTGCAGATGTGAATATGCTAATTTGGATGTAGTCTAACATACAAGTTTGCTGCACATTTCTTGAAAGCTATGTAGCTGGCCATGGACAATCCCACAGAGAAATTATACAGAATCCCTCCATGCATTTAAATGAGGAGAATTATTTAATGGGACCAATAAGTTTTCATATACATTAAAATGCATATGATGGCTGCAGTGTTCCTTTAATAACATACAAACCATTCTATGTGTTAAACTTCTGCTGTTGTTTTAACAGCTTTATGGGTTTTCTAAAAATATATTTTCACTTTCTTTACTAATCTCAGGTGCTTAGAGTATAAGATCTACTGTCAAGATCATGAGCCTTCTCATACTGGTTGGCTACTCGGGCTTTAACTTTTTAAGTCTTGTAATAGTTTTTATAAATCCTTAAAAAGTAGAAAGGGTTGCAGGTGGTACTGAAATTGTCATAGCATAAAATAATCCTTTGTAGGTAGGAGAAACCTCTGCTTAATGCTCTATTGATTAACACAACATTTCTTTGGTGGTGTGTTCACTTTAAACATAATTCAATGCCCGTTCAGATTATCTCCAGTTTGAAGAGCGGGTTAATATATGATAGCTCATAAGATCTTTATTATAATGTATTTATAATGATTTACAGTGACTATTTTCTCACGAAGTATTTAGTGTCCCACTTTATTCTTTAGAACAGTTGGAATAAAATGTGGCCTCAAATACTATAGCTGCAGGGAAAATAAAATCTTAGCTGGCAGTGTCTGGCAGTTCTACAAACTGCATTAAATGTTAAAGCACTTGCTTTATTGTCAATTAAGTTATTAATAAAGCCAATAATTACATTTCATTCTACATATTTCACTGTTGTGTTTTAATACCTTACAATTAGATCAATGATTATCACCAAAGCAGATTCATTTTATCAATATACATATTGTGTAGGTATTAGAAAATGTAAAATTTGTTAGAATGCAGAATTATGAGCAATGCTTTTTATAAATAAATATATACATAAGGATATTTTCATTTTTTTCTCTTTCACTGCCTTAACAGAGGTTTATTCCAATCAAGGTTTTAATTGTGATAATCACAGAATAATATTATGAATTTAACAGTTCTTTTCAGGGTTACGGTTTCTGAATGGAATCCAACATGCAAAATTGATTTTGCCAACATTAAGTGTAGTTTTTTTTTTTTTGTCTGTTTTTCCGGGAAAATAGTTTTGATACGAGTTTTACCAGCAGGGACTATTTTACCTCTGCAATACCCTATCTTGCTGTAAATGCAAATTACACAGCAAATTTCATCGTATCCTGGTCTACTATCACACTGGTCCAAACCCTACAAACATGTCCTTTGCTTGGAAAGGAAGGGTAGAATTTTTGAGAGGCCAGATGTGTATGTACCCACAATCAGCCTGCAGGAGAGAGTAATCAGAGATCCCTGTCGGGTCTAGAGAGACCCTCTTGGATCTCCACTCATTCCCATGGTGCTTCTGGAAGGATCAGCATTGATTCAGGTATTGAAAGGCAGTTTAAGTGTAATCCTCTATCATTTTATAAGATTTTATGCATACAAAGGCCACAGGGAAATATCCTAATCTTCATCACCCTCCTAGTACCAATAAGCATTTATGGACCCCTATATATGTTTATATGTGTGTGTAAGGGCAGTGAATGTCTATATGTATATGTAAGGGCAGTGTATGTCTATATGTATGTTTATGAGCAGGTGTGTAAAGGCAATATGTATGGAGAGGCGTGTGTAAGGGCAGTGTATGTATATATGTGCGTGTGTGTAAGGGAAGTGTATGTGTGTTTATGAGCAGGTGTGTGTACGGGCAGTGTATGTGTATATGTGTGTAAGGGCAGTGTGTGTAAGGGCAGTGTATGTGTGTGTGTAAGGGCAGTGTATGTGTGTGTGTAAGGGCAGTGTATGTGTGTATGTGTGTGTAAGTGCAGCGTCTTTGTGTAAGGGCAGTGTATGTGTGTGTAAGGGTAGCGTGTGTGTAAGGGCAGCGTATGTGTGTGTAAGGGCAGGTGTGTGCAAAGGCAGTGTGTATGGACAGGCGTGTGTAAGGGCAGTATATGTCTGTGTAAGGGCAGCGTATATGTGTGTGTAAGGGCAGCGTATGTGTGTTTATGGGCAGGTGTGTGTGTAAAGGCAGTGTGTAAGGGTCTGGGGAGGGAGGATAACATTAGTCTTTTTTTAATTAAAAATAACAATCACATGTTCTTTGAGAGTAAATATGTGAAATCAATCTTTACAACTGTAGTATACCAACTGAGTTTAAGTTGTTGCTGACAGAGTTGTCTTTTTAAAATGTTATCTCTGGCATTAGCTGCTATGCTAAGGACTGTTGACAATTTGAGTTTTTTTAAAAAATTTACGATGTGGAGCCTGTTACCTACAGTGTGCCTGATTTTGATTGGAATTTTAATTGGTCATTGAAAGGAAAGAGTAATGGCTTATGTTGAACATGTTTGACCTGCACAGTGCAACAATTGATACCACAATATTATTTGATTTGTGGTTTTAAACTAAGCTATACATTATGAAGAAAGATCTTCACTATTTTATGTGTTTAGTTATTATTATTGATAATCATATCTATCATATTCCCCATCACTGTACAATGGTTAAACATTACATAACAAGTAGTGCATCATATAGCATTTTGGAACAAAATGTAAGGAGGGCTTGCTCAAACAAACGTAACATTTAGACGATTACTACATTTCTTATCGTATTTTCTTTGTCTTTGTTTGTTGGTTGTATATACAGTTTACGATATTAAAACTATAAAAAAATTTGTGTCATGAATTCAAATTGAGCAGTAATGAACCTGATGCGTTTCGCCCTATGGGGGCCTCTTCAGATAAAGATAAAAAAGAAATGTATGCCAACTGTGTGATGCTTATGCTGGATACAAGGAAAACTCAATGAAAGAAATTTTCGTTTTAAGCACGAAAAAGAGCCTTTTTGTACTTGTGCTGAAACATCAGCAGGGATGTTTTCTCTGTTGCTGGTATCGCAATTGGATGTTAGCGGCTCACAAGGCTGGTTAATCAGAAGTAATAGCTGCATTTTCACTCACTGAGCTGCACACACTGAGTTGCTGGCTTGTCATGCAATCCTCAGGAGAGACACAGTTTCTATTTGTAAAAACTGAACTGTGTAATTGGCCTTGTGGGCCTTTAACATATCCGATACCAGCAACAGAGAAAACATCCCTGCTGACGTTTAAGCACAAGTACAAAAAGGCACTTTTCAGTGCTTAAAGTGTCAACAAAAAATGATTTCATTAAATTTTCCTTGTATCCACTGTTAGGATCACACAGTTAGTATACATTTCTATTTTATCGTCACCCCCTGAAGAAACCCCCATAAGGCGAAACGAGTCAGGTTCATTGCTGCTCAATTTGAATTCTTGACACAGGTTTTTCTCAATTTTACTAAGGGTTGCAAACTTTTGTCATGTTAATCTATGATACAGATTAAAATAAATAGATTATAAAATAGATTAAAATTGTATTTAAAGTATACCTGGTCCTTTTTCATTTTCTATCTTGGTCTGTGCCCCCACACTAGCTGATTATATCACATTTGCCTTCCTCTCTTGTGGACATTAGGCATGGTCCTCTGGCATGGTGGTAGATAGCAGCCATAGTTTCCCATTTTTCCTTCTTTCCTTGAAAACTCTCTCCACACCCCTAGCAGAATTTCTTGGATTGCTGCACTATTTGGACTGGCAGAGTTTCATACTAGGTTTTGTATGTGCCATTGCTACACCTTCTCAGCAGTGATTTATATACATAGAATTTGGCCGCAGATAAGAGCCATTCATTCAGCCCATCTAGTCTGCCCATTTTCAGTGATGTACAGACTCAGACTATAAGCGGTCCTTGATCTCCTTGATTCATTTACCCCTTTCTTATTGGCTGCGTAGAAGACGTGTTCCGACAAACACATTTCCTGACACTTTATATAGTTACAGCTACTCTCCTCCAGTGCTGGCTAGAAGTTGTGATAATATGATATCACTGATAACAATTCTGGCCCTTTAGTTCTATAGGATGACATGGGTTTGATCATCTTTACTTTTTTTTATGAAGAACTGCTGACATTTGACAAATTTGACTCATTTGTTAGACATGTAATTTGTTCACAACCACATTTCATGTTAAGGTTTGAAAATTGAAATCCTATATGTATACTGAACAGTGTTTTTCTTTATTATTACCGTCATATGCAAATTTCCGTATAACCAATATATTAAAATGACAAATTGAGTCAATTAGCATAACAAGAAGTTATGGGTGTAACTGAGTTATTCATGAAATGAGAGAAACTTTTTCGTCGTCCTTGTTCTAAATTGCCTGAAGCTGAAGTCTTTGCAGGTAGGATGCTATGAAGTAGAATTGTGCAAATCGATCAAAAATGATCCAGACAAATTTTTTGTTTCGCTTTTTTTCGCCAATTGGTTTTTGGACAATGGATTTAATTTCCTGCCTTTTCAGGAAAAAAAAATATGAAGGGCTTTTTTAATTTGGGAATAAAATTAGTTGTCATTCACTATCTCACTCTCCCTCACTCTGACACACTCTCCAACACACTAGAAAACTCTCCCACACTTTCTCGCATTCACTCACTGTCTCCCTATCTTCTCCGCCAACCGATTTCATGCCTCCACTCCTCTGTCTCCTCTGCAGACCCTCTTCTTCTTCTTCTCCGCTTCTTAATCTTCTATTTCTTCTTCTCCTGGCTGTTCCTGCATTATCCTGGCCTCTTTCATGTACGCCTGGAATAGGGCGGAGCCTGTGAACACACCCTCTCTCCCAATTGGAGGAATAGGGAAGAGGCTGTCCCTATGGTATGGACCAAGCCTCCGCACAATGCAGACGGATCCGCCGGGAAAGTGTAGAAAAATCTTTCTCTGCCGATCAGTCTGTGTTTTTCTGGCCTGGTGTAGCACTTCCACAACAGGGAAGCCACGCATATGCTGTAAACCACAGGGCATTCCCAAAAAACAGCTGCTACTTTTTATTTGTTCTCATTTTGACTTACAGAACTCTATTGTATGTATTATTGTTGTTGTTATTATTTTTTATTTATATAGCACCAACAATTTACTCAGCGCTTCATACAGTACATATATTCCAGGGGTATAAAGAGGGCCCTGTTCGCAAGCTTACAACCTTATACACTCATTTTTTTTAAATACAGACATTAAAATTATACACCACTTGTTTCAGAAACATAATTTCAAATGTTGCTAGTGTCATGTCTGGCTTACTTGTTCCCGTCATCCCGATTTCTTGGATGGGTGTCTGTGACCGAATGAAAATGCAGGCCATGTGAAGTACATTTCAAATGTAATAAAGAAAGAAAATCAGTTCACCCCTGAAGCGGTCACGAGACACATTGTGAACACTCTAGCTCAGTGGTTGCAAAGAAGAAAATGAAAACTGTAAAAACGTCACATAAAGAAAAAATGCATCATGGATTCATTTTGCGATACCCATAATTCAGTAATGCCTCTAAGTAGCTGGAAAAATATAATAAATGTTTTTTCACAGCATTGATCATACTGTATCAGACAAAATATTAGTGTGCAGGGAACCATGATTATAAGGGTAGTAATTCTCACGGCAAGAAAGAAAAAAAATACAAAAAGATGGACCTCGTTATGGTTTTAACTTTTTACTGGATATAGTTATTTGCCTTAAAGATTATCCCTAATAATATCTAAATAATGTGAAACCTCTAAAACGTCAGTCTGTAAATTAAACGCCCAACTTACATTTCATGTGATATTTTAAATACAGATGCTTCAATATATATTGGCGCAATAAACCCAGACAATTCTGAGTGTAAAAATTATAGTGTTACTCGTAAAGCAAATTCCTCCACTGTATTTTTATCTGGCTAGGATATATTTTATTAGGTTTCTGTATATATGGATCCAATAAAATTGCAAAAACATTGGAACTCTCCATAAATCAGCCGTATTAAAGAGATTGATTTATTCTGCATGGGAAAGGAATACAAGACAATAATAGGCCAAAATATATTATTTTTGAATGGAATGTACACACCCTATAGTCTATAATGAAATGGTGTATTATTATTTCAAAGAGAATGGATTCATATTTAATAAAATTTACTAAACCCATGTAGTGATTGAGTGCTTCCGGCAAGGTACTACCAGCCTTGGCCAGCACATTTTTCTCTTACTCTGAAACAAGTATCATAATTAGTTGTTTTTTTGCAATTTTTTTTTTGCATTCATTCATAGAAGATGTGGAGGTATAGGCTAGTGCTAAATCCATGACACATTATTTTAGTGCTAATTATTTGCTGCACCTATTCCCATCTCTACTTCATACACTCAAAATGTTTTAGGTATAGAGCAAATCAGGTAAAGATGATACCTTTATTGGCGGACTAATAATAATAATAATGATAATGATAATAATAACAATAATAATAGTTTGCAATCTTTCAAGACAATCTAGGTCTCTTCCATAGAAATATTATACCAGGTATAATGAGCCTGAAGAAGAGACCAAGATAGTCTCAAAATCTTGCAACATATTATACTTCAGTTAGCCGATATTTGCTCTTTGTCAAAATGTTTTAGTAAACATAAGCCACATTATTATTAACTAACATTATTATTTATCAAATAAGCTACATTATCTGATGCAACGCCTCCAGTCTTGGCCATCCACTGTGTACCTAGCACTAGTGTTTTTCAACCCCACAAGTTAAATGTTACCCGTCTCCTTTCAGTCATCACATTGATCCGACAAGGTAACCCTCTCTGAAACACTGTATAGCAGGTAAGATAAAGCAAATAATATAGGAAGTGGCTCCATGAGATATTATCCATTACTTAATGAATAGCGTGGTGAGACCCCTGAGGCATAGACATAGGGGAGACAACAGTCAGACTAGGTGGGCTGCATTGTTCTTATTTGCTGTCAAAAAGAAGTGTGACTAAGAACATGATCCCTGTGCTATTTTAGCTGGAGTAACACTTTTCTAATAATAAGAAAATAAGAAATAACATGTCTGGCTACTTTAATTAAATGTAACATTAGAAACATCATTCCTAGTACTGTCCAACACTAACATTATTCCCTAAAACATACATGATTTTGCCTTAATCATAATTTTTCAGAGAATGCGTAATTGTCATGTGGCACAAAACCAGTTACTGATTGGTTGTTGCTATAGAAACATAAATATTCTTTGTGATTACTTTAAATGCAAATAAAACGTCAACGGAAATGTGTTAAATAGACACATAGTAAGGTTTATTTGATGTACGTGCGATGGATTTCAAACAATGTTTTTTTTCAAAATGAAGTGTTTAAGGAAACCATGTCTCAAAAAGAGAAAGGCGCCCCTCTCAAGCCCACATCTGCGCATGCATACATACAAGGTTTGATTTTTTTTCCCCAGTGCCCACAGGATGTCACTGTTGTATACTAGGCAGTAAAACAAGTGATTTTATTTCTTTTCGAGGATGAGAAAGGAAAACGTTATTTTGGAAAATGCAGTGAGCACATTAAAAAAGGAAAAAGGAAAGAAAAACATAAAAAAAGGAAATAGGAAACATCTCTCCTTGTCAGAGACACCATACTGCTTTCATCACTCTGCTTACAGTATAATGTGCCGATAGAAATGTTTTGGCATATGGTAATATTTTGCCATCTAAAGCACTTCTTTTTGAGTAATTTTAGTAATACAATGGTTACTATTACATTGCATTGTTTTGTATAGCGCCAGCAGATTCAGTAGCGCTGTTACAACAGTCAGTAGAATATTTTAAAATGGCAAACAATAACAAAAAAGATAAAAAAGAGGTTCCTGCGCTTGCGAGCGAACAATCTAGTCGGTGGTTGAGGGCACAAATGAAACAGTAGGAGAGAATAAGAATGTTTTCTAATACTAATACTGTAGTATTGCCAAATATACTGAATTTAAAAAATGCTATGTTTAATTTAGCTTTACAAAGCAGAATATGGTACAAATGTAGAATCCTGTATATAAATATGAGATAGAATTTGGTGAAGTCATGCTGAATAATTGTCAGGGTCCACAAGTGATGTGGTCTTGGGCCTGGCCAAGCAGGGGGTCCAGATTCGTGCCCCGCTAGTGGAGATTATGGGGCTCGGCAGAGACTGTAAGGAGCAAATAAACCGTTTACTGTTAAGCCATACTAAATCACTTCCATCACACACATGGGCTTCACCCACCCAGACCATCTCAAACGCTCTCGAATGCACACTTAAACAACATTGACACAAACTCATAGATATTGACCTGTTTGACACCTGGCCTCAGTGATGCACACGCAAACATAAACACAGCTATCAGCCAAAACTGACACATACAACTCTCAACCTCAACACACATTTTAGGTACCCACTATGCAGTGCTCCATTCCTTGTAGCACACTGTCTCCTGAGCCTGGACGTGTTTAAGCTCACACTCAGGCTCCAGAGTTTTGTTGACAGAGAGAGTGGAAGCAGGGCAATGAGCCTATTCTATCTGAGGCAAGTGGGAAGGAACAGCCCGCCGGTAAGTGAATGATTTCTCTATTAGGCTTATACAGGTCATCTTGATTTTACCGTATGCTGCAGGGAGTTACTGGTCTGCTTCTTTCAGCCTGTAAATCTTTAGCATAATACACACCAGCTGCTGCGGTACATTTACCTATCCTGATTTATGTCATACCCTTTCCTATCATGGATCTCTATTGGCTTATTTGTTAATTATATTTTATAACTTGTGAGGCTGAATGTACATGTATGTAAACTTTTAAGCAAATCTCTCTCTTGTGGTTTTGATTTCAGATCCACATGTTGGTAAAAATAATACCTGCACTGCATCCCTTTTGTGACTGCAGTTCATTCACACACTTAACAAAAGACAACAATCTGTGTGTCTGCCTTTAGGAGTTGTGTTCCTATGTGTTATGTGAGTGTGTGAGTGCTGTGAGTTGTTTTCTTGTGTGTCCGTGTTCTTACGTGTGCCTGTTTCTGATTTGTGTAGGGCTTCCTTTTCCCTTTTTCACATACATTAAAGAGCATTTGTGCTATGGATATACTATATATACACATGATGACATGGTGCATTATCCTGCAATTAATATTTATTGTTTTATATAGCACCATCATATCTTGTAGTGCTGTACAATGGATAGACAGAACATAACAAGTAGTATATAACCATACCTGGAAACTTCTGGGCTCTGGCTACCCTGAGCCTTTCCTTGCGGGACGCGGCCAGGACAGCCCACTGATGTCAGAGGGCGGTCCCGTGACATCGGTGGGAGTTCCCGCTGACGTTGGAGGCGTGTGGAAACATCCCCATTTAAATGGAAAATGGGCGGGGAGCGGGGCGTGTCAAGACCCTGCTCCCGCGACCCGGAAGTTTCAGGTTTTGACCTGGAGAACCGGAGAAGCGCTGCTTCACCCGGCAATCTCCGGGTCAAACCCGGAGAGTTCCCAGGTATGTATATAACATAAGAATTTGACTTACAGTAACAACAGGTGAGGAGAGCTTACAATGTAGAGCTTAATTTCAATGGGAGCAAAGCTCAGGTCCCTTGACTAGGGGAGGCAGCCATCCTCCAAGTCATTAAAGAATGCATCTAATGATTTACATGCAGTAAAAGGTATTGGAGACCATACACAATTTCCTCCAGTATGCATTTAACATAAAAGCAGCGCTGGAGTGGTCCTTCAAAAATAAAGCAATTTGCATACTAGGATGGTGTTCTATTAAAAACAAAAGCAAATAGGGTTGGAGTGATGGGAAATGGCTCTCTCTGAAGACTTATTTAAAACTTACTGTTTCTTTTGTGGTACAATGAAAGAAAATACACTAATACTTCCCATTGCATGCTAAAGAAAATAAGAATTGTTCTCACAATGAGTTCTGACCCAGATCTTAGTTGTGGGATTTCTTTTTCAACATTACAGAAGCAAGTTGTCTGCCATCTAAGGGGTGCTTTTCTTTAAAGTGTAAGCCATTGTTTTCCCCTTCAGTGTTGGCATGAAAATCAAAGAAAAAACCATGCCTTTTTAATTTCAAAATGCCAAAGAAATACAATAACATTGAAAGGGATATAAGCAAATCCCAGTGGCAATATGCGCTGCCAGATTTTGCTCATAATAGAAGCTTCACAATGACAGAAGCTCTCTGACAACTGCTGAATTGTCTCAATGCCAAGGGAAGGAACTAGCAGCCTGAAAGGTGAATGAGAGGGGTGGCAACATTTCACTGTAATTACACATTTCCTCAGTCTGTTTTTAGATAACCAGACGGGTGGATGGATAACAATACTAGAACATTAACATAAGGAAATAAATGTAGATTTAACCCTACAAATGTCAACTTCAAATACTACCACTAATAATAATAATAATAATACTTGAGCATACAAAATGAGTTGCAGGATCTTGCGCAGAAGAAAGGTAAAAGGTCTTTGATATTTTTAGAAAAGTTTTTTTTTTAAATACCCAAGGAAATCATTAAATGATTAACAATAAGGGGCATGCAATCCTCTGCCTATCAGCCATAGAATCTTTATACATAATTACATATAGATATGTAATGTGTTCTATGAACAGCTGCCCAGACTTCATCACTTTTCTCTACACACCAGAACACCTGTCGAAGATGTCCACCTCATTTTAGATTTGTCTAGTGAGCTCAAGAGTTACAATCATTCAGGCTAGGGAATGGCTGGTACCCTCTGGCCCAGGTGACAAGTAAAGCTATGTGCACCCCCCCAGAACTCCTACCCCCGTCCTATGTAATTAAAACACACAAACACTCATGCTTACACACATTAAGTTTAACACACACACTCCCTCTAACACACACCTACACACATTCATTGTAGCTTACTTACCATGCCTGAAGTCTGTAATCATAACTGCTCACACTCACTGGGTCATGCAACATTGTGTTGCATGACCCAGTGCTGACCAAGTCAGATAGGCCTTACTTGAAGAAGATTAAGCAAACTCTAAAATTTCCCTAAAAAAATCTAAAACACCCAGAGCATTGATCTACCTGTACCTAAAACTTAAAACTAAACTAACACTTAAAAAAACATGATTAATTCCTTGAACTTAGGTGTAAGGATCAGGAATCCGAATGTGAAAGTCAGCAAGTCCAAACATTTTATATAGCTCACTGTAAAAATGATAATTTGTAGTGCATAGAATTCAGAAAATTTCAAGCAGAGAAAAGCCATGTGATAGGCAGCCTGAGTTTCTATAATAGCAAGCACATGTTTGGGTTATGGAAAACTGAGACATTTTTATTGTCTCCATATGCATTAATGTATCCATAATGTTTCACTGATAATTTACATTGCTTGCGTGAGCTCATCTCTTGACAAGAATTTCAGTAAACATCAAGTTTTGGATACCAGCCAGCCATGGTTTGTTATTATTATTCTTGTTATTATTCACTTTGTGTTAATACAACATATTCAAGTAATATATTTAGGTTGGGTGCAACCCTAGGCCTGACCTAGGTCAGGACCCTGCTCCAAAAGTTGCAGTAACAGTCAGCTACTTAGCTGGTATCAACAAAAGCTCATGTATGTTAGAAGGGGGCCCAGATAACTTTAGGGTAACTAAGGGTAGGAGAGGGGGAAGTGGGCATGGCCATATATTATTCCCTTGCCCAGAGATAGGGAATGCAAGCTGGAGATGCAAGGAAACAGTGCACACTGACTTCAGATTCAGATAGGAAAAAACAAAAAGCCTGATTATAACACTACCCTATAGGAAAAAAGTTTTACTAGTAAATATTAATTCATGTAAACTATTTTTTCATATTTAATAAAAGCTATGATTGAGAAAAATATATATTTGTTTATTTCCTTTTATTTGCCAATCTGCCCCCCCCAGTTATGCACATCTGCCCCCAGGCTTGCCACTCTGCCCCCAGAAATGCCTTATACCCCCCTATTTGCCACTCTGCCCACTCTGCCCCATGATGTACCATTTAACCCTCTATATGCCACTCTGCCTCCAGAAATGTCTTATACCCTCCTATATGCCACTGTGCCCCATGATATGCCTTTTAACCCCCTATATGCCCCTCTGCCCCATAATATGGTTAAAAGGCATATCATGGGGCTGAGTGGCACATAGGGGGTTAAAATGCATTTCTGGAGGTATATATATATATATATATATATATATATGTGTATATATATATATATATATATATATATAACTGCTGACAGCAATCACACTCCTATCAAGCCAAGGCAGCCAGTACATGCTGAAACCTGGGGATGATAGTAGTGGGATTACAGCCTCCCTATGCCATGCTACCACCCCCACCCCCCTTACACATCCATGCTATCACACACTCATTCACAAACATTTAAATACTCATTCTTTCCATTAATCACACATACTTGCTCAAAAACCCACCCCCTTACCTGAACTGCAGATCTCCCACTCGTTATATGGGAGTTATATGGCCCCAGCAGACATTTTTTTGAGGTCTGATTAGAAGACGACCTCGATTATAAGACGAGGGGTATTTTTCAGAGCATTTGCTCTGGAAAAAACCTTGTCTTATAATCGAGAAAATACGGTATATGTCGCATCTAATGAACAAACCTCATTGTTATGGCGCTAGGTGACCAATACACACAACTAGTATAAACAATCAAGTACATTTCTTAGTCATAACAAATGCATTTGCAAATTTGATAGCACAGAGAACGAAAGGGGGTGAACCACAGGAAAATACTCCAAAGAAATGTAAGCTTCCTATAAAGAATAAAGGGCCAAACTGAAATAATAACGTCAAGTATCAAGTATCCTCATCCAAGGCTAATGCTCTGTATTATAGAAAACTAATAAAGGAAGTGAATTGGTGAAGTTAAATGTACAAGTATATACAAGCTACTCCCCTCCACAATAAACATATATTCTCATCCGGTGTATATATAAGGTTTTGTTTAAATTATTTGGCAGATGACTAGAGTAATCTGGTTGAGTTGGAAAAGATTACACACATACGCATGGTAAGCTATAACTTACTTTAGAAATCAGAAGTCTATTTCCAAAATTGGTAGAGACAAATATGAGGACATACATTTCCTAACGTCTTGGGACACAAAGCTGTATAAAAATTTTATTGGACTTGTAATCATTGTACTGCTTATGGAACCAGTCTCCGTGTCTGACTCATTCCATTATTTGTTTAACACTGGCTTTCTGGTAATTTATGACATGGAATGTTATCCAAGCCTTATACCAACTGCACAGTAGAACAAGCCAAGCATATCCTAGAGTGAGGATCTAGCATTCTGGTTATGGACAGTAACATGACCACAACGAACGCCTCACATTTATCTGCGAGTTCCTCTGAAAATTGCAGCTGTCTATATAGACCATAATAAACTTCCAGTTATGATGTAATAAAAAATAGTTTTTGTATTGTTTTTGTTTTAACTTGCTTTGTCAGACTTAAAAAGTCAGGGATACTGTTCTAAGTCCCACTGTCCAAAGCTGTGAGATATGATAGCACTAAATAAGTCGATGAATATTAATAATACAATTAAATATTGTATGGTAGATTTTAGCTATTTCACAACATTTTTTTTCCAAAGGATATGCATGTGCAGAATTTTTTTGTTCTTGTTCTTCACTTACTCTGAGCTGTTATAAAGCACTGCATTCAGGTGTTAGTACTAAAAGGAGTAAAACAAATGTAAGCAGAAAAGTATTTTGGCTTTTTAAGTATTTTGGCTTTAATGTGTAATGTACAAAGGCACTCAAATTGTGAATAAAATCAGGGATTTGGGGAATATTTTGCTGACCATTGTTATTTTAAACAAAAAAATAAATCATATTTAAACATTTATTTTTAGCAGATCTTCTCATAAGTAAAAACACTGAATGCCTCAACTTAAACATCTACCTATAGCATAAAATAGGAAACAATTTGCCTACCGGATATATTTATTTTTACCTGCTTTTTATGAAAAAACAACAATGTGCTCTAGCATTTTTTTATTTGTTTTGCTTTAACAGGAGATGTGCATGAATAATGTACTGGATTTCTAGTGCCCTTTTACTATTCCCAAAGTGACCATAAATTTAAGAATGTTATATGTTTCTATTGCAATGGCAGACACACACTCCAATTCATAATTATGCCACTCTCTTTTTCTGTGCAATCTCTTTTTTTATCCTTGTGAAATTTTGCAGCTCAGTTTCTGTTTGCTTTAAAGTCTTGAAAAAGAATGATTAATCGAAGCAAAATTGCATAGGTCCGCTAGCTGGTTTATTGGTGGACTTGCAATTGTGAGCTTCCTAACCATTTGAAAGTTGTAATTGTTTGAAAGTTGGTCCTATAACATATTACAAAGTATTATATGTCATAGGTCAAAAGCTATTATTAGTCCACATTTAGGTGAATAAACAGAATAGACCATAATGAGACATCAAGTTCATAGTATCTCCATAAGAAGTCTTAATGTCCATGGAGTAATGGATCTGCATAACTCCAGTAGCTTCTCTCCTCCATCCCATTCATCATGAATGTGTCTCTCTGTACGGTCTTTTACCAGCCTGTAATAAAAATTAGGTAAGCTTTTCATTCCCTCCTCCTATCATGTAACATAATGGCAACTCTGGCTTTAAAAGCATTTTTAAATGCTTTGGCTTACTCAGACTTTCTTTACATTTGGATGAAATGTCTCATTTATATGATACATGTGTGGGATTACTCCTATAAACATATGGTGAGCATGTGATACTTACGCAGTATAAAAATGTCAATCACCGCACATTTTGCTTTGCTACTCTCAAACAACTATAAATATTACACTAGTGAGTCACTATTACCTTCTTTATACTGTTGTGGCTGTGAAATTTTGTTTGACTTTTACTTGACTGTGAGGACTGGCTGAAATCTACCGTTTCACCACATCTGTTATGCCTGGAATATAAAAACATTGCCAAGTACCCTGGCTCCTAAAATGTTGCAGCTGGCACATAGTTTGTTCTATCCTATACTGAGCTTTATGGGTCCATTGCTCTCTGGATTCTAAGGGGATATTTACCAAACATAGATTTTAACCTAATGAGCTACAAATTAGAGTTGAGCTTAAAAATTCAGGGAATGTATACCGTATGGGGTCCTTTTTTTATGAAGCCCTTAACCCATGGTAGCTCTGCCTTTGTGTCAAGGATTTTCACCACTCACTGATCTCACAAAAGTTGATCTTGACATTGTATGCATAAAGTATACTGGAATATAATGGGAAGTAAGTAAACAAAGGTTTGGCCCAAAATTACCAAATTTTGCTTGGCTTCACATTTTCATAAATTTATCATTAGGTATTTCCTTTTTTCAAATAGATTAAGAAATAATGCAAAGAAAACAGTTCAGTTTATGGACCGAGCTGCAAGATTGTAAGCTTGCGAGCCGGGCTCTCTCCACCTAATGTATCGGTTTGTCTTAGTCTGTCAATTCTAGTCTTGTCATACCCCTTGAATATATGTATTGTATTAAGCGCTGCATAAATTGTTGGGGCTATATAAATAAAAGATAATAATAATAATAATAACAATAATAATAAAGAGAGTAATGGCATAGGAGTTGATGTTACAGATTACCATAGATGTAAAAGAAGAGGAAGGACAAAAGGAAATTGTCAGGGGTGGGAATGAGAAAATGCTAGACGCCAAGAATCCTGATGAAAAAGCAGGTCAAATACTACCATTCATGGATTCCTCTTAATCAATATTTTTTCATTCCATCTTGGCTGAAAATGCCTTATTATTAAGGTTTAGTGTGAACCAAAACACATCACCGCGGTCTGAGCTGGCATCATATATTCTTTTCTTTTTTTAACCAAAAATCTGTTACTTCTATTGCACAATGGCAAAAAAGCTGGTTATGCTAAAATTATGAAGTACTCCTTATTCTTAAACTACCAACACACTGTGCCTCCAATAGGATTTCCATTTTATTTTAAAGGTTACCGGTTTCTTTTTGGAAAACCCCATTGCAATCAATATATATATATATATATACATATATATATATATATATATATATATATATATATATATATATATATATATATATATATATATATATATATATGCTTTGTCACATCAACAGTAAGATGTGACATAATGACTTTCACCATTCTACTTTTACTTATTTTGTTATGTGAAGTCCTACAGTTCACATACACAAATACTGCTTTAAATGTAATGAACATGTTTTGATTACATTTTGTTTGGATATAAATCACTTAGTGCAGACATTGTTACTGGCAAACATTTCCATAAAAACTAATTTTATTTGTGCACACTATTGAGAAATGTTTATGAAATCAAAGCACCACATAACGAGCTTAATTTGTGGATTGTTAATATCACCCATATGGTATCATATTCTGCCAAAGTGATCCTCTTAGGATAGGAACAGTTACATTGCCAAATGAGACTTACAAGCAGATTGGGGAAAGAAGAAGAACAACAAAGAATTAGTGAAACATAAATTCCTTAAATTCTACTCTGTAGCAATAAATGGAATAATTTAAGAATGTAGTACATCATTTACTTTTCATCAAAATGGCATAATATATATAAAAAAAAGATCCTTCGTCTAGCAGAGTTAATTTTAAAAATTTTGGTCGATACATTATTACATATTGATCATAATTGAGAGCATAACTGTTAGTTGTATTTTAGAATATGATGAACGCAGTGTAAAAGGGTTTTTTATTTTTGTGACATAGACAAAAATATTAAGTGTAAGTATATATATATATGGAATATCAAATATGGGTGGTTTAGGATGATAGAAAAATTGCCTGACTGAATTACACAACTGGTCTTATTATCATCACTCTTCCTACATTGGAATGGCCATGTAATGGGTACTAAAGGTAGCCCTTCACTTTCTAGCATGTGGGTCTTCTATTGAAGACTGTAGAAAAACTGTAATGTTAGGGTTTTTATCATAGTAAATGAACTAGTTAAATTAACTAGAAGTTAAATCCCATCAATCCACAGATAGAGATTTGCCGAACTGCAAAATGGATTGTTGACCTGTTATTATACATTATACGTGTGAAGCTGTTCTATTAGACATAAACTATTTTACACTTGCTAATCTTCGCTATTGTTACTCTTTCCTTTTTTTTAATAATATATCAGTTGTAACTGTAGCATAATGTCTCTAAGTCAAGAATAGGTTAGCATACTATGGCAACTGTGATGAGATCCATTTAGCCACTAGATAAACTGCCAATCAGGGCCGGCCTTTGGGGTGTGCGACCCGTGCGACCGCACAGGGCGCCACACTCCAGGGGGCGCCGCCGCGGGGTCCGCCGCCGTGTCCACCGCCGCCGCCGCTGGGTCCGCTGCCGCCCCCTCTGCACCTAAATTAAAACATCGGGTTTTTTTTGGTTTTGTTTTTTTTTTTAACTTTATTTAACATCCTCCATGTTAAATAAAGTTTTTTTTTTACTTTATTTAACATGGAGGATGTTAAATAAAGTTAAAACAAACAAAAACACCCCCCAATGTTTTCATTTATGTCCCGGGCAGGGGCGGCGAGCGGTCGCTTGTGAAGTTTTCAGCAACCGCTCGGCGCCCCTCACTCTCCGTGACTCCATCGCGGTGCCGTGTTTCATGCTGAGCACCAGAATATTCCGGCGCTCAGCTGTGAAGCGCGCACCACGGGAAGACGGACGCCTCCCGCTCCCACCGCAGGACTCAACAAGGTAAGTAACAGGAAGGGGCAGGGGGGGGTCAGTGAGAAGGGGCAGAGGTGGTAGATAGTGATACAGGGGGATAGATAGTGAGAAAGGGGAGTTTTGTTACAAGTTTTTATTCCTTTCTTTTTTTGGGATGGGGGGGCGCCAGAGGAGTAGTCCGCACAGGGCGCCAGAACACCTAAGGCTGGCTCTGCTGCCAATATATTAGTATCACCTATCTTCAAACCAGCATTTTGGGTCTGTTCCACTAGAGAAGATATTAAAACGTCTGTATTCCAATACAAAGGGCCCCTGACCATTATTTGTGAAATAATGTTTTAGTTTCATTGGATCAGAGATGGATATCTCTCCTTCTTTGAACAGTGAACTAGGACAACCCTTCTACAGTGATGCCGATTATTAATATGAACAGTTTGCTTGTCTAACAGCATAAAGTTGCAAAGCAAGTGCGAATGTTGCTTCAGTTTTATTTTATTTCAGTGCTGCGAGGTTCTTTTTCCAGCGTGGGTTACCCGGCTCACTAATGTTCCCCTCTGGGTAAAAAAAAAAGGTAATCAAATACTAACCTTATGCTCGTCTTGTCACTAGATGCATTATGTGTTAGAATATAATGTGCCCATGTCCCGAGAGCAGACACATTTTACAGGGAACTTAATTTTATACTGTAAAAGTGTTATATGCTTATTTGGCTGGTTCTATTAGAGCCTTTATACCAGAAAGAAATGAGAAATAATATCTTGGTCAATTAAACTCAAAATGCAGATTTCTTGGCTCATCAAAAACTACAAATTATAAAGACGTCATATATCAGCTCTTTTATTTCTAATCAGACATGCACGTACATGCGCATCTGACTTGCTATAAATCTATTTTTAAGGTAAATCTCTTAAGAGGTTTCAATTCGATTTCCTCCCCCAATGCATGTAACACTAATAACATTCCAGGGAAATGAAGTTCTCAATTTCACCTCTCATTCAGTTTTACGATAGCACGATATCTAAAGAGAAATTCAGATTATAGGCTTTCTTTGTCTTTGTACTGTAATTCGCATAACGATATAAATTAATGACTTTTTGTGCAGTATTTTTAGTTTTTTTTTTCTGCAGGGTCATACTTAGGATGATGGAGATAAAAAAAAAAACTGGTATTATTTTGCTGAGAAATAAAAAAAATAAAGTCATTTATTTTTTTTAAAGAAAGAAAGAAAATATAGGATGCATAAAATTTTCTTTTACAGCATAAAATGTTGTAAAAACATATCAAAGTGATGTGTAAATTTTAAGCAATTAAGCAAGATAATTACAGAACAAATCACTACATTTTAGTCACTATTAATATTACTTATTGGACAAAAGTTTCAGTACCTTAGTAGTTAAAGAATGAAATGTGTAGGGATGTAATATGTAAGAGAGCCATTCCTCCCATGAGAAATAGCTACTCGGTGCCTGCATATTTTAAACTTATGTACTGTAGAGAGCTGCAACTGACACACTTTACTAAAGAGGGGGCATCAATGAGTGTATGTAGACAGTGACCACTACATTTTCATCTATATGTCGGGATATATATATATATATATATATATATATATAAGGGGGTAGTAGAAGCATTATTAAACACTCATCTACAGACACCAGGCAAGCCAGAAGGTTTGTTTTTCCCTCAGAAATCTCATGGTGCTGCCACAGCCACAAGAGATTCTGGGTAGGCGCATGCAAACTTCACCCACCATAACTTATGTAATGGTATACATATACAATGACCAGCCATAACATTATGACCAGTGACAGGTGAAGTCAATAACACTGATAATCTTTGTTATCATGGCACCTTGGGTGGGATGTATTAGGCATCAAGTGAATATTTCTTTCTCAAAGTTGATGTGTTAGAAGCAGGAAAAATGGGCAAGCATAAGGATCCGAGCGACTTTGGCAAGGGCCAAATTGTGATGGCTAGAAGACTGGATCAGAGCATCTCCAAAACTGCAGCTTGGGGTGTTCCCGGTCTGCAGTGGTAATTACCAAAAGTGGTCCAAGAAGGGAGAACCATGAGCATGCGACAGGGTCATTGGTGGCCAAGGCTCATTGATGAACGTGGGAGGGCGAAGGCTAGCCAGTGTGGTCAAATCCAACAGATGATCTACTGTAGCTCAAATTGCTGAAAAAGTTAATGCTGGTTCTGATAGAAAGGTGTCAGGACACACAGTGCATCACAATGTGTTGCATATGGGGCTTTGTAGCTGCACACCAGTCAGTGCTTACCACTGTCCACGGCTGAAAGTGCCTATAGTGGGCACGTGAGCATAAGAACTGGACCATGGAGGTATGGAAGAAGGTGGCCTGGTCTGATGAATCACGTTTTCTTTTATATCACATGGATGGCCGAGTGCATGAGTGTCACTTACCTGAAGAACACACAGCACCGGGATGCATCCATGCCTCAACGAGTCAGGGCTGTTTTGGCTGCAAAAGGGGGATCTACAAAATATTAGATAGGTAGTCATAATGCTATAGGGAAAACCCTTCCACTTAAATTTAAGGGGTAGCAGAAGCATTATATAACTTACGTAATGGTATTTCTTGGCTACCCCAAGCCTCAAGTATTAAGCCAGTATCACAACCTCATGCTGACGAGTCCCATTAAAAACGAAACAGCTGTCCATGAGTGGTGATCTGGCTATTGCACCTCTTACCTGAGTTTTGTCTAAAGACTGTCTAGTACAGCGGGCAATTACTTTCAAGGGATCCATGTATAAAGTGGATATATAGGCAAAAGTGGGAAAAACAAGCCTTCTAGCTTGTCTGGTGTCTGTAGATAAGTGTTTAATAATGCTTCTACTACCAGATGGATCCAGACTGCTGAAAGACACCATCATGTTCAGCATGTGAGGGCCACCTTAATGAATAACCAGTGCAAAAGTATGTCCTCAGATAGCTTGCCTTTTAGTGAACAAACAACTATAAGATATTCAGCATGACCAGGTTGACACTCAACCATGATACCTGCCTGTATCTACTAACATTAGTTAAAACATTTACATTATGTTAGATGTGTTTTCTGGAAGCTGTATTGGTTAACCTTGGTATGCAACCATGATATTATATATTACCTTAACCTCTTTATGACAAGGGATTTTTTCCACCCTTAGCTTTTCGTTTATATTAGCCATTTGTTTGATTAACCGTATTTTACTTTGTTGCATTGTCAGTGTAGAGGGTCATCAGAGATCCCAGGCAGTGTGTCTGGAGAAACCCTCTTTCACTTGTTTCTTTGTGCAATGTTAAGGCGGTATGGGCATTCACAAGTTTTAAAGCACAACTGGTGCATGTGTAGAGTTTTTCTACAACTCAAGTGTCAGTGCAGAGCCAATGATACTGGGAGCTAGAAGAGAGACTCTGTAATCAGTTACTGGCAAGGGAATGTCCCATTTGATTCATAGGATGTACTATTACATGTCATTTGGACAACTTTCCTTAGGGCATAATTCTCCATCTCCATTCTCCATTGCAGCATGCTTACACCTGTTTGGTAGGCCTCGTATTACACATTTGTATTATTTGAGCCTGTGACTAGCTTAGCGCATCGACATTTTTTCTTTTTTCTTTTCCATAATTCTCCATCTCTCTCATGCAAGTGTTACTCATACCCCCTTCCATTAATGAAGATTGTGGCCTCGCCCATATCAAACAGCTTCAACACATCATCGGAACCAGATCAACTCATCCCCATCCAAGCCATCCTCTCCTATTGTCTCACTCCCCTCAACCTCTGACTAGATTGTAAGCTCGCAAGAGCAGGGTCCTCTTCTCCTTTGCACCAGTTTGTTATTGTATGTGTTATTGTATGTGTTTATAAAATGTTCTAATGAATGTAACAGTGCTGCGGAATCGGCCGGCGCTTTATAAATAAATATAATGTAATGTATTCTTTAACATCTAGATGGCATGCAATGTAGCAAAAAAAGCACTGCTTATCCTTTGTACATTTTAATAGACACTCTAGCCATCATATGGACTTTAATGAATATCATAGGTCAGAGGTCCCTTTAAATTTATACAAATGGATATAGAATCCCCCCAAATGCATTGCCCCCCCCCGGCCATTTTATGTACAGAAAATCTGCTCGGCTGAACACATCTGCTGAGATTTTTATATCAGAACTTTCTTACAACTGATTGGCTGCTCCAAGTAGCCAATTAGTGATGAGAATTTCCAAAACATGGAGGCTGCAAGGAATATTAAACTGCCCATTTAAAATGAGTTTGCACAGCAAAGTAACATATTGTTGGCATCTTTCCAAACAGCTTTTAATGTTTTTTATTACATTTCCTAAACAATTTGCTCTATAAAACTAACTTTAAAAAAAAATACATTTCACGCCAACATGCATGATTAAAAAAAACGCTATGTAATCTTCCCCATCCCTACTTAATGCTGCATGGATAAAACATGAGCACATTTTACATAATCCACAAAGGAAACTTTAATTACTTAAAAAATACCTATACACCCACATCACTATTAACATAATGTTTTGAATTACGGATCCCCCTCCAGTGTATAGATTATGACTTTGCTTCTGTTGTACATAGATTTTAGTTAATTGCTTTGCTACCGTTAAACTATGAGACGTTTAATAATTGTGGATATGATAGAGAACATCAGAGACTGGGGGTTGATGTTAGAAATAAGTAGGAGTTTCCATTTCACACATGCACAAGCAGGGTGCCAGAACACGTGCATAATCTTTAATAAGGCAGGCGGGCCTCCACAAGTCCAAAACATAATCTTCATTGGTAGTAGTTATTATCTAGAGGGAAAGCTCTGTATTTTATCAACCTCTCTGAAAAGAGGGGGCCCATTAGAGCACTGTGTTAAGAATTGGTTTAAATCACAATTTGTAGATTACGGCCCCTTTTAAACGCAAGCTCAGTGAATGCCAACACAGGTAAAATGTCATTGTGAGACCGAGGTCTGAACTTGGGCGGTTCAGTTTATGGCTTTCTAGTGTGTGATAAAGTCTGTTCACCAGATGTACTATCTGTCTCCTGTGTGGCATACTACAGTATCATCCAGGCCTTGGGCCCATTTGTTTCATGTAATTGCCTTTCCTATGCACACCTTAGGGCACCTTAATTCTCCATTTTATTCCATGCACTGCACAGAGTACCATCTGCTAGTTTTAATCTCTTTCCATTTTATGATAATGCTGCAGTGAACAACTACGTTCTGTCCTGAAGAACTCTGATTGGCAAGAGACGAAGCTGTTCCTGCCAGCTGTTTGCTTTATTTTTGTCTAAATAAAGCATGTTTACATAGAGGTGCTTGCTTTGAAATTTTATTTTAAAATGGAGGTTGACGTGACCTGCGTCTGGAAACATTGGTATCAATAATAAAAAAAAAAAGAACAAACAAACAAGAAAAATATAAGCAAATTAAATTGTTGATAGTAGCCAAATATGTTCATATTATATTTTGAATTACATGTTTTCTGCTATAACTCGCAACACTTAGCTTTGCGCTACATTATTCAGAAGTGGCAACATGAACATCTAGGGAGCCATCTCCCAGGATAAAATGTGTCTGATGAAGATACATTCATGTGTGTCGGGGCATAACATAATCCTGTATATGCAGTTTTGCTTGATAACTTTTTAACTTTTTTGAGCTAATGAATGTGTTGTGAGTAAAAAAATATATGTCTTATAATATTGGGGAAAAAAATAAAAACAAAACCTTCCTAGTGACCTAATGTGGGACTGCACACATTTGGTAACAGCACCAAGGTCTACAAATGTGTTGCAATAGCTCTTGAGAATTGTCCATGCTTGGCAATATGGCTTCCATAGAGAAAATGTCCAAGGATGAGTGGAGGGGAATGGGAGTCGAAAGTTGTTGGTGAAAACTAGGGAGGGGTAAATTATAGGTAGAAAAGACATCATGAAAAGATATTGTGGAATAAAGGGAAATATTATTTGGGAAGAGGACACTTTATGAAGAGCAAGAGCAAAAATAAATGATGGAAAAGAACATTTGCTGAAGAACATCCTACTGGGAACAGATAGGAAAAAGGTACATAGGGTGAATTGGGGACAATAGATTGAAGGAGTGTGGGTTAAAATTATACCGTGGGTAAAAGGAAAGAGGGGTTAAAGTTGAGTGAGCGAGGGAGAGGGGATTGTTAAGGGACCAAAAAAGATAAAATGTTAAAGGGATAAAAAGGGGCATTTAAGGGATACAGAAGTTTATAGACAAGGAGGAAAAATAGATAGCAAAAAGTTTATAGAAGCAAATTGGTTAAAAAAAAGAAACGTGGAAGGTAAACCCAAATCCAAAGGGGGAAGCATGACTAATGCAGTTGAGTAAAGAGGCAACTGGGGACGTAGTAGGGTAGGGATAACTAGGAACAAAAAGGGGGGGAAGGATTAATGGAGGAGATGGCGTAAGGAGCCGGGATGAAAAAGACAAATGGATGAATGGCTAGAGATACAGAAGTGGAAAAACTTAAAATGTAATCCCTGGTCCCTTTTATACATGAAAAACCTCTCTGACTCTCCAGTGAAACTGCCTTAGTTCTTGCTCCTTAAAGCAATTTATCCTGAGTCTTTTTTATAGTAAATAAAACATGCAGAGATATTGCACACATGGAGACTTTTAATCCTTCACATTATTACGTTAAAGAAACACCCTTTGAATATTGGAACCTTGTAATCAAGTAAACTAGCCATATTAGGGCTGCCACTCTGGGATTAATAAACTGACAGTGAGATTGAGTAGTTAGTTCTGTAATAACAACATAACTAACAGCCTTCCTATAGTGTAAACATCGCAAAGCACACTGTAAATCTTCATCGGTTCCTAAATACTTTTTACGTGTGACTATGGTGACCCACATAAATAAATATAAACAGTGTTCATCTCTATTCCTGTTCTTTAGGACTATCCTGCCAAAGCAGAACACAATAAACGTATTTGCAATGCACCGGATAAGACAAAAGCTTGGATTCATTATATAAATAATTAGAAGATCCTGGTGCTTATTTTATATACGGCTCAGTATTTGCACTCAGACCACCTCAGCCCATTAGAAGGTCGCTATTGTCGTCTCTGGGAAGACGATTAACACGGGTGGTTCTTCTGGTTAAAACCGGCTGGATATCAGATTTTGGTGCAAATGCTGGCCATAAAGGTCTCTGCCCTGTAAATCCTGATCTGATAGAGAGTAACACACCACACATAAAACCCCTTTCCAAAATGGAGGTACCCCAACTCTGTGTTCAAGCTCCACATTTTTTTTTAGAGTCTCTGGTGATTAGGGAAACCTGGTACCATGCTGAGGTCCTTGCTATCTGACTAATCTCATTCTTACGTATTGCTTTCTTGACCACTTCTCCTCATGGCTTCCTCTTCTCTGATGTTTCTCCTGTCATCCTACTTCAACACCCAAGTTTAAAGCCCTTTGAGTCCTGTGGCTTTAAAATGTATTTCCATTATCTCCTCTTTTGATCTCACACAACATATTGACTCCCCTACTCATGATGATGCTCAGATTCTGGACCTTTTTTTTTCTAGCATGTGCTCTCTCACTAACTTCTCTAATTCTCCTCTTTCACCACCACTTCCTATCATGCTCTCTAACCTTGCCTCCTACTTGTTCCCTTGTCCCCAACCACATCTAACGTGCACCTTTCCAACCCCGGCACACAAATGTAACCCAACACCTTTGACGTTGTTCCCGCACAGCTGACTGTAGCTGGCGTAAATCTCATTCCATATTTGACTTTCTGCACTATAGATTAATGCTACGTTCCTACTACTCTGCTCACAACTGTTAAGGAAACAAAGTCCTCCCTTATCTCATCCCTGTCTCATAACCCTGAACACCTCTTCAGTACTTTTAATTCCCTTCTTTGACCTATCACAAATACCCTATATATTCTCCTCCTTCTAAATGTATTATTTATTTAAATAAACAACAGTTAGCAATTGGTTGCAAAGCCACATATACAGTTTTGTGGCAACAGAGACAGAGACAAATCTGTAACATGGCACCTTGTAAAATCAGCCCAGGCTGTGCCCTCTATTTCCTATCCATGATTTTGCAGCCTCCTTATGGAATACATTTTTTCAATATTGGATCTCCTGTCCTTTGTACCGAAGTTGATATAGTCTATAATATAATTCATTTTCAAATGCATGTGTACAGACAAATTTTATGTACAGAGTTATAGGGTATATAATAAAAAATAATATTACAAAATAAATTTAAAGGCTTAAATTTCTAACTGTTAATAACATTTATCGATCTAAAATATGTATTAATCAATCAAACAGAATAATGACCTGGTGAAAATGCTTTAAACACTGAAGACTTGCAGTTTAATGACATTCTCCAACTGTAGCGTTGAGGTATGATTTGCATATGGGATATTAAACTGTAATGACCTATGAGCAAAGATGGATAACAAGGTAGCACTCTCTATATAAGCACAACATTGTCTCCAGCATAACTAATTACAACTTGAAAAAATGTGTTCTGTACACAAAAAAGGCAGCTTTTCATAAAATGGATGGTTAGTGATAGATGGGATAGGGAAGAAAAATTATATTTATTTCAATGGCTTTTAATATCTATTTTCTAGCTTATACTGCTTATCATACGTTTGACTAATATTTATGCCAAGTGTAATTTCATCTATTACCAACATAATGTGTTAAGTTAATCAGGTACTGGTTATTATCAAGAATCAAACCCAGGGAACTCATAGTTGATGGGGCCATGGAAAGCCTTTGCATGTGGGACTCAGTTTAGATTTGGAAAAATTTGGGGCCATATTTTAAAAAAACATGCTTGGTTTGGTGGAAATTTGCACAGCAATGCATCATGGCATTAGGACATAATACCGTATTTGCTTGATTATAAGACAACCCCCCCCCCCCAATTTGAATATTAATTTAGAAAAAAAGAAAACCCCTGAATATAAGACTACCCTATAAGAAAAAAGTTTTACCAGTAAATATTAATTCACATGAAAACTATTGTTTCGTATTTAATAAAAACTATGATTGAGAAAAATGCATTTTGTTTTTGTTTCCTTTTTTGCCAACCTGCCCCCCCAGTTATGCACATTTGCCCCATGGCTTGCTACTCTGCCCCCCAGATAGTCCTTATACACCCCTATATGCCACTGCCTCCCTGATATGCCACTTTGCCCCTCTATGCCCTCCCTGATATGCCTTATATCCCCTATATGCCACTCTATCCCCCAGATATGCCTTATACCCCCTATTTGCCACTCTGCCTCTCTGATATGCCTTATACTCCCCTATTTACCCCTGATATGCCTTATAGCCCCATAGCCCTCTATATGCCCCCCCAACTTACCGATGCATCCCTAGACCTGTCCCCCATGCTCCAGACTCCCTGGTGTCTAGTGGGAGCAGCCCTCAAATACAGGTCTGATTATAAGACTAAGATCCAGATCCCCCACAGAGCTGCAGGGGACCTGGATCCTCCTCTGTGGCAGCCGAAAGGTCACATCATGCCAGTGCTCCGTCATAGAAGCCCCGGCGGATGTCCTGGGTAGCAGCAGAGGTTGTCTGCGCGCATCGCACAAACGCCCACCGGCTGCCAGAGAGGAGGATCTAGGTCGCCTGCAGCACTGCGAGGGATCTGGATCTTAGTCTTGTAATCAGACCGCTATTTGAGGTCTGATTATAAGACGGCCTCAAATATAAGAGAAAGAGAGTGAGAAAGTGTTAGTGTGTAAGAGCGATGGGAGTTACGCTATACCATTGTTAATGTCTTGTTCAGTGTATAGTGGTGTGAGTTATGCTGTATCATGATCAGTGCCTGGCTCAGTATGTAGTGATGGGAGTTATGCTCTAATGTAGATCACTCCCATCACTTTATACTGAGCCAGACACTGATGCTGTACCACTGTCAATGTCTGGGTCAGTATATAGTGATAGAAGTTATGCTGTACTATATCTGTCCAGTAAATGTTATTTATTTAAACATATCTAATTTATTTTAAAGTTAGTATTTTATTTTTTCAGATTTCTAGTTTTTTTCCAGTTGGCATACACTTTACAAATTTGTGCAATAAATATTCTTGCCAACATTAATTTTTTTGGTGGATGACTTTTTCTTTTAAAGTAGGAGAGGGGTGCCACATACAGGATCCGCCGGGTGCCTAATAAAAGGGGGAAAGGGGAGGAAGTGCCCACTGGGCCTCTGTGATTTCAATATTTTAAGCCACTACCTTTTTGGGGCAGGGACAGGAAGTAAAACAAAAACCACAATATCATTATATCATTGATGCCAGCATTAATTTATTTTCTTACAAAAGTTCCTAAATACAGTGATAGGATACTTGGTTAATTTTTGGTGCTGAGTCTGTTAACAGTTTTCAGAAAATACATTTGCTGCAAACTTTTCAGTTGTAAATCAATCATCCATTCAAAACACTATTTCCTTCTCTAGTAAATTTTACTCATTTACTTGGGAAACAAAAACCTTTGGCACAGAACAGAATTATGCAATGTCATGAACACATTAACATTTGGATAAAAATTTTACATCTTGTCAGACTGTAAACATTATAAATGATTCTGATTTGCAATAAATAATTGTCTATTAATACCCTGGCATGGTGCTGCAAATTAAAGTCACCCTTCAATAAGCACAGCTGTATAAATGTGACTTCAAGAAGGAGCTAACATTCAGATATGTTCAAATCAGATATCTTAGAATCAAGAAATGTGAATTCCAATGATAGAAAAACTTTTGTGTGGGGGAAGCAGAGCTTTAAAATGAATGACCTACAATACATAAACACATTTTAATGAATATATTCAATTAAAATACAAATAATCTGGGTTGATCGCTGGAAAGAGATCATATAAATAAACAATTTGAAAACACATCAAACCTGAAGTTAGACTGAGACATTTCTACTTTTTTCTACTTTTACTTTACAAATTAATGGAAAATAAGATATTTGAATTTGTAAGTTACACCTTTTAAACTATTTCCCTGAGTAGGTAATTACAAGTAATATATTAGTACAATACATTTAGGTGCCATGTTTATTTCTGTTTTATTGATTTGCATTCCATAAATATGAAATCTCATGTTGTTTGTAGAACACTGATTTATTATGACATCATCACAGCCAAGTGTTTATAGATGATGTTTGGCTCATTTACACATTGCCCACAATATACATTATGCAATCACTGATATTCTAGATTGCTATTTTTCTTACAGTCATTTTGGCCATTCTAAAAATGGCTTCCAGCATTTATGATAAGCAGGACATTCAGAGGCATGCCAGCTCTTTGTACATGGACTGTTAGACTGACATTCTGTGCTCCAGTTTATGATGCTAAAAATGCATGACTGACTATGTCTATTCATTAAGGATGCTGTTATTGGTCAAATGAAAGTGGTAACAGAGGCAACTCTACTGACAATGCAAAATCACAAATAATCTCTCAACTATGCCAACTCAAACAGGAGTTCAGCTATTCATACGATGTTGAGTTGCAGTGGTGTTGAGTCAGGCACTATTGACTTGGACTGTGTAAGTCTTCTCTCAAGTTCTGTTGAGTTCCGTGGAGTTGTCATGAAGCTGCCTATGATTTCCAAGCTCAATTGTGAACTTTTTTTCTTTTAACCATGCATTGCCAAACACAAGCATTTTTTAATGGAAGGGGATGAATCAGGTCCAAATATGATGCTTTTAGTAGGCATAACAAGAAGCAGTTTGACTTTATGAGGCTTAGAAAATTATTTTATGTAGTGTTTTCTGTTTCCTCAGGTTATGTCACCCAGAAAAATAGAAATAGAATCAGTGGCAGATGTACCACAAATAAAAAATAATACTTTTATATATTTCTATGTGTCTTGTTCATAAATAAAGTGCTGCAAAAAAACAAAACAAGGCATTCCCAGTAAATTGTGAGGTATTAATAACATGGCAGAAACAAATGTTCTGAATTACTGGAAAGATTAATACATTCAGCAAGGTCAGGGGATCTAGCACAAGGTTGAAACAAGTGTTTAATTATGAAAATGCCTGATATCAATCATTGTGTGAGAAACAGGAAGGGTTATGAAGATTCCATCTCTTTACCTCCATCCTATACAATATTAAAGGTACATTAAAATATTAATTATCAGCCTTCAGACAGACAGAATCTGTATTTGATCATCATGTAGTTCAGTCAAGGTAGACTAAAATGCCAATGGTTTCAGTTTTAGTGGAGAACTACAAATGCTAACTCCAACATTAATGCAAAACAATGCACTTTCTTAGAGAGTGTGTGTGAGATTAAGTGAGGGTGAGTGACAATAAATTGAATTTCTGAATTTGAAAAAGCCCAGAGAAATTTTGTCTGAACCAGAAAGAGCAAGGAAAAAAATGAGTTGTCTGAAAACAAATGGACCAAAAACAAAATTAAAAAATCACCTGAATCGTTTTTGATCCATGTGCTCAAGTCTACTCCAGAAACAATTTAGCATCTACTGAGATATAGAGTGGCCTTGATATGTTGGAATCTGATATATTAAGGTTAGACGTGCAAATAGGGTGAAAATTATTTGGACAATTTTTTTTAATTTGGCAATGAAATTCATTCTCCAATGCTCACTTCCCCTTAGCAAGTTTCTTGTAGAGAAGACAAGAAGACTTTAGTGGATCTCTTTTCGGGGAGATCCTAGAAGATCGGGCTAACCCATGGCTTCTGCCTGGGTGGGAAGGAAGGGGATGCATATCCTTTCAGGGAGTGCGTGCCCCAGAAGACGAAGATTGGGGACTCGGCTCCACTGTGGCTTCCACAGTTTGGATTAGCGCAACATCTTTTCTTCACGACTGATGAACGCACGACAGAAGATGACCTAAGGACTTCTCTAATTAATATACCTCCCAAGTGTGTCTATTAGAAGGGCAGTCCCTCTTTGGGGCCCAAATCCCTCTGTACCTCTTTTTTAGAAACTACCAACAGGTCACATAAAAAGTCCTGGCAAAACCATGCCTCTTGCCTACCCTCTAAATATGTCATAAAACAAACAAATGCCTCTCTGGCCATTTAAAATGTTGAGAGGAATGAGTTAATAATCCCAAATAACATAATTTATCAATAAGCTTTCATCATAAAGCTTGGAAATAATGCACTTCAGATCATAGCTAAAACGGTAGCTTTAAAGTTTCCTGGTCTAAAACGTCATTGACTTCCAGAATCTAGCTACGTTTGTGCTGTTGTGGATTTTGTGGCAGTGATACTTCAAGCGCCAGCTGAACAGCAACATATAGGCTGCACCATCTTTAGTACATCTCTTGTATATAGATGATAGATACAGGAGGTGTATACAGCCTGATTGTGAAGCAAAATGGTCACTATCAGTATCAAAACCTTTAATTGAATGGTCCATTCATTGCAGTTTTCAGGTAAGTTGATAAATTTAAATGAATCCTTTTGTTAGACAATAATTCACACATAAGTTCACGTAGACAGGAGTCTAAAAAGGGCAGCAGGAGCACAGGAACAAGGGTCAGGCAAACAGAAAAAAAATGCTGGACTTCTGTGCATGAGGCAACAGAATAACATGGTAATGAACTGCAGGTGTGTTAGGGCTTTATAGCCCCATCTACTTGGACACTCCCCTGTTGCTGGGGTGATGAAGGTGGGGCTCTACCCTTCCCAGTGGTATCATGGGTGTGTCCTCCCCGTTCTCTTGTGATGGACATGATGGGGGGGTGCACTTGCTGCAGGTCACAGGACCTCAAAACTTTCCCCTAGTAACTCACAAATGCATTAGTACACATTTTTACACACACTCTTACAGGTGTACAGACTTACACACTCACACCAACACACATGCACTTACTCATACATGGTTCCACACCCTTACATGTACACACCCATGCTCACACACATGCACATCCATGCTCATACGATTACACGTACACTCCCATGCTTACACACATACATGGTCCCACACCCTTACATGTACACACCCATGCTCATACACTTACACATACATGCTCACACACATATGTGCTTACACACACATACATATCCATGTTGACACTAACACATTTGTGTTCACACATATCCATCCTCACACACATCCATGCTCACACACACTTACAAATCTGTGCTCATACACACATCCATGCTTACAAACACACTTTCCCTCCTACCCTCTACCCCTCATTCCCTTACGAACCCCTTTCGATCAGCAGCAGATTTTCTTGGCTGCCTGCATGCTGTCCAAAGAGCCTCACATTTAACAGTGGAGTGACCCAAGGTCACATGACCCCACGGCTAGACATGATGCTGCACACAACTGGCCAATAGCCCCAAATGAAGATTCTGGGGCTAAAGTATGCTCAAAAGTTTGGGATCACTTAGTTGATTACATGAGAAAACAAGGACATTTCTAGCCATGCTAACATAATTACAAAAGGACTTGCTAATGGACAATTAGCTTTTTCATTTTAAACTTGGATTATCTAACACAACATGCCATTGGAACACGGGAGTGATGGTTGCTGACAAAGAGCCTTCTGTACGCCTATGAAGATATTCCATTTAAAATCAGCCCTTTTTACAGCTGCAGTAGTTATTTATACCATTAACAACATCTAGTATTTCTAATCCATTTAATATTATTCTAATGGGTTTTCTTTAAAAAACAAGGACATTTCTATGTGACCCCAAATTTTGAACGGTATGGAAATATATAAGCATATAAGTAAAAAAAGGGAAAATACAGACTTCATACTGCAGGCACCCACAGGACATTACAGATTACTTGCCTAAATTAGCAAGTTTTGTAAATTAATGTATCTGGTGGAAAGTAAGACACGGGACACTGCTTTTTAATAATTGACATTCCACATGAAATGCAATGTTCTCGAAAAGGAAATTGAGCTCTGGGTTGCTATTAGAGGCAACGGAGCAGTAAGAGTTAGGAAAGAAATGGCATCTCCCATTATCCGATTTACTGCTCCTGCATAACAACTATCTCACATTCCGATGAACTTCTTAAAGGTATGCTGCCAAAAAAGGATTATATGGAACTAATGCCACTACATAGTACTGAAATAAGCATATTATGGAATTTGTTTTAAAATTGGTTATATATATATAAGCCTTGTAACATGAGGGCCATAAACATCACCCTTAGGGATCTTCAGCACCGTTCTCTAAGGCAATAACGCTCGGCAACACTGACTTGTAGCAAACAGTGATTTATTTAACTGCTCAAATGAACCACCCCAAAACAAAATCATAAAAGAAACAAACCTATCTATATTCTAGCTATACTATCCTGGCCCAGACTGACCAGCCTAAACACCCACCAACAAGACCTCCTAGCCAGACCCAGCTAAGTCAGGCTCTGTAAAACCTCCCCCAGACAACACACAAAGATCCAGGCAGGTATTGCCTCACTTGGCTCAGGGATAGTCTTCTTCAGGGCCTCTCCTTGCCCTGGGAGCACAGAGGAACTTACTCTTCCCATAACAGTCTCCCCGATTGTCAGACTCCAGGGGTTTTAATGCCCAGCACCTGTGCCTGATGAAGGCCCTATAGGAATAGATCTTGCATCTAGCCCCTTGTAAAAGCCGGCATGGATTTTCTACTGGAAGGGGGAATAGAGCATTGGCCCACCCTGCTCTCCAATTGCTCCACCCCAGGGACCCATTTACATGACTTATATAGCACCTGTGCCCAAATGCCAAACAAATCATCTCCCTGGACAGGGGCATGCACACACTACTCAACAAATTGAAAGGCCAACGCTTGCTCTATATTAAGAGGAACACACGCCCAGTTTTAAATGCTGGGTGTGCACTGCCTTCTGCTCATACCTTTATACCCTCACTTACCCGTCTTTAGTCTCTGGATGTTATTACTTGTTTTTGCTTTGTCCTGAGTCCTGTACCAGTTTCCAGTTCCCTGCCTTGCCTTTACCACAAGTTGCCTTATCCTGTGGTGCTGTCGCCGTTGGATCCTGAACTTGCCTTACCTTGCCTTGCCTCCCGTTCCTGCCTTATCCCTTTGCGCTGAGGTCTTCAATCTTGCTCCAGTATACCCAACCTCGCTTTGCTTTGACTAATATTCTGCCTTACCCTTCTGCGGATACTTTGCCATGTTTTGCCCATCTGCATTGTGGACTTGTACCCTGATATCTGGCTTGACACAGTCACTGCTATGTACTTGTGCAATAAAGTTACCTGATGCTTATTTTTTTCTGTGGCTGTTGAAGGGGGCATTTAGTTGATGGCACGGCAGGAGGCAGAAGTGAATGTGTGTATGGGTAAAGGACAGTTAGTGAATAAGGGAGGGTTAAGGGAGAAGGTGTGTGTGTGTCAATGGATATTTTTCTTTTGTCAAAAGAAACCTGAGCACCGCCCCCCCCCTTAATTTATGTTTACACATAAAACACTGATAATAATTCTAATATTATTTTGAACTGATTAGCAAGTTGATCTTTTGACATTTCTTTTGTGGTTGGAAAATATTTTTTAAGTAGCCTATCAGTGATATTCTTGATTTCATGTTCAGTATGCACATTACTACCTCTTTACATATCTACATTCATGTAAGACTGAACAGCATAAATTATCCTAATTCTTGATTTTGTGATGAAGCAGCCATCTGTTCTAATACCACGTTGACAGTGATATAGGACTGAACAATCTGCTTTAAGTCTGCAGAACAGGAAAGGGCATATTTTAAAATGTCAAGATATATCAGAAATGTATTCTGGAAAGTTTGCATTTATTAGAATTGATAGTAGTGAATATATATCATGATACCCATCTGATCATGGTGCTGGCCATAGTTAGATGAGTAGAAAGTGATTTGAATATCATTTAATTAAACATTACTACACTTTGCAAACTACAGTGTTCAATTACTATTTACTAAATAGATGGAATTATGCACCTAATTTGCATATTTCAATGATTGTGCCAGTAAATACAAGTAGGTAATACCCATCAAATACCCATTTGGAAACATACACTTTTGAAGCTTTTTGTTACCAATTTTTGTATGCTGGCCTTGAGGTCGTCCCCTCCTACTCCTCATAGTAGCTGCAATGGTTGACCAGTTCAAGGGATATAGTTATTCATGAGTGAAAGGGGGTTGGGTAGAAAGTAAATAGAATTATGCAGGATTGTTTAACCCCTTAATGACAAAGCCCATACATGTACGGGCTCAAAATGCATTGTTTCCAATGGGTTTAGGGACCGCCCATTGTCCTTAAGGGGTTAAACTGACCTGGTTATTTTTTAAAGTTGATTACCATCCTATGTATGTGGTATGTAGGTGATAATAGATGTACTTTACGCTGTACAGTATAAGAATGGTGAGATACAATAAGTGGAATCAGATAATAAGTACAGTTTACTGATATTGTGATTGGGGTGCAATAGGTATGAATATATTATAGGGGGTGTCTTCTCCTTTTACAGTATCTTTTTTTATATTGTAAACCCTAGAGCTTGGTACAATATTTTTATAACAATAATGCAAAAAAGAAATCGACTCTTAAAAGTGATAGCACTTCATCTCTTTTAATTATTATATGATGTAAAAAACAGATGGTTGGATACATCCATTTTATTTTATTTATACTGTATATCAGATTTTTTTTTCCACAATGAAATGTCTGGTAGTAAACACATATATTTTTGCTACTCAACTTAGTGTTTTGGCATTACTGTCCTCGTATTAAGAAACAAAAGACCATAAAAATCTTTCCAAGGGAGGGGCAAAATGTTAGTACTGCCCAAATAGGTAAGTATGAGTGGAGATAATAGCTGGATGAGGCTAACACCAATGGCTGGGTATTAGCAAAATGAGGCAGAATGGGGGTCAATGCTATTATTGCGTCATGCTCATAAAAAGTGCTGTTTATGTAGCTTGATGACCTTAAGTCACTAGAACTGAACATTAAAAGATCAAAATATTCTAATATAGGCCCTATTTGCTACAAAATGGGGCACAAAAATACCTAAACTCAATAATATTTGTGGTGGGGCAAATGTAAAGAACCTGGGGCTTCTATGAGTGCCGGCGTGACATGACCTTCCGGTGCTCAGTCAAAGAAGCCCCAGCGCAAGTGCCGGGGGAGAAGCGGAGGTTGTCTACGCACACCGTGCAGACGTTCACCAGCTGCCCCCAAGAGACACCAGGGAGTCTGGAACAAAGGGGACAAGTCTGGGGATGCATTGGTAAGTCTGAGGGGGGCAGAGTGGCATATAGGGGGTATAAGGCATATCAGGGGGCAGAGTGGCATATTGGGGTATAAGGCATTTCAGGGGCAGAGTGGCATATCAGGGAAGCAGAGGGTATAAGACATATATGGGGCAGAGTGGCATATCAGGGAGGCAGAGTGACATATAGGGGGTATAATGCATATCTGAGGGCAGAGTGGCATATTTCGGGGGGTATAAGGTATATCTGGGGCAAGTGGGGTTGGCAGATGTGCATAACTGGGGCAGGGTGGCAAATAAAAGGAAATAAAAACAAGAAATGCATTTTTCTAAATCATAGTTTTTATTAAATATTAAAAAATAGCTTACATGTGAATTAATATTTACTAGTAAAACATTGTTCCTATAGGGTAGTCTTATTTTCAGGTTTTTTCTTGAATTGATATTCAAATTTTGGGGGGTCGTCTTATTATTGAGCAAATGTGGTAGTAGCAAAGTAGTATGCTACAATCCATGTAGGTGTTAAATTGTCACTGATGTTCTGTGTAACAATCCAGCTTCTGCACCCATAACAATTTATTCTTTTGGTTTCACATTCACTGGCAAATAAATAAACTATCATGAGTTTTTTTTTACTTTTCTCAATGTTGATGGATAAAATATCTCTTTCATTGGGCCCCAATTTTTTGTGGAATTCTGATAAATAAGATACAGAGAGATTAATACAATCATATGATACTATAATTTTTGTTAACCTTGTAAGTGTTCTGCAAAAAAGGCTATAACAAATATGATGTAGGACCTCTGCAGTCTTTAATGTTTATGCACTAGAAAACATCGTAAGATTGATATATTGGGCCATTAAATGTAATAACAATCTACAAAGCAATTTACTGCAACTATGCAGGAAAAAAAAAGTTTGGAAAGAGTTTTAGACTAAACTTTTATTAGATATTTATTTACAACACACTAACTGTAACTGTTATGATACTATTTAACTTACTTTATTTAAACCGAGATGGAAAATGTTTAGAGGAGCATCTGTTTAAAACATTATAGTTTGCAAGCGAAAGGGTGTGAGGCTCACTACACATGGCTGTTTTTTTAGGCTTGAAGATGAATCATATGAATTGAGATCATGATAAAGTATGATGGAAATAATAGACAAGACAGATCAAAATCCCTAGACACTCCATGTAGAAGCTACAGCCTGAAGGTAGTGTGCATTATTATATACTTAGCCTCGGGTGTTACATTATCTGCTTATTTCTCTTCCTAGATTTGCTTTTGTATAAAACATGGAGAGCGCTACTGCCTAATTAAATGTTATAGGAACATACAAAATTGATAACAGATAAGAGCCATTCAGTACATCTGAAATACCTGTTTTCCTGATGTAGACAAAAACTTTAATCAGACCTTGGTCTTGTCTTTCAGGATAGTCATATGCCTATACTGTATTGGCCTCTACCACTTTTTTGGGGAGGCTGTCCTACTTATTTATCACTCTCTAGATAAAGTAAAACTTCCTTGTATTACATCTACTTCTCTGACTCTTTAGTTTTAGATTATGACATCTCATTCTCCTCCTTGTTAAATCCCATTTTTAATTTTTACTTCAAGCTATACATGTAGAGATCCCTTAGTCTTTTAAGTCTTTTATACTGCAAACTATGCAAGTCCGGTCCTTGGACGTATCTAAAAAATGTCAATATACTACTGGAGATGGGCTCTCCAGAACTGTACACAATACAATGAGGTCTGGCCAGGGATCTGTAAAGTGAGAGAACCACCTGCCTGTTTCTACTGCTATTGCCTCTGGCAATATAACCCAGCACCCTGCTTGCTTCTTCTGACACCTTGTTACATTGCCTGCTAACCTTATAAGTCCTTGAAAATAATTACTCCCAAGCCCCCTCTTCTGTTGTCACTGGCAGAACAGTAGAGCCAACGCTATATATTTTATCTTTGACATTTACCAACATTAAACTGCAGCTGCCACCCTCTCAACCATTCTTCTAATTTGCTTAAATCATTGGCCAATTGGCTTATCCCTCCATGAATGTTTACCCTGTTGCAGACCTTTATTAATATCCAAAAATAGATACTTTACCTTAGCTTACCTTTAAGATCTTTTGTAATATAGATTGCACGGATTTTCTGCAAGTTTAATATACTTTAATGTAATTTAACATATAAAATGCATATATATAATGCATAACTTAACATATAAAATGCTATATTCTCAACAAAACAGCCTGCAATATTCTGGCTTCATGGAGTACTTCCGCAAAAAGGGGAGCCATGGCGCACCACACATAGACAGTTTCTCCCACGTTCTTCCATTGACGGGAATGGTTGTGCGCAGAGGCCCTGCCCTTTTGCAGAAACACTCCAGGAGGCCTGGTTAACAGAGCCGATACTGAGGAGAAGCAGACGAAAAAAGAAGACAGATGACAGAAGAAATAAAAGAGGCAAGACAAAATGTGAAGCTCTGGAAAAGGAGACAGGGATAGGTAAGTGGTCGTCAGAAAAGATAGGGAGACATTTGGAGAGAGGGTGAGAGAGTGTAACAAAGAGTGAAAGAATGAGAGAGCATGAGTGAGAGAGTGGTACAGCACATTGGCTGCCAATTTGCTCCTAATGAAGCTGGAAACGTCTATATCTGGAAAAAAGCAGAAAGGCTTGATTTTCTATTTTAATCCGGTTTGGCTGGACTTTTATGCGTACCCTTGCTGATTGAACTGACATTTTCTACCCACCCGGTTTTATTAATAAAAGAATGGCTTGAAATATACAATTCTCACCTCATAGATGTCCATAAATTCAATTCTTGTAAATCATACCTACTCTTTGCATGTTTAATTTACTTTTAGTGATGTGTATTTGTTACTCAATTTACAAGTGTATTTCAGTTTTAACTAGATACCTAACTGATAATTAACTTTATGAAAGAAAGCCCTTTTAGGATTAACACAAGGCCATAATTGTATGGTTAAGAATTGCAGTAAACTTAAGCCAACAATAATTTACAGCAAGCACCAGTGTTTTGCATAGAAATACAGCCTCATGTGGACAGCAGATGAATTATATGTTCCATTAAAGGGTTTGCTATTCTGTCTGTTGTGATAACTAGAGCAGTTTTTTGTCTCTGTGAAGGTTATTTATCTTGACAATTGACTTAGAAATCAAGAAATGTATATGTTAAAATGATACCACCTTTTACTAATTACAATATTTAACTAAACTCAATCTTCAATGCATACAATAAATATATATATATATATATATATATTTTTTTACCAAATAGACATTACCTAGTTCAGATCTCATTGGCGACTTAACATAATGCATAATATAAAGCAAAAAAGTATGCTAGATGTAATTAACCCCTTAATGACAAAGCCCGTACATGTACGGGATCATAATGCATTGTTTTCAATGGGTTTAAGGACCGCCCATTGTCCTTAAGGGGTTAAGGAAAACCAGTTACATATAAAATATATGATTTTGCCAAATATCTTCTATATGAAAACTAATGTTCGTGACTCAAACATGAATTTTTTCCCGTTAATGACATGAGACAAAGACTACTTATGCAGATTCACACTGGCATGTGATAGCAGAGAGAAAGATTAAAGTTTGTGGCACGGAACCAAAAGAACAATACTTAAAATTTACACAACCCAGTAACTCAGCATAAGACTTTAAAGATATGTGGCAATAAAAGGTATATTCATTTGAAATGACTCTTTTTTTTTTTTTTAGGTTTACGGTAAATTACTTGTCTGCTTATGATATCAGCGCTATGCTATACTTACAAGTGCGTTTCAGTGCCGTGTTGCAGTAATTGCTTTGTCAAATCAAGGCTGATATTAGAATGACAGCAGAAACAATATCGTAAAAATGAGCTATGGGCAAAATAATTCTGTGAATTTTTCTGTCCTATTACCAAAGACTGCAAAGGTATCTCTCAAGTACAAAGTAAATAGCAACATTAGAATAAGAACACTCTGTTCATGTCATGCCTTTCTATTGAAAGAGTCTGTTGCTGGTAAACACTGTGGAGTCATTTGCCTGGACAGCAACAAGAAGAAACCTGGGACGATGTAATCAGTTAAGGACAGAGAGTAGGCCTTTAGGCGAGTCCCAGCATCTGACCATGGTGCTGAAAGTGGTGATGGAACACGCATGCTCAATGCGGCCATCTTATCATTTGAAAAAAATGGCCATACGGAACCATGCAAAGGACTACAAACACCTCACAGTCATGCATTCTGAATTTCTACTCTGAATTAAAAGTATGAGGGACGTCATTTGGTATAATCCAGCCTTTGGTGTGATGACATCTCAATCTGGATCTGTCAGTGTGTACTGATTCCTATATGCATAGATTTTTGGATGTTTGGATTGTACAATGTACCTGACTGCCCTGCTTTTGTAGTACTCTGATCATATAAAACATTAGCACCCGTCACTATGCGTCTCAACTGAAACAAGCGCTAATTTTATGTAAATCTGTTTTAGGCTGTTTCATTTTAAATAATGTTATTGTGGTGAATAAAATGAAACAAATTAACTACGACGTAAATGCTGTTTACCTTTATATAAATTTGAGTATAAAATATGCCAACGCAGACAGGGAGAAATGTGGGTTAAAATGGGCGGCCTGTGTATAAAAATTGGTAGCATTGGCTTTATGCACCTTTTATTTTTGTCTATTCAGTTCTTGTACTTGAAGGAGTTGTCGTTGGGAAGATGCAAGAGCCTGCAAATTTGGGAGTTGCAGTTCAGGGTTAAATTGTCACCCCTATACACAGGGGTTGGAGAGCTTGTAATATGCCATTTTAGTATGCAGTGGGATGAGGGTTAAAAATTATTAACTCTTTGGAGAGGACATCCATCTACAGGATGATGATGAGGGGTGGCTCTCTCTGGTTGATAACCCACCACTATTAAAATTTTGTAAAAAATATATGTTTTGCTTCTATTTTTCCTGTGTTATAATGAGGGTTAAAAGTATCTTCAAGATGCTAAAAGGAAAATATGCTTAAAATGATATTAATAGAGAATGTTTGTGTTTCTTAATAACTTTGTGTTCTTTAAATTAGGTCACGTTGACGGGTATTGTGTAATTATTATTTATCATCATCAGCTGTACAATCGTAATTGTGCTCTGCTTTGTTATGGAAACACAAGCTTTAGTTTCTGGATAAATGGTAAATTTCTGATTCATAACTTTATCCACCACTCCGTCACTGTGCTTGCATTACATCAATACGCGGGTTTCTTATTTGTGCTGTTTATGTATGTAAATTAACTTGCGTCCTCTAAATATTTATTAAAATTAAGTGACGCTATTTGTTATCCCTCTGTGGGAATCAACCCTAGGACTGGGCTGCTACATACTTTTTTTTTCTAAATGTTTTCACTCATTTTACCTACATACGGAAAAAAAAAGAGAGACTTTGTCTAACGGGAATAGCCATTAAAATGTATTAAAGAAGTGAATATTAAGTGCTGACTGATTCAAATGCTATTTTAATCTGTAACCAATGTTGCCCATTTTATAATCATGTACTTCCACATTCAGAAGACAGAGTGGAACATTAAGGTCTTTGTGGATTTCACAGATTTGGGAGCTGAAGCTATGTTTTTCATCTTGAGCTCTTTTGACGACTAATTATGTGGCAAAGGCATAAGCTAGGCTTTGCAAATCATTATTTCCATTAGAAAGGTGTTAGAAACAATTCTTGTGAGGTTTTCCCTCCTATTTGTGCAGCTGCTATTCCCACCGGAGCAGACCATTGGCTCCTGGCTGAATCGCAGGCTTCTGTTCTCTTTCCACAGCACTTGGAAAGAAAACAAAAATCCCGGCTAATGAAAAACATACACGGGAAATGCTTTATAATCTCATCATTCTCACCTACTGAGATCTGGCACTGGTCGACGTAAAGGAAGAACTACCTTTCTCATTGCTGGTTTCTCGTCCGCTTTACTAACGGTCCCTGGATATATAAGGCTGACTCAGTGCCATTTCCTATCAAATAATTCAAGAGAAAAGTTCCTATTTCCTCCCTGATGCCTTTTTTTTCTTAGATTGTATCTTTGACCACATGTCCTGATTACCGCATAGGGTGCTTGACAAAGGGTCAAAGCATAATCTATTTACTCTATGTATATTAGCTGGTAAAAGTAAATCAACCACACAATGCACATCTTCGAATATATTAGTTGGTGTAACTGAAGGCCACAAAATATGAAAATAACGCATACAACTACATGTTAAAAGTCACAAGACATGATGGTGCCTTGAGATGGGGGCTAGACAACTTGACAAAATGTAACTGAAGCCATCTTCAGTTATGGTATTGATGACAACTACTTCCAAAATGTGCTCAAGATATTGTGCACCATGCCCAGTGTTCTCCCAAAGAGATTTACTAATGCTTATTTCTTAAAACATCCCTTTTATATGACATATTTTTAATCTTTACTTCCCAAAGGAATCAGCTGGGTGATAAATTATGGAGAAAACATATGGAAATGCAATTGGCACGAGCATTACTTGCTATGTTGTTGCGATAGAGCATCTTTTAGCACTTTGCATTGGAGTAATGTTTAATACATAGATCAAAATATGTGTTACTTTTGTAAAAATGTGAACACACTATATAACGCTTTGTGCTAATGTTAACAGGGTATTTTCATACCATGTCCCTTTTTCCTCTTCACTTTCAAAATGCTATTTTTATTTCATAAATTAACCCCTTAAGGGCAATGGGCGGTCCCTAAACCCATTGAAAACAATGCATTTTGAGCCTGTACATGTACAGGCTTTGCCATTAAGGGGTTAACTACAGTTGCGGTGCGTCTTTAAATATTATATAATACAATAATACAGTAATTATTTGTAGGGTTTCAGATTTTTTCTTTACCCTTTCTTTCAAATATTTTGCAGACTTTTTTGAAAGTGCAGGAGTTAAACAATGCTATTAGTACATTGTTCAGACGATTTTTTTCATTATTGTTGTTAGGTCATTTTAAGCGACAGTACTACCAAAAGAATACTATAAGGTTATTGAATAAAAGCTGCATATTTAATATTTCTAGCAAAAATGTATATCTAGGAAATGAGGAGATGATGAAACAATTAAGCTTTCTGCTGCTGCAGAGGAACCCCTAAAGACAAAAGATCATCCTTTGTACAAACCTTCACCTAAACTTCAACAGATGGTGTTATGTCGAGTGAGCAAAGTACCCCAGCTGTTAAATTTAAATGTTAGGTAAATAGCACCGAACGAGTGAGGAAGAAAAATGAAAAAGAAAGATGATACTAAATGAAAATGCAAATGCTAATCAAATACAATTGTATTGGTATACAAATTATGACAAATTGCATTGACAGTGCAAACAGACTTTTACCTTAATGGGTAAGTGTAAGTGGATTTTATTACATTTATTTGAATTCTAATTGTGCATAACATAATCTCTGCCTGTGAGTGCCTAATATCCGGAGAGAATGTTTGTGGAAAGCTCTTGTAGTTTATAGGGGAAAAACGTCTTAAGACATTTGCTGAATTAGGGTTCTAATACCGCAACAACAAAGTTTTATTTACTAAACTGGTTAAAATCTCTAAATAATATTGGTGCAGTTAATGCACAATTCATGTTTGTAGCCCTGACGATATAAATCTAAAATGCCAGCTGAGTTGAGACCCCTTTGAAGCCAACAAAACCTTTTTGGTATTTTTTAGGTATTCGGTGAATTTGCCCTTTTGTTTTTCTTTCTAGTGTATTTATAAGCCATGTTGTCTCAGCTTCATTTGTTTAAATATGCCTGAGAAAACAGCCTCAATATCCTGAAAACTTGTGCTATATACTATTCTCTCAGTAAGCCCGTAACATTATACTTTTTCAAGGACTAACCCTAAACCTCCTATCTGCTTTTCTCTAAATAAACCCTGAATATGGTCACACTAAAGTTGCATGGCCAGCATGGACCGGCCATCTGCTGCACCGGGCAAAAGCTTGATGGTTTGCTGGTCAACAGTGCCCCTTGCCTATGCGCTTCTCCAGTGCTATTTCCAAGCAAACACAGACCAGAAACGTTGGTTGGTTCCTTTAAAGATTCAACACCCCCTATTCAAGGGTTATGTAGACAATAATAATAAAACAGAAATAAATCTGTTACCAGTTCCCAAAGATACACCTCACATCAGAAAATATGTGATGCTATAACCCACAAAGTTTAAAGGAAGTGAAAAATGATAACATGCACTACTAGGTGTTCATAGCCGAGGGGGAGACAGTATAGAATATTCATTTTTGTACCAGTTACTCAATTTATATGACAGTTTCTAATAATGTCAAGCTGCAAATGAAGGTTATACCTCTATTGCATGCCATTGATTTATTCTCCACAATGTCTTCCTTGTTTTCATGAATGTAAAAAAAAAAAGAGTTAATAATATGTCATCTCTTGCCCAGTAAATACAGTATACGTGATTGCATACGTAATTGTAGTATTTCCACACCATGTCTATGACTGTTTTCAGTATCGAGAATATTGCTTTACTTGTTTATATTTTGTATGGACGTCAGCTCTCTCGGCCTTTTAATATAGCATGAAGTGCAGCAATCATTCTTCTCTGTCAAAAACTGTTCTGGTTTTAAGACAGATGGGATGTTCAAAATGAAATGTACCTGTGACTGTTTGCTACTATATATATAAAATGTCTCATTTAGTCTCATATGTGGTTTTCCAAGAGGAAAATGCTACAAGAGGTGATTTATCTCAGTCTAACATTTTTGCATCATTGAGTACGATGGGGGAGTGGATTCACAAAAGGTCTACATGCAGTTTTAGAAAGTTGAACTGCAGTTAGTAAATCATGCTTCCCTTTGTAATAACGTATAATTGGTCAATGCACAGTTATAAGTTTATAAATGTGCATCCTTAAATTTACAACAGAAGAATTAGCTGGACATTTTAAAATATCCATGAATATGGGGATTGCCAAATTGGAACCATTAGGATTTAGTCGACTAGATATTCCATATTTTTTCAAAAATATCAATTGTACCTGGGAAATTCCTAATTTACTGAACTATATAACCACATAGACTATCTGCTGCTTTTGTTGCTGGTGAGACTTAATAGGATTTCTAGTGTTAAATTACCTGGAGGTCCATAATTGGCTATAATTTAAGCAAAACCATCTGCTGCTTATTTTTAAGTTAATTTCACAAAGGGCAAACAATGTACGCAGATGAATTGCAATATCCTAAGTGAAACAATTACCAAATAAGTAACATTTTAAATCCCCTCTTTTAAAAACATACAAACGATAAATTACCAAAAGCTAGGTTGAACTTGCATAAATAAGGGGCTTAAGGTGGCCACACATTTACCCAGTTTTCATTCCATTCCAATGAATGCTTCCTTAAAACATTTATTAGTGGAGTAAGGGTGCTACCAATCTTTGTGTCAAGGGATGTCTGATGATGTCATCTGTGGGAAATCTCCAGATTTCATCTAAAGGCTCCAGATGTAAGAGATAATTACTGGGCTTCTGGGTCAATGAGTTTAATGTTGTGCGGGGGGGATTTTGCCATGTCCATTCGCTGCCCAGGTCCAACCCATTTCCCAACCTCTGTAAATGTAATAACATAATGCAGACAATTGATCATCAGTAAATAATTAAACTATGTTTTTTTGGTATTTTGACATTTTGCAAGTAATGAGCTCCCTCCAAGTGAATTTATTTTTCAGGTTTCACGTATAATAATTTCTTGAGGCTCATAGCAGGATTCCAAGCTCTGCTGTTGGTTGTTTTTGATTCCCTGTCAATGACTAATGGATCTGCTACTTGGGTATAAATCCTGTCCCTTAGTGGATAATTAGAGCATTCCCAGTTCCTCCCATTACGTGGTTAGGAATTAGCAATAACCTATATTCAGCTTTACTTGGCTCTTTGAGTATATTTTGAGATGATATTGCTCACACGTTTGTCCCTGAAGTCAAAAGTTCTTGTTTGGTATGCTTTAATTGGCAAAGTATTTGGAAGATATCTCTAAAAAGGTATATAGTTCAAATTGTTCAGCGGTATTGAGAATTCATTTAATCACACAGGCCCTCAACAAAATAGCTTAGCAAACAAAATATTCCCATTAATACTTTACTAATAACTATCCCTTAGCACTTGTTCCAGAGATGTTGCATAGATGCAAACCTATAAGAGGTAAAAACATTCGTTTTTTTAGTAATTATGTTTTATTTGTTAGTTTATTTGTCTGAGATTTCATTATAACCACTGATGGACTAAGAGCACTGTTACTATTAAGCGCTATATTCGCTGAACTTTCCCTTAAGTTGGTTTTCTATGAACATGTTTTAAACTTTTTTAAATTACAAATACTTATGTTCATGAAAGTTGTTATGACATTCTCTAAAATTCAGGCTTTACTTCCTTCAAAATTACTTTTTAAACATAGACAAGTTAGGTTAGGACTAAAGGTCTGGGGTGGGGAGCAGGCCTTGTGCCACAAGGATTGCCCTACTTTGTGACTGTGCTTTCCACTGGGCTCCAGCTCAGTTGGTTAGTTGGCAGTTCTTTTTCTTGTAACCAGCCCATTTATACTATGTTCTGTATGTCTGATTGGATTGAGATCTGGGGAATTTGCAGGCCAAGTCAACACATTGAACTTGTTGTGTTTCTCAAACCATTCCTGAACCATTTTTGCTTTGTGGCAGGCACATTATTCTGCTAAAAGAGGCCAATGCCATGAGGGAATACCGTGTCCATGAAAGGTTGTACATGACCTGCAACAATGTTTAGTTTGATGGTATGTGTCAAAGTAACATCCACATGAATGGCAGCAGAAAATTTCCCAAAGCATCGCACTGACTCTGGCTCCTTCCCTTCTTCCCATAGTGCATCCTGGTGCCATATGTTTTCCAGGTAAGCAACGCACCCGGCCATCCACGTGATGTAAAAGAAAACGTGATTCATCAAACCAGGCCACCTTCTTCCATTGCTCCGTGGTCCAGTTCTTATGCTCACGTGCCCATTGTAGGCGCTTTCGGCAGTGGACAGGAGTCAGCATGGGCCCCCTGACTGGTCCGCGGCTACGCAGCCCCATATGCATCAATTTAAGCTAAAGTAGCTTGTCTGTTTGATTTGAGCACATGGGCCATCCTTCATCTCCCACTTGCATCAATGAGCCTTGGCCGCCCATACCCTGTCGCTTACTGCTTTTCCATCCTTGGACCACATTGATACACCCAAAAAGAGCTGAAATTTTGGATATGCTCTGACCGAGTTGTTGAGCCATCACAATTTGGCCCTTATCAAAGTACCTCAGATCCTCACACTTGCCTATTTTTCCTGTTTCTGAATATTCACTTGCTTCTTTATATATCCCACCCACTGACAGGTGCCATGATAACAAAGATTATCAGTGTTATTCACTTCACCCGTCAGTGGTTATAATGTTATGGCTAATAGGTGTACATAGGTGTACATTCACATGCTCTTGTACCTAAATATAAAATATATAAAGGCTCCAAATAGGTCACATAATCAGATGGGATTGGTAAAACAAAATTATAGTGCCTTATTGCCTAGGAGATGTTATCAGGAATAAACAGCCAAATAAAAAACTATCTTTATAAATGTAAAAGATTTAAACCTGGTCCTTTGCATAACATAATTTTATACTATAGGTGTAGCTCCGCTTTAAATTAGTGTTTCCTTTAATGCCCGGTTCATCTGGCTATTATAGCATCGTTAATGAGATTGCGATCACAGTCATAGGTGCTTGTTTCAACTGTTTTGTTTCAACGTTGCGAAACTGGCAGCTCTTCAAACAGCTGCAAATCAGACGCTCACTTTTATTTCCATCTCTCTCAGCATGGTAAGTGTCTTATCTAAAAATAACATTAATATAACCGCAGCTAGATTCGATTAGTATGCATGTCATAAGAATGCTAGTAGGACATGTTGGTAAAATAACGCATAAGGTAAGGGTGAAAGAAAGCAGATGGAATTCAAAACAGACACGGGTCCAAATACCCAGGCGGCACTCAGGTAATATTTCACATATGGTTCTGTCTCTGATTTTAATATCTCAGCCTAACACAGAAACAAAACAACCCATATGTTTACATCAGAATCTTAACAAGGTTCATGTATGAAAATTAAAATGATTTCCATATAGCATACTCTTTTACTTTTGCAGGGAGATTTATATGTGTTTTATTTAATTACTAACCTGGTAATCAGAAATTCTTTTCATCATAACATTTATGTGCAATGAGGTTGTCATCAGAGTACTTTTGTTCTTTTTTTTTTTTAAAGAAAGACAAATTTAGGATAATTAATATATATTAATAATCCACACAATACATTTTATAAAATGCTTCCTCTTTACAACTAAAAATGAAAACTCTTCATGACTTCACAAACAGCTATCATAGGTTTTCATGTTTTTATTCAGTCACAATTTTTTTCTTCTTCAAATGTTTTAACGTACTATATTAAGGTGGTTTAAATATTTTAAGCTAAGTTATATTGCTTAATATGATGACATTTTTATATAGCAAGCATTACAATGTTTTGATAAACATCTAAGATAATCAAGGTTCACATAGAAGGTTATGTTTAAAGGGGTAGTTTAGTGTTCTATACAGACCTACTAATAAACAATGCACACTTCGTAAGTACTTAAATATGCCTTCTATATTGGGAAAAAAATAAAAGTAGTTGCCTAGAGGAGAAGACGTACCACCAGAGCTGCAGCACACCATAATCCCATAGTCCCATTTGCATGTAAATTGTTGGTGCTTGATGCACCCAATCAGTGGCAGGAAATCAATGGGCTTTGATAGCACCTCCTGGAACTCTCAAATGCTGGAGCTAGCCGGTGGCCAGTATACATTGAACACATCCCCTGCAAGCGTTGTGTATAAAAGTGCATATGATGACTGGAGAGTACCTTTAAGGAACTCCATGATGGAGGTAAAATGATTCACATGGTAGGATGCGATATTGGCATTTTTGTGTAAACCTGATTAAGAGATTTCATTCTGTAAGTGTATATACATTACATTTATTTATATAGCTCCAGCTGATTCCATAGTGCTGTTACAATCAAGGGAATAAATTAAAATCACACACAATAACAAACTGGTACAAAACAAGAAGAAGTCCCTGGTCTTGCAAGTCTAATTGCTGGTTGAGAGAGAAATGAAACAGTAGAAGAGGACTGCTTGGGTGGGGATGATCTGTTGAGGTTGTTGGTTCAGATGGCTTGATTGGGAGGATGGCTGCTGATTCTACGGGGAGATGGTTTTGCACTCCCTGCAGTTTCCCTCCAGTTTAACTTCATAAATGCAGCTTACTGCAAGATAACACTAGATTTGTTCTGGAAGAAATAGCAGATAGGCCAACCAGTAGTTGCCTGCATATAGACTATCACAGTAGCGTAAAAGGGTTTCTCAATCCTTTCTTAGCACTAACGGTATGGACACATAGTTTCACAATTAAGAGGCTTGTTACATTCCCAGATTTTCCTACATTACTCATTCTTAACTTTGAACACCAGATGTTATTTAGGCTGCAATATTTACTGAGGAATCATAGAAAAAAGAAGAGTGTTCATTGAATGCAATGAAGATGACTTTGGGTAATCTGAGAGCAGAAAAATGTTACTTCTGAATAACATGAAAACTGAAGGTTAATTAAAGATAATAACCCAAGCGGTAGATGTGAATCGGTGCTAGATTTAATAATTGCGTAATATTGGATGCAATATTGGATGCAATATTACGTTACTATTTAAAGCAGTAGATACGTGTTAGTGAATGATGGTTGTATGTGATAACAATAAAGAAAATGAAACATTGGCTTGCTATTCAGTGCCCACTAGGAGGCGTTGTTCTATAGATTAAGGTTGCCACCTTAACTGTCATACTTGTTCATGATCTGATAAAAGGATGTTACTCTAAGCCCACCATTTATCACTCCGTAGACAAGTGTATTAATTTTTTAGATGTCTGTGAACCAACTGAACCTAGTCAAGCACTAAGCGGGCTCAATAACCCCATATTAAAAATAAATAGTAATCATCAATCGTTAGAAAACAAAAGCTTGATAGACATTATGCTGAGAAATGGATCTATAACCTGAATTAATAGGACTCAAGTATAAATTTCCATTAATTATTTAACTGCATTTTGCACTGTAAATATTGATATGAAGAGGATATTGCAAGAGAATGTTATGGTAAACCTTGGTAATATTAATAATGGATGAGGCGATCTACACAGAACTTTTAATGTTATAATTGTCGTTACCCACTTAGAAATTAGAGTAAAAAATAATCTGAAAAAAACAGTGTTATTTGAGGGCATTTCACAAATTACTTCTATACTATTGAATATAATCTAATTAAAAATATAAATATTTTTGTACATACAAAAAAGAAATCTTGTACACCACAAATATGTGAAGCAAAAATTTGTTCGGAAAGAAAATGTATTTAGAGCATGGCATAATATTCAGCATGTAATATGAAACATTTGCTTAAAGAAAACTAGAAAAAAAATGTTGGGTATTTTTATTGGAAAGACCCAAAATGTCTTACTGTTGCCTAGATTTAAGAAACCAAGACAAGTAAAAGTCACAGGCACTAAAGGCATTATCGAAACATCAGGGGATCGGGGGATAATAGTTTCCTTAGGCACCTGCAACTCTAGAACTGTAGTTGGAAGACCATGCAAAGAAGTAGGATCCTATAGAGGGCATGTGAGGATTGGGCAACATATTGCTGGCGTGGAAATATGGAAATATTTGCTCCTGGCATGATATAACCAGTTCTTCCTATTGGTAGAGCAGTTTCAGGCACGGAGAGCAATAAGAAGCTCCATGAGATACAGGTACTATGTATAAATCCTTTATACATTTCACAGTTTAATCAATCATTCAATCAATCTATATATACACCAGCAACCATTGCTCTTGTGTTCCAATGGCACCTTGTGTTGGCTAATCCATGTTTAAGTTTAAATGTCTTATTGATCATTAGAAAATCATTTTGCAATTATGTTAGCACAGCTAAAAATCCCCTTGTTTCCAAACAGCTAAGTGACAAACCTTTGAACCGTAACGTGTATATATTTATGTATATATATATATATATATATATATAAGCTTTATTTAACAGTGTAAATACAATAATAGCTACTCATAAAAACGAATGGAAACAAAGACACCCCTCTCCAGGGAGTTGACGTGTCTTATATGGATCTTATAATAATAATAATGTATGCCATACATTCATGTGTTTCATGAAGCGTTTGCGTGTTCCATGTGCATTTGTTTTGCTGTAATTGAAGAAAAGAAACACACCATTGCTTATTAACATGTATAATTACTTTAAGCTCAATTTGGAAACGCCTTGGCAGTAAATGTTAGGCTTTGTGGTCCATCAATTTTGCAGCTGCATTAGTTTAGTGGCCTTCAAAGGAGTCATAAAAGGCACCTGTACTTCACGAACATTTCTGCTGAGCCGCTTCAGTATACGATGCCAGCCGAACCTAAAGAGAACCAAACAACCTTGTTTATTTAACTCAGTGTGAGGAAAGTAATTGCTAAAGATTGTGGTAAAACAGTTGGACTTTGAAATCAAGTATGACTTTAGCTGACCCGTATTTCAGGGAGTTCCACTTATTTAGTGTTTTTTGACTGCTGAAGTACAAAAGCTTTATAGAGTGGGCCAGTGCACTCCTACACTTATCAGGTTATTATATATAGTATCCCAAGCACTTTCTTAAATGTGAAAAGAAAAACCAACATGATGCTCACTCCATGAAGAGCTGTATGTGTCCATGAGGCACGTATCATAGGTCTGCCACTAGACCACATGGGAACCCCCCTCAAACAAAGGAAGGATTCCTGTATTGTCAGGGAGGATAGATACAAAATATAGGTGTCTCACATAGTCTTAATCTGGCACTGTATTTATTACTCAGTAATGGAGCAAGGGTAAAGAATTGTCCCTACTCCCGTACACTGGACTTGCTGAACAAGGCTGGCCTTAAAGCCAGGCAAATCAGGCAGCTGCCTAGGGCCCCTTTATGGGAATCTGTTGTCTCCCAAGAAAATATCTCCAATGTGTGGAACTAGCTCTACTACCTGCCAGGGGTGCAGTGGAAGGCTCCATGATGTGGAATGCTATTTTGGTGATAGAAAGACCTTCTGCCCTGGTTTGTCCCCTGGCTTTAAGATTTTCTTTGCAATAGGCCACCAGCCAGAAAGTTCTATAAAATGGAACAAATCGGTTTTATTATGAAAATGTTAAGTATCCAACTGCTCATCTAGCATACTTGAGCACCAACTATTTGTTAATCATTCATAACATGGGTTGAATTAATGCAATGTTGCCTGACTTTTCTTCTGCTGGGGTTTTATGAAAAAAAAACAGGCTGGTATTTTTTATAATAGTACTTTTTCATCATTAAAAACACGTAGACTACCTAAAGAAAGCCAGATGCTTTCTCTAACCTAATGTACCTTATAACATTAGTAAAACCTTTGCCTATCTTTGAAAAAAAGGACAAATAACTGTCCCAAAAATATATGTCTAGAACAAAAAAAATACTAAAATAATCTGAAATTAATGAAGGTTTTGTTATGATAAAAATCTCCTGTAAATGGCACAGTACTTTACCTGATTACAGTTTGATCGAACAGAATAGTGGTAGGTAGTGGTTTGAATTGTATTAATAATATTAATTTAGAGAAATGCAATTTTATTATAATGGCAATACTATGGATGTGTTAAAGTGCGGTAACACATATGATGTTTTACCCGACGAGCTGGGGTATGGAAAGGTGGGTATGGGAAAGGTGGGTAACTGATGTAGAACAAGTATAGCGTCAAAGAGTATGGGAAAAGAAACGGGAAGAGGAAACAAAAATGTTACCAAGACGAGAGAAGTGAAACAGAAGGGAGATATTTAGATCTGAGTGGAAGTACCTGTCCTATAGCAGCAGTGTTTAGAATTTATGTAACGTGTCTGGGACTAGGGGGGGCATGATTGCCTTGTATTAATTTAATTAAAGTCTAGATACACACACACACACACACTAAACTGCTTAGTTTAATGGCAGGAGAGGAGTAGACTTTTACTATAGTACACTTGATTGGCACATTTATCTATACCATTGGCTGTCTAAGGTGTTCTGGTTGTTTAGGCAGGTGTTATTAGCTGTAAACAAATTGACCATTACATAGACGTGTTTGTTCATATATATTATAAAAAATGTAATGCCTGCTGAGTTCACTGAGAATAAAGCAAAATTCACTATTTAACCACCAGGTGGTGCTGTTTGTTAATGGACAACTGTCTGTTTCTCAGATTACTGTCAAGGGGACATATATCATTTCAAAATGGCACCCTGCAGGAGACGAGGCATTTACCACCCATTGGTAAAAGGCAGTTGACTGCACTAGTTTAATTAAATATGACCAACTGAAAAACCAAACGCTTTAAATCTATTTTTATTAAACATTTGAGTCTTAAAAATTATGTAGCGTTAAAAATCAGCTTTGAGTAATGAATGCAGTATGTTTGTGAAATGGCATATAATGCAATTGATTGGATCCAGAAGGCAGTAGAACGTACATTAAACACATAGAATTTAAACTTTCCCTTACATCTTGTACAAGGGAAGTGGCTTTTTATTATCATGTCAAGGCTAAGCTATGTTTTGAAATTCCTGTAAGTGTCTTTAACTCTGTTGTAAAGAATAAAGCCAGTAGAATATTTTTGAGCAATTGCTTTCAGGTTGCTCTTTGTTCTTCGGGAAGGTTTGAGACTGGGTTTCCTTGTTTAATGCACGTCCACTCAACAACACGTGGAAGCAAATTAAATAAAGCTATATTACACGGGCTAAGGGCCTATATCATTTAAGACTCACTGCCAGTTCTGTCTCAGGAAATTTTCTTTTTGCTTCTGCTTCACTGACTGAGCAAGATCTTATGTGAGCATTGCAAATAAATCCCAGAATATAAACACTACCAACATTGATACAGACATGTCATTGGAATGTTCATATTCTGTCCATATAAATATAATTTCAGAGAACTTGATATACATGAAAGGATGATGATACATAACAGAAACTTAAATAAAGCCAAAGTGGTAGCCCAAGTCTTTACAATGGGTGAAGGCAACTACCGTAATAATGCCGTAAAGAGCTTTTAATGGACTACATGCCTGATCATGCATTCTGCATCTGGATGTAATGAGAGAGGTACCTATGAGGTAGCTCAGCAAATGCTCTAATTGCTTAACCCCTTAAATATTGTAGAACAGTATTTTTTTGTAATACCTTCATATTTCCGTCCTGTTATAACGTAATATATTTCATTTATATGAGATGCACAATAAGTAGCTATACTGTGGGTATTGCGGCTTTAGCCATGTGTTGATCCTATTCTGCTTTGGTCATCCATTTGTATTTGAAGTCAGCAGCCATTCATACTAGAAGGACTAGCAAGCTGATGACACTACATATCCTGTATTAAGTATTAAGACTTGTTTGATAGCCAAGAGGAAGGTTAACAAAACTTTTATTGTTGATTTAAAATGAAGCGAAGTAGATATGTGGACATTGCATCAACATTGTGTAGACATACCTACAATGGCATGTGTACATTATTTTGTTTGCTTAGATTAAAGTACAAGCTTTTTCTGACCTCAGTGGTGTCATTGAAAATAATTCACAATCCCCCCTTTTACTTCCCTTTAGAGAGACAACTGGCTCTGGTTTTATGGTTGTTTTGTTTGCTGCCCTCTAGACCAAGAAGCGTCTGGAATAGTTTGAACTTGGTTTTTTTCAGCTTTGCTTGCTAGCTATCAGTTTTCAAGAACACCACAGACAACAGCCAAGAATAAAAGTCTTTTTTTTTTTCAAATATTAACTTACGTGCTTTACAAATACAGTCTGTAGCAAGTCACTTTCTTGATCACCCCGCAGTAATTGCTTTATTGCCTCTAATATATTTTAACGTCTGAGGGTTGACATCTGAAAAGTGCATTCCGACATAGATGGCAGGAAAAAATGTGTCTGTATAGCCTGGCTTTTTTTTTAAAAGCTCTATGCACATCTAGTGGTATGTTTATGTGGCCTTGGCCTGGCCTCAGGCAGTTCTCCCAGCTACCCCTCAGGACTTACCTCATGCCGCGCTTCCTCTGAGAAGTAGGATGTGATGTCATGTCCCAGCTCTCTGCTGCCAAATGCTTCATAAAGAGTGCTACACATGATATGCTAGTTAGGCACAGACCTCTATGGTGCTAATGAGATAGTTACAAGGGAGGTCTCCGGTTTCACCAACTAGCCAATTGACGCTTCACCAGGGAGCTGATCGCTCCATATGGCTGACTGTCCTTAAATCCAAAATGGGATAATATTTTAGGTGGACAAAACTACATATTTCAAATTATTAGATCTACTAAACGTTATAGATCTATTTCAAGATTATTGGGTAGTTTTCTTGGACAATTATTATGACATTTCTCAGAGTACATGTATAGACATGTTATATCAGCCATCCAGCTCTGGACAGTCAGGTTCTACATCAACGACAATGAAAAATCAACTAACTCTCGTTGTTTTGCAATAATATTAGAATTTAGACCAGTTAATTTAGTGGGCATCCAATATGCTTTTATCTGTTGCTCGTTAGCAAAAATATTTGTTACATGCACACATTTATCGGAAACACGGCCATTTCCGTTCATTCAATGCATTAAGACAGCAATATCTTTGCCGATTCAGGGTAGCAATAAAATGACCGGTATTCAATTCTACCCTTGCTTGATAGTCTTGGAAAATCCAGATTTATAAAATGACTCTGGTGGTAGGGTGTTTCATAGAAACAAAACAATGAGAAATTAGCAATTTGATATAGTTAATTACACAAGGATTCAAGGGAAAGCTGCATTGTTTGAAGGTTTTGGAACATTCCTACCATTACTTTCAAAGGGATATTCCCCTTCATTAATATATCAATAAATGTATTGTATTGCATTTTTGGATTGAAACAAGCGCTTTGTTATGCAATTTCAAGTATTCTTCCAAAAATATAAGTGTAAGTAGAACAAACCAAAACAATAAACATTCTAAACTTCAACACATATATTCAATAAAGATAATCATACAAAAAAAAGCTTTCTGAAACAATTCCTCTTGCATATAAATCATTTCCTTTTGTGTGCAAAGCGGCACCAGAAGAGAAAAGATGAGTACAGCATGTTCCAGTGTTTCTGTCGGTCATAAAATCGGAACAGCAGCCTATTTACTTCCGCCCCTCACCCAGCTGTAATAAAATGGAGATTTGGAAGCGAATAATTAGAATGCATTCAAGGTACAGCTGCTGCTGCCTTCACCCATCAACCTGAACTTTGCTAAATTAATAAGAATAAAGGAGCCTAGAAAATGGGCCAGACAGTAATCTGCTTGACTCGATTCCTTTTTTTTTTGTTGCAAACATACAAATGCCATGTCAAAATACTTAAAGGCAATTTTTTTTAAAAAAAATAAAAAATATTTAGCAAATATAAGTTTAATAGAAATGGCTATTATTAATCATTTTAATAAATATAAAAAAAATGTGCAAAAATAATTATAATTGATAATGGCATGTTTCATGTTTAATTCCTAGGCTTTAAAAAATATAATAATTTTAATCATATGAATATTTAAACTAGAAATCTGTGTTTAAATCTAGATATATTAGGTGATATAACAGGACAAATACAGCCATTATTACTATAGTTAAATTGTAGTATTTTTCCTTGATAGAAATAATGTATTTTGCTTTAAATTCAAACCTTCTGTTGCAGGCTGCCTCCTACAGAGATCAGTGCCAATGTAATTGGAGGCTGTATATCTCTGCTGACAATCACTAGGAAAACATGTTTGGCTTTAGGTTTTAACAATGACATTCCAATTTTGAGGAAATCGTTGGCTTGTGACGTGCACTTTTATTTGACAGACCATGTAACTTACATAAAAGTATCATGTTAACCTAATAAATCTGGCCTCGTGGAATAAAAAATGATGATTTGTCAGTAACACTCCAGTAATATAGAGATTATGTGATTGCCCTGTATAGAAATGAGACTTCATGCATTTAATTGGTGACACATCCTGTCTAAGGTTCCAAGGTTCTAAATCACAATAACCGACATTAATCTGGATAAATCCTTTCATCCAGTGACTTTGGGTTTTTTATGCCTCATGCTAATTTGTGTTAAAACACTTTTAGGAAACAGTAAACATGGCAACACCAAGGAAATAATTTCCCAATGTTTCTGTCAGTGTTCAAAGGCCAAAACACACACACACATACACTCACGCTCACACACATGGCCAAAAGGAAACTGCTTTATGATTAAATCCAACTGCTAGCCAAAACAGCAAAGCTTTCAATAGGATGAATACCCTCCATATATCGTAAATCTTTTTAAAAGTACGCCAAAGTCATGAAGTGCATCTACCTCCTGCATTAATGGCCTGAAACTGTTGTGCATCACCCATCCCACGTTCAAAGAGAGTCGGGGTACTTAGAAACAACTTCTGGTGCAAGGATGCAATTAGGATTGACAGCCAGATGTCTGCTGCATCTGGCAGAGGCATATCATAGTTCCAAATGGTCTTGGATCTAAACAGTCTGCCCTAGAGAATAGCGCACAGATAAACAACACCTAACAATTCACAAATTAGACCAAGGCCTCTGATAATAAAAATAAGAAAAACATTAAACACACGGAATGTTGCCTGTCCTTCTGGGCAGAAATAAGAACAAGAAAGAAAGGGGGCACAAATAATCATTGCTAATAGAACGCATTCTTATGTGTTTTACATTAATTTGTAGCCAGTCTACCATTTTTGTTGTTGGAAAGTGGGAAAGCTACCCGATTCACCCACAAAGTGTTCTAGGATTTATGCCTTTCATCTGCATTTGGACTAATCATTGATGTCAACCAACTGAACAAAGAAAAACAGATCTGCGTAAACCTTTTTCTCTTTATGCCCCCTGTCTAGCATATACTTCACCTTTCTATATCTATATGATATAGAATCCACTTCATCTATGTGTCTTATGTGTACATAAGTCATCTGAAGCAATGTACTGTTTATGTGCATTCATAGAAACAGTTAAGAACCGTTCACCTAGCCTGCCCATTTTTTCTTGTTGTAAAAACCAAAAAACTTTTGGCTGGTCATTGATCTTGTCTATCACTTGTCTACTACTTCAGCAAAAAGGCTGTTCTGCTTATCTCAATCCCTCTCAGTGATGTAAAACATTCTTATGCTGTGCAAAGAAATATGAACAAAAACAGAGCCTGTCACCATCCACAGGAATGATGTAGAAAAACCAAGGCCAAGTACACATATGAAGAAAGAAAAAAGTATTTCAGTGCTGTATGATATATTTATTATTATTATTACCTTTTATTTATATAGCGCCAACAGTTTACACAGAGCTTCTTACAATACATATATTCAAGGGGTATGACAAGACGAGAATTGACAGACTAAGACAAACCGATACATTAGGTGGAGAGAGCCCTGCTCGCAAGCTTACAATCTTGAGGGAAAAATAATTATTTAATTTATTGGATACATTCAAATATAAAATAAGCACTGAGAGCCAGCTCAAGTGAAAAAATGCATTCAATAGTATACCCGTACAGCACCACAGGTGGGATTAGCATATAGAACCTTCCCTCAACGAGTAAAAACCACGATTAGGGACACTGTATTGATAGTCTAAAACAAGCATTCAACTCCAATAAGAGGATAGTGAACCAGAACTATCAATCACAGTAAAAAGAAAAAAAAAACTAAAAAAGTTACAAAAAAATGCCAATGCCCTACGCATTTCACTGGATATACCGACTTCCTCTGGGGCTTGCATCCGCGATATAACTGTGCAAAAAAAATCAATGAAATCTATCAAATACCTTATTATATTATTATGTTATTATATTATTATGCTGTGCAAAAAAATAAATTAAATCTGATAATAATAATAATAATATGTAAAATAAATATGTTCCAACTTATTTTGCAGTGTTGCACATTAGTGAGGCACAATAAAGAGAAAGAGATGCGCAACCTTGAATATACAATTATTTTCACAGTGGTCTATGCAGCATTACATATTATTTTCTGAAATATGTGACACTGAATCCCTAAATCAAGCACTATTTGACTTTACAAGCAGTTTTCTATTCCCAATGATAGGGAAAGTTGCAATAGCTCAGCATCACCTCCATGATCGTGTAGTATTTCTTAGCCCAAAAGGAGTGAAACATATGGAGCGTATCTTTCAAAACACTATGTAAAACATTTTGTCATATCAGCATATCGGCACCTACATCTTCAATCAACTTCAGTAGCAAGCAATCAGTAAGAGATCTGTTATACTGTTATGATCATCATATCTAGTACCACAATACCACAAGTAATATTGTGGTGGTCTTAAAAAAAGAAACAATGGTTAAAATATCATAGAACCAGCAAATGCTCTTAGCAGGCAGATACTGGGATGTGTTGGGAGCTATATATACTTGGTGCTAGGGCTGAAACACTACGTTTTTATCAGAAATCCATTTTTTTCCTTTACCAAAATAGATGTCCACATGTTTTCCTAATCAATGTACGAACACAGACGTTTTGTATATGTTAAAAATATTTGCAACATTTGAGCTTTGTCTAATTCTTGCAACTTCTTTGCGTTGACATCATAACATATTTTTTACAACATTTCAGAGGACATTCATCATCATTCCCAGCCTCCCAAAGTATCGGTACATGAATGAGATTCATATACCTTTTCATTATTATTGGTCAGTGTACTCACCAAAGTATTTCATGTGTTATACCTCATTTCAATTATTTAACACCATTTTTAAATGAATATTGTGCAGCATGTTTTACATTAAGATCAAAGAAAATATTTATAATATTTCACACTAAAAATATCCACTGATTTAAAAATATTAAAAAAAGAGTAAATATTCACAGTAAAATATAAAATATATTAGATTAAGTGTATATTTCATTTAAAAACGGAATATTTGGATTCTGTCTATAACACGATTCTTGACACGTTATGTGAATTAACTCAAATCAGATGTTTTAATAATAATAGAATTATCAGTTGTGCTCAATAGCACCTTCAGATCAATTAATTCATTCATTCTGTACAACCAAACATGACATTTTAAAAATAGTATATAATCAAAAATAAATAAAAAATTAAACACACAGTATTTGTAGGTACCCTGAAGCACATACATATAAAGTTTGTTCAGTATATTATATATTTTATTTTTTATATATTTTTTTAGCATTATTATTTGTGTACGTTCTTTTCTTTGTCCAAATCTTATGTTTTGTTTTGTAGCCTGTGCCCATTAATAGCGAACCTGTTTCTAATCCAGTTTGTGAGTTTTATAGAGGCGAGTATTAGTTCACCGTTTTATGGGTACACTAAACCTTAGTATGACTGATACGGAACAATACAGAGATCCTCAGGTGGCCGCAGGTTTATATTGTATGCATCACTGCATCAGGCATTATTAGGCTGTGAAATTTGACTGTACTCTATTGCTTTATTTCCTCTCAGTCTGGAACAGTTAAGAAAAATACTCTCTTAGAGACATTAATGAGCATATAAATGTAATGTGTCCCCTCGTATTCCACTTTTAATTAGATTTTTTTTTTGCTAAACTACTAAATCTACAAAACTGCCAAATTATATGCTAAGCGTCAAACTTGTGCATTGTTTTTACAGACTTAACATTTAACATGCATTAGACAATATTAGACTGAGAAATATTTTTCAAGTTAACCTATATTTCAATATTTTCACAAATAATACTCTTTAAAAATGATATTAATCTTTATTTTTACCTTGATTATATCCTTAGTTTTTTAACGTATATTTTTCATTTTTAGTTTTAGATAAATCCGAAATCTAATATTGCTTTGGGCTTGAATTTAAAGGTTTAGAATTAATTGTTTTGGCTTCCCAAAGCTCAAATAATGTTTTATTTAAGTTAGCATTATGTGGTATTAACAGATTTCATTGCAAACGCAAGAGCTGAATAAAATGGTTAACTTATCTACAATGGCCATCTTTTTTCCACCAATTTTTACGCTGTCGACACCTTACTTCATCATATTTTTAAAAATGCATCTGTAAAGCTATTAACTTCAATGATAATCCCTTTGGCCTTTGATACATTTCTGGACATGATTATTTCATTACTTGCAATATATCAATAGGATAATAATAAAATGGACCTCTGACAGCCTGCCAAGAGTTTTGTGGCCTTGTAAACACAAAAGTGTTCTAATAAAATTTTATTAAGTGTTAAAAAGTCATAAAAAAACAGAATAACATAAACTACAAGAATTTACTGTCCTCTGCAAATGTTGAGAATATTATTTATGCTAAATATAAATTAGCGTAATTAACTCATACACTCTGAGACAATTGGATTTAGCAAGAGAAAGGAAAATAACCTGTAATTAAAGCTGTGGTCCTTGGGATTTATTTATATTATTTGAATAAAGATATATCATTGTCTTTTTTTAATTTCTGCTGGCCCTTACAAACAATGGGGCCTTTTTTCCCCAAAGGTCCTCCAATTCCAAGTAGTAGTTGGCTGTAGTACCCTAAATGTCTAAGGCAATCAAAGTAGGCTATTATTTAACAAAACTTGATAAATATTAAAAACATATGTTTTATAAAGTAAGGCCCTTGTACTATTCAATATATATATTTTTTTTAATATAGAAGGTAGATAAAGATTTGCAACAACTTATGGTAACTTTTGGCTATTTTTAACCACATACTTTTTTTCTACTTATTTTTAACACAGTATCTGTATTTGGGAAATGTTCATATTTTTCATATATTTTTTAATGACTATTAGTATATATGGCTTTGTTATTATCTGAAAAACCTAATTATAATGTAATATTAGGGTAGTATCAAACAACTCGAACTACTAATGTTGATGCAATATAGAGATCAACAACCTACAATGATACTGCACATAAAATAAAATAACAAAAAAGCCACTGTCAATGTTCCTGTTGTTTTCATAACCTAGCTACCTAGAGATTTTTTTTAAAAAAATATTGTTTATTTTAAAAGCATCTCATCTTTCCACAGCTCAGAATTGACTTGTGCTCAAGGACGCATTTTCAGTCCTAGATTGCATCACGGTGCATGCTCTATATATCAGTCAGTGGGTAGTCTAGGCCTTAGACTTGCTCTAGAATAAGAGGACTGTTACCAGCAGAAAATGTTGGCTGGAATTTGAAAGGCGTGATTGTCTGTCAGTTCACTTGATGTCCACTAGGTTGCACTGTGGCACTAAAAATACATATGCAAAATACAATACTTCTGTAGCCCACAACCTTAACCATTAGATTTAAATAATCTTTGCATTTTAAAAATAATTATTTTGTTTACGTATGCATGTTTCAGGAAATAAACAGAGAAACTAAAGACTTTTAATATGGAAAAAAAAGATGCACTGTAGTTTTACCCGATATTGTATATCTTAAATTTATGTTATTTCCTTAAGAGCGTTATCACGAACCAATGCAAATCACCATTGCAATAATTTGTACAATAATGCAGCACATAACAGAAATAAACAAGGTGCTGTGATTCTCTGTTTAAGTATTGCTTTAATAGGCTGGTGAATCTGCATTCCTCACATATCGAGGAATCACAAATTTGCATAGCAACACTCCCCTTTTTTTCATCAACAGTCTGTCTTAAAGGTGCAGTCCCATATATAAATCTACCCATTAAAATTACTTCCTGTTATTTAGCCAGAGAGGTTATCTTATTGACTGTAAACAACAGCCTGTAAAAGAGTGAAGTGTAAACATTTAGTGTTTTAACCCTTTAATGTAAGCAGTTGACACTTTCTAACGAGATAATTTAACCAGTCTACAGATACTTCCTGAAGACTGTTGTTACACAATTTCTATTTGACATAAGATTGATCTCCTGAAGATATTTTTTTCTGAAGATATATTTATCTTTCTTCAAATCCAAAATAATGACAGTCATAAAATCCATTCAGTTGAATACCCTTAAAATCTAGATCAGTAACCACTTTGTCTCAGTTGCGGTATAAATCCTTTTAAAATGTAATCCCACAAACGGGGCCCTCATAAACCCACCATTCTTGTCAGGGAATTTGTATGAAACTGCCATAAAGCTAGATTGTGAGCATACAGACAGGATCTTCAACTCCTTGTGTATATGTATGTATGAAATATGTTATTATTATTATTATTATTATTATTATGTTTTATTTATATAGCGCCAACAGTTTACGCAGCGCTTAATACAATACATATATTTAAAGGGAAATGACAAGACAAGAATTGACAGACTAAGACAAACCGATACATTAGGTGGAGAGAGCCCGGCTCGCAAGCTTACAATCTTGAGGACCTATTACCAATAATTTAATCAATATATATGTATATATTATTATAATGTGTGCGTACAAATAGTCCTCTCATGTCCTCTCTCCCAGATTTATAAAAATAAACCTTTATCGAAGGTTGTTTTTCTTGAGTATTTATATTTCTAGGTTTAGCATGTTGGCGGGGTTTAACCTGGTGTGGGCATGTGTGCCAAAACGCAACATTATTATAGCAACCCTGAACATATCAGATATAACGAATGCACGCTATCTATTCCTGCATATCACCCAATAACCAAAGGATGTATCCATGCCTCATATGGGAGATAGTGGGTAAGGGCCCTATGATGACAGTGGGTATGGGCCCCTATAGTGGATATAGCAGTAAAATCAGCCTCGGTACTTTTAATCTCATTGGCTAATAAATCACCTGTGTGCAGCCATGCTGCATCTTTACAGCGTGTCGTCTCATGCTAAAGGTAGGTGGGAGTCGCTGTCAGGCACCAGCTTACTAGGCATTAGCCCAGTGGTGACACTATAGATTATAAACTGTATTGGTCATATCGCTATCATTGGCACTGTTTTAGCTAAAGATCATACTAGCCATAATAAATCTGTAAATAGCAACTTTTGTCTCCATTTTTTATTTTGCAATTCCTTTTTATTCACTTCAACATGCATTGAAAGCCCCCCCCACTATACGTAAAACATAATGTTAATACGGTGGGAGGGTGCTTATATGTGTGTCCTTCAAAACATCACAGGTGCAGTCAGTTAAAGTTCCTTGTTCACTTTAATTTATGTTAATCTATACTTAATATAATATAATATATATACATTGAGGCAGTCTGGTAGACCTTTACCCTCTTCTACATACGTTGCTTTTTTTGTTTTTAATCAAACTAATCCCTGTTTTACTTCCCTTCTGCATGTTCTTTGGAAGCTCGTTTAGCTTGTTTTGCTTCTTTTTGCCTAGTCTTATAGATCTTTCCCATCTTTAATAATTACTTAAATGCTAACTTTTTTTTTTTTACTCTTTTGGCCACTTCTGCAGATTAAAACACTGTTTTCATGTTTTTTTTATATTAAACCACATCGACTGATGACCACTAGATGCCAAACTTTCACCTACAGTAATATCTGATACCAAATCTCCATTTATGAACACCAAATCTAATATGGCCTCCTTATGAGTTGGCTCCTCAACTACTTGTTTAAAAGGTAATACCAGTAGGGGACGTAGAATATCTGTACCCAGGCACAACCAGCTACTTTGGTTTTCCAGTTCACATCAGAAAGATTAAAGTCACCCAGGATTATAACTCCAGTGCCATTTTAGCTATTTCGTTAGTTAGACTATCTAACTCTTCTACTCATCCAGGAGGGCTATAAATCGCACCTATACACGTTACCATATGATTACCAAATTGTAATATAGCCCAAACTGACTCTATGTTCTCCTCACCAAACCAACTTGTGTTGGTTTAGATTTTATGTTATCTTCCACATAATGGGCCACCCTCCTCCTTTCTTGCCTTCTCTGTCTTTTCTATATAAAGAGTACCCTTGTATTGATATGTCCCAGTCATTCTTCTCATTATACCATGTTTCAGCAACAGTCACTAAATCTACATTCCCAGTTGGTGTTAATGTCACAAGTTAATTGATCTTATTTCCTAAACTGTTAGCATTTGTAGAAATGATCCTAAGCTTGTGATTTTTAACACATATGCTGCAGGCACCTTCTGTCCTTGTTTGGTGTTTGCTAATGCCCACGCTGTCTTTAGAGATCTCCCTATTGTTGCAAAAAGGCAGGATGTATACATATGTGCTATGGGTCATCTTGATCCTGTTTGTGAAGACATATTTCTATATCCAAATGGGTATTAACTAATTATTATTGCTAAATGAGTCAACTAGAAGATAACAAATATATGGTGCATGCAAAATGTAGGTGTGCACTCATACCTGACAAACATTCTAAGCTTATTGTAAAGAGAGACATCAGGAGAGGAAAAAGGGAAAAAGTAATTTGGGTCCCAAATAGGGACTGCCACTCCTAAAGAGGGACACTTGGGAGGTACCATATACTGTATATATTAGGAGGAGTGTAGTGGAATAAATTGCAAACGCAGGCTTTTTAACAACTTTATTCTGTGAATATAACAGTCAAAAACATAAAATTTTATGAACATTAGCACTTAACATGAAACAGAAAACTACACTACACTGGGTAAGGCTGTGTTGAGACATAAATATTTTTATCCAAATTTTGATGATAGACTTGTCATAATTATAGTGGCTATATAACTTTATGCGTGTCTAAGTATAAGCTATTAACACCACTACACACAGACACACAGTACAGTGATACCATATGTGCTTCCTTTTTACTGAAGCTCTGTTTACTTGGCCACATCATAGTTTGATCTGCTACGTTCTGTTTGCTGTCGAGCCAAGTGAGTTAATGGAAAAAACATTTTCCAAATGGAGGGCGTTAATTATTATCACAAGGATATTTTTAAGCTAAATAATATTTGGATTGCCCCGTTTATGGTTCACAGGCTTCTCGGCAAACCCAAAGTTTTTTTTTTTTTTTTTTTGAGATGCTTGGATTTATCCCGTATGGTATGCTACAGACTCTGTAACATGATAGAATACCTTGTTGTCAAAGATGGAAGACATTTTGTAACTGAAACACAACATAGCATTCCAGTTGGGATGGAGCCAAGCTTGTGTAGCTTCCTTACTTAACCATTACATAGCAATCAAATATTTTAAAGGGGACTAAAAATCACTAGAACACTCCAAACCAACAACCTGTTATGTTAAATGAATGTGAACTCTTTCAGCATGTAAGGCATATATTAGATAAAAAGGACACTTGTCTGCCTTTGAAATGGATACTACATGCAGTTCCTCTCTTGAAATATCTCCTTGGTCCTTCCCAGGCTGGATGTAACCCCAGGATACCCACCATGAAAAAAATTCTGCAGTTGTCCCAATGTCCTACACAAACAAAAATATAACACTGGGGGGGGAAATGGTTAAACTGAATGGGATTCAGGTAAGGCGAGCTACTGGGGTAAAAAAAGACAGAACTTGGTTCAAAGCAAGTGCACTAACCTTTACTCCTAATGAATCAACGTTGGAGAGATCATGAGCATAGTGGGTGGGTTGGTATGGTTTTAGGGTTTGGACATGGGTAATCTGTGGTTCTGTTTCTGGAAGGCTGTGCCATCCCTTGCCAACGAACAAAGCCTTCAGAAAACACATGATGTTGTTGACAAACCTCACCACTTTGCTAGCACTTGCAAAAGTGATTTTCAGGATATCTGTAAGGGACCAACTCAGGCTCCTAGGTACTTGGTATGTGAGTGTTCTTGCTGCTAAACTGCTACATTGCATTGATATGTTAATATGTAACAACATATTTTGGCCTTTTTGAATATATTTAGCAACAAAAAGTAAACATTGTTGCAGATGTATGAAGCATTGTAATACATATGATATTATATATGTATGTGTATATATATATATATATATATATATATATATATATATATTTGTGTTATGGCCCACTGTACTCGTACATTTATCATGGACATTTTCTTAAGAATTTTTTCAAGGGTTGATGACAAGTCAAAACCTAAGTTTGAGATTATTCCGGATATACATATTACTAAACACTCAAACTAGTCTTGGAGATGCTTTTTTTAATATTCTAAAGTAAAAGATAGTCTAAACATCAAGACCTCCCTGAGATCAACGACATCTCCCTGATGAATCCAATGAAGGCACGGAAAGACTGGAGGAAACATGGACCAGGTACATTAAGGCCAGTAGCCACTATGTGTTGCCTGTTGCCACACTTGTGAATAACAAAAACGGCAAGGCACCCACACAATCGGATACCAGCCGCCACGCATTAGCCCAGTTTTCCAGATGGCCAGTCCAGGCCTGCATGAAGATCAAATGCTTGTCTTGAGTTTTTAAGGCTTGTGCTAAGGAAATTTGGATCTGGACTACATGCATGGGTGAGAACAGCTAGAAATGCTGATGGAGCTTTTCCTCTGTAATGGCAAAGTGAACCAAAAAATTAGCACTTTCCTAAGCAGGGACCTTCAACAGGACAAGCTCTTAAGCACTGTTGATTCATGGTTGAGCTGGTCTCAGAGTGATGTTTACAAACTTGCATTATATTGTAGTTCTCATAACTCATTGAGTCCCATGTTTCTATTGTCTCTGGTGCCCCTCTCTTTCAAAAGCCATGTTACTTAATTTATACCCTGATGGTTTTGATCCCTGTACCCTACAAAAATCCCCTTAAACATCTCCTACACATTTCATCAGATCCCTTGGTTCTCGCAGGCACCTGGTTGAAAGTTGTACTGGTTCTGTAAATGTGTGGGTAGGAGATTAAGTGTTAAGCCCATATGATCATTAATTCAAAATAATTTTTTTATTAAAACAATTGCCCCACTATTCCCAATAAACACAAAAGAGCACATATTGGGATGGCATTAGGGTGACCACATTGGCCATGTTTTCCAGGACACATAATTTGGCAGATATGGTCACCGTAGATGGCATTGTATACATGGTATAAACACATACTCACATATTCATACACTGAATGCATGTCATTGCAGCCGCAGTAAGTAAAAATTGTTTTAAATATTCCACAACCAAACCACTTAATACTTGATGTCAATTCTGCTTTTGTGTAAAAAGAAAAGTCCTCAATGGCGGCATCGTGTTATTCTAATTCACTATCCACCACCTAGAACGCTGTAAGGCAACAGTAGCTGTGCTCTGTGATGCAGCCATTCAATAATTCTTATGAGCTGGGTGCATCAATCTTCAGCTACACACCACAAACTGCCTTTGAAATACATAAGGACTAATGCTTATCATTTTTATTCCTGTTGATATATCTATTGTGCCGAATGTACCTCTGATAAATTCCTACTGTCTGGCATTTCAAAATAAATGTGAATGGTGTGTTAACTCCATGCTGTTCTCAAAGTAAGAAAATACAATAATAAGGCAAAATAACACAATTAATTTGAGTTTGGACCAAAACGTAAATGGTAGCTAAAACTAAATAAATCTAAGCATAATCTATGCGCACATCCATTGTTTCATGCCTTATATACATTGCATTAACAGAATTTTCACAAAGATCCTACATAAATAAGCATCTGCATGCAGATTCCAATTAACATACATTATAAGATACACCATTTTTATAAGGATATGACATATATATCTATCACATAATATTTGCTGCCAAGGACCCTAGGGCTACGCCTCACTAATTTGTCATTTATACCCTGGTGTAACTAATATGACACAGGTTCTAAACTTTTCTCTTGAACTGGACACATGCTGCTGGGGTTTAGAAGCTACTGTACCCATTGGTACTTGTTATGATCTCTTTTATTCCTTTGCTCCCTGATAAGTTAATAGTCCTCCCCAACACATAGCTCTTCCTACGTGCAAGGATGCTTTACAACGCTGTACAAAGAGGGAATTAGATAAATGTTTTTATTATATGCCTAGGAGTTTCCGGGTCAGATTACCAATCGTTTTGAAAACAGGATTATGGCACAAATGGTGTATAGCGCCAACGTTCCATGCTGCATAAAGCACCTACAGGTCCTTGAGTAGCCTATATATATCACATATGCTATCGGCTATATAAATCACATATGCTATCGGCTATATATATCACATATGCTTGTTGCATCAGATACATGAATGTATAGAGTATCAGACATTCCAAAGTTATGTAGTCCACTAAAAAGTTGGGCAGCACAGGTTTACATATAAGACGTTTTTTTAATAAGCATTGAAATGAAATTGATGACCAATACTGCATCCTCAACATGCACAGCTGAACGTTTTGAATTGGTTGTTTCTGTACTATTAATATTGAAAGGACATCATAATCTACTATTATCAAGACAGGCATTCAGCCTTTAAGATAAAACCATATGTTCCACGTGTGACTACATAACAATCCGTAGATGAATTGCCCGATGTAGATCAGTGCAATGGAGCCAATTCATTTTTGTCTGTCTTAAAAAGGCTTCAGAAAACATCATCCCTCATCCAAACATTCTCTGTGTACAGACAACTTACTTTCCAACACAGATAAAGAATGGTTTCTGGACAATAACATGCTGTCTTATCATGAAAGATTTAATCGCCCCTGACAATCAATGAAAAGATGTGTAAAGATCACACTAATTATTTAATTGCTCATTAATCTGTGTAGTCATTTTGTCAGACAGATAAACTGACACATTTTTGAAGAGGTTTATCAGGTTGGGTACTTTGGTACATTGTATACCTTAATCATTATCACCTTTATCATATTTTTTCATGAAAGGGGTAGAACATTTCCATTTTCCTGATAGATTGCAGGACACTACGCTTTTCCAAAATAGCACCCCTATGAGGAAGACAGCTCTATAAAAAAATCTAGTGTGCCATCACATTGAAGTTGCAAAGGATATTTCTACTATAGTTTATGGAATTTAAGATTCCCTTTTGGCAATAAAAATATGCTTATATTTTAAACTTATATTAAATAAATTGTCAACAAATGGGCACATTCATTGAAACCCAGCATGACCAAATGGTCTAAGTGATGACTATAAACACATTTCCATCACTAACAATAAACATTTGCATCCAATCAACTTGGTCAGATGTGGAAATGTAATTAAATGGGATAGTTGTTAGCAAAATTAGATATGTTTTTATTATTATAATTTTTAAGCAGGCTGCAATTACAAATGGTATTAACAAGGTGATCTTAAGATTGCAGAGCAAGTAAGTTTGAAATATTTAGAGTTCTTACTCTATTTAGATATTTAGTGAGCAGGGTGTATTCCCTCATTTCTTGAATAAGACATACAGAGACTTGTAGTTTTGGGATCCAAATCATAGTAAAATAAATTTAAGAGTCACATGCAACGTGAACCAATAAGGTAAGTAAGAACTTTTATTGCACTGTATTAATATTTTGAATTATATTAATATAAACGTGATTTTAAAATTGTTATTCTGTACCTTCAATATATTTTCAGTAGCAGATGAAACCAATTTTGTCTTCTAATAAGATCAGGATCTGGAACAAATTGTTGAGCTTAAGCATTGAGCTTAGACATGTTACAATGCTATTCTGGGCTTGTCTACAAAGGATATCTATGGCATAGATGAAATGTGTAGCATCACAGTTTTATACATTGTATGTCATCACTTTCAGTGTGATATAGATCATCACAAATCATCATAACAAAAAAAAACCCAACAACCTCACTCAACACTTTGCATTCCATTCGCAGGTTAATCATTGAATAAGTGACACTGAATATGAGTGCACATGAAGAGCATGATCTTTTAATTTTGTCAGCTCACAAATATAGATGTATGCTGTCGTCACCTCGGCTATAACTTTAACACTTGTTTTCTGCTTATATTTCACATGTTAACAGGCTTCCTCTGTCCAGGACGAGACTACTATTCTGTTTTTAAAACCAAGTCCATATAGATTTTGCAAATTACTATGACATCAAATATTACATTTATCTATGGCATTTTATATAAAAACATTTATACCACGACTGGAGATGTGGTTGCTTCCGGATTCTTGTAGAATATCTCTGGCATCTTTCAATGAAATTCCAATAATTTTTACCAAAAGCTCTTCCTTTTCTACTTTCCTGTTGTCTTGTGATGACACCGAATGAATGGATTCTTTTGAAATGTCTAGAGGACCTTTCCTAAAATAGCAACATTCTGAAAAATGGTAAGTAAAATAATTAAATGGAATGTTTTTTATGGAACACTTAGACTATTGATATTTCTTTTCAAACACAGAAATACTTATAAGGAATAAAACCATCCGCTCACTTGGGCTATTATTATTATTATTATTTATTGTTTTATATAGCGCCATCAAATTCCGTAGCGCTGCACAAGGCCAACTCTTAAGTTTGGATTTTTAAAGGTAAAAACCCAACTGAGGGCATAAGGATGGTGTAGGCCGACTCACATACTCCTAAATTCAGATACCGAAAAGGCTTTTTATTGTGACCCACCTTGATTTGGCTTTTGAAGTTCCATCATTTTGGTCAGCCATTTTTCTGATTAGAATACTTATACTACTTATACTAAATACCCCAAACCACAGTACATGTAAATGGGGTAGATCTGGACCGAATATCCTTAGAAAGGGGAGTGCGCCAAGGCTGCCCATTGTCTCCTATACTCTTTCATTTAGCAGAAGGTCCTCTGTTGCAATGTATAGTGAACACTTAGGAATTTGAGGGAATTCCTAGGTGGGATGGACAGATATGAAAGGCGACAGACTTTTCTGTATATCTCTGGATGTAAAAATTCGAAAACAAACCCCTCATAACCTCATTAGGGAAAAAATGTCACTCCTGTGGTCCCAAGGATCCTTGCAGAGGTAATGACTTGGGAAGATCTTCATCTCACATTTATAGGCCAGGCCCACTTGTTCAAAATGATGAGCTTTCCCAAAACATTATGTCCCTTGAGAATGTTGCCAGTGTTGCTTAGTTCGAAGACGATCAATTGATTAGGGAAGAACTTTGGTGTTTTCTGTGGCAGGGATAAACAAACAAAAACCCACAAATGCTGCTATAATTTAACTTGCTTCTTTTTGCTCCTTTCTCTAGTTCGGCAGCTAAGATCATTTGATAAAGAAAACCACCCTGTGTTACAAAGTATTTGAAAATCATATCTGCATTTTTCATTAAAAAAGGAGCTGTAATCATTTACAGCTAATACAGCATAGTTGGAAAGAAATAACTGCAATTACCTATCGTCATTAAGAAACTGTCTACAGAGACAAGCTATTTTCAGCTATTCTACAGAGATCCTGTTGAATAGTGTATGCAGTCAATGCATGCAACATTTACAAAGCTTCATTACAAATTGAAACATTCTGGACTTTCCATTTTTCTTCCTATGAGAGTTCACCTTTCTTCTAATTTATTTTTTAGCGGAATAATGTTGCAACAAGAAAAGTGCATGTATGCAAAAGCAATTCATCATCACCCACTTCTGTGCTTACAACTCACTGAAGTAATTTAGGTAGTTTAATCGAAAGAAAGTTCAGGTTGATATGAAGTGCTTTTCTTTCCCCGATAGGCTTTTAATGGAAAATGTTATAAATCAGATGACACAAAATAAATCTTTTTTTTTTTTGGTAATTATTGATCAGTGCAGACTGTAAAACACAGATACAATGTACCCACCTCTGTTTTCTGTCTTTTTATTTTCCATTTAAATCCTTCTACTTAATAAGTATAAAGTGCAGGTAGTCCCCATAAAATTTCTGCGGCCATCACTCTTCCCTGGAACTTAACTGAATATAAGTTAAGTCTAGTTTTTACGCAGACGTAAAATATATAAATAGGGCAATGAGAAGGCCCATTTTAATCAGTATGGATGATATGCATGGATGATATGCAGTCTACAGTTATCTCATACAGACCATGTCCACACTATCACAGAGAGGTGAGATTGTTTAGATAAAAGGAAACGTGGTAGTATTACGTTTTTTGTCAAAAATCTTGATAAATAGAAGGCAGATATGATGCAAGTCTAAGTCTTCCTTGATATAACAGTCTCAATCACTGAATGCTGAGTCTATGTAAGATCGAGATTGCTGAAATATAGTGTATAATTGCATCGTACCATCTAATTGCTTCATATGTCTATTGATCAGCATTAATATAAATAATACAGGCCTAATTAACTGATCTATGAACCCACTTTTCGTCTTGTGGTACATATGGTAACACAAGGTATCAATAATTAGCAAGTAGCATTGAGGAAATGTACTAAATGTGGGTCAGTCAGCACAATCATTACATGGCTTTATATAGATCTCATAATAGCCTTACAATTGCTCTTCACAAGTATGGCCCTTGATCTTGTCATGCCTCGGGAGCTAAAGAAAAGTTTTATTTCTGTTTTACAAAAAACTAACTCTTGTCTACCACACATGCTCACTCACGTGGCTCTAGCATTGAAGAGAGGTTTGAAAAAGAACCAGGGTACTGTCTATTCCCCATGGTAATCCAAGGAACACAAAACAATAATCCATGGTAAATGACTAGTCACTGAAGCCCTATAGAATATTATTAGATAATGAAGCCCTTGTTAGCACGTACACAAGGGATGTACATATCAAAAATCTTTGTAAACAATATTTTGGGTATAACCTGTCTTACTTGAGGGTACCAAGCAACCTTGAGTGATAGTATGAAGAATTTCCCAGCTGACTGCCTTTTTTAGTACCATGTGAACAGTGCTACAATGAGTGTACGTGTGTCAGTGCACAATGCTAGACTGTGTGGGGTATCAATGTACAGCATTAGAATGGGTGTGTGTGGTCTCAGGTTTACAGGGTTAAACTGTGTGTAAATTTTGCAGTGTACAGTCCTTGAATGTGTATGTTTGTGGGGTGTGACAATGTAAGGTCTTAGAGTGAGTGTATTTGGGGGTGTCAGTGTATAGTGTTAGAGTGTGTCCTGAGTCAGTGTATGGTGTTAGAGTGAGTGTGTGGATATCAGTATACAGTGTTAGTCTAGGTGGTGTGCCCATGTACATTGAGTGTCAGTGTAAGATGTTAGTATGTGTGTTAGTATAGGGTGTTAGACTCAGTATGTGTGTGTTTGCATATAGTGTTAGAGTATATGAGTCAAGAAGGTGGTGCACAGAGTGTTATGCAGTGAGCAGAGCACTGAGCAGTTAAGAAGCTGTATAGAGTAGGAGGCAGAGAAATGCCTGGGTGTGATACACCATGTGCACCTGGCCTAGCTGCCCTTCCATAAGAAATCATTGCTCTGCCCCCTACTCTGTATGGCATTTTAACTGCTGGAACCTGCTAGGCTTTAAAAATATTGCCATTTATGTTAAAGAATGGGAGGGTGTCTGATCCAGGACCAGCCCTGTTTGTCAGCTAGGCAAAATTTCAATAAGGGCATTAGCAAGTACCTGCCCAATCCCCACAGACCACAGCAAGGTAACCAAATGTATCATTACTCTGTCATTTACTACACCCAAGAGGGTTATGGTTGCCCTTACCATTATCCCATTGCAGTTGTTGGGTCTCCCTCCCACCTACTGCCCATACAAAATACAATTCATCTGACCAGAAAACTAATTGAACAACACTCCATATGTATGTATGTAAATGCAATAATAGTCATCAAAGACCTCCAATTATGCTATAGGAAAATGAAACCTTATCCGAAATCCATAGTAAACAAAAAAAAGTCCCCCCACATGACCCTTCAAAAAAATGGAGGGGGGGTCTGGCCATCAGGATATGTGTGCCCAAACCCACAATAAGCCTATCAAAGTAGGCTACTCAGTTTTGTGTGAGCTCTCTAGCCTCTGTCATATTGTCGAAGCAGTCATAAATATGAGTGTGTGTCAGCTCAGAGGCATATGTCTGGACCACTTCATGACCACATTCCTAAGCATATTGGTGTACTTGAGGAGATACTGCACCTAAATAGGTCAAAATCAGAGAGATATCTGGAGATTTGGTCACAGTAAGACCCATTAATAGAGCAGCAGTAGGTAATCCACTGCTATGGCAAAATATGCACCAGAAATCCTCCTGTGCAATCACACAAAAGTATTAATTTATATTTTTCTAAGCTGGCTTCCTCAATTGAAACCCATGGGTATATATAGTATAAAGTGGATATGTTGTGTGTGGGTTGTGCACTCATGACCATAGGGCTTCTAGACCCAGGGCCGGCCCAAGACTTAATGCCGCCTGGGGCGAAGTTTAAAATGCCCCCCCCCCAGAAAAGAGAGGCTACTATTAAAGTGTATTGTTAACACAAAGGATGGTCGAGTATTACTCGCAACCTCAAGTGTTTAACATTGAAAGAGATTCCTCAGCTTGGCCCTTCAGTTCCTAGCGTCTCCGGCATCACTGTGGTTTTGCTTGTTAAAGTTGCTTGTTTCTGGTGGATCTTCTATTTCATAGTAATAAGAGCTACTGTGTACCTGAGTTGACTGCCCAGCTTTAGTTGGTGAGTTTTCCCCACAGAGAATTGCGTAGCTGGTCAAAGAGACCCACGGAATCTCTATTCAAATGTGCTGCTAGGGCTGAAAAGTCTCCTTTGGTGGGCAGAAGGTGTATTTGTTCTTGTCATTCTTGTGAGTCTGAAGAGAGTCTTCATCTAAATGTATGTGGCAGGAACTGGTCGGGCTGGATTGTAGCACAAAAGAGGATTTCACGTACTCTGGGTTGAAAGTTTAGCTCCATAAGAGGGTTTAGGATCACTGGGCATCTCTTGCATGCTCTCCCAATACTAGAGGCTACCTCTAGCCAGATGGATTCCTCATCATTTTTATACTGCAAACCATTTACCATTTTAGCAAACCTATATATGCTTCAGGACATGGGCACTCCAATACTCTTGGTGTGGTTTGACCATACACCTGGCATAACCATTGTCCTCTTTCTGCTACTAATGCATCTGACTAATGAAAAATGTCACTTAACGGAGGAGGAAAAAGATTACTGGAAAGCTAGGAAAAGGATATGAGGGGACTTTTTTTTCCTTCTGATAGTGTTTCATCTCTTGAATGCACACTTTGTGAGGTTTTTGAAGAAAAGTAAAATTAGTATTATTTCTGATTTCACTCAAAAAGGCCCTATCATTTTTAATTGCCATCAAACACATTTTAATTAAAATGTCATATACTTTTATGCATCAACTCGATATCATAAAAACACAAATAACCTTGAAGCTCCATGACAAAATGGATGGGTGCTCACACAAAAGAGTGCTGTCATGAGTTTCCATTGAATAAATATTTTAGTATAATGCTTTTCTGGGTGAAATTCATATTAAATTGTACCCACAGTTGTATTTCAAGGCAGTAATGCCACCTGAAGATTAAAAGAGCAAACAAAACAAATCTGTTATTACCATCTACAATATTTACAAAACACCTTGCTAAAAAAGCATAGGAGTTACTGAAAACTATGTACGTGCCATTTGCCAAAAAAAATCTTATTATTAATGGCTTGAGCAGGCTTGGTGTAATCAAAGGGCAACGATGCAGTGATATACATTCCCTGACAAACCAGGAGTGTTCCTTCTTCTTGCTACAAAGCCCACTAGCTGACAGCTAGTAATTCCTAAAGCAGTGTATCTGCAAGATAAATAGTATAGTATAAGGGTCCAGGGTAGATAGGACATAGGGCGGCTTTGCTACATATTCTACAAACAATACATTTAATGTACCAAGCTCTAGTTCATCTTAGCTATGTTTTTTCCCAGCAGTTTGGATATATTCCTGTTTCAACAAAAATAAATATGTAATACTTGAATGGTAACATTTTCATTACAAGATTTATTCACAAATAATAAATAATTGTATGTTTTATGAAAGAGTAATTGATGATTAAATGGTTAAATTAGTTGACATGGAATTATATTCAATAATTTAATGTTTTGAAGTGTTAATCCTGGTGTTATCAGCTATGACCAATGCTCTTCAACTAGGATTTGGATCACCTTTGTTTCTATGGGTTTGGGTGTTGGTGTTAGTGTGAGTGGGGGTACACCCTTAAGCAGTCATGTATGCAGGGAACACGAAAGTGTTTAAGGTGGCCTGCCCCCCCCCTTCTGTATATGTTCATTTAGAAATGTCATCACCATGTATAACACTCATTGTAAAGCACTATTGAAATATGCTTAAATGCAATACTTGTAATCTTGGATAATAATTCCAAAGATATGATTACCAGGTACCATGAAGGCTTAATGTAGGAGAAACGTAGGAGAAATTGATATATGGCTAAAATAACAAACACCCTTTGCTTATTTCACATTATGACAGTAAAGATGGACTGTGCTGTGAGAATGTGGACCTGTTTCCGCTTGGTTCTTGATACATGTAGTACTAGATACAGTCACAAAGCAACTGGGATATGATGGTATCTACCATTTTGGCTCCATTATCTTCTGCTTGTTCCCTTCATTGGCTTCCTTACCATTGACAAATTTAAAGCACAGGGCCATACATAGAAAGGAAAATAGGGGTCAGTTGTTGGGGCAAAGTGCTAAATGTGGAGAAAGTATAAGAATTAGTTACCTGGCAAAGGTCCCAAAAGTAGTACTTTTCTACATAAAGCTGCCTGTCTTGATAAGCATGCCTTTAGTATCTGTTAAACTGATCAGAATAGTATGGAGATGCACATTACTGGACAGTTTGGTTGAGTTTACCCTTGGACGAAGAGTTTTTACTGCGTAACCTGATCATATATTTGATTACTTTGGAATCAACCTATAGCATTTGTGTGATAGAGTCTCTTCCAGTGACAGACCTGTATAATACGAGGACACAGTTTTCCATATATCTCCAAACTTTTCCATACATAATCTGTTTGATTTTAATATAGTTCACAAAAAAAACAGTTTAAAGGAAATATGGAAATACATATCATGGTGTGTTTATAGTGAAAGAATTTGGTTAGGCTAATACAATAAATAACAGTTTATGATGGTGTTGTGATATTTTTACATTAACCTTTAATATTATGTTACCCTTTAATATTACATGACCCTTTAGATATTATTGACCATACATGTGTGCTGACAGGACCTTGTATTGGTAAATGTTTTTAAGGTGAGCAATATGTAACAAAATAGAAGAATATAGCAGATTTAGTCATTTCATCCCACAGAATATACAGCATAGCATATAGTGGTAGAGGCTAATACAGTAATGGGATTTAAACATGCATGGGATAGGCATAAAGCTATCCTAAATCTAAGACAAGATCAAGGACGAATTAAGACCTGGGTCCTACATAAGGACAAATGGGCAGACTAGACTCCCTGCAAACCTCTTAGACAGTAAGACACCCAAGGCCAGACCTCCCATGTATCAAATAACTGCATATGTGTTGAACTTAAAAGGGAGCTGCCGCTCCTTTAAGTAAAACTTCCTTACATTACATCCAAACTTCTTACTCACAAGCACCCTGTACTTTGTTACATAGTTACATAGTTACATATAGTTACATAGTTACATAGGCTGAAAAAAGACATGCGTCCATCAAGTTCAGCCTTTCCTATATCTGTTAATTTGTTGCTGTTGATCCAAAACAAGGCAAAAAAACCCCGGCTTCGCTCTTTCCAATTTTGCACTAACCAGGGAAAAAAAAATTCCTTCTTGACCCCAAAATGGCAGTCAGATTTCTCCTTGGATCAATAAGCTGTTTCCCCATAATTAAAGATTATATCCCCGAATATTACGTTTTTCCAGGTATCCATCCAGTCGCAGTTTAAACGTCTGTACAGACTCTGATAAAACTACCTCTGCAGGCAGAGAATTCCACATCCTTATTGTCCTTACTGTAAAAAACCCTTTCCTCTGCTTTAGTCTAAATCTCCTTTCTTCCAGTCTGAACGCATGACCACGTGTCCTATGCATAGTCCTGTTTATGAACAGATTTCCACACAATGGTTTGTATTGGCCCCGAATATATTTATATAACGTTATCATATCCCCTCTGAGGCGACGTTTCTCTAAACTAAACAGATTTAAATTAGTTAACCTTTCTTCATAACTATAGTGCTCCATTCCTTTTATTAATTTTGTAGCCCGCCTCTGCACCCTTTCTAGTGCTATGATATCCTTCTTTAGAAAAGGTGCCCAAAATTGCACAGCATACTCAAGGTGCGGCCTTACCATTGATTTATACAGAGGCAAAATTATATCTTTATTCCGCGACTTGATGCCCCTTTTTATACACGACAATACCTTACTGGCCTTAGCAACCGCAGACTGACACTGCACATTGTTGCCTAGTTTGTTGTCTATAACAATTTGTTGAATCTCTAAAATACATATGTTTCTTAGTTGAGTATTTTCTAGGTTTTTTTTTCTATTATTATTCAGACATTAGCTAACTGTTTTCCCCCAGAATACTAGATTTTTACAAACTAATTTGAAATTGCAGGTACCCATGAATAGTTTACCACATTACTTGAAAATGTATCTCCCTGTGTGCTGCTCGTCACGGTGTGATGAATACTGCTAGCTTCAGTCTGCAGCACGCAATAAATACCCAATTAAATAGACACTCGAGACATTACATTACAGTATACGCACTTAAACACATATCATAGCTGAGCGGGGATTTAACAGTAATATTGATATGTTTAGATTTTAGATTTAAGTAACAGATCCCAAAGTGTTAAGATTTTGTTTGAAGATAAACAAGGTTTTAGTGACAGATTCTCTTTCTGTAGGCAGGAAAATAAACACCGCAGTGGAAATAATGTTTCATTGAAATAGAATTTTTCATTATGAATGTTTTATTCTTTAGCAAAACAATAAATAATCATCAGTTACCTTCTAGTATTTCTTATTTGGATATTTTGTATTTTTCTTTGGTCTGGCACAAGACATTGAAACATCAATGATGAAAGAGCTGTTTTCTTATATTTGGAAAAGGGAATAGTCTTTCGACACATGAGTAGCACAGACGTGTTCGCACACACATGCTTATACCGCTGCAGAGGAAGTCCGGGTAGCTCAGTGTCCTCTTGCTGAACTTTCCAAGGATGGAAAGATCACCCGCTGTGTCAAAGGTTAAAATCTATGTTGGCAAGTGGTAACAAACAGAAATCTAATTTAGCCAAAGAGTGAAAGACAAGAACCTTCCTGTAATTTGTTTTAATACCCGAGCTGCCAGAGGCACTTGAAACAAATTGGTACACTTCCTTGTCATATATAGGGTTAACGGAATAAAACATTTACGTAGGATGATATTAGGCATGTCATTGAGAGAATTTATTCTCCCAAGCAGAAGAACCAGTTGACTAATCTGCAGTATTTTGCCTTCCCAATCTAATAATAATATATTTTTTTATTTATATAGTGCCAAAAATGTACGCAGAACAAATTACATAATATTTCAATGATACACACACACATATATATATATATATATACACATTTAAGTACTATTTACATAAAATATTATCAACAAAAATCTTTTTTGTTAATATAATTCATAGTCAAGTATATTATATATTATGTAAAAAATATTTTGGTATAAGTTATTTAAAATAAGGTACTGTAGGTAGCAGCAAAATATTGAACACGCTGCAGCATTAGACTACATAGTCAGCACGTATATACAGTGTAATTTGTGTGACCTTGGCCGAGTGCATAAACAGAAGTCACCAGTGACAATAAGAAGCAGAGGTACAGCAGTAGTCTGACCTCTGTGGCGCAGAGATTTATCAAGTTGGGAGAAAGCCACTTCAGTGAGAAAATCTCTCCTAATGCCAACATGATGTCCTGGGCTAATTTATCTAAGTGACACTGTTTGATAGATCTTAACTACTACTGATTAACATAGAGACATGGACAGATATTCTTACCAATTTACAGTAAGTTCAGTTTTAGAGAGATATTTTTCTATAAAATGTGCAAGGAGTATCTCCTCTTACTATAACTGCTCTATATAGCTGGGAAAGGCGAGCTTTGGCAATCCAAAGTTCAACAATATATTTCCCATTAAGTTCTGCCAGATATTGTTTTTATCTTTTAGAATTATCTTGTAATAATTATTTAATTAGCTATGGTTACAATGTTGAGGAGTTTAGCAATTAGCAAAATAACTCTGTATTAATAGTCTTTCTATTTCAAAAGACTCTAAAGACTTCCTCTGCTTGGGAAGGACACTATATAAAAGCAATACCTATTACCGTTTGATAAACTTGGAGAGAACTAGAGAGATCCTTTTTTACAGCATGATTATCAAATGATATTTACCACTGTGGCCTCATTACTTTTTAAATACTACCAAAGACATTATTGTAACATCAAGAATACTTCCATGAAAACATTGAATACATTTCTTAAGGTTTATCCAGGGGAGGGTTGGCACCTTTTGGTCGATGGGCAAATGTGGCCCCAAGGCCTTTGCCTCCACCTTTTACATATATATATACTCATTCTCACTCTTACATATGCTTATACTTACGTGAGCCTATGACCATGTAACATGCCACCACCACATTCCTACCTTTGATATCAGGCCAGCCCAAGCTAGGCCAACCTTATTAAGAAATTGGAACAGGTCTGGAAAGCAATTGCTTTCCTGCCTGCTGGGCCAGCTCTCCCCTGCTTCTCTGCTATGGTAAACCAAACCTTACCTTCAATGAGCTCTGTAGAAAACCATGATGGTCATTGTTATTGGCTTTATTGTATAAGCCCTAATGAAAAGTGCATAGAACTGTACATGTAAATTTATGGATGAAAATGTGTATTTGCTGATTACGTATAGTCACAGTACGTTTGCAGGTAAGTTAAACATGCCAATTTCCATCCTTAAAATGGGTCAACCTCCAAGAGCTTCTTCTGCAAAAAATGGCATGTAGACTTCCACATATGTTATATACATTACATAGGCCAACATAATGAACAACTATATTGTGGAATTATAATTAGCCCTCATATTTTTTCCTTAACACAATTGTTTACATTCTCTATATGCTTACTGTAAATTTTTTTATAAGAATTATCTGCATGATGTCATAAACACCCTATCATAACTTTTCATAACTCTGTTTATCTCTTTCCATTTAAAATAAAAACATAATTGTATGGTGACGTGTCCATGAACTGCTTAATATTTGTCCTTTTATTAATAATACATTTTTATCAAATGTACTTAACATGGACCCGCTCTGAATCATTTTTGTGTAAGGATTGTAAAAACCAAGACATAAATAATTAAAATATTAAAGATTGTATTTTCTAAGTAATTTAGTAACTTGGTCTGAGACCTTTCATTGAAAACAATTACAATCAATCAGCATACACCTTTTATCAGTGTCATTTATATTGCATGTTGTCATGGGCTATTTGCTTGATGAAACAGACACAAGTTATTTTCTAATTCATTGGCTTGTTGACATGTTCACTACTAGTCTATATACACATTTAACTACTATTTACATAAAGCATAATAATCGACCCAAAATAGCCCAGCAAAATAAAAGGTATCAACAATAGGTTGATGAATAAGCTTTCTGTTGCTAATACCATTTAACTAACAGATTATCCCAGCATCAAGAAAGAGTTAAACTTATCCCACTAGACTAGAAAATGGCATGTTCATTGATCTCAGTATTCTTTTTCAGGCTAATATCCAGCATATTTGAAACCAATTTTAACAATAATGAGGGTATTGTTTTCTAGTGCTTATCTTTTTTTTTTTTTTATTGAAAATAGTCGATCTTAATCAGAAAGGTTCACATTACCTTAGAAAACCCCCAAGATGATACTTACTAAGAGTTATCATACTTGAGTATTCAAAATAATTCCATAAAATTTAAAGTAAACAAACTTGTAGGTTAAACTCATTGAAGCACCTATGATCTAGTAAGATCATTTTCCTGAAGCCACCACCATGCCCACCATCTCAACAGCTATACCATCTACCCAGTTATTTAACATAAAATATCTGGGTGTCCCTGCTCCTGAAAGGCTGAACCCCCAACCATAAAATAACCACATGAGCAATGCCCCCCTATAAGATATTCTCCGTATGCTGGCACTCAGGGCAAACAGGTAAGGATGTTCTCTGTGAGTGCAGGAAAAGAGGACATTCACCGCCATGTCCTAAAATACTCTCCCGTCATCCCTGCCCCTTACTATTACAGTGCTCCCATCACACCCAGCAATGCTAAGATCCTTTGGGGGGGGGGTAGGTCTGGTCCTGACACATGCCAGGTTATGTGCCATTTCTTCTTCTGGAGACAACACTGAGAATCTTACAGTCCTGCTAACTTACACAGTAAACATTTTGATGTTTGAGAGTAATTCCAAAGATTCCTCAGAAAAATAGGATTTTGCCGCAAGTACCATTTCGGCTCCTAACTCATCAAACCAAAATAAGCCTTCAATAATTGTAGAATGCAAATACTAAGTTAAAACCATGAATACAAATATAAATTACATATTTAATACAAAACAACTTATGATGGTTGTTTCTAGTGGAAAAGTTTCAAAGGGAGACTGTGCACAAAAGAGAAATGTTCATGGTGCAAATCGTATATGTTCTAAATAAAATATAGATATGTGTGCTCTGTATTCTTGATTGGAAAAAACCTCATAACTCAGCAAACTATAAATACATATCCAACATTTTTATTCCATTTAAATTCCATGTTCTGATGTTTCGACCTTTACATTATAAGATCGTCACTGAGGTATACAGAAGTCAATACAATTAATATATAGATATATTAACGAATATATATATACTGTATTAATGTTGATAAAATATTTTGAATAAATGTTGGATATGTATTGGAGTGTGCTGAGTTATATTTCTTATGCTTGACTGATAAAGGGTTTTGGTAGTATATCACACTCATGAACCTCATCTGATTGTCCTAGTATGTTTGGTGAGCGCTACTTACTTTAACCTTGCATTTCCACTGAGCCAGAAATATTTATGGTTTAAGGATATGATCTTGATACATAACATACTAGCCTCACATGTATTACTTCCTTTGGGCATTTGCCCACAATCTACTCAAATGTGTTACTGATATAATGACCTAAGTGTTTCCCTGCTTAAAGGTAATTTATGGAGCAAATCTATAGTGTTACAGGACCCAAAGTCACTACAAGGGTTAAGCTACAGCTGCAGATTACATGAGCCTCTGGTCTTGCCTTTGAAGTTGGTTAGAGATATCATTAGCCAGATGACAGAAAACAAGAAGAATGAATAGTGAGGAAATCTTTTTGCTCCATGGTGCATTTGGTTTTCATCTGCTTTTCCATAGATGCCCAATCCATATAGCTACTTATTTTATATCAATTTGAGACCCTAATTGGTCCTTTAGGAAACTCAGCTATAAAATTGTTCACACAGCAATAGATTTAAACTAATATGTAAGACTGTAAAATGTTTATTGACCATGACTGTTATTTATGAATCAGCTATATAAGTACACAAGGGAATTCTGAGTATGAAGACAACCTTAGAGTTTAATACCAGCTCAGGTCTAAAGCGCAGGTCACCTTGGATGACACTTGATCTCGAGAGATCTGCAAATACATTATATGGACATTGCTCATTTGACCTGATACAAATATCCTCTAACCTTAAAAGGGCAACTGTAGTGAGAAAAACACATGTTTATGTAAATTCCTTAAACACTAATAACAACATAATTGCAGTAAATCTTTAATGGAAGGATATAGGATATTTTTCAGCTTTCCCCATATAGCATGCTGGACACATCCATATTGCATAAAATATCGGTCAGATGTGACTGAAGAAGGGCATCCTCAACTGTATGTGATGGTTTACGGATCTGCGGCGGCCATTTTGTTTGTTGGAGACATTTTGTGGATCCTAATACACTGAGCTAAAGCTCCGTGGCTGTTCAAATATACTTAACATTTAACCAAGTAACTATTAATATGTATATTTTAACAGCTATAAAAATTTGGGCTCAGCCTCCATGTATTAAGAGATTTAAAAGTAATATGCAAAAAATGGCCACCGTCAATAAATAAAATTGCCACCACTATATATTGTAATGCCCGCACCAGTAACAAAAATGGCCAAAGCGCATGCACAAACCGTCACAGACTGGATGGGCCCAGTGAAGGGAAGTGTGGGAGCTGAAAAAAAATGTTTTCCTATATCATTTCATTAAAATTTTACTGCAATTATGTTATTAGTGTTTAACATTCTTTTTCTCACTACAATTGTCCTTTAATGAAAATGTAAGTGGATTTACTGTGAGAGTATCATGAGTAAGCTCTGATGAGTAAGTTCTGCTCTCAGATGCTAGCAAAACATGCAATTACAGAGTTTGGTAATGAAGGCTCTCTTTAAGGTTAGTAGTCCATAAAAGAAGTTTGTTTTCTTAGTGTTAATATGACTGAAGCAGTCTTTCAAATTGTGTGTCGGGCCTCACTCCCTGCCCCCTTACCCTCCAACAATGGTGTGTCCTGCCTGCAAATGGGGCCTTTGGGTAGCCGGATCCAGAAAGTTCCAAGATATGATGATATTCCATGCTCAGTCAAGCAGCCCTTTCATTAATGCTGACTCATGGATTGCTATCTAAACTCTAGAGCCCAGACTGGCCGGATACCGGGAGATTTCCCGCTAGGCCGCCTTCCCTGGGGCTGGTCTTGAGGCCAGCCAGCTAATGGCTTCTAATGGCAATGAAGCTGCAGGAGCAAAATAGATTCTGTCCCTGTAATGAAAACGTAAAACAGGAGAAAGAAGAACAAGAAGACCATGCTAGAGAAGAAGCAGAGCTGTGAGATGCACAAGTGGTCAGCGAAGAAGATAGGGGGAGAGTGAGAGAGAGAGAGTGAGCATGAATGAGAGAATGGGAGTGAATGATCCCACAACAGTTGCTCAAAAATTATGAGCTTTTTGCTTTGTTTTTGTTCATTTCATGGGAGGTCTTGGTAGTATATATGCTGGGTTCTTGCATCTACAACTATCTGGGATGTAAATATTTTGTCCAGTTCTATTATCTGACATGCTGATTTCCACTATATACTGTATTAAGTATTTTAAGTATTTTATTTATTGTGACAGTACACTTAGCTATGAGGCTGGATATTCCACGATAGCTACAAATTGTGTGATATTTTTGGGGAGTTCTATTTAAAAAATAAAGGCTGCCAACATTCTATTTCACTTATAAAAATGTGATTAACAAACGTTTTTTATATAAACACAAAATGATTGCTTTGGTATTCAATTACAGGATCTGCAGAAACACTTCTCTTTCCCAGCAAATCTGTCTTCATTATTCTAGTCTCCCAAGGAACACAGTGTGAGAGAGAGTGAATGAAAGTGTTAGTGAGAGAGTGATTAAAAAAACAACAAAATTCTAATGAAATGAATAGGCTAGCACACCCTCCGTATTATATTTACCCAGTGGTGTGCGTCATTCTGAGAGGATGGCAGCTGCAGCGGAAGGTCTCGGGTGGTGGCTGGGAATGCTGGCCTTGGTCAATCCTAGGGTACTGCCCAACCAAAATGCGTTGCTGGCTGTAATGAGACAAATTCAGCTACAAGAGAAGCAACAATGCAGCCTCTGTAAGGAAAAAACATAAGGCCATAAAGAAGAGGTGTACCACAGTCAGAGACATTACCCCATCACAGCTAGACACCCGAAATACCATCTATGTGCAGGCAGTAGGCAATACCCCTCCCCAAAAGCTAATGACTCACCATGGCTGGATGCAGAAAATTCATTACTATTATTATTATTATTATTATTATTTATTGTTTTATATAGCGCCATCAAATTCCATTAGATAGTGATACTTCTGCCACAGGATGCCAGCTTTCATGAGAGGAACTTTTAAATATTATTCAATTATTCAAATTGATAAAAACCACAAGGTGGATGTTTTCAATCACTTTAGTCAGATATGGGGTAGTGATAGTTCTCCTTTAATGAGTGTTTAATATTAACCATTGCTTAGTTCCATGTTAGACCTTTGCTTTAAATGTCCAATTAGTCAATGTATAGTACATGTATAATGTACTTTTTTGAAAGATGGAATGAATGTCAAAAATCTATTTTAGCAATTGTGCAGGCTTCTGTTATCATATTTAATACAAAACAACTTATGATGGTTGTTTCTAGTGGAAAAGTTTCAAAGGGAGACTGTGCACAAAAGAGAAATGTTCATGGTGCAAATCGTATATGTTCTAAATAAAATATAGATATGTGTGCTCTGTATTCTTGATTGGAAAAAACCTCATAACTCAGCAAACTATAAATACATATCCAACATTTTTATTCCATTTAAATTCCATGTTCTGATGTTTCGACCTTTACATTATAAGATCGTCACTGAGGTATACAGAAGTCAATACAATTAATATATAGATATATTAACGAATATATATATACTGTATTAATGTTGATAAAATATTTTGAATAAATGTTGGATATGTATTGGAGTGTGCTGAGTTATATTTCTTATGCTTGACTGATAAAGGGTTTTGGTAGTATATCACACTCATGAACCTCATCTGATTGTCCTAGTATGTTTGGTGAGCGCTACTTACTTTAACCTTGCATTTCCACTGAGCCAGAAATATTTATGGTTTAAGGATATGATCTTGATACATAACATACTAGCCTCACATGTATTACTTCCTTTGGGCATTTGCCCACAATCTACTCAAATGTGTTACTGATATAATGACCTAAGTGTTTCCCTGCTTAAAGGTAATTTATGGAGCAAATCTATAGTGTTACAGGACCCAAAGTCACTACAAGGGTTAAGCTACAGCTGCAGATTACATGAGCCTCTGGTCTTGCCTTTGAAGTTGGTTAGAGATATCATTAGCCAGATGACAGAAAACAAGAAGAATGAATAGTGAGGAAATCTTTTTGCTCCATGGTGCATTTGGTTTTCATCTGCTTTTCCATAGATGCCCAATCCATATAGCTACTTATTTTATATCAATTTGAGACCCTAATTGGTCCTTTAGGAAACTCAGCTATAAAATTGTTCACACAGCAATAGATTTAAACTAATATGTAAGACTGTAAAATGTTTATTGACCATGACTGTTATTTATGAATCAGCTATATAAGTACACAAGGGAATTCTGAGTATGAAGACAACCTTAGAGTTTAATACCAGCTCAGGTCTAAAGCGCAGGTCACCTTGGATGACACTTGATCTCGAGAGATCTGCAAATACATTATATGGACATTGCTCATTTGACCTGATACAAATATCCTCTAACCTTAAAAGGGCAACTGTAGTGAGAAAAACACATGTTTATGTAAATTCCTTAAACACTAATAACAACATAATTGCAGTAAATCTTTAATGGAAGGATATAGGATATTTTTCAGCTTTCCCCATATAGCATGCTGGACACATCCATATTGCATAAAATATCGGTCAGATGTGACTGAAGAAGGGCATCCTCAACTGTATGTGATGGTTTACGGATCTGCGGCGGCCATTTTGTTTGTTGGAGACATTTTGTGGATCCTAATACACTGAGCTAAAGCTCCGTGGCTGTTCAAATATACTTAACATTTAACCAAGTAACTATTAATATGTATATTTTAACAGCTATAAAAATTTGGGCTCAGCCTCCATGTATTAAGAGATTTAAAAGTAATATGCAAAAAATGGCCACCGTCAATAAATAAAATTGCCACCACTATATATTGTAATGCCCGCACCAGTAACAAAAATGGCCAAAGCGCATGCACAAACCGTCACAGACTGGATGGGCCCAGTGAAGGGAAGTGTGGGAGCTGAAAAAAAATGTTTTCCTATATCATTTCATTAAAATTTTACTGCAATTATGTTATTAGTGTTTAACATTCTTTTTCTCACTACAATTGTCCTTTAATGAAAATGTAAGTGGATTTACTGTGAGAGTATCATGAGTAAGCTCTGATGAGTAAGTTCTGCTCTCAGATGCTAGCAAAACATGCAATTACAGAGTTTGGTAATGAAGGCTCTCTTTAAGGTTAGTAGTCCATAAAAGAAGTTTGTTTTCTTAGTGTTAATATGACTGAAGCAGTCTTTCAAATTGTGTGTCGGGCCTCACTCCCTGCCCCCTTACCCTCCAACAATGGTGTGTCCTGCCTGCAAATGGGGCCTTTGGGTAGCCGGATCCAGAAAGTTCCAAGATATGATGATATTCCATGCTCAGTCAAGCAGCCCTTTCATTAATGCTGACTCATGGATTGCTATCTAAACTCTAGAGCCCAGACTGGCCGGATACCGGGAGATTTCCCGCTAGGCCGCCTTCCCTGGGGCTGGTCTTGAGGCCAGCCAGCTAATGGCTTCTAATGGCAATGAAGCTGCAGGAGCAAAATAGATTCTGTCCCTGTAATGAAAACGTAAAACAGGAGAAAGAAGAACAAGAAGACCATGCTAGAGAAGAAGCAGAGCTGTGAGATGCACAAGTGGTCAGCGAAGAAGATAGGGGGAGAGTGAGAGAGAGAGAGTGAGCATGAATGAGAGAATGGGAGTGAATGATCCCACAACAGTTGCTCAAAAATTATGAGCTTTTTGCTTTGTTTTTGTTCATTTCATGGGAGGTCTTGGTAGTATATATGCTGGGTTCTTGCATCTACAACTATCTGGGATGTAAATATTTTGTCCAGTTCTATTATCTGACATGCTGATTTCCACTATATACTGTATTAAGTATTTTAAGTATTTTATTTATTGTGACAGTACACTTAGCTATGAGGCTGGATATTCCACGATAGCTACAAATTGTGTGATATTTTTGGGGAGTTCTATTTAAAAAATAAAGGCTGCCAACATTCTATTTCACTTATAAAAATGTGATTAACAAACGTTTTTTATATAAACACAAAATGATTGCTTTGGTATTCAATTACAGGATCTGCAGAAACACTTCTCTTTCCCAGCAAATCTGTCTTCATTATTCTAGTCTCCCAAGGAACACAGTGTGAGAGAGAGTGAATGAAAGTGTTAGTGAGAGAGTGATTAAAAAAACAACAAAATTCTAATGAAATGAATAGGCTAGCACACCCTCCGTATTATATTTACCCAGTGGTGTGCGTCATTCTGAGAGGATGGCAGCTGCAGCGGAAGGTCTCGGGTGGTGGCTGGGAATGCTGGCCTTGGTCAATCCTAGGGTACTGCCCAACCAAAATGCGTTGCTGGCTGTAATGAGACAAATTCAGCTACAAGAGAAGCAACAATGCAGCCTCTGTAAGGAAAAAACATAAGGCCATAAAGAAGAGGTGTACCACAGTCAGAGACATTACCCCATCACAGCTAGACACCCGAAATACCATCTATGTGCAGGCAGTAGGCAATACCCCTCCCCAAAAGCTAATGACTCACCATGGCTGGATGCAGAAAATTCATTACTATTATTATTATTATTATTATTATTTATTGTTTTATATAGCGCCATCAAATTCCATTAGATAGTGATACTTCTGCCACAGGATGCCAGCTTTCATGAGAGGAACTTTTAAATATTATTCAATTATTCAAATTGATAAAAACCACAAGGTGGATGTTTTCAATCACTTTAGTCAGATATGGGGTAGTGATAGTTCTCCTTTAATGAGTGTTTAATATTAACCATTGCTTAGTTCCATGTTAGACCTTTGCTTTAAATGTCCAATTAGTCAATGTATAGTACATGTATAATGTACTTTTTTGAAAGATGGAATGAATGTCAAAAATCTATTTTAGCAATTGTGCAGGCTTCTGTTATCAAAGTAATTTATTGGAATATTTTTAAGAGCGTTTTATGGATCCAGTACTACCAATATAAAGGTACTCACTATAACAAACTGATAACAAGCTGTTTCAGCCTGGAAGCAATAGCTGTCATATAACCCACAGTGGCCTCTTTTATTGATATCTTTTATTTTTTCTCTCTATAATGGCAAACATGGGAACTATCATTTCCTTGTTGAAGCAGCTTTGAATTTGCTCAAGAAACGGTTAAATTACAGCAGGTCATGTCTGACTACTTCTGGAAATTCTTTGATTCTTCTTGCACACATAAACAATTAGAGAAACATTTGTTTTATAAACTACTCCCAGCAGACCTGAAACTTAACATAGTAGACTTTTTAGCTTTGGCTATTGGTTAGTTTTAAAATATATAAGTAGTCCAAGGAAAGAAAGGTAAATTCTGTCAACTTATTTGCTCTGCATATGAAATCAATGAATGCATAATTGTTATATTTAAAAGGTGGTCCTATTTCTATGTACGAATGGTGGTCATTACCGCAACCAATTTTCACGACCAATGTAACAGCCGGAATTCCATAGGTTGCTATGGTGAAAAGACCACTTTTTGAACATGCATTAGAATAAACCCCCATGGTGTGTAATAACTTTTTTCCAAACCAATTTTAACTATTTTAATGGGCTTTAGAATACCATTCAATAAAAACGCATAACAACCAACAGATGAGTTATATTCTTGACTGAAATTACTGCATTCTAAAAGAGGCAGCAATAGTTAACATGTAGATGATACAGAAAACACCCCAAAACACTAAAACATATGGTACTCAATTAACATGGGGGTCTCGACACTCTAGACAATCAGTATTCAGAGCAAAACAATCTGGAGTATCCTTGAGAAACTCTTTTTTTGGGACGATCCCCAGGTCTCCGGCTCCAGTAGTCACTTTCTTTCTTTTGGCGTTCAGTCTATGTGAAATTAATTGGTATATACCCTATAAATTTAGATATATGATTATCATTACATGTTGTATGTATTTTTGATGTACATTAAACCACAATTATGTAGCTGGATAAGTAGTTTATTTTAGATATTTGGGTACTGCTTGTTCTGAGAAAAGAGGTAGCGACCAAGTGGCCACTGACTGGGTGGTTTGGCCACAGTTAGCTGCCCCAAATGGCCATGTGTCTAACTGGTAACAGGTTCTGCAGTAGAATTGGAAAAGCATTCAGTTTGATACATTACACCAATAAATTGAAACAGAAAGTGACAGATTCTGGATCAATACTTGGTAGATGGTGTATTGAAAGTTTGAACCTGATGAAGCTGTCTCCTTTGTTCATCCATAAAGTCACAAATAACACAGAGTGTGCAGCGAATGATATTGAATATGACAGCGGACTGAACTTCCCTACATCTGTGAACAGCCTCTAATTATTATTACACCCCTACAGCCACTCGCAGAAATTACTGTCAAACTGTCATTGTTCTCTATAGCAGGGCTACTTTAGGTTCATGGGAGTTACGTTACAACCGCTTAAGAAGGGCAACTTCCAAGACCGGCAGAGTAACCCACTTCCTGAGAAATACCGACATTATATACTAGAATACAGGGCAAAGATTCAAATGCTTACATTAAAATGTTTCATATTTTTTAATTAAATGATTCACCTGATAGCCCTTTCCTGGTCCGCTGTTTGTTTACCTCATTAAGTGTTAACTCCTGGTAAATATTCTATTGTAACTATATGTCATATAAACCTGTTGCATAAAACAGCATGATTTTGCAAGTAGCACACAGCAAATAATAATAAATAATACTTGGGATCTCTGGGTTTTCACCTGAAATGAAGAGTCTTCAGGTCACTCTGCTCTGTATCCAGGTCATGGGAGAAGAGTTTAATCACGTCCACTCCCTGCACTCTTCCCTTCTTACTACCATACAATTGCTTGCTATCTGGGGCTAGCCCCTCCATTATGGGCAGCTAGCCTGGCACCCATACTAAGTCACTCCGCCAGAAGAGAGAGGGCTCCGGGTAACCTGGCCTAGGAAGCTCCTAGGTATGCTAATGATGTATACCAGGTCCAGTGCTCTCTTGGGTACACTAGTGTAACATTATTTGTTTGACGGTGTGTACACCTATGGCCCACTATGTCCATCTGGTACTCCAGCTGTTGAGTACTACAATCCCTGTGATATTCAGTCAGGGATGCCAACTGAGCATGGGGGATGGAGTCCACTTAAACAAGAGTGGCGAACACTTCAGAGTTTTGAAGCCTGTCAACAAAAACAATGTCAATGTCTGATTTAACGCAAAGCACCCATCTGAATTCATCAGTGAACTCCTTCTAAATTAATTTTAGGTTCACCTTTGGTGGATAGCTCAGGTGATGATCTCTAAATGTTACCCAAGAACCATTGCCTCAGGAGTGAGGTCGGGCTAATTCTGTGCTTTATGAATATGTCCTTTTCCAAAAGATTTATAATGACCCCCAGCAGCATTTTTATATAAAGTTATAGGACATAGCTTTGCAATTTTATGGGGTTTAAAAATGTATGCTTACCAGAGACCTTTAATTTCATCTGTCTCCTCATTTTAGTTTTTATGTTTCAACACAAATTACACAAAATTGAAAGTGCAGATCAGCATAACTGTAAACGATCCTATTTAAAGTGCTATGCATTTTTTAATCTGGCTGTAAAGCACAGTTTTATTTGTTTCTTTGGAAGGTTTTAGGGATGTTGTATCTTTATTCAGTGATCTTTACTGGAAAAAGAATAAATGTTTCGGCAAATAACTCAACTTCAAAAAAAGTTGCTAACGAATCAAATACAGGCATATCATTATGGGTAACTTTATATTGATTGCATCAATTGCATTTAATTATTTGTAAATTAATGACTTAAATGTCCCTCCATAAAATTGTCTATGGCAAATGCTGCAGTGGGAACAGGGATAGATTCCTCTCTGGTGTGATAAATAATATGCCAGATTTGTACATTTATAGAGGCATTAAGCAAAGAGTTGACTTTTTGCGTGTGACTTTTTATTGTTATTATTATTATTATCAAGGGTATGACAAAACTAGAACTTGACAGATTCAAGCTTACGATCTAGAGTATCAAAAGGCAGAACAGTAATGTCTGACTTCACGTTATGTGTTACGTATAAGTCAGGTTTAAAAACCAATCTGAGCACCTTTTACATATATTTTTTCTTTGGCGTTTTAGACATCTATGTTTTTTTTACTTTTTTCACTCCTGAAGAAGCTGGCTGGACTGGCGAAACGCGTGGAGGCAACTGTGAGAAGTCGAAGTAAGACCCCATCCGTGGGACAGTAAACCAATATTTTGCACATTTCATATATATGTGTCAACAAATCTAGTAAGTTCATACAATTGATTGCGCCAATATATATTTTTATACTATAGTACGCCATTGGTCTCTTTTATCATTTTACGGAATCAAGGAATAAATTGATATATTTTGACGAGCCTTCTCCCTCTGGTTATTTGTGAGTGCACAATCATGAATATATATTTGTTACACATATCATACAGATTCTCACTATTTGCAATTTTTTTTTCCTTTTATGTATGAGCGTCTCTTTTTCTGTGGTTTGGTTTTATTTGAGGAGTTAGTGGCTCTACTTTAGTATTTATAATGGTTTTTGGAAGTGGATTTTACACATGGACACGATTATTTATTGTTGCCTTAAAATCATTAAAATCATTTCAACAATCAAAGGACACGAAAGGCAGAAGTCTGGCATAAATCTAGTATTTATGGTTCAAAAATCAATATAACAATGGGTGGGCTAGAGCGAAAATGTGATCTTGGATGAGATTTAATGTCCTAGGAAGATTCTTTCTAAGTTCCTCCTTGTGTAATAGACGATCATCTATAGAAAAACCTAAGTGACTCTTTCAGGAAGGAATGTAGTCCTAACATCAAAGGAAATCAATTACTGTCTGCTGGGTGTCTGCGGTGGCTGCTTGTTTTAACCCAGTATGAACTGCAATGTCATCTAAGCCAACAGCAATACAAACTAAGGAAATAGTGGCTACATCCTGTTAGGATCATTGCACGAAAACAGCTGTGTGAATATTGGCTAATTAAGGAAAAGACAATAGCAGGACACAAAGCGTTTGCAATGAAAAGACATTGACTAGCTCGCCTGCTGTTCTTCAGCCAGCCTCTAGGGGGTCCTGTTAGACTATCAGAAAACAAGAGCCAAATAAATATTGAATAGGATAAAATACAATACTTTTGTCTAGGTGGAACTGAGAATCACACTGCTCAAATAAGCCGGCTTAATTAATTCTGACATTTGATGTGCGTCTGATGCTGCATTTTGTGACCATAGCCAGGAGAGAGCAGACTATACGGTAGTTGAACAATCTGGGTTTTCACGGACTGCTGTTCCCAGTATACTCAGTTGCAGAAAAAAAAGGCCGCAGCATCTGCAATACCTCAGAGAATGTAGGAAAAAGACTTCATTTGACTGTGTGTCATGTGGCACATTCTTTTGGTCTCAGCAAACAGCAACCTATGTGCACAGAATTCTTTATTTTCGCTCTTAAATCTGGTTCTGATTTGTATACTTTCATTGCTTGGAACGTTTACTCAAAACAGGTGAAGTACACATTTCTCGCTGTCTTCTGCTAAAACACACTCAACGTGTGTAAGTGAGTCTACAGTCCAACCAGCAAGGCAGTAGACCCTCCTGTTAATGTTTGTCGCAACTATTTTAGGTGTGACTTTACTCTTGGGATATTGGTATCATACAGTAATTAGACCTGAAGGTTTAATACTAATAATAATATTTCTGTTAATATGTGCCAATCAGCCATTTTATAGCTAAAAGTCAACATAAAAATGTTGTTGTTAAACAGATGATAGCTTTTTTGTTGTATAACTAAATCTGTACCTAATTAATCACATGATAGTTTCACCAACTATTATAATAATTGTGATTGAGCTGATTGAGGATATCAGAAATATACATTTAGATGTTTTATCCTATGAAATAGTTTACATGCACAAAGAGTGAGGTGCTACTGTACATACCTGTCCACATGCAAAGGACACGCAAAGGACAACGGGATCAGTTCTTAATATATATGAAGCACAATGGTATTATTGAAACTCTGTCTTAGTGCAGCTGTCAGGACCACAATAACAAACATCAAGAAACAATTAGCAAGTTCTGTGGATCTGGTGAAGAATACCAGGCAACTAGTTGACAGCTTTCCTCTTTTTCAGATGTTCGCTAAGAGTATTTTTCTTTTGAACCTCTGACAGCTGTTGGCTCTAAATGAAAAGAAAGATATGTGCATGGATCATATCAATATAATATGTTATACAACACAAATAATGGCATGATTAAACAAAGGTAAGGATAAAATGTCTTGTAAAGAGCAATTTATGATGCTTCAGAAAAAAAAACACATCACTACTGTGTAACTAGAGGTCCATGTCATCTAGGTCTTGGTCCAGTATGACATAGATGTCCTTTAACTACATACGTTCTGGAACTGGATACACCAAAAGACAGACCAAGTCACTTTGGTGTATGACAGGAGATGAGGACACATGGTTTAACGGGAATTCTGACTGTCACTGTAACCCGCTGAGGACACATAGGGGGTAAATTTGAGTATGGGAGGGGGCACTGAAAGATCCTTGGGGAAACTCTTTGCCTGCCTGCCCAGTCCCCTCATATGTCTAAGCCATCCCGTCTGGTCTACCCTAGCCAGACTCCCATGGACTAGTTGGCTATGAGGGCTCTACATGGCTGGAAACACTCCATGCACCTGACCGGGACCTAGCCACAAATCCATGGAACTGTGCATTCGCTAGGAACCGCGGCTATGCCTGCCAACAATTATCCCAACTTCTGTCCCACCACGTCGCTCTTTTGGGGTAACACTATGCTCGTGATGAACCCAATGAACCCTGGTTTTCTTCCCCATCTTTAATGAACCCTGGTTTTCTTCCCCATCTTTAGGACCAGGGTTTGCCCAGCCACGTTTATGGAACCCGGGACACTTCTGACCCTGAGCTCTTCATTGGTACACCGGGATTGATGGGATTACCCGGAAATAGTGACTTTTTGTCAGGCGGGCATTGCTGGCCATAGAACTGTATTGAGGCGCCGGGCTGTCTGGTTGTTGATGGGAATTGACTCCTGATCCACCTATGTTGTCTGTATAAATATCTGTGCTGTTCCCAATAAAGTCAGTTCCTGTTTTACCTCAGTACGAGTTCTGTCTTGTTATTGGGGTAAGCCTTGTTGCTGTCCTTGTCAGGAAGGTAAAGCCCAATACTGCTATGCTACAGTGTCACCGAGGTTCCTGAGGAGTGGTGTTTCCTGCTGTCTTTGACGCTAGCTTTCCGTGACGATTGAAGTCTTGATTTCCTGGTGGCTATGGGGAGAAGGAAGCAGCGTCTGGTGGGTGTATCCAGTTAGGGTATGAGTCAGTCTCGTCACTACGTACACATTTTGACCTGCCAATGTTGATCTTGTTCTGTACATTTTGTCCCTTAGCTAATCACTAATGCCATCAATGCCACCTAAAACAATATATTTTTGGGGTGCTTGGCGTGTAGTCTGACTTTGTCTATGGCTGCACCGGATGTTTCTTCCACCCTGTAAACATGATCAACAACAGGTAGAATGAGTAGATGAGGCAAATCATTTAAAATCACCTATTTAATTATCTTCATTGTTCAAACTAGATGCACATAATTAATTAAAGAAAAAAAAAAAGGAATACATTTGTGTGTATGCAGTAGAATGTTCTGGAGTCTATGCGAATTGTCTCCAATATATATTAAAAATGGGAGACAAGACCATGCGTCGAGCTATATGACAACTTAGAACCTTCTTCTTTTTACTTTCTACTTTGTTTTTGCTGAAGGAGGGAGAGATAATGACCATTATGCAAAAACTAAAACATACTATGTTACTATGCAAAAATTTGTAAAAATAAATGAAAAAATAATTAAAGTCAGGATGAGCTCCTGTCATATTGCTTGGTCAGTTTTTAGACAACATTTAAGTGACTTTACAGCTTTTCAGGTTTTTACAATATAAGTGCATAAATATCATGTCTTATCAGGGTCTGCTAGTCCTGCGGTAAGCATATTAATTTATTTATGATAAGAAGAAATGATGAATGCACAGGAAAATAATTAATGAATATAAGGAGGCGTAGGAAGAAGGACAAAAGATTCAGTGCTCTGGGGTAGAATTGGAATGAGTTTAGAAAGGGAAAAGTGCATTTGTATCAAGCTGTAATAAAGCGAGAGGTATGCCTTTAGATGATATGAGGAATAATTATGGGCAGGGACAATTAATTGAGAGACCCTTCTTCATATAGTGAGCTGCAGAATGTGCACAATAACAATGAGTCAAGATTAATTTTAAATGAGAAATTGTCTACATGTCAAGTAGTATTTTAATTAAAATAACGTTGTTAGCACTTGAAATTATTGTCTAAATTTCTACCTGAACAACCGCCATCGGACTGCCAGTCTATTAATTCTGGCACTACCTTTCTAAATATATACATACAACATACAACATATATATATATACATATACATGCAAAATTATTTGTTTTATTATAAGTGCCTGAGTATAAAAGCTGTTTTACTTACCATACTGTTACCAGCCTGCTCACCAGCTATGTCCATCCATGGTAAGTTCCTCTCTTCTGACATTGAGGATATAAAAGAATGTAAAGGAGGGAGAAAGTATGTCATGTTATTTAATAATAATAATTAGAATAACAACAATAATTTACATTGTACTTGACATAATATAAAGTCCTTTTTAAAAACCATAAAAAAAATAAATTAATGGAAAAATATCAGCAAAATGTTGTGCGCAAATATATTATATTTATCTCTGATTTATCTGGAACATACAGAAAAAGAGATAAATACAAGGTTGATTCATAAATCAGCGAGAATAGCAAAAGATTGGTGACTCTAATGTGCGAAAGAGTTATGCATCTCAGACAGCAGCTTTTGGAGGAAAGGATTCTTAGTTTGTTTTAAGGTCCAAAATCCATCAGATTTCAGTTATTTTTAATAAAGGGAGAACGCAGTTTCTGTATTCTTAACTTATGTACATAACCAATATCTTTAGACAGGCATAATAATTAATGGTGGGATGTTTTTTTATAGGGAAATAATGAAATAAGTACCTGCATTTCCAATTCCTAGGATTCGGACAGCAGAAGGAGCCACAAGGCAAATACCCGATGGACCACTGGGCTGGTTCATGGTGTTACACATATAGTCATTTTATTGCATAATATATAATATGATCAATAAGTAACATGTGCAGTAATCAAACCAAGAAAAATAACAAATATTTGAGAAATGCTAAAATTGACCATATAACAAAGAATTACTAAATGTTTTGCAACAATGTAAACAAAATATGCAAAGATTGATATAAGCATGTGTTCAGTACCGGATGTGAGTGGGAATATATACAGTAAATATATGGTTGATGTTTGATCATGTTATAAATATCAAACTAGCTCTTGCTCAGCCCTATTGAGAGATGATCAATGTAACTAACATTAGAAAGATGCAGCACCCAAGGCACTTGTTCTTGTAGGTGTCCTTTGTACACATCAGTTTATGTCAGTGGGCTTTTGTAGCGCAGCAGATAAACTTGTCTCCACACAACAACCTAGTGACAGATTTGCTAAAAGAGAAAAAGATGTCTATTTCACAAGGATAGTACAAGTATAAATAAGTGATAGAAACTGAGAATGTGATGGCAGATAAGAACCATTCAGTCCATCTTAGGTTCCTTGGGTCCATGCAGTTCATTATCTTACATTGTGTATGAATAAAATAAAATGATTTTTTATCAGTTTATAATATAATTGTAGCTTCCTTTGCTTGTTTTGTGAACATATTAATGAACAGCTATAATGAGGTCTTTACCAGCGATAGTTCCATACAAGCAGCTTAGGACTCCATGGTGTAATGGGCTCTCAGAATACACAGGAGGGGACATATGCATATTCCTCTTAAACTTATATTAGTATAGTGTTTTGTTTTTTAACAAAAAGCGCTTAGTTTTAAACAAATCTCTTACTTCTCCTACATTTTATCTTTAATTATAGCGCATCACTAGGCAAGACAACCTAGTGCACCCCCCAATGGCAGGTCCTCGTGCTCAGGGGCCAGTGAGTAATCGAGAGGGGCGCTCTGAACAAGTATCTGATATCCACATTCATGGTCACACACACTTATACATAGGCATTAATGCTCACATACGCTTACTGAAAAACTTTGAAGCGGTACGGAGAGACAGGCACAAGAGGCTGCAGGGGTCCCTGTTGTGTCCTCTGTGACCCCTGTAGTTACGCCACAGCACATATGTATTCCTTTCAGCAAGCCACATAAATTACACTAAATAACAAAAAAAATGTGGATACCTGGCCCTCACACCCATATGAGTCATTCCATATCCATGGGTATTTGCAACTATAACAACCTCAACTCTTCTAAGAAGGCTTTCCTCAAGATTTTGGAGTGTGTCTGCTGGAATTTGTGCCAATTCTGCCAAAAGAGCACTTGTGAGGACAGGTACTGTAGAACTGCTCCTCCACAAAACTTTTTCAGTAGGCACTATGCATTCCGGCAGGTAGCGTTTTCCCGGCATCCACCGAACCCAGAGCGATTCATCACTCAAGAGAACACGTCTCCTCTGCTCCAAAATCCATTGATGGTTCGCTTTACATCCCTCCAGCTGCTGCTTGACATTGTGCACAGTGACCTTCAGCTTGTTTGAACCGTTGTCTACTTCTTTGTGACTGAGCTTTTGTTACTTTTAGACGCTTCCACTTCACAGTAATAGCACTTACAGTGTACAGGGGCAGATCCAGCAGGGCAGAAACTACTTATTTTAGATAAATACATTTCTTGTGTGAACTAACATCATGGTAACCACACTGGACAAGACAGTGCTTGAAAATCATGACTGTCCTGTAAAAACGCCTGGGAGGTACGTTATCCCATTTGTGCTTTACCCTTGATTTTTGGACATATCCTTCATTTGGATGATTTTGCGGGTTTAGTATCTGCCAAGGGTGCCTTCCCCATGAACCCTGCATCCAGCTCCCTTGGCATTTTTGTTTTTCTTCTTTCATCTGAGCTGTCGATGGTTCTTCACGGTTTTTTGCATTACCCCCATAGCTGTGAACATATTTCAACATAAAAACGTAACATAAAACAAAGCATGGCCCTAGTTTTAACTTTTTTAAATGAAAGTTTGCCTCTCATCACAAACCAAATGAGCAAAAAGTAAAGTAAGATGGGTAAAAAGGAAGACCATAGCATACCTAGGGCCGAGAATTAGCCATCCAGCTAGAACAAAATTTGCATGCTTTGCTTACATACAGTACAGTTTATGCTTTTTGGCCTTTTTATTGTCAGGTGAATGGAGATCACCTAAAATAAAAATACATGCAATGGATTTAGCTTTCGATGTAATATGCTTAAAATACGTGCAATAATCAAAAATGTACACACTAAAGCATTACTGACACATTAAAGAGACATTCTAGCCATCATAGGCACTTTAATGCACAAGATAGGTAGATGTCATCAAGCAACATGTCCCACAGTGGCACCTTTGCCCCCAAACAGCTTATCAGTTCCCACAAACAGCCTGTTTAAAAACTCACTTTATGTGTGTATTATGGGAAAGGTATCCTTTTCGCTGGATCACCATGAATATTAATCCCATTACTTTATGTTGGAAACTCCAAGGGTAGCCTGTTCGGAGCTCTTTCCCATCTGTGGTAGTGGCTTTGTGTCAAGGGCACAGTTAGCTATGCAAGAGGTGAGGTTAGCTTTGATTTGGGAGTTAGAGGGTAATTCGGTAGGTAGTGGGCATGGCTAAACACCAGTCTCCTGCCCCTTTTCCTATCCTCCAGCTATTTAATGTGCATGACATGTCTTCAACCAATATATCTCCTGACATATGATATATCTGCCACCTGTCAGCCCCATGCACGTTTATGCTTTTTTTTTTCAAAAAATGACTCCTTAAAAGTTCAACAAAACTGTTCTATGTTACTCGTGTTCTTTCAATCGTATACACCCTCTAAAGCGTCCGGTATTTTGTCTTGTTTTTTAAAGAGAGAATAACAGCAATATGACCAGAGCTTGTGGACACTTGACATCCATAAATGATTTATAAACCAGTTTGTCACTTTGTGTTCATACAAAGAACATATCAATCAAAACTGTTGTCAGTCTTTACTCATCCAAACACACCAAACACATTTTATAGGGAAAAAGAATGTTTAAACCACAACAGATGATCATCTTCGAAATATCAAATATTTATATATTTATAATATGAAATATTGGATATACAAAATGATCTTTATAAGTTATCAAATATTTACATAAATATAAAAATAGATACATTATAATGTTCATTATTTACTTAAAACACAAAGTTAAATACATATGCCACATTCATGTACATTTAATTAAAATTATATCAATTTCCTACATTTCCAACCATTGTCTGTACACAGAACATTGTTAGGTGCAGAGACCAAGCGATTCTGTATTATATTTTCTGGTTGGATTAATATGTAGCAGTGGTCTGGGATGGGTTAGAATATGCGCAACAGGGGCAATTTAGTGTAACAGTGTCTGCTTCTAAAAACTGATAGGATGTCCTCCCTTATATAAGGAAGGAACTGACATATAAAAGTTTGTTGGGCTTGTTGATGGGTAGGAACTCTGCAATGGTAAGAGGAGTAAAATCATATTTGCTCTGTTTACTTTAAAGCAAGTCTTGGCTGAATCCTCCTTGGTTTGGGTAAAATTCTATTGGTTAGAATTTGAGTGCAGAGTGATTACAAGTCCATATCATAAAGAACGAAGATTAATTGTACAATTTTCCTATGAATAAAAGGCTTCAGACAGAAAGAGATGCTTTAGGCAACTTCAAAAAGTAAAGTATAATCATTAAAGTCTTTAACTGAAGTTTATACCTTTTAAACATCCCAAAAACGTATGTAACTTTACATATTTTTTCTATTGCAGCCCAATAACAGGTATCAGGTTCAACCAATAAGTCTTGAGCATTTTTCTTGTCACACAGTCAGTAAACTAGACACGTTACAAATTCCTATGTTGACTTAATATAACCATCAATTAGGAATGTCAAATATAAATCTACTTACAATCACCTTGGACAACTCCTGGCAGGTTTTGGTGGTCTATATGAACTTGAAAGGATTCCTCTGTGTGCTGGGACCCTGTAGAGCTCCATCATATTCCGCAGTGCTGTACAATGGGTAAACATGACATAGTTTATATAAAACATAACATTTTGATGTATCCTCTTTTAACTTGGTATATAGTAAATCTATCAAATTTATCAAGTTCAGCTTAAGTACAAATAAGCTGAAAATAAGTCAAGAACATACAAGAATTCTGAGTGATTGGTTGACCTAGAACCATAGTAACATAGTTCATAAGGTTGAAAAAAGACCAAAGTCCATCAAGTTCAACCTATATACATATTGTGTCCCTACCGTGTTGATCCAGAGGAAGGCAAAAAACCCTTATGAAGCAGATGCCAATTGCCCCATACCAGGGGGAAAATTCCTTCCCGACTCCAAATATGGCAATCAGAATAAATCCCTGGATCAACGTTCTGTCCCTATTAATCTACTATCCATAACTTGTGATATTATTGCTTTCAAGAAACAATATCACAAGTTATGGATAGTAGATTAATAGGGACAGAACGTTGATCCAGGGATCATTCTTGGGCGTCTGGCATTCCAATATTATGTACGTTCTTTGTAAGTAATTTGTGTCATTGGGGAGGATTGGATTCATTTGGATATTAAAACCATTTCCTTTAACTAATATATGTAATATTACAGGATGCACAGCATGCAATCTATGTTATGACATTTAGGAAAATATAACTAACCCAAAGCCTGCTTGCCATACGTGAAGTGGAACACGTAATTAATAATCAAATGCTGCAATAAGGACTCATTTTTCTCCAGTAAACAATGCTGTTGATTATATTCACCTAAATGAGTCTCCACAGTATTTTTTATACGTCCACCGAGAAAACATGTCTTCCAATTGAAAAATATTTCAGTGAGAAAGTGTTTGAAGGGTCATAGGAAAGGTTTTCCCAGTGCCACCAGGATTAATTTAAATGTCTTATGATTTGGAAAATGTACAGAGAGGTCTTTTTTATATAAACTACAATTTGAAGCAAACTCCCTTGCAGAATAGTAATTCATTTTCTGTCTCTTTGTAGAACAAATTGGAGTTTTTTTCTTCTCTAGCCCTTTAGTACGGCACTTGCTGTGGACTATTCACTAAGGTCTATGATACACAGAATACAGAAAATAAGTACTGAATTGAAAAATGTTCACTGTTTTAATGATATACAAGAAACCTTCTGTTACATATTTGTTTTCACTAAATTTGAACTTCTAAGACTTCTTAAATAGGATTGTTTCTTATACAAAACATACATACAGCACCACTTGATGAGAGACGATAGTAACAGGAAGATGTACCTACTACAAGAATTCCAGAGAGACCTTCTTTTAGGTCTGTCACATGATTAAAACACATGTTCATGACACTCCTTTATAAAAAAAACATTTGGCTCTTTGGGTCTGTTGAAATAAATGAATCCTGGGGGTTTCAGGTGGACATCCTTGATTAAGCTATCTACACTTCCCACAAGTTATTAGGTTCCATCTTTTCAATGTAAAAAGTATCCACCTCTCCAGCCCACCCCTTCTACATACGCTTCAACTATGACCATTGCACATCCTTCCTTACCTGTAGGCCTGTAGGAAAAACAACAAGAAACAAATGTGGTCAGAAAGCAAGGTGTGTCAATGTAGATTTTAGTATTTTAGGACATCAGTGTCCATGTATCAACCACACAAGGAAATGTTGTCAATCAGTGGAAGGAAATGGGAATGGGAGCACTTTCCAGCCACTTGTTGACAGCTTAAAGCATAATTACTTAGTTAATTAAGTTGAAAAAATACATAAATTCTATACATTTCAACCATTTCACAAACCCATATTAGTTGATCCAGAAGAACGCAACAACGACAAAAAAACCCACAAAACAACCACTGACACCCCATGCCATAGTAGGACTCCACCCAATCCAGATAAAAAGTGACTCAGAACTTTTCTTGAAAAAGATCCCTGTGTAGGATTGAAATGTTACCACTTTTGGTGAAATAAAAGACAATACAAAATTGAGTTTTGACTAACATCTTTATTTTTCCAACACCGAGACAGTAATGTCATTTCAAAGGGGCAAAATCCTTCTTGTTTCCAAGGCAGTCAGACTCACCCTGGATTAACATTACCTTATCAACTATTACAGGTTTTTTTTAAAATTTGATCACATCCAAACATTTTTTAAACTGATAGATTAATTTGACTTCAGATGGCAGGCTTTTCAACAATTTGACCTCCGTAACAATAAAGGAACGCTCCTTTCTTCCAGTCTTAAGGGATGCCCACATGTTTGGAAGGTATGATTTATAAACTGATCTCCAAAAAGATTGTATTGACCTTGAACATACTTGTAAAGGTTTATCATATGCCCACAAAGACATCTTGTCTCCAGAGAAAAACAATCCCAATCCGGACAGCCTTTCTTCATAGCTGAGATTTCTCATTCCCTTACTCATTTTTGTAGTCCTTCTCTGGACCCTTTTTATTTCCAGTATGTCCTTTTTTGTACTGGTGTCCAAAACGGCACTGTATATTCTAGCTGCAGCCTTACCAATGATTTATAAAGAGGCAAAACGATGTTCTGATCTCTTAAGCATATTCCCCTTTTAATACATGACAGCATCTTGCTTGCCTTAGCAACAGCTGCCTGAGATTGTGCACAGCTGCACAGTCTGAGTTTACCCAACACATAACCTTTTAGAGTATAATTTCCTTTTTTTTTCTTACTCAAGTGTATAATTTTATATTTATCCATCATAAAATGCATCTGCCAATTACCTGCCCATTCTCCCATCTAAATTCCTTCGCAGAGAAATGACATCCTGCCCAGACTTTATTACTTTACACAATCTACAAAAATTGAGACATTGATTCCAGTTCCTTCTTCCAATCATTGATAAATAAATGAAAAAGAATCGGCCCAAAGACAACCCTGAGCCATTCCGCTTAAGCCCTTAGTCCAGCTACAAAACTTGCCATTTATAACCACCTTCTGTAATCTGTCTTTCAACCAGCTCCCAATCCAAGTATAAATATTTATTTCCAATGCAATGCCTTAGTTTACTCAGTAATCTATTGACTGGTACGATATCAAAAGCTTTTGCAAAATCCAGGTATATTACATCCACTGTATTACCATGGTCTATATTGAAACTGAAAGTTCATAGAAAGCTAGCAAGTTAGTTTGGCATGATCTGTTATCCATAACTCCATGTTGAAATTGCGTAATAATATTGTTACCTGAAACAAAGTCCTGGATTGTACCTCTTATCAATGGGAGGGCTTTACACATCCGCACCTTCTGTGCTGGAGATGACTGGAGGAGAATCCATCAATATATCTCCTACAAAGCATTTAGCTGGGGGTGAGGAAAGGAGCAAACGCATTTGGGAGAATCCCCAAATGCCTTTGCCAAACAGATCAATGCACAAAGTTAAAGGCACTAAGCGTTAAAGTGCTTATGATGGCTGGAGTGCCCCTTTAAACTTCAGGAAGTGAAATACCCCTAATTCCCCTAATTGGTGTAACACATCAAGGCGACTTCACATATCTTATTGTCAAAATATGGAAACAAATCACTTGAATTATTTTCTTTCTTCTCATCGTTAACTAAAAATGCTACTTCATTACATCAGATCAAATAATTATTTGGCTTCTTGGACCGGGTGATTTATTTTAGGTCTGTATCCAATTAAGGCAGGAGGAGGTTAAATGATCTGGGATTAGCCAAATCATAAACATATCTTAAAGGGATCATGTCTGAAAGTTTCCAGAAGCTTCCAGAAGCTAACCACTTTCATATATCTAACTATTTCGTCTGTATACAAAAAGCTACAATGTTAAAGATGTCTTTACAACGGCATTACCTCTGATTGCTTTATATATTACTATAAAATGGCATTGGCATGGTGTTTAACAACTCTTCCATATTCCGTATAAAACCCACTGGGACTTAAAAGTTTAATATTGTGTGACCCCCATACTGATTTAACCTTTTTTCTTTTTTTTTTTATAACTTTGATTATTTTATCTACCCTCTGCTTGGTAACACCTACATCTTTTTTTCATCAAACCAAGCATCTCTCCTACAATCTTTCCTTCATTTGTGGTTACAAGAACTGGTGTTCATATTCCTGAACAGGGCTGCATATATGGACTTCATGGAGAGCTATATAAAACAATAAATAATAATAATAAATAATAATTTATGTAAAAGGAATTGCGAGGTTGCACCTGTTGGTGGCTAATGATATCTTCCTCAGTAAGAGGTGAGGGGAGATCAGGAGAGGGCCGATATCTTTTGGCTCTGGCATTCATTGTCCGGTGTATATTTTGTTGATTTCCGCAGCATCTCAAAATTTGGATTTATATGCTTGTTATGGTGTACTTTGAGACAGTAAACTATGTCCATATTATTAAAGGGCCCTACTGATGTATCTATGCTCACATTATTTAGGATTATATTGTTGTACCAATCTGGAACAGGCACTGAGTTAGTCCACTATACAAGAGGTTGAATGTCCTAGCAAGGAATCTAATATAGACAGATTTCACCTCTTCTTCTTCTTCTTGTCACTTTCATTTTATTACTTTAGATATGGAAGGCAATAGTTTTTCCATACGTCATTTTTACCTAATAGACGAATGGTGTTGTGCCCTTGATGGACGGTTAAACCCAGAATTTACAGTATATTTTATTTTTTCAAAATGACACAAATTTCCAACAAACAAAAAATTAGACTCTTACTAATGGAATCTCTTCATTTTCTCCCACTGAAGATTCTGTATGTTTTACATATAATTAAGTCTTTCGGTGAAATGGAATCATGGGAATCAGAAGCAGGATAACACTCAATTTTTCAAATATTTTCCTGAAAATTTCCATGTGAGAGGTTCCAAAAACAATTACCTTCTAGTAATGACGCGTGCCACACATGCAAACGTTATCGCCTTTCATTAGAAATTGCAACAAAAGGAAATATTATATTCTCACTGGGTCTGCTGGCAAATGTACAATAGAAGGGGAGAATTTTGATGTATTTCCTCTACTTGCCAATCTATTTCCTGTGATTGTGATTGAAAGACAGAAGCCATGATGATGTGTGTGTTACCGTTGAAAGAATGGAAAGCTGTTAATTATATTTCCCATTTCTTTCATCTAAGCATGAAAAATTCCAAACTTCCGGAACACATTTCTTTACCTTTGAAGTGCAATGTTAGATCTTTACAATATATGTGTTATTAACATATGTAGGTTACAAACATTCTACATGTTGAGAACATTAACCTCAAATTCTGGTAAAAACAGTTGTTTCCCATCATTGATCTCAGACTCACTTGGCCAGAAATGATGGTGTTGTTTCCCCAAGCTGAGATACTCATTGGAGCCATTTTGTGCTTTATGCATTGATCTAGAAAAGATCCTTATTGCCTTATTCTACTGAGTTCAGATCCTGAGGTGGACAGGAGGAAATAGATCTATGTATCTTATGGATAGAAGTTAGTTATGGTTAGAAGTATTTTTACTTTTATGAATAGCATAAAAATGGGAGCATCACTGCTTGAGTCTTGAAAACAGGCATTGGTTGATGCCACAGGAGGCCCCTCCAGGCAACCATTAGACTCACTCACACGGCCCTTTAACTCCTGGCCGTGGAACTTGGCCTGGGGAGACCATGGTCCAAGAGTTAAAGGTCCGTACAAGCGACTCTATTGGTCATTCATATGGACTTTTAACTCTTGGAGCGGGGAGACCAGTGGTCTCTCCCGGCCAAGTTGCAAGACCAGGATTTTAAAAGTCTGCACGAGCGACTCTATTGGTTGCCAGCAGGGGGCTCGTCTGCCATCAACCAATGAAGTACAGGTGCACTTCACTGGTTGATGGCAGAGGAGGGCCCTGCCGGCGACCAATAGAGTTCTTTGTACGGACATTTAAAATCCTGGTGCCAAAGCTGCTGCGTAGTGTGTACCGTGTTAACCCCGTATTAACCCCTTCTACAAAAAATGGCAAAAAATGAAGAAAAAAAATGAACACGAAGAATGTACACGAATATTCGCCCAAACCGAACACAGGAACGGGCGAATATTCAAACAAGACATCACAACATTAATCACTTATTTAAATCAGGAGCAGTAGCTCATTATTTTAGGTAGATCAGGCATAGTATCTTTCCAGAGTAGAACCAAACACAAGTATTTATAACTCATGATTTTATCTTCACTACGTATATTGACAGTCGGAATTTACTTTCAGCAGGTTCTATAAAACAAACCGTTTATATTTTATGTATTTGTAACTCCCGTAAATTGCATTACAGTTGTTGAATCTCAGTGTGTTTTGTTTCTTTTGTAAAATAAACTATTAAGTCAGATGTATGGTAATAAAGAGGACATGTGACATATAAAGGTGGCCTGTTCTGGATGTCAGTAGTGATATATGGGAGATCAGAATGCAATAAACGTTAGTATAATAACGCATGCTCAAATTTAATAATCATGAAAACAACAAAGCATTTTTCATGCTTTCTTTAATATTCTCTATAACCTAAATAGATTGTGCTACAAAATAAAGGTGTTTAGCTATAAGTAAAAATGTAACAATAAAAGGTATCTAGGTGACGTGTCTTCTTTTCCAACTATATGCTGTGCATGGAACATATTTTCAGTGATTTGTGGTTCACAACCACTATGATAAAGGGGAGGCAGTAGGAGGATAGATAATGAGAAATAAGGAGTACTATTAAGCAGACCAAACTATAAGCGGGGGCATTAGTGGTCAAGTGGAGAACCTAAGCTTGTGGACAGCTAAAATTAGGTCAGAAAATCACATGCATTTTTATTTCAGTATATTAACCATGTGTAGAGTAATTACAAATTGGGCTCTTTTATCTAAACAGTTAATACAGTGTAGACAGGTCTGGTTACAGGTTACATGTCTGGTGGGCTGGTACCTCCATCACCCTGATCCTACGTGTATTCACTGTACTAACTGAGTTGCAAGAACAAAATGGGTTCTAAGCTTGCATCTGATTTATTACATCATCGTGATGCATCACACACAAACACATTAAAGAGATGGAGATTAATTAATTTGCATTTGGTTCCATATCATCACAAATAATGGACATATGCAGCAAATATATACTTTTTTATTCATAAGGTCATTTGCATTTATCTGCAGCCCTGTCATGACACTGTATAGATTGCTTCCTATGCTTGGCCCACATAGTTGAATATCTGTTAATCTGACATTGTCTAATTAACCAAGCTTTTCTCATTGAGTTTACCATGCTGCTAAAAAAAAAACAAAATTCAAATTATTACAAACTATAAAAAAGGCAAGCTCCACTATACTTTCCATATAAATCTACATTTAGTTTTTATCGATAACAATAAAATGTAATCTATTATTTGAAATATCTGCTACTTTTAAATAGCTATAATCTAATATAAAAACCAACTCATCTTTGGTGATTCAAAGATATCTCTGTTACAAAAAAAATAAAAAAATAAAAAAACAATACATTAATCAGTGATGCTGTAAGTTATATATGCTTTTTATTGCCATTCCTGTTTTTCTTGGAAAGAAACTTAGTAGTAGTTGTATGTTACAGAACAAATTCATAGTCTCCAAAGAGACAAAATGCTGGTTATGTGATAGGATGTAGTTTATTAAAATAAAAAGTGATGTATAGCTGCTGACAGATGGTTTGCATTGTTTTGATTGCTTAACTTTATAAATATTATGAATATAATCATTGCATAGCATACCACATTGATGCAAAGAATAATAATGATGTGTTGTTTGAGATAGTGTCATAGACTGCTATATACTCCTGATAATGTTACAATCTCTTAATAAATGGGATATAAATCTTCTGGTATCATTCAGTAGTTTTATATTACTCTTAATACTTGTAATCTTTAGTGCTTACATTACAGAAGTGAAATATTTATATTCTTTGGGTATAGAGAGCCATACATCTGTTGTGCAGCATGTAAAAAAATGTATTGCTTTGTGACATAATTATGATGTACATCATTACCACAACTACCTGTTGTAAAACATGACTACAACATTATAAAGAAGTTACTCTGTATATTTGTTATTTTTATATAGATGTGTATATTTGCCTTTGAGGATATTTGGCATTTTAAGGCATGCATAAGCTATATGTATGTACATCTTCTTCAGATATTACCCAATCCTACACTCCTTAATTTGTAAGTAAAAGGTTTCTCCAGGGCTGAGTTATACCATAACCCTGGAAGTCATGCCATTCAATAGAGTTGGTTGTTTTTGCAACTTAAGTAAACTTGATTCAATACACAACAATGGCCAAATTCAAGGGCTTCACATCTTAGGGAATTTCTCAGGATTTCTCAGGATAAAATTACAGCACACTAAATTCACTCTCCATCGACAAAAAAAATCATGAAAAGAAAATATGTATTGTTACAAAAAATGGTGTTCTAATAAATCAGCATAGTGAGTTATTGTCAGTGCATAAAAATATAAATATAACAAGAGAACAACACTTTAGAGCCAATGGTCTTGGTAAGTACAACAGTTTTACTCATTATTACTTGATATTTTTAGAATAAATATTGTTTTCAGATTTTATACTCTGTGATGTCCCTGCTACCACAAATAGGCTTTGTGAATACTGGTTAACACCTCCAGATATTTCAGATATATTTTTTGTATTTTGATGCCTATGATATAGTTTTGATACTCTGAGGTCTGTGACAGGTTGTATCGCTCATCTTCTAGAAAGCTGCTCCATTGCTAAATTGCCTGCTATGAATATGTTCTTGATCTGGGCGAGGTTTTTGGAGGAGGCCGATCAGCTGTGCCTACAACAGGTGAATGAGTTCAATTCTTTGATTTTTGTTTGGAGGCGAGATACCCAGAGAGGGTGTTCTATATAGTGAATGCCTTTCCGCAAGAAGAAAGTACAGAAGACTATGGACAAGGCAGAGCTGATCTCAGGTTTAGGTGGTAAGGGGTTTGACTGCCCACCCTTTCAGTCAGGGCTAAAAATGGAGTCATGTTCCCAATGAGAATGAGTATAAGTGTTTATTGATGTTGTGATGATACACTGTGTGTGTATAGCCATTGGAATGGAAATGCGGGGCTCCGGTGTTTGCGGTGCTGCTGTACAGTGCTTGACTCACATGTTAAAATATGATATCAGGAGCCTTATGGGTTAATTTTGTCACATAACTAGTATAGATTTATTATCACATGTTACTTACCTGATTAGTGTAGGAGATGCTTAGATGTATCCACTGCATAAGGCTTGTGTGGTTTGCTGTATTGTGTCTTTTTAGTCTTATCTAATACAGATATATTTGTATTTTTTAGTAGAGTATGGGAATTTCTTTCCTTGATTTTTCACATATTTGTAGATGACCATCAGATTTGGACATTGTATACGTGATTTTGAATAGAATAAAAACCACCACATTTGTTAGATTACATTCTTGTGTCACTTTCTATTGACTGATCCTTTTCGCTCCAAAATAAGCAACTGTGGACTTTATTCAGGTATTTATATAGTACCTGTGGTGAGCATGGGTCGCTGTGTGCCAGTGGCCCACCGGGCATTTTCCTGCTGTGCCAGATGGCCAGTCTAGGCCTGGCTATAGGTTGCATTTGGCAGCACGTGTATTATAAACCACAACTCCCATTAGTCTTGCCAAGCAAATGACATGGCAATAAAACCCACCATACAGTAGACCCTGAGGCGTTTGTATCTCAACCACATTTTTTGAACCATACATATACTGTATGATTATTGTATGATTGGTATATATTATTACATATGAGTTGAAACACCATAAAGGTTCATTGTCTGAAAATTGCCTTTTCTTTAGAGCCTACTGCATCAAATTTGACTGCTCATAAGAACCAAATGTTCTACAGAGGCATTTAAACTTCCATTTCATTGTGTATTACAGTCCAATACAGTCCTCAAGGGGATAGTGAGTTTTTAAGGGTCGTACTTAACTGAGTGCTTAGTGATACCCACGTTTTATTAGTAATTACATGCCGATAACGAAATGATTGAAGGTAAAAGCCTGTAGGCTAAAATAGCCAGCTTTCTGTATGTATTTTCAATAAAATGATCCACCAGGTGATTCTAATACAAAGACATTAAAGACCAGAAAGGCTGAAACTATATCCTGTTAAGCTATGAAGTATTTGAGTGAAATATTTAACTATCCTTCTGGCTCCATGTGACAGTAAAATCTGAATTGAATGTTTTGTAAAATGAATTAGAGAGACACAACCAATTAAAAAAATAGTTAATTTGCTTATTTAGTGCTATACGTTCCGGTTGCGCAATAAATTTAATTGGCCCAGCCTGCGAATATTAACCCTCATAATAGGCCTTAGCGTGTGACACTGGCAATAACTTAGTTCATATTATAAACACTATGCTCGATCATTTATTTAACTCTGTGAGTGACCGAGTGATAAGCATTTCCCTTATTACTTGTCTAGATGCCAACACATTAGACTTATCAGTTTACACCGTCAGTAGTTTCTCAGGGAACATAAAGTAAGATGTAGCTGAAAGAAATGATTTTGTCAGACACTTTGATCATCATTATCTAGAGATGTTGCTTCATTGTCCAGGGAGAGCGCTTGAATAAAAAATCCTGTAAAAGCAAGTCTGATTAAAATGATGTCGATTTAATAGGAGCATTGAGAACATCACAGGCACTGATTTTTGTTCCTGTTATAATAATAATAATAATTATATGTTATGTGTGTTGAAGAACAGTAGAGAACTAAAACAAAATTATATTAAGTTTATAGTGTAGAATTTGAATAACATATTAAATTGAATGGAAAAATGCTTTTCCACAAAGGTAATTTTCTTTTGTTGGACAGGAGGTAAACATTGCGTACCCAAAACAGGAGGACAACGTTCAACTGCTAGATTAAGCATAAGACATCTAAAGGGTTCTTATATAATTTTATACATAAATATCTTATTATACAGGAATATAACAATATGGTCCATAAATTATTTAGACAACAACACATATGCTAAGTGAGGGCTCCACGAACCCAGCCATGGCGACTACTACCTGGCACCCAGGATTTTGCAGGGTGAGAATCTTGTGTGTAACTGTGTTACTGTGGGCATAAGATGTTAGCGCGCGTCTGTCAATGTATGGTGTTAGAGTGGGTAAATGAGTTTGTCCTTCATAATGCAGTGAAGTGGGTTTTCTCCTCCTACCTTAAATAAATATACCCCTAAAGTACTGTCTGCATTACATTTTGAGATATAAGACCATCAGTGGTCATTCTTAACATGACCAATACCGGCTGGTTATTAATCATCATTAATTCTACCAACATATTGATGTATGTTTGAGATCTAAATTTATGTTTAGTAAAATGATACGTTGCATGTACCTTTGATGTTCATGTACTTTATACCTTTTGGATCTGAACATGTTTTAGAAGGAAAAAACTCAATATGGTGAAACTGGATGATTTATTTTACCCTTTCACTTGCATCTGCATTTTAGCTTTGATGCCAAACTAGTGGATCCTCATTTTTTCCAGATGCTGCTTTTTTCTTGTTTTATTCGCAAACTATTTTACACATAGTATCGTACTGGGATATATTCTTAATTCAGAATAATATTTTAAGTCAACGTTAAAAACTCTACAGGTCCAATCCCATATATTTAACTTTTTCGAATCTCTGTGAGCCAGAATGGTGAGCAATGTCATCCTATTGGCACTGAATACACAAAAAAAAAATTACTTGTGATTTCCAAAAATGCTCAGCAGAACACAAAAATAACTCCACCGATAAACTTGAAAGAAATTAAGAACAGAATACTTGCATGACAAACCAGGTAGTGGCTTTAAATAGTGGTTAAAACATTCAGCTGGAAACCATTTGGGGCAATAATATTTAAATGGTTCTTAGAGGTTACACATGCATGCGACTAATTATCATTTTAAAGTGTTACTAATACTCAAAACAAAACAGTTGTATATATTTAAATACTGTATAACCTGAGCTGAAAACATTTTTGTTGATGCTTAAGAAACATTATAGGAGGCCCATAAGTTCGAACCCGTACAGGGACCCATAAATCCACTTACACTTGCATTTACACATACGACTTAGGGTAGTTCTATACCTTAAGGTACGGTGTGACCCCCCAATTATAAATAAAATGTATTTTGGAGTTGATTTTGTCTGGACGCCAATGCATTTTCTGAATTCAATTTGGGTAAGTGTTATTTTTCTCTTGGTGTTGGCTTATGTCTCATCCTCTACTCCGCCTGCCCGTCCCTACTAATAGCAGGAAACAAACTAAAGTACACTTCCTGTACAGAATGGGGGAAGCAACAGCTAATCCCATTCAACTAGCATATATGCAATTTATTGCCACTATTCCTTTTGATTTCAATCAGACCTTTGTATATTTGAAAAAAAAAGTTTAAACAGTTTATATTTCAGTTTACATAAGTAAAACTTTTCACTGCAAAAAACCCATGTAACGTCACATGATGTAATGGTACAAATGCAAAAAGAATCCCCCTATTATTTCTCCATATCTGCCAAACCAAATAAAAAAGCCATACTGTCTGTTTTGTTAGGGGGTGGGGGAAGCATAACGCATTATAAATTACCGTATTTTTATCTTTTATTGAAAAAAAGCACTTCTGTATAACAATGTGTCTACACATTCTAACCTGTTCAACTGGTTTAACCCTTAGACAAAACCTCATAAACTTCCTCATTCTCAATCCATATGCTTCGTTCCACTAATATGAGCACAAGGTAGGCAAATCGAGTTATAAGGCAAGCCGGCTGAGTTTCTAGATGTTGCTTGAGGGAACGGACATTCAGTCACCTTAGATGATGATGAGAAAAAAAATCTGTATTTGAGAAGAAATATATTTCTGACTCATTAACAGCTTATAAGAGAGGAACCCTTTATCAGGTTTGCAAAGCCTTGCAGAAGCTCTTTCTAATATACTTGATAAAAATCTGGCACTAGCTCTGTGAAATACAATTACGTGAAAGAAAAAAAAATGCACATACTAAAAGCTAGTTTTATAACTAGATATTAACCTTCCCCAAAGACCTTTAAATGTTACAGTCTGCTTGAATGTTGGAATCCAGCATTATAGGCCCTGAAGGAATGAATAGAGAATACTGTTGTAATAAGAATGTTTTGGTTGTGTCATATTGAAAAAGAGGCTTCAACCCCTTTGGGTATAAAATAACATTCATTCTTTATACTGTAATTGTAGTTTATAGCAATCTTTTTGCTAGATGTATGTTCTATAGTTTTCTTTACATCGCTTGTTTAAATTGTGTAGGGAATCAGGAGTATGTAATGGAAGCAGTGACAGGGCCGTAGTTTCCATTTGGTGGGCGAGAGGCAGTTCTCCAAGATGCCGTAAGGTGAGGAGCGTGCTTGCGCAGCCTTGTGGCAATTCTCCTGGCCCCTCTTCTGCTTCCAGAAGAGGAAATAAAGAGGAAATTATGTCAAGCATGGGACGGGACCTCAGACCCTGCCCCATGCATCAATATACTTACTGGCCTTAGTCACAGAAAGAAACAGCACTAAGATGTGATAGCTTAACATACGGTAAATCACACCATGCAACATCTTAAATTTTGATTATTTTGTGCAGGAGAAGCATAGATCAATTCCCGCCACAAGGGCAGTTCCATGGTGGAATAGAAGGGAACCAGCGTCTTATGGTGCAGAAGATATATGTAAGGGGACTGGGTGGGTTAGGGAAGGCTGAGACTAATCAATATTTATTTGGGAGTCATTATTTCCCCTTTTATTTATTTTCCTTTCACATTTTCCCTTTTTTTTTATTTTCAATTACTTTTTTTTACTTTGAAAGTTCCCGATATTACACATTACTTGCACCATGGTTCACTGATTTGTCTCAGTTATTGCAATTTCGTTTTTTTTGTTCTTACCAATATGTATTATTGTAAAAATATCTTGCATGTCTGATCATATTGTACTAGAATGGTATTCTTTGATTGGTTATGTTATGTTCATATATCTGTACTGATATTCTATTGATGCAGAATCAGTGCTTAATAAACTTTAAATTGCATAAAAATGTATCACAAAAATACACACTGACTGGAGTTCAGAGCATCCCAAGCACTCGCATTTGCATGTGGCACAGTATATAATTAAGCCTTTTTTATTTTTGCCCCTTAATAGCAACATCTAAATTGAGGGTTGAAACATCATTAATTCCATATATATAAATAAATTCCATGTGGTATAGCTGCAGCACATAACGATTCTATCCCTAGTACTGAATAGCACAAAATGAGTTTTTAATTTCCAACTTGATAAAGACCTCATCGTGAGGTCGAAACGTTGTTGTTCATCTCTTCCAATAAATCTGCCTGATGGAACCCATGAGTGCCTGGAGCCTTTTTCTATTTTGATTTACTGGGGAGCTGGCCCTTCCTGGCACAGCTAAGCACCTGAGTTCCTGTGGGAGTGTGTGCAGATTCCTGATTTTGGTGACAATATCATGTAGTCTCAAAAATGTTAAGCATCCCAGGGACATGGAAACATTCTTCTAGATGAGAACTTTCCGGTTTCCCTTTGGGGGAACACAAAACGGAGGGGAAGAAGGAGATGTTAATGCAATCTTGAGCAGTTAAGAGTGGGTTCTCATCTTTAATCATTCAAAGGCTTTAAGCTGTTTCAATCAATTCTTCGCTATATCACATAAACGGGTAACCCAATAATTCCACTAAGGTGACATAGGACCCGTGTACCCACTTGGAAGAGTCCTCTTTACCTTTAAAAATATATGGTAATCCTCCAGAAGAAGAAGGATAAATATTGGAGATTCTGTCGCACTATATGGCCATATATCGTTTGGCCCACTACTGGGTTAAGGGACCCCAATCTTGGTGAGTCCTACCCAGGGCCAGATTGGGGGCGCGAAAGTCAGAGACTGCTTATGGCATAGATCCGACGTCTGGATAGGAGAAGCTACTCACTACGTTTTTTTATGCTTACGCAGCACGCGGCTGGGCATATTCAGCTGGTGGCCGCACACAGTAGCACCTGGTCACTAGAGCGGCAGAGCGTGTGTGTGTGTGGAGTATGTTGGCAGGCTTTAAATTGAAGGACAATCTTAGCTAAAAGCAATGTAGTATCACTGATTCAACATCATTTGCTAGGATTGGGGTACTTTGGCGAGCTAAGCAATATATAGAGTGTCAGAATCCCCCAAATTATGCTTCAGATTTGCAATATGTACTGATACGTACTGAGTGTGTGCTGATACCTTTTTTCCATTGCACTTTAACATGTCTAGGTAGAGGCATGCAACTAATGGCACAAGTTATGTCTCATCTGGTCCCTGCTGCAACATTATATACATGCTAAGGAAATTTCCAGAATAGGCTACCTGGAACTCCATTTGAAGAAACCAGGTTCTGGAGAAGAGGTCAAACCCGAGAGTTTACCAGGTATTTTTATATATAGCGTCAAGTCCCAAACAAAATTGCTTAGGCCAGTGAGTTCCACCTGCATGCAGCCATTTCGATTTCAGAACTCATCATGCAAGATAGAAACATCATCAGTAACCGTATAGTGAGCGAAAAAATTAAAAGTGACAAAAACAATCCGCCATGCACTTTGTCGCTGTCCATTCCATACCAGGACAAATTCTGCAAAGAAAAAAATGTTATCCCACTTTGGTAGAGAATGTTGCATTGCTTTTCTAAGACTGTGTGTCTGTGGCTAATGTATGACTCTCTGAGGGAACATATGTGTCAGTGTGTGTATGAAACACAGCCCTGACATTTGCTGGTCTTGGTGGCATCCTTAAAGATCCCCCAATGTCCATTATTTCACAGTTGTAAAACTCCAGCACATTAAATATGTTGGTGCTTCTGTTCTGCTCAGAAATGCTGTCAGTTTAAGCTCACAGAAAGATGCTACAGCAAACTTGGCTTACTTTACTCATTCCACGAAAAAAAGGTTAATACCATTTTAGCTTCTGTGACTTATATGTTATGGTTATTTTATGAAATAAAAAGGAATTTAGTGGTGCATCCAAATGCCCCAGTCTAATATCTTATATGATAAGTGTAATAAAATGTAAAAAAAATTCTGGAAATGTTACAATCATACGGGTATTTTATGCTTTGTAGATCAACATATATTTTGAGACAAGTCAAGAAGTATACTTCAATAAAAATAAAAATATAGTTTACTATACATACCTGGGTTTGTAACCAGGACACCGGGTCACTTTTCTCTATTTCCATGCAGGGAGAGTGGTGTTTATGCCCAAACCCAGTCCACTTTCCCTCCTGCTAGCTCCAGCCCACACAGTGCTAGTCTTGCCCCATGTGTAGCTAGCACAATCCCATCATTAGCCATTCCCCAGAAGAGGGAGAGCGTCAGGTAGCCTATCCTGGGATTTTCCATGGCATGATTATAAGAGCCTGAGACTCTTTACATAAGAACCATTTAATAGTCCATTACAATGATTCAATGTGGTAAGTGACACATAATTGGTTGTCAAGATGTGAATTTAGTTACCTGTATTCAAGCAGAAATCTTAACTGTGATTTAGTAGTAAGAACATGCAACAATTTGAATACTCAGATATGAAAGAGTCACTTCTGGAATAATCATTTTATTTTGAGATGCCGAGTTATAAAAGTCATCAGACCCATGGTCAAGGATTTTCGAGTTATGCTAGTGTACAGCTAGTGATATATTTTTGTGGGGTGCTGCCAGAGGCATTTAAAGCAGTGTTAGTATTCAGCAACCATTACGCTGTCTCTTAAAATAACATATGCCATATTGCAAGGCAGTCTATGGGTGTATGTAAACATTATTATGAGTTTAAAGTCAGGTCTATTATAGCAAGCACATTTATGCATCTCATTGTCAATTGTTCAGTTCCACTGACTATAGAAACCTAGCACTGTCATGTGGGCTGTGTACTGCACATATATACCAGTAGGGGGAGCCCACCCTGCAGAAAAACACCGGTTTACAGTTTTTATCAAAACCATTAACATAAAGTGTATATGACAAAGTATTTCCAAAATCTTATTTTAATCAGAAGGGGACCCGACGTAACTAGTTTAAAATGAAGCTTGATTTATGACAACTCTTATATTATTTGATGAAATCCTTTAAGATTTATTCTCACAAAAACCTTTCATGGTATATTACATAAAGTTTTATCACTCCTTGCTTGTGAGTGGAGTGTCAGCATTAACATCTCACTTGGGACAATCTTTGAAATTGTTCCAAGGTAAAAGTCTATTACTTCATTAGTAATTAGTTTACCATGCATGGGAAAAAAATGGTCTGTTATAGCATTAAAGAAACAAACTTACCTGGCATTCATTCTGCAGTATCCCATCCACTTCTTTTTGTCATAATGTGCTTTTTTTTGTACAGTGGTTATTTATTTTTAGATGCAGTCCCGGGGGCTATGTTCCTAAAATATCTGGGGCTAGACTATGTGGATCACATTACTGTTGACGTCAGGGGCTTCCTTTGAGTTGACAATCTCAAGCTATGTGTACTTAGTCCCAGAACTAGTATACAAGCATTCCAAGGGATAAATGTAAACATATTAAATTTTATTATTAATAAAAAAATATCTTCATTCCTATTTCATACTGTCCAATGAGGTAGATAATCAGATTTATTACAAAATATCAATATATTTTATATACAATAATCAGCAAAAAAAGCAAACTTAACAAAGCTTTCTATAAGAATTTCAATAGGGGGCCTTTATCTCCCCCAGGCAACATATCTGCATGGCTCAAGTGTCCAGGGTATCAGACACACTTGGTCTTACAGTGTAAGATGTTAGCACATTGTTCATTGATGCATAATATGGTATGATAACACCCAACTAATTTTAATATAGGACAAAGATAACATGAGTAAACACAAAATGCACCTTTCAAATGATAATTTCATTCATTGAAGGAAAACAGTTAATCAAAGCCTATATCACCCATGTGAAAAAGTAATTGCCCCCCCCCCAACCTAATAACTGGTTGTGCCATCCTTGGTGGCAGTGACCGCAATCAAACATTTCCCATTACTGGCAATGAGTCTTTTACATCCCTGTGGAAAAGTTGACACACTCTTCTTGGCAGAATTGTTTTAATTTATCCACATTGGAGGGTTTTCCGAGCATGAACCACCTTTTAATGGTCATGCCACAGCATCTCAATCAGATGGACTTGCTTTTGTGCTTTGGATCACTGTCCTGCTCCATAACCCAGCTTCTCTTGAGCTTTAGGTTACAAACTGATGTTTGGACTTTCTCCTCTTGTAGAATGCGGAATTCATGGTTCCATTAATTATGACAAGTCGCTCAGGTCCTAATGCAACAAACCAGACCCAAACCATCACACTACCAACAACGTGCTTGACTGTTGGTACGATGTTCTTATTGTAGAATGTTGTGTTAGCTTTATGCCAGATGTAACGGGACCTATGTCTTCCAAAATGTTTCACTTTAGACTTCTCAGCATACCAGGGAACTTTTGGACTTCTGCTACCTGGAGCCTACCCTTGCCGGACGCGGCCAGGACTGCCCACTGACATCAGTGGGTGTTCCCGCTGACGTTGATGTGCGGTCCCGCTGATGTAGGGGGTGTTCCCCACTGATGACAGCAATCAATATACTTTCCTCCCTATAGAACATATATATAGAACTGTTATCTATTTGTGCTTTTTTTACATAGTGGTAATAGTATTTATATTTTTTCTATTTTTTAAAATCAAAACTGATGTTATCAATATATAAATCATAATGCCATCAAATGCTGTATGTTGCATAGGATTTAACCCTTTAGGTAGAACAATTTTGTGCCCCTTTAGAAGTCACAAGGTGAAACATGCAAAACAAGAAAAATTCATTGTTAACTTCCTTTTTCCTACAAAATTGTTCACAAATTAGCAATAAGCTACCCCTTCCCCCTTTCTGTCAACATCCACAGCAACAGGATAAATGTTGGCAGAAGGCAGGAGGACTTACTTATTACTGCTTATGGGAAAATGTTTGAAGGAAACAGGAAGCTTTTGTGTGAACAGAAATTATCATGTAAGGCAGCAGCTATAGTGTTGTGAAAAGAGGCAATGTAAAAGACATGTATAGATATATCATTGGCAATTTGTCTGTTTTCCAGCATTGATAAGCAAACACAACTCAATGCACAGCAATGGAGGTTCATACAACATTGAGATGATTTAACACTATGAAAAATAATGCTAAAGTGGGCTATATCTATATTGGCTTTAAACAGGGAGGCAGTTTGCTATGGTACGCTGTTTACTGATTTACTTATTGGGGATTAACTATATAAATAAAAGGTACTATGGGTCATGTGACCACACCATTGCTTTAGTTCTTCTGCGAAACATACCGTAATGATAAAATGATGGTCATTTAAAATATATATAGTAAGTAATCTATTTGTGCACCCATAGCACATGACTGTCCATACCAGGGTCCTGATTATAGTGACCAGCGGCAGATATGGATGTACAGGGCCCAAAATTGCATTGCTGGAAAGCCCCATGGCATCACAACAACATCCATGTAAAATGAGTAAACTGGCAAGTGACCACTCAGTCGTGCACTAGCCTCAGTCCTTCCACCTCAGGGGTTGACCTTCACACAAGATGCTGACCAGCTATAGAGGAAGGCTTGTGGTTCATTCCTACACTTTTATTCTCCACCTTTCTTCCCGTTCTTGCACCGATAAATGTCTGCATTCCCACATCCCTCTTCCAACTTTACTGCACAAAATCTTTATTCCAATGATATTTATTTTTGAGAAAACAAAATGTATAAACATACAATACAATTGCTTACAAAGTTGAAATATCTCTAGTTGAGTTAATACATAGAATAATTGAATACAATTCCATATGTACAAATAATTTCATAATTTCCTAAACAAGAATAGTGTATATTCATTTCCTAGACATTATATATATATATATATATATATATATATATATATATATATATGTGTGTGTGTGTGTGATTTCTAACAGCAATCACACTCCTATCATGCCCAGGCAACCAGTAAATGCTAGAACCTGGGCATGATAGGAGTATGATTGCTGATAGCAATCATATATATATATGATTTTTTTATGTCCAATTTTGATGTGTTACCTACTTTTAATAAAAGTGTGGTTCTTTTTATTTTTTTAAAGGTGGGGTAGTCATTTTTTATTTCCATTTCGGCCAAGTTAATGCTGAATTTTCGGATTTGGTCCAGAATTTTCATTTTGGCGCATCCCTACTATACTAAGCCAGACACTGAAGTGGTAGGCCTACACCACATCAATGTTTGGCTAGTATATAGTGATAGGGGTTATGCTGCATTATTGTCAATGTCTGGCTCAATGTATTATGATAGGGATTACGCTGTACCCCTGTCAATGTCAATGGTAGGATATCAGCTGCTGGCACATCTTTAAGGAGGTACGCAAAAAACTATTGTACAAATTGAGACAAAGCAATGCCTGAAATAGACTCATATACCAAGATTATTTCTTTTTGAATGGCATTCAAGGTTTTATAGCTTCTTTTGGAGTCTAGCAAACTCATCTTTTAAAGCAGTATGTAAACTAAAAAACTCAGCATGTACATTAGTAATTTCATCTACTCTAATTCAGCAGTTCTATCTCCCAAACTTTTAATTTCTAGTTGAATAGCAGCAGTAAAAGAAGCACTATCTTCTCTAATTTGCAATCTAAGATCACTCAGCATACCTTTCATAGCTTCTCTGTAGGGAAACCTTTGTACTGTGTCAGACTCGGCAGCTTTCCTTTGCCTGGATGTCTCTAGCAGGAAAAATGTCACCACCACCTTTGACAAGGCCTGATTTCTTCATCGTGTCCGTGATCTTTATTTGCTACAGAGTATCTCTGCTAACTTTGCTCCCCGGCGGAGCTCAGCTTGCATTTGCTGATCTCTGTGGTCAGACCCCACCCCCTTTTTATCCCCTTTCAAAATAAAATTGTATCAGGGACTTCTGTTTTCAGTGTCCTTACACCTAACCCATCTTGTTAACCTATTTCCACTGGTGTGCTCCTACCCCCTTCAAACATGCCCTTATCTCTCATATGTAAAGAAAAACATTCTCTAGATTCCACTTCCCCATCTAACTACCGTACTGTTACTCTTACTACCTGGCTTCCATCCACAATACTCCAAAGAGACGTGCCATGTCTCCTTGCTTATTTTCTTGGAGCTCTGTGTCCTTTTGACCAGTTACTTGTCCTACTCATGCATCCAAGATTTTATCCATGTTGTACAGTACCTATTCACTGGAATTCCCTATCCAGATTACGTCAAATCGTATCCTACATATTCTACTTTAGAATTCTCTGAAAACCCCACCTGTTCAGAGAAGCCTTCTGCCTTCCTTCCCATTACCCTGAACCTGCATCCTGGGTAAACCATACATCCTTCCCATCTTCACTCCACTGACTTCTCCATGTAACTGGTGCTACAATCAGATTATCACAACCCAAGCGGTCACTTCTTTTGGTCACATTTACCGTAACCTCCTAATAGATTGTAACCTCAGAAGAGAAGGGCCTTTTTCTTCTTCTATACAAAAGGTCAATATAATAAATAAAATTAAATTACATTGCGTATACATATATATACAGTACGTGAAACATATTGTTTACTATAATGTGTTATTTTTTCAACCAATAAAACCTCTGTATGTGAATGCAGCATTTACACTACAATAAAACCCCAGCACATGCTGTATAACTATTAAGTAATAATGAGTAATCTTACTCAGTCTTATAGTGATTTATGCAGATACTTATAATGAATGGCTGTGCTGCATAATGATGCCAAGTATCTATAAATTTATAATGTGAATTCTGCACTGTTCCCGGGGTACTGTCATTTCATTTTTAAAGGTTTTTTTTTTCCTCTGGAACCTTTGCTTGTAATAATGAGACTGGTAAACATGTTAAAGCCAAACAAACTCATAGCACTTAGCAGAAACTTATTCGACATTAAAAATAAATAAAAGTGTAGAGCGTTAACTGCAGGTGTCCACTGATCTTATCCATGGGGGAAAAAATGATTCTATTCTTTTACAAACCTCCTATGACTATGGGCATACCCGGGATCTGCTCAGGAGACTCCAACTTACCAAGATGCCAAGCATGAAAATGGTCTTTATTTTGACTGCTCTCCGAGGAGCCCTATAAAAATAATGTCTCTGTCCTTCTCAAAAGGTTATCAATGGAAATAACACTGGATTATTGTGCAGCACTGTATAATGGAAAATAATGGAAAAGTAGAACTATTACAAGCAGAAACAAAGCATATCAAGTCCTAAATATTAGTTATAAAGCAGTAGGCATAGCTATACTTGGTTACCTATTAGGAAATACTACTAATAATAATAAGATTTGATGTTATGTATACACGATATTTCTATATCACAACAAGGCGACATTTTTTATGAAGAACTGTTCATGAACAGAAAGGTGGGAGGACAAGGGTAGATAAACACATGACTAGTCCTTGCATTAAGGCTTTTGGGATATGGTAAAAAGCAAGTACTGAATGTGGATATTTTTGATTACTCTATATATTTATGTATTTAGTTTATTGAACCATATATATTTAAGGACTAATCTCTAAAGTTTCTAGTGACTTTCTTTTCTCCACATTTCATTAGAAGATTGTTTATTGTTTTGCAAATATTTTTCTGTTCCTATGGCAACGGAATAAAACACATGGTTATTATGCTTAATTTGTTTCATGATATTATATATTTCTCATATTCTCATATTCCTAAAATTGTAGTAGTAATATATTAAAATGTTGGTTCATTGCCTTAACTAAATTAAATATTTACTGAGAAACATTTTTTTTCTTTTAAATGAGGTCAACATTGTGAACGTTTAAGGTAGTTTTGAAAATTCTATCTACCAAATCCTAATGTATTTCTTGTGAAAGTGAGTTGAAATAGCTTCACTTTACCTTAGTTACAGACTCGCAGATGGTGTCTACCTTTATCCCAATGTCTCTGCCCAGTTTAAGAAGGAACTTCAGATACAGACCACTCAGTCTCCCTTGCACCTGAAGGTAGTAGAAATAGACCAAAGGTCTATAGGTGGTGTTCCCAAACTTGACTTGGGAGGACACATCAGTTGAATTCACCTGGATCTTTAAATTCGACAGTCAATAGAAAGTTCACTGGTAGCTTCTGCAAGCTGCTATACTTAAAAGGAACTTTCCATATGAGCAGTCATAGCATGTCCCAACCGAGCTCACAGATTATCATCAGATTTAATAATGAATGAACTCCGTTAAACACAGCAGCGATAGGGGTAACACAGGAACTAGCAAATTGTCCTAGGCTCCTAACCTTCATACCTGAACATAGTTTAAGTGCTTCTCAATTGCCCTTAGTTATGCTTGAAAGTTTGAATTATTAAAAATAATATTCCCCTACATATAATGTAAGATCAGTTAGTTTGAAGGGACAAATACTAATGTTCAATACCTGTTCTGCTTGTGCCATTAATACCGTGTGAGACTCAGAGCCTAGAAAGGATTCAAGCATGAGGTTACACAGTCAAAGAGAGAAATGGTGACACGAGGATGGCATTAACTTGGATTTCCTAAATTAAATTTACAACACTATAAATTATGAGTACAAATGCCACAAGCTAAGATATCTTAATGAACACAAATAAACTGCTGGCACGGATTCTTGGAACGAGGATACAGGAAATGTTCACTAAGGGCATTTTAGCTAGTACAGAGGATTCCTCCTCGGGTTACACATAACCTCTCAACTTAATTAAACAAGATATTTGTGCCATGATGAGAATGAATTACAAGGCCAATTATAACTATGACTGCAGCCAAGTACCTTCTGATATGTTATGTAAGGTTTATGTATTGCCTTCTACGCATAGCTTTTTTGGTGGGATATCCTTTCTTTTAGAGGTATAATCTTCTTTTCGTCTTCTCTCGCCCCGTACCCTAGTTTCTATTCATTCTCAGTAGCTCTAGTTGATGAAGATCATATAATATTGATTGATATTGATTAGCAGAGCATCAAACACTTAATATTTCTAAAGCAGTAATGCAGTTATTATGTCACGTTCTGCCCAGGCTGCGGAGCTGCATATCTGTCTTGTTTTAGTTTTTCTGTTTTGTTTCGATCCATTTCTGGATTTCCTTTTGCTCTGTTCTGATCCTCCATTCCTCGCTTCTGCTTCAGCTCTTTGCTTCAGCTGTGTTTCCTTTATAAGGTGCGCCCCTCCCGTGTGTTCTGTTTGTCTCAGTCTACAGTCTAAGGTATGTCTCAGTGCTATGTGTTTGGTTTACATGTTTGGTTGGTTTACATGTTTGGTTTGTTTCGTACCACTGTCAGCAGGGATTAGCGTTAGGACCCACTGTCATTGGAGTACTTTGGCGTAGTGGTGGGTTAAGCATACTATGGCCGTAAGATGTGACGGAATCTCCAATAGTTATCAGTCAGTCTTAGGCTAGTTTCTGTATTCGTGTTTGTTTGTATCTTATGTACCTTTGCCCTTCTTCCTTGTATCATCTGAGGATTCTGGTTCCTCTCTCCTCTCCCCATGTCCCAGTTAATATGTCCTATCCTTGCTTAAAGGAGAAGCATCCGAGGATTCCGGCTCCTCACTCCTTTCCTTGTGTTCCTCGCCTTGTTCCCTGTCCTTTGTTGTGCCCTGTATCATGTATATCTTGTCTAGTAATGTTTATTCCTTGTCTGGTTCACTGTAGTGTCCTGTAACATGTATGTCTTGTCTGGTTATGTTTCGTGCCTGGTCTCCCTGTCCCTTGCTTGTTATGTTTCTGCTATATCCTTTGCTTAGCTTCCATACTCCCTGCCTGCAGCATCCTGCACGTGACTCTAGTGATATGTTTCATGCCTGCTCCAGGGTGTCTGCAGGATATCACTTTACTTCATTCTGGACTTCAACCGCTGCTATATCAGGGCGCTGGTGTTTGGCTGCACAACCCTAGGTGCTCAACACCTGGGTGAGTGTGGTCACCCTGCAACCAGGCCCTGTCCAACTCCACTACTGCACTGTGACTCCTGCATACAGTATTCGGGCGCGCTGGGTCCTTTCAGTCATCTGTTTGGACCCAGTCCATGACATATTAGCATGGTTTATGAAAAAAAAAAGACATTTATCAACCATGGAAGTTATTATGATTTTAAATATACACACCAAACCTTTTTATTTTCTGAGAGAGATTAACCAATCAGGAAGACATTTTTGTGTGAGTACGGGTAAATATTATCAGACAAGATATTGAGAGCATATCCATTTTAAATATTTCTTAAAATCTTATTTTTCTGGCAGAGGGGTCCAATACCATTATATAAAACATTTAAGGCAGATCTCCCGTTGACCGGTAGTAACTGTCGGCGTTGGTGACCAGGGTCTTATTCTCCCACTGCCAGTGCAGCACTGTAGAATGTTTTGTGGTTAGTAGGTAAAATATAGGTTCCAGCTTCTACCCATATTAGAAGAGACAGATACAACAGTAATAGCGTGTGTTACGGCAACATGTGTTTACGGTTGAAACTTTTTTTTTTTTAGAAAAGTGATTTAATATGCACCCACGCACACACACTAAGTAAAGCAATGCATCTCCCACCACATGGAAATATTCATTATACAGATAATCGGTTCCATTTCTTCTCGGATACTGAACTTTTGCCCTAAGTTAGGAACCCCTCTTCATAAACAGTGTTGGTTAATTCGCCCTTGGAGAAAGGTATGCAGCTTATCATTAAACAGTGATATTCCCCTTGTCCGTGAGACATTCCATTGCAGTTATTTTCTCAACATGTCCACAAGTGGCACTGGTGTGCTGTGTTTCCTCTTTCACGAGCAAACAGCGCTGGTAACCTTTAATAGATACAGTCCCTGCATCACGTGGAGGATGAGACTGAAAAACAGAGAACCAGTTTAGTTGCCTATGGAAAACAAAATAGTTTTTTTGTAATTAACTAACCAAAGGGAATTTTCAAGTAGAGTATCAGTCCTCTGGATCAGGTTTAAACTCCAATATATGTAACCCCAGAAACATTTTTCCCAATAGTCATGCGAAGCCTAAACAAAAACCAGTATGAATTAGCATGTGTACCATTATAATGTAATATTGGGCATTGGTGGAACTCAGATTATACTGTATAGTGTCTATTCCTAATTAAACCGGATCTGTCACTTTTCCCAGTCTTTTGACAGCTAAGTCCATTAAATATACTCTTGTAATGGTGTTTATAGATTAAAATAGAAAATCTAAAGAAATATAGAAAACATATAGAAATGCATGTGTAGCATTAGAGCAGCAACTTTCACTTCATGTTCTTGGGGTCTACATGGTTTTTCATTCCCAGTAGGCTCTTAAAACCCCTTTGTTAAGTTGCCCATGCATACCAGAAACAACAAACCCAGGCATATTTTTCAACCTTCATGGGTCACATAGTCAAGTGAGGGCAATGAGTTGGTATCTCTCTAGTCACAGTGAGAAAAGAGGTCTACATATGGAATTTTTTTGGGCTATATGAGCAACAAAAATATGCAAATGATCACAAGACTAACTAAACAAGAACAGGCAACATTTAATAGATTCCTCTAATGGGAATCCAGACCCAAATGCAACTCAAATATCACTCATTTATACCATCACAGAGAAAAAAACATATCAGCATAACAGACAAGTAAGAATCATAAAAGCCTCAAATTGATATTGGATGCAATTTTCCTCTGCATAAAAAACTAACTACATTTGTCAGCCTTCTTAAACCTCATTAATGAATTGCTGTTGGTATTCTACAGGCACAGAAAGCAGGGAGGACCACGTCTGGACTAATATTTTCTCTTATGGAGAATAATTATAGGCAGTTGAGTATGGGACAACCATGCTTGTACCATGCTTCCACTTCCACTGTTTACATTTAGTGTATTTATAAATTATATATTATATATTATATATATATATATATATATATATATAATATATTATATATTATATATATATATATAATATAAATATGGGTTAATTATAAAGAGAGGTCTTGGTATGAAGTTCTTCATAAATCATTTTTTGACTCATCATTTTCTAAACGGGTATTATACATTTGTTAAAACTATATATATATATATATATATATATATATATATATATATATATATAATCAGGAGCAGCTAGATTTGCACTATGGGTTCTGCGTTAATTTAAAATGGCTTTGTCTTCGTTGCAGAAATGTGAACGTTCTGTACATTTATCTTTGATATTCATCAGCTACGCAGAGAGATCTTACACTGGATGTCTTATATTTAGTTGAAAGCTCCTTAAAGCTGACGCCGATTCAAAGCCAAGATTAGGGATCAAATTTCTGAAGTATCTACTCTATAACAAGGCATTGGACAAGGAAACATACAGCTTCATAACTCTTTGTAACTTGATAAATAGCTTTTTAATCGCCAACTCTTGTTATGCCGTGCTGTGGTTATGTAACATGTCATATTTTTGTGACTCGTCAATGTGTACTTTAGTGTATCTCATGCTTTTTGTAAGCACCTGACAAATTTAGACATGACTTACAATGGCTGTGGGAGGTATTTTAATGAAATATGTTGAAGGCCTCTGAGATGAAGTTCTAATGAAATAAGTCATGTGCTTGACTTGTCCCAGGGCAGCCCTGTACTATGAATGTTTTAGCACTTAACACAATGCTTAACTATGAGCAGTGAATAAAATCTGGGTCTTAAGTATTTATTGGTTACTCAGCCTTAGGCTGATTGAGCACAATGGGATTTGCAATTCCCTGCCAGTGGCATGCTTGATATAATTCAGTCTTTATAGGCAGGAAAACCTTATTTTTTTTCTAACAAAAAACGCCTATGGAAAATGTATTCTACAGGGCTTTGTTAAAATATTGCTGTCCTGCAAGATGCTTTTTATGTATTCCGATTAAAAGAGCCATCTTGGGTTTTACTTGCAATTCCATCTTTAACCACTGGGGATCCAGAGTTCCAAAGACCTTTATACCCTACCTAGATACTTTTTGTGCTGCTTTTATGGTCTTTCTATGCAGTCCCTTTTGATGCATGTGAGTTGGACAAGAATGAATGGTGAGAAGCAAGTGTGCTGTTTAAGGGGGATGTCCACAAGTGGTTAATATCTTACAAGTATACGTTTAAACAAAAATTTTACAAATAGTTCTGGTTTTATATGATTTTAACAGCTTCATATTAGCCATTCTGTATGTGTATTAACTCTGTTATCTTAGCCCACTTTACAAGACAAAAGCCATGACTCCATATCATGTTGAGGTTAACAGTAGAATGGCTCAGTCTTAATCACATAGCCTAACGAAAGTTTATGAAAGGAAGGGTTCCGTTGGACAAGCAGAACTTTATTAGCATTGTCATAAACAGTCGACTCAGCGTGACGTTTGAGCAGGGAAGATCGCTATAAATCTCAGTAAATTTTCTTTAGATAAATTATAAACTTTTTGGAGCACAATTAAATAAAATCCCATTTTCTTCAATGTGTATCTACATTAAAGCATTGTATAAAGTAATCATTTTAAGGAAAAAAAAATGGTCCTCCCATTAGCCAAATTTCTTTGGGTTGGCTTTCTCCTGGGTCACTGAACTCCTCAGTGAGAGAGATAAAGAAGAGGTGTTGTTAAGAAAGTGTGGGGGACGCTGAGCTAAAATAGATTGCTCTTAGAGATACAGTAAACAGAAGCTTCCCAAAGACATATTAACAATAAATATGACCCTCTATGTAACTGGAACCATCTTGCGGAAGGACTAGAGGTGAAGATATGTGCAAATCTAGTAATATTAATAATTAAATATGAAATTAATGTAGCAAACTTGCTCTCAGACACTAGCCATGAATAACATACCACCAGCTGGGCATCCCTCCTCCTGGCTCCCACCGTGATTATGTCTATCACAAGAAATGCCGCAATGCCTATGCAAATTAGTAATATATCACAGGCTCAGCGTGAATACATTATTTGTAGAAGACATTGTGGTAAAAGACGTAGCGTGGTATGGCGTTAATAATATTAAACTGTCCATGTTGCATCTCAACTCTGTCAAGGAACTTGGAATATTGGTTATTTCATTTGCCTTTATTTAACCCTTGCAGCAACAAGAGGCCGATTGTGCATGTCTCCTTATTTACTTGTAATTGTGTCGGTCAAGGGAAGAGTTAATCTCTTTGCTCTGCCTCTCTGACAATACTGTGCATCACATCCAGGCCTGGACAAAAGCCTTAACTTGAGACTGTATCACCCGACCTTTCAACTGCCCTTAACCTCTTGCCTAGTTTGTGGGATATGAAACAAGCCACTGATACAGAGCCTTCGACAATGGGAAGGCTATATGATAAATTAATCTTTTCCTCTGGCCAACCCATGGCTGGGGAAGTCACTGCTGCTTTCTGTGAGCTTGCAGGTCTCTGCAATAAAAAGCAGCTGCAGTATCTAAATGAGTCTCAAAGGAAATAAACCAAATAAATGACTCCTCTCTTACCCTACAGAAGGAGATAGATAGATAGATAGATAGATATGCAGATAGATAATTCTCTATTAAGTGCACAGCCTCATGTATAGCTTTTTGTTACATCTATTACTCCCCTCCCCCACATCGCTTCACACCCCTTTTCCATGCAAGGCTATTTTACCGTTCATTTATCTTTTAATTTATTGTCTACGTTTTTACTACAGCTTCGCAGAAAAAGAGTCAGAACTCATACTGGCATGAGATTCACCCAGCTTGTAGAGCAGCCACGGTAGAACAGTAGATCACTAGACAGATTGGGGTGACAAAAAGAGAGGTTAGCAGCTTTGTGGAACATTATTTTCTAAAATAAAAAGCTGCTGTAAAACAAATAAGGACTTCTCTTTTAAAAATGCATTCTGGCCATGATTGCCAATAAGAAGACAATTTTGTTTAGGGAAGAATAGCCCTACACAATGCAGGTGTGCTCTGCATTTAATGCATGAGAAAGAATTAAAACATATTTTAAAAACTGCAATTACACAAAACAACCACAGGAGGCACAAGGAATTGAGTAAAGAGAGTTTCATAGGCAGCATTTGTACCCCAGCTGGATCATTTCTGTTGTCTGGTAACTGATGAGCTTGAAGAGAAGTTGGGGTTTTAGGTTTCTAACATGTGGGATTAGCTGTTGTACAAAATTCGTTTTACACTGGAAATTCCTGGGTGTCAAATCGCTTCATGTTTCTTGGCCCCGACCATTTATATTTTGGTTATGTTTTTTCTATTCCAATAAAAATCGACAGTTTGGGCTAACAGAGTTGCAACTCCAGATTTCACACATGAAAAAGGAAGAATATCAGTGAATTTATTTTGTCTTTGCACTATTGTTGTGTCATTTCTATCAAGGCTTTATTATTCCATAGTGACCAAAATAAATTATTTCCATAAAACTTCTATTCAGCCAAACTTAACACAACAACTCTCTAGCTTTTGTGTTTCACAAAATATTGGTTCCCAAGATGTGTCATTCTCATGTTTAGGGGAATTCAGTGGATTACATGAATACTTAGTTGTATTGCTGTTAAATTTTACCATGTTAGTTTAAGGCCATCTGTTGCTAATTAATGTAAATTCGACCAACGGCCAATGGTTCAGTGACAGTCAATGCTCTTACAGTCTGGGAGCATGTGGCCGAATATATAGATTTCCAGTAGTGAATGGCCCTTTTTACTATAGACATGTGAGCTCAATGTATGCTTCTGGCACTTACCAAAATTAAAAAGCCAAACACTGGAAAAATTAATATTATCTTAACATAGCTTTATATTGGGACTTTCATCAATCTACGCAAATTACTTGATGACCTACACATTAGGATGGTTTATAATATGTATATATTGCTTATTTTATCTGTGAACACCACTACATTGGTTTATTTATTATATTTCACTGGAAAACATAGGACCTACTTAAAGAAAGTTGCTTAGTATGTTTTACTGTAGCTGAATATCAAAGATAAGGAGGGACCGCAATCTAAAGGCAGCCACTAGTTGGCGCTTTTTGTTAACGTAAGATTACTTGCAGTATTACAGTGTAGTTGGCTTTTTTCATGTTTAAAATATTGTGTTTCTATATGAGGAGAAATGTTAGAACAATAGATCATAGTCTAAAACTAAGGGGTTAAAAGTAGGGTAAGGAAGTGTGGTAGATAAGTGGAACAGTCTCCCAGCAGAATGTAATTTGGTAGTTTAGCATAAAAGTTCCACGTAAGTATTGCAGAAATGTATATCGGGTGGATGGATCACACACCTTTTACAACCATCTCAGTGCACAGGGGTATCAACCATAAGTCCCTTATATGAGTTAGGACAAGATGTTGCATCGGTCAATTAATGCCAGTTAATGAAAACAGATATTATTTAAAAAAATAGAATGGTTAACTCAAAACATGAATCATTATTATATTTTATTCATATAGAGCCAACAGATGGTGTAGCTTTGTACAATGTGCTTATACATACACATGACAAATCAAGGCAGAAAAAGAAGGGTTGCCCCTGGTTGCTTTTGCTTATATTATTTTTATCCATTGACAGCTGAACGGTGTATATTTTTGTTGTTATTATTATTGTTATTATTATTGTTATTAATACATGTTTTGTAAGACGCAGCAGAAGGATATGACAAAACTAGAATTGACAGACTAAGAAAAGCTAATACGTTAGGTAAATAGGACCCTCCTCATAAGCTTATACAATTCAAATTGCTCCTGTAGGAGAAGCAGCATCTGATAGTTTTGAAAAATATTTATGTAAATGTTGGCATAAGTTGATATAGAAATAGAATTTGTCGGCATTGGTTCATCTAGTATTCACATTTTAACATATTTCAAACTACATTGCTCCTTTCCAGCATGCAGAAGAAAGCTTTGTTGTGTGGTGTGATCATGCTCCAACCACAGTTTTTCTTTTGCATGGTGTGCATCCCCCACCATGAGACAAGGTTCCTACCTTCACCTGGGTTCGGAGACAGGGAGACACTCACCACTTTTGTATTAGATCAAAAGGTAAATATTCCCCTGAATCTCACCTAAAGGTTAACTTTGGCTAACCCCACCCTTGCCTATGGCTATACTGGCTCTTGAATGAAGCCATGCCCCCCAGGAAGATGGAGAGGCTACTTTAGACAACCTTGGGAAGTTCTTAGGTGCTGAAGTAGAATTTGACAGAAAATAAGAACCATCTAGTCTACCTGCTTTTCCTGATGTAAAGACTCAGACCTTAATCAGTCCTTGGTCTTTTCTCAGATTCAGGATAGTTTTATGTTTACTCGGTGCCTTGCTACCACTTTTGTTGTGAGGCGTATCTACCAACCATCCTCTTTGTAAGGTAAAACTTCCTTCCATTACATCTAAGCCTCTAACCTGCTAATATTAGATAATGACTTCTTGTTCTAACATTTCTCCTCCTTTGAAATAAAATTCCCTCCTGTACCTTGTTGCTAATAATGGCCCTCGCTGTACAACCCAGCCCCCTGCTTGCTTTTTCACATGGTTGATTGCATTGCCTGCTTACCTTTAAGTCCTCAGAAATAATTAATCTCAGTTCCTCTTCTCTATTGTAGCTGACAGAACCTTCTATAGATTTATTATTGTTATTATTATTGTTATTATTATTATTATTATTATTTTGAGTCATATTCTGTAGTGCTGTACAATGAGTAAAGAGGAGATAACAAGTAGTATATAAGATAACAATTTGAATTACAGAAACAAGAATTAAGGAGGCCCCCGCTCAAACCAGTTTACAATCTAGAGGGAGTTAGGGTGTATTATACAAGAGAAAAAAGTGACTGTTAGTGATGGACCAACCACACTAGTATAGTCCAAAGGCAGGAGAGGGACCAGGAAAATGTGGGAATAAATGGGTAAGTTTGTAGGTGTCCTTAAAGAAGTGTATCTTAAGGTCTTCACCAAATGCAGGGGGATGACAGATAGGCCGGGGAGGACATTTTATGTGAATATAATTTTATGTGAATTTCCTACAGGACGTTTTCATTCTATTCATGTTGTGTGTATTTAAGACTCCCCATACACAAAGTTGTAAGACCCAGAGAGTCACATTTATTTGTACCTCATTAAACCTCAGATATTATTTCCCGTCATTATTTCTAGAATAACTGATGGTGCTCTGTTTAAGTTCCTGGTAGACACCTAAAACATACAACAAAATTTCATATCAACTCATAAAAAAATGAGGGTTGAAAAAAGTCTAAGGACGCCTTTATTTTGTGGTTATTACACAGTTACAGGAAAGCAGAAGGATAGAAGTTTTCCACCCACAGAACAGGAGGCAGGAAAGACATTGGAACCTTCCTCTCAGTAATATTAGCGTAGGCAGTAAATGCATTGGAACTAGATATGATGACATAATAAAACCATGTGTCATGCAAAAGATCTGTGCTGATGGAATTTAACAAATTAGATCATTTTTTTCTATTCCTGTAAACATGGTGTACATTAGAACAAGAACAAAAGTTCAGTAGGTAAGTTTAAGTTAACTAGTGACCACTGCATGTAAATTAATTAAAAGGGAAGCCGGTTGGATAACCATGGGCCCTGAGATAGCAACCAAATGGTCCTTATATAACCAGAACTTCTAAGGAGAATTGTAAAAATTAATCCCCTGTATTCAAGCAGGGATTTCGATATACAGGAAGAAAAACACTGGTTGGATGCCCAGATAGCAATAAACCACAGTAAGGAATCATCTGTAGATCATGTGACCCTGGCAGTCAAGCCACTCATCTTGAGACCCTGTAATTTGGTGTAAATCCCATGATGAAACCCTGAAAATTGCCAGGTTTGTCCACATAAGGTATATGCCAGATGATGCAAAGGTGTTTTTCTACAGTGAAATGATTAGGCCTTAGAACACTAGTGCTGTTATCATTAAAGTGGCATAATTCTATAAATATGACAGCATGTGGCCCTTAATGTCACTGTACTATGATGTATTATGAGGATATTCCACCTCTAAGAAATCACCCACCCTAAATGGTCATCGTAAACACTGCCAGATGCATTCCTTACAGGTCTGGAATACCCCTAAAATACAATTTACGATTGTATGGAACAGTCGACATTTAAATGCCATCCATATTCCCCTTCCGAGTTCAAAATTATAGAAGAAGGATGAATGCAAAAGGACAATTGCTCAGAAACACTGCTTTTTATTGAAAGATTAGTTCTATTCATTGTATTGTGATTTTTAAGCACATGAATAACCTCAAAAGAAAATTTTCATTTATTATGTATTAACGACTGAGGGAAAAGATATGCAAAGGTGAATCAAAAACAACCACTACTCATCTTAAACCTCAGTCATAAATATTGACAACATAGAGAGGGGAATGTCATTAAAATCATTATCTTTATTTAGCTCTAGAGAAACTATTGAATAGAGTATTGTGTAGCATCAAATTTACAACCACTGCAAAAGAATCCTACTCTAAAAGGATTTATTCTATATTTCAGAATTGATGATGATGATGTTTAAGTTGAGCAATAGAGTCAAACTCTGGTCTGCCGTATATTTCAATGGCAGATGTTGTGCATGAAATATTGTATTGGGCCAATAACTTTTTATGGTTACTTAGTGATGAAAACCTGCCCTATTCATGCTTTTGATTCCAAATTTAGAATACAACCCTAGAGAATAATAATCTCATCTTAAAAAATATATGATCTATTGAACTTCTGAGACCTTTGCCAAGTTTTCAGCTCAACTCAAGTTCAGCTGCACCCTTGTGCTCTTAAAACAGTTACTGATCCTCTATCATTCTATCAGTCAGGACTGGTTATTTCAGATGCCCCCTTGTACAAATAACACTAGTATACCCACACAGTGAGAAAAAGTGTGGTAGGCACACCATAGGCAATGGGCATGAAATGGTTGGGTTATGACTGAAAGTGTACAGAAACTGGATATAGCTTCTACTCTTTTATATCAGCAATATATGCATCACATAACATCTGACAACCTTTCATGGTTAGGTATGCCCACTGCTATAGCATCATGTCCATGGAAACTAATGCCCAGATTTGAAAAAGAAAGATGCAGAACAGGGCGATAATACTACAAATTAAAATATTTATATAAATGATCAACCATACATTATATGTTTTACAACAATAACTAATAACTGGTTTTAAACAAAATATGAATCTGCAAAGCCTTACACTTATTTAATGAACACATAGTTCGTTAGCAGCAAGTAGAAGTGAATGGGATAACATACAAAAAATATATTTTATCCAAAAAATCAGTCTGGGTAACAAGTCTATTACCTTGATATTTGTAGTATTAACGATTTCTGACATATTTCTGGCTCATTTAGTGAATTCAGCTCCTAGATTTGTAGAAATTATCTCCATGCAGTTAAGGCTATTTATTATATAAAAAAATGTCTAGCTGCCAAACCATTGAGGGAAAACATCAACAAAATGATGTGCCTAAAACATGCCACTTCTTTCTATATGATCAGTTTGTTATTTCATGGGATGCACCAACAGGAATGCTGGAAACCTTGATGCTACCAGTAAATCATGAATCTGAATTATCAACTTCACTGAAAGTAGAGATGATGATGATTTATGATCCACAATCAACAGCTGACATATTTACCTTCTCGTGAAAAACACTGGAAATAGGGTGGCTTTTTTTTAACATATCATTGTTTTGTCTAGATTCTAATGAATAAACAGTGCTGTAAAGCTAATAGATGCTGTAAAAGCTTTTGGATATAAACTTTATCAGTCACTAAGTTACTGGCTATAAGTAGTTTTTGATACATATGACTAATGTCATAGAGTTCACAACAGCTAAACTTAACATAACAGCTTTAGTATTCAACATTTTAATATTACGCAACATATGTTCCTGAATGGGTCATCACCAAAGGGCTAAGCTTTCTTGATTCTAAACTGAGTTTGTTTTTGTCCAGCACCTTTTTCCATTTGACTCTTTAGGGTCCACCCTAGAAGTAAAAGGATAGATCACATTTGAACCGCCTTTCTCACCATCTATGAACATATATATAAAAAAAGAGCTCACTGATGAGGCCCAGTAGAGTCTATATTCCTGGGCTGTTGCTTTGTCTTTCGTTTCAGATGTAGACTAATCCTAACCCATATGTGCAAGGCTGTACATACTAACACCTTAGCATGACTGGCAGTTCCTATGGTGAGAAGGCTTTTATATGTATAGAGATACACACATGCATAAAAACAGCCACAATATTAAGGATATGTCTATTCACTGATAAAGACCTTACAGACAACTGCTACAATGTATGATGTTTCTATGCGTAAATGTGGTGTTAAACCCATTATCAGGATTTATCATGCTCCTTAAAACTGATATTTCTGTTCATTCATCAAATGAATACATCTTAGAGTATGTACAATTGATCCACAAAATATGTCAGCTGAAACATCTTACAATTTATACATTGACTTTGCCAGTTTCATGACAAACGCCTCTCACTGGTGCTGAATATAATGATATTGTGTGGAAAGAGAATACATTTGTAATACTCTAAATGTACTATTTAACAAACATTACCAAGTGTACTCCATTCAATAAACCGAGCAGACAGTGTTCCAAAGATGGAGTATCAAGCTCTTAATTACTATAATTACCAAGTGATGTGGCTCTCCTTGAAGAGAATGGGTTAAATATTTAATAATTACAGTAAGAATCTTGCTTTTTGGCATACAATAAGTGGTATGACAATTACATTTCTCTTCCGTATGTTGCTTGTTTCTGTATCTGCTTTTGTTAAATATTCAGTCAATAATATTTGTTTATGAGGGGCAGAGTATTCATCAGCACAGTGCACAACATGATAGAAATTAGGCAGGTCTTAGCCAAAAATTGGAGGTCTTAGCCATGGGAGGCACAAGCCCACATATGTCCATGCTTTGGAACATTCAGGGCTTCACTCCACCCACAGATCTGTCACTTCTGCCCTCTATAGCCTAATGTATATGCAAATAGCAAAAAAAGTAATAAGAGAATATACTTGTCAACGCTTGCATTCTAGTAAACGAAAGGATTTGTTAACGTATAAATAACACATGCTTGTGGTGGTCATTTGTTTGAATGCCGAAGAAACCGTAAACATTAGTATAGAAACTCATAAAAAGAAGAACATCTGGAGATTTTATTCCCTGGTGAAATCTCACCTTCTATCTGAAATGTATCTTTAAGTTCTCCTTGCTTGCATAATTGACTTCATGTGCACTTGGCGTCTGGGGACTGCACTTACTACTCTGTCCTATTGTGTGCATAAATCCCCCTATTATTTCTAAAAGCAGAGCTGTCCCTTAAGGGCCGTCGACCTACCATATTGTTAACATGAATCTGAAAATGTGTTGTCTGATATATAAAGATGCACAACCTGTGGCTTTCGAGCTGTTGGCAGACTACAACTCATGTCACACTCAACCAGACCCTGCTTAGTTTTCTTATGGCCACTGTGAACAGAATAAACTGCTTTATGCTTGCATTTCTCTATATTGTAACACAGTAGCATTTTCTCACGTGGGCTGTTTTACTAGGGAGGATTTGCCCTATTAGGAAACTAACCCCCCCTAGCAGGCTCCTGTTGGTGGTCAGAGATGTGACGTCATATCCAGGGCCACCATCAATCTCCCTTGTAACCCATTGTGCGGCGAGACCCCAGGAGAGGTTTGGTCGCCCAAGAGGTAGATCTGCCCCCTGGTTTTGTACCAGGGGGGACTATGTATTTCACTCTGCAATCAGTGTCCTTTAAGTATAATTTATGTTTCCTCATATTAGGCTAAGAATTAAAGGTTACCGTTTAGGTTTAGTCCATTAAGACTAATCAACAAATTTTAAGTCTTCCGGTATCGTTAAAAAAAAAAAAAAAAAAATCACACCTTTTTTGATTTGCCCCCGAATACAGCATCATATATCTTTAGTAGATGAGTTTACATTTTGATGAACATCACATTCATGTCTATGCAATACTTCAAAGAAGATGAAAATTAAAATGGCATCAAATGTTTTATTGTGGTATTAACTGACCTTTTACCCAATTTTAACAAGGTTTTTCCTATTCGATTGATCTTGTTGGTTCTTAATGTAGGATTTGATCAAAAATTAAAACACCAACAGAAATGTATATTTATATTAGAAACCGCCATGCATGGTTTTTTTTTGTAAGGATTTTTCTTCATGTTCTGAGTTAACACTGGGGGTCACTAAATATATTAAGACATTTGCTTCATGGGAAAAAGCAATCTTTAGGAATAATAATTTCTTGAAACTATACTATGCAATATGGGAACCTCGGCTATCTAAATTCCTCTCATTCTAAAGGCATACAGATACCCTGCTCCTTCCCTAAAACTCTATAAACACAATAAATAGTATAAATACAGCTTTAAGTGAGTTATACTTTGTCTTATAACCACAATAATCCTTACTATATAGTATCTGAACATATTGCCTTCTCCCGGATGGTTACGAGCGTGAAAGCATGGTTAGTCTGATTTATACACATTGTATATCTCTTCCTACGTCTCGCCCATTGTTAAGATTCCTATATATTATGTGTTACGAATATATTTATTGATGTATGTTTTTTTAGATTTGTTCTGTAGAATTTTGAAAATTGTAATAAAGATCTAAATATAATAAAATATGATATGTTTTCTTTGTTTATTCTCTACGGACTAAATTTAAAATTACACCATTTGAGCGCTTAAGAAAATGATGTTAAGCTGCACTGGCCGGGTTGATATCTTAAACTGACAGACTCCAGACGGTTATTGCATGGACAATACCCAGCATATGTCAAATGATTTGCAAATAATTTATGTCACCATATCTGGGATTATTGTTTTTGCAGAGGACATAAACTGTGTCACTGATATTAAATAGTGTCTGCAGGAAAAAAAAAGCCTTGCTCAGCTTTCTGCTAGCTGAGGATGCAGAGCTATCTGCGAAGAGACGAACATGCATATGGACCATCATTTGTCCAACATCTTACACAATGTGAAGGTTTTTACTTGAAATGCCAACCTATGTGGCAGATGATGTATGTGTTTCTTCAGTCCTGTGATTACCAGCACAGAGCTGTCGTGCACTGCTCCTCACCTCATCTGTTCCACAAGCTGCACTCTGAGGTGCGTGAAGCATTTGTAGCAAGATGGCTTCTGACACGCAGCAAGGCGGAAAAAAAACCCATCCCACTGTGAATATTTGACTTGGCTACCTCTAAGATGAGGGTCATGCTTCAACCTGCAGGAATGAGGACGGATAATGATTTTTTGATGGAAAAATTCAAAAAAACTAAAATATGCTCATAGACAAATAAGAGATTTATCAGTATTGATTCTGATTTTATTGTCATGTTGAAAGTCCTAATACGTGATTAATTTAGAAGATGCCTGCATCTACACCAGCATTATTTCCCTATACACTTTATTGTATTTTTTATATATTTGTTTAGCTATTTTAGCACAAGAGGAGGAGAAGGTGTTGCTAAACAGTTTATTGCTATTTACCAGTTGAGAAAATCACAAGATTAGCAAATACCAATAAAAAATAGTTTCCTTTCTATATGATGCTATTTAGAAAATAAATCCCTGATTTTAAATAATTGATTAATGGTTGCTTACATTTTTAAAACAGCAGTGCTACCAGAGGAGGTAGAACCTATCGGCTTCAATATTTACCAAGGGTAAGTTGCCATGGTGGCATTTTAAGAGAGGACCCTTGTGATTTGGGCATGTTGAGTGAAGTGAAGCACGTAGAAACTGCATCTCTCCTGCAAACCCTCCTTCTAATTCTCCCTATAGTGGATGGACCTCACAATGTTTCAGCCTCTGTTTTGAGCCTCAGCACAAATTCCTGTCGTGGTCGCGCAAGAATGATCAGCAAAGTCAGAGCCTCCAGTTGATGAGAGCTCTTAGAGGCCTATTCACTGAACCGAGGGTTTGCAGGTAAAATAAACATTTTAACTCCTGTGGGGTCTATTCACTAAAGGGAGAGTTGTCATGAGAGTTTGGAAGAGAGTCATGTTTTAGCTCCTTGACTTAACTATACATTACAAAGGTGCAACCACAATAAACTTCTGCTGGAGGTACACCTTTACTGGTCCTGTATAATGTATAGTTAAATCAGTGAGATTTCTTTAAAGTCTCTTCCCAGATAAAGGGCCTGTCCACCCCTTTTTGTAGGAGAAACCAGCCATTATTGGCCCTTTATAATGTATAGTGAAGTGAAGGAGCTGAATGCACAACTCTCCTGCAAACAATCTAGCCAACTTTCCCTTTAGTGAATAAACCCCTTATATTACAAAGGTCGCATCAGTGACCATCACCAGCAAGCAGCATTGTCCTTGTTTGAACATTACAGGTCCAATAGAAATAAAAATGACCAAGCGATATTTATAGTGATATTTCTCCCATTGCTCAGATGCAGTATTGTAAATAAAAGCAGGATTGAAATTAGATCTATAATTATTAGTTATAATTATTTTTTTTTAAATTCAATGAATGTGAAGGAGAAGGTGCCTCTTTCGACACATTGGTTTAGAGGTCTGCCATAAAGGAGAGGAGCCAAAAATGTCTGTTCATTTCCTATATGTAGTGTTGGAACACATTATTAGAGTCTACATTTGGTTTGGGTTACATAATATATATATATAAATTCTGATGTAAGATTATTTTTATGAAATTGTATATTTTGTATTACAGTTATAATGAAAGACAATGAAAATGACAGTAAGTTGAAAAGAGATTGCACATTGGCACAAAGAAGGTTGTAGGAGCTGCAATCAGCAGGAACTTTGCTCTTATTACTTTGCACACAGATTAACACACAGAAACTCACAGAATAACAAACTAACATATACTAACACTAATCTGTAACACACATGCTCACATACACTCACTCTAACACAAAAACTCATTCATCTTGTAAATAACCTATATTCAGTGTAGAGGTGTGAACCCACTAAGACCATGTTGTGAGAGCAAGCCAGCCCAGTTCATAACAGCCCAGGAGAGCAGAATTTCTATTTCTATATAACCCACAATATAGTCATTCTAATTATTATTATTATTATTATTTGATTAAACTGCTTAATAACTGTATATGATTTCAGGTAAAAGTAATTGTTAAAATTTGTATAAATAATAAACAAATGTTAATTTCTGTACAATAAGTGTATAGTACTGAGTAAAGGGGAATTTTTTTTTTAAGTAAGGTAAGGAGCCCCAACTGGAAAGTATGTTCCAATACATGTATCTCTATGGGTTTAAGCTAAGCCTCAAATATAAATTAATAATTATAAATGCACTTGACCTCAAAATTTGATACTGTCCAATCAGTTATGATCAATTATGCATTAACTAAAAAAAATACAATTAGTACAGGATGAAGAGTAACACAAAGTAGTGCAGACAGTGATACTAGATAGACTTCCAGCTCCCATAAGATGTCTGTGCAGTCATACTCATAATTAGAGCCAATAATGCATAATGATATAATGTTTTCTAAGCGGGATACAAAAATCGCTGTCTTTTATTTTATACAGTCTAGAAGTTTCATGAACGAATCATGTAAGTTCACCATAAGAATGGTCTCTGTTAAAATTGTTAAAATAAGTACATTTGGTGTCATTCTGACTACATTGGTATCACAATCCTGGGTCATCTGTTTGTCATAGCCAAGGCCAAACTCACGTTATGCACACAGGCAAAACCCGTGTGCACCATATAATGGGCAGACATGGCCCAGGCATGATGCCTGGAGACTGTATCTCGAGAAGAATATAGATACTTTGGAGAAAGTTCAGAGAAGGGCTACTACAATGGTTCATGGATTGCAGGATAAAACGTATTAAAATCATTAAAAGTTTAAAGGTCTTAACATATATAGACTGGAAGAAAGACATGACAGGGGGGATATGACAGGCACATTTAAATACTTAAAGTGAATCAACATGATAAAGGAAGAGACTTTATTTAAAAAAAGAAAGACTACCAGAACTAGAGGACATAGTCTTAAGCTAAAGGGACAAAGGTTTAAGCGTAATATAAGAAAATATTACTTTACGGATATATAGGATAGCCTTCGAGGAGAAGTAATAGAGGTCAATACAGTGAAGGAGTTTAAGCAAGCATGGGATAGGCATAGGGCTGAGCTAGATATAACATGAGGCCAGGAACTAAGAAAAGTATTCAGAGGTTGGGCAGAGTAGATGTGCCAAACAGCATCCACCTTTCTGGGAAGGCTTTTCACAAGATGATGGAGTGTGTCTGTGAGAATTCGTAACCATTCAACTAAAAGGCACTGATCCACTGATGTTGGACAAGGCGGCCTGGTTTGCAGTTGGCATTCCAGTTCATCCCAAAGGTGTTCAGTTGGGTTGAGGTCAGGGCTCTATGCGGGCTGCTCAAGTTCCTTCATCCCAAACTTGCTTTGTGCACAGGAGCCCAGTCTCACTAGAATAGGAAAGAGCCTTCTCCTGGTGCCGCAAAGTCGGAAGCGTAAGTTATAGAACAGGTGATTTCTAATAATATAGTTTTTTTAAACGGCATGTCTACTTTAACAATTGGGGGTACAATCTAAAAAAGCGGAAGAGCATTTAGATAATGTGGCAAAAATACTAAGAAACTTTAATGATGCTCTTCAGCCTTAGACAAATCATTAACTTCATTCTATCTAGTATGTTATTTCATTAAACTTTAGGTTATCTGTTATATTCTTTCTTCTAAATGTCTAAAAAGTACACTTTACACCTTTTTCCGTTATCTATCAATGTCTATGTGTCACATGACAAGTGTTCACAGCACAAAAATGTAAATAATTATTTCTGAGAAGGGTTTGGGCATCCAGCAATACTAGGAACCATGTTGCATTTAAAAGTAAAATGTTCTAGTACTTATGTTAAAGGTTAGAAATAATCAGTAAGTTAGTAGCTATGCCCAAGAGGCAGAATTGTTTAAAATTTCAAGACTATTTGGTAATATTTAAGTAATGCAATTCAGTTAGCCTGTAAAGGTATAATCATTACCAAATGTGCTTATTTTCTCTCCACGGCTAACACGGCACATCCAGCTCAGTCTTTGTTGCACTGGAAAGCCGCTGAGACTGGCTTTTCATAATGTTTAAATTGGTGAGTTAAGATGGCAAATCTTCTACAAGATCTCCAGCCAAGTCCCACTTTCGTGAAAACCCCCCAGAAAGAACCAGAAAAAAACAACAGAACAAAACTCTTCACAGGTGCTTACATATAGAAAAGCAGCCCAACCAGTAATACTACTTAGTAATTACGTATTAGCTGAATATATGAAACAGAGATATTGTTGTTGATAATGGAACATCTAGCACCAGATAGTGGTTAGGGAGAATTAATAAATATATATAGCATACAAATCTCCAGCTGGAACTGGACTACATCCAACAAGAGCCATAGCAGAACTTTGGTGGACAGAGCAGCTGCTACTACCTACTTTATTGGTAGGCCATGTAAAGTTCTCTGAAGACTAGTATGGCAATGATTCTTTAGACGTCATTACAAATGTAATTATCTTCGGAAGGTGGGCAGCTGCTTGCGGATCATCAAACATAGAGAGCCACTAAATGCCAAATCTAGGTGGATGGACTGGAAAGCCTGTATCTGCAGTCAGTCTTTGTTTTTCAAAGTTTTTAAGAATAGACTTCACACAACCAAACAGACTAATTGCATTTTCTTAAGTTTTATAAAACATTACAAGCGCGTAGTACCAAAGAGCCCAAGTACGTGTCCATCCCCTACATACTTATTTTTGTGATGTGTTTTATGTTAACTGAGGATTGATATCACAGGAAACAAAAAAAACTAAATAAATAACTACCATACTATATGTTATACATACAGTAATGAGAGCTTGCATAAAATAGGAAGAATCCCCATGACCAAAACCTCATAGATTCCATATGGCAGAAAAAAAGATTATCAGGCCCCATAACAAATCATTAATCACATAAATGGTTCTTACTAGTATTTAAACGTTTTACTTAATTTGGTACCTCTGGCCTGCTGCCCACTGGTGCCAAAAATATTATTTCTTACCCGGTAGGTGATAAATAACTTCAGTGATGATTAATACTGTGAATTTCCAAACCTGACTAATGCAGAAAACTTAGAAACCTGCAGAAGTGTGTGATAATTGTTGTGAGAGCCGTGGGAGCTGTGCGTTGCTTTTAAGGAAAGAAATCCACAGGAAATGAAGCTTTTCGAGTAGTCCATCTGATCCTAAGAGGCATCATTAAGCTCATCTCTGCAACGTTTCCCACTTGGAGGTAATCTGTTCTTCACAACACTGAGCCTTAACTATATGCAAGAACAGTTTGTCCTTTTTCAAAGGTGATTACAAACTGCTGTTTATTATGTTCCCATGTCTTAGTATTGTTACACACATAAGACATGGTACCTGGATATTTATATACATAAAATCAATGATGCCGGTGTATACTGAAAAATTCTACTAAAAACAAAATAGCTCTTTGTTTGATCAAACACATAAGAAAATAGCATATTGCAGAGAAAGCGAAAAAGGGTGTTGTTGGTACACTTTATAATTTCCTTCCTTTCTATTTAATAGAATAGAGTCCAGGAGCTCTGAGTTTTATTATTAGTTTTGCTATATTCACGGCACAGGTGATATCTCTATACCTTGGTTAAATTTGTTACGTCGCTAGCTTGTGAAGGATGATCTCTATCATCTCGTAAATTAATTAATAATGGTTGGTACATCGGAAAGGTGATGGAGCCTTTAGCCAGACCACCTTGTCAATCATGGTACCCATTAAAATGGGTTATTTTGCATAACTATGATGTGTATCTTGTGGGAAAAATCAGCCCCAGCTTGTCAAAAACTTCATAAACACATTAGTTGAATCGATGAACATCAATTTGTGGATCAGCAGCAAAGTGTATGGAATATGCCTAAAATAATTTTTTAACCCACGCGAGTGCAAATAATTCACACGAAGGCTAATGGAATCAGTTCACAATTTTTCATCTTCCACTTGGTATTTTATTGATTTTGCTGATTATATAAAACATACCTAAACCTTTGCTATAAGACAGATTTTATAGTTTGTGCATTCACCATAACATTGTTAATGATTCAAACCTTGTAAAATTTACAATATTTATATTTTATGCAGTCTTCATTATTCAATTGCATAGTAACACCAACAGACTATATTTTATTTATTTTACAATATAATGTGGATCTGGCATCTTATTAGAATTCTGCTTACCATAAACTGCCTACGCTGTGCACTATTAGTCTGTTTAAGGCCTCTTGACTAGAAGTCAACCCATCGCATTGAAACAAAAAGTTATTTATTGGCTTATATAGCGCCATCATATTTGCGGCAGTGTATAATAAAGTAAACAAAAAGTTGTTTTGAATTTTTATCAATTTATATAAAACAAAAACACACATTTCTTGCCATCCAATTCATATGTGCATTCTGTAACAGAAATGCTTTCTTAGTAGTCAATCAATGCCCCGGTCAAAAGGTAAGCAGCTGATGACCCGAGTGACATGGCTACATTCTAAGTTGTTGACCTTTGGTTACTTTATTAGGCACCAGGGAATTTAAGCTAATTACTTCCCAGTCAAATGTAACCATGCTGCAGTCAGGAATCAGAGGCGACAAGAATAACAAGAATTGTACTATATGCAAAAAAAAAAAAAAAAAAAAAAAAAAAAACGATAATTTTCCACCAACAAGCTGGCCAAGGTGAGCATACCCACCAAATCACAGATATAGCTTTGAAACCCAACTTTTAAGGGTTTTACAGCTATTTTAGTAATTAAAGTTCCAGCAGTTAACTATTTTTAACGTACCGGGTTTAAGGCCTATATGGCCACTGCCATAGATTGCAACATCTTTGGAATGCTAATCTGTTACAGGAGCTAATCACCTTGTAAACACGCAAACTCTCTGAGTGCACTCTTGTTAGAACCAGAAAACAGTAGTTTTACCAAGACTTACTGGATCATGTACCCACAGCTCTAATCCTTAGTGTGTAATGCAAATTATCCCTTCTTTGTTCTTTTGCTGGGAAGCTCTGAAGTCCACATCTACTACATCTGTACAGAGCTTAGCGAGGGGAACTGGGCAAGATCAAAGAAAAGGAAGTGTAGTCTTCATACAGTTATCTTTAATTTATTATCATGCAGATACAGTTTGACTCAAAAGATGCTTCTTTGTGCAGTGACAAATGTGGAATACACGTATACGGTTATTGTTACACGATATAATATAACGTTCTGGGAAGAGAACGTTGTGGAACCTTTATGGGAGTACAGGCCCCTTTGGTAATCTCATAGATAAACTTGAGGAGCTATCTCTGTCATGATCTTCAAAATAGTTTTGTTCAATCCTTCTGCAGAAGCCAATGAGATTGCTGTAGTTCTTCACTTTTTCGCGGAGTTCATCATTAGTCAGCTGTGTGGTGAGGATTGTGAACAGATGTCCAAATACCAGGGCATCCAGCTCAGTGGGTCTAGAGGAATTGGATAAGAAACAGAACAGCACAATGCTGGAGTCAAAACCATCTGTGATTTCTTTTAATGAGGTTAAAACACGTAATATAAATTCTGGAGATTTTCCTCATCATATTAACTCATGTACTGCTGGATATTACAATAAGTAACCTTCTAATACTGTTAGTTAATAAAACACAATGACTAAAGTATTGTGACTTAGTACTGAACATATCTGTGCATGGAAACTTTGGTTCGACTACCCAACTCCAATTCAATGGCTAAATGTTTTGTCTGTCTTACTTTAGACTGTAAGCTCTTGTGAGCAGGATCATTCTGTCCTCCTATTTAATGCAATGTAATATGAAGACCCTTTTGCTTGCAGTATTATAAAACACTGGCAATTTTAATAAGAAAACATTTCTAGATGCCCTTGGTTAATGTGCAGAGTTGGGAGTCATAACATCTGCATGCTATTCTAAAACATGCAATTAAAAATGTATAGAAGTGTAAGAAGAATTAACTATTTCCCATCCTTTTAGCCTGTAGAACGAGTTACAAGAATCATCTTTTTCCCAAGGTTCTGTACAGCTCCTATGCATAACAAAACATACTCGAAAAGTGCACTTCAAACACTCATACATATGCCTCCTGGGCTTTTCATGTGTCTAAAATTCCCTGGCCAGCGAGAATAGGAACGACATAGTGGTGGCCCTCAGTTCCATTTCTATTGTGTTAGTGTCCAAACAAATGGTAATAAACATCACAGCCAAAATCAAAGAGGAACAGTGGTTATCTGAAAGAGGACACTTCCACCTGACAGCCGTGAATGTATTGACCTTGTCACCCATCAGTGGCTGTTGTCAAGTTTCTGGAGTTGAACAGTGCATATTTGCCTGCCACACATGTGCAAACTAAAATATTTCACCAAACAGCTTTCATGGAAAGGAGAGGACAATCCCACAGAAACTGTGATGTAAACACACAAAACTCTCCAAGCAGAATAGCCACATTCATTCTAGAACCGTATGCAGATTTAGCCAATAAAAATTCAGGGTCTCATTATTTGGTCATTCAGAGGGGGAAAAAACCCAACCAGAGGACGAACCTAATGGTCTACGCAGCTCTCTAATAAAATGGCTTTTGGTAATCCAGAGACAGCAATTTCAAGAGTATTGGCTGAAAGTAAAGTTCAGCCCATATGCAGTTTATCTGTGGGGAACTCAAGTTTATGGCATACAATAAACCTATTCAGATTGTTTACCTTTGGGTCTCCTTGAGGGGGGGCTACACAATAAAAACAACTCCAGTTCCAGGGAGTAAACTGATCGGGGAATGTTAAAAAGATGCCATAATCTGATTTTTTGCCCACAGAAAAATGAAGTGTGCTGGCAAACAGAACATCTTCCATCATCTCATATTTTGTATCACTCACCTCTGGCAAAGCAGAAAAACGCACAAAATTGTATTTTACTAGTAGTTACTGTGTATTTTATGGTCTGTTACACTAGATGGCATTTGCAGCTTGGGGGGGGCATGGGAAAATTTAAAGGGGCCGCTCATCTATCATATGCATTACACATATGCATTAAGAGCTGCATTAAGAGCTGTACCACTTCTGCTCGGAGGCTGTTACGGCTATCTACCACCCTCTCAGTAAGTGCATTGAAGTGGATATGATGGCTGAAGTGTCCCTTTAAGTAAAAAAAAAAAAACCTGACAAATTAATACAGAATACACTGCAGATGTTCTGACGGCATACACGGGCTAGTTGTATATTTGATCAGTAGAAGTCAAAACCAGCGGGACATTCCCCCCCCCCCATTTTAGAAGACCAGTGGGGTGACTTACTGTTTATTGAAGAAATAGGGCTGCGTCCCCAGCCTTTGTGACAGGGCCTGGCAGCATTGATCAACATCTTCATATACCTGTTGTACACATGAAGAGGAGAACATGGATCATCCGCAAAGCCAACAAATGATTGTGTGAGTGACCTTCAAGACACACAGTGGTGTTGTGGCACACAAGTGTTTAAAACGCAGTATAGAGTTGGTTAGACAAGTTAATGCAGAATCGTAATACAGGTACAGGTTTTGCAATAGAAAGGGCATATAATAAAATGGATTCAAGGGATTTTGCAAAAGTAAATATATATATAGAAATGTATACGCTAAAACAAAAAGGCGAAGGTAAAAATAGTGACATGTATTGCCCAACACCTTTACCGCACTGACAAGGAATGCAGTAAAACACGTGCATCTGCAAGAAGCCGCTGATAACCATCAGAAAGTTAGAGCGCACAGAGAAGCAAATATTTCTTTAATTGCAAACGTCCGCGGCACAGGACCGGGTTATGTGTGGTCCCTGCGTTTGCCTGGAAATAGTTGGAATGCTTGCTGCTTGAAAGGTTTATATCCATGGAAAATCAGAGGCGCCAATTAACTATTACAGCAAAAACCATCAGTCTCTTTAAATGAACATTATAACCAAAGCTTAGTTAGACATAATTATATTATAGAACCGTCTCTTTGCCGTAGGCATTTGCGGGAGGTAGTTATTCTGCTTAACTAACAGACTGCAGCTGTCAAAGCATGAGTGTTACAGTCACCGCTAATAAAACAATTATTTTACAAAATATTATTATCAGTTACATAAATACCCAATGAAATGATATCAATGCGACTCATAAATCTTCTATAGCTTATACTTGGATTTTTTTTAAAATTTTGCACATTTTGCCTTAATTGTGTATTTTTTTTCTAATCTGGCATGGCAAAACACAAAATACACATAGATGCAGAGATACATGTACATACAGACAGGAATATACCAAGTCCTCTAGCTTGGTTGTGCTGGTGGCAAAACCAAAATAATATGTTTTATTCTGAAGATTTTACAGAATCAAGAGTAACATGAAAAGAACCAAGGTCTATGCCCATGATGCACCTCAATCTGACTGAGCATTATGGGAGTTGAAGTTCAGCAACAACCTGGAGAGATAGGACTAAGGCTAACTTTTATAAAATTAAATTGCTTACAACTTCAAATATCGGATATCACAGATTTGTTATTATGGTGTAAAAAAAAAAGGCAACAGCAAGAACATTTCTGGAATATCACTTGGTTTTCTAGATCATTTTTCTTTTTTTCGTAAAAAAAAACATTTTCAGCTCTACTGACCTGTTCCAGAGACTTTCCACCCCAACCAATTGCTTTCATTTTGCGTTTTATTTCCCATTTCTTTTGAAAGACTAGAATGTAGTTTAGAGGCCATGAGTATGGCGAGCTGTATCGAGGCTGTGTAATCTGTGTAGACATAGAAATCAAGATGACCGCCACTAAAAAAAATGCTTTCCTTCCCCTCACAGTAATATGGAAACATAACTGCCTGAAGAAATGATATGGCTAGAAACAGCAAATATTTGCTTAAAATATAATTTCTTATAAATATACAGAAAATTGCCCACAGCTATCTTAAATATTGCCAGATGTATTAGGAAACGTATGTGCCAGCAGAGAGAAAGTGAAGAAAAAAAAAAAACACACTGTATCAACTAATGGTATAAACCTCAATGTTTCATTTATGAGTAGGGACCTACAATTGTGAGCAAAAGTGTTTTCTCATTAAAATTTAACCAAGATAAATGGTTCAGAGCTACTCACCTCCTCTAGTGTAGCTTCATCACACCACTGAATATACAACTGCAAGAAAATAAAAACATAATGTTCATTTTGCATAGCAGAGAAGAGGGAACAGTTTTACTAGAATACACAATGATAGTTTTTATGGACAAAAATATGAAATTACTGATGTAATTTCTCACGTTCAGAATATTTACTTTTTAATTTACACATTTAACAGCTTTTAGAACCTGAGGAAATTGTGGAGAAATCAGAAGGCACATGAAATGGCCTTCAATGGTGACTTCTTCATATCTAGAGCTTTTTTGGCCCTTAGTGTTTGCAAGAATTCAAACCTTAATCATTCCTGGGTCTCATCTTATATCCAGGATAGCTATATGCCTATCCCATGCACGTTAAAATTACTTTACGCGATTAACCTCTATCACCTCTACTTGGAGACGGTTCCACTTATTGCCATTCTCTCTGAAATGTAAAACTTCTTTACGTGACCTCCAAGCCCTTGACTACCTAGTATAAGGCTATGACCTCTTGTTCTAACATTCCTCCTCTTCCTTTTGGGTATTTAAATATTGATCACATCCCTTATCTTCTCCTCTCATAGCTACACATTGGGGTTCAGTGGCTAAAGGTCCAACCCATTGAGATTCTGCTGCAGGAATATCTTGGCCAGTCCTGTATAATGTACAACCTAATCAGTAAGATTTCTTCAAAGCCACCTCACCTACTGAATTATGCATTATAGGGGGCCAGATCAGCCGTTGGTGGAGAAACCTGCTAGTGTTGGCTATTCACAATGATTAGAGTTAAAGACACAACTCTCCTGCGAACTCTCCCTTTAGCAAATAAACCCCATTAGTCTTTCCTGATCATTTTTATCCTGAAATAATATTGAGGCAGAGGACGTAATTCAGCGCTTATTTACATACACATTATAATCGCAGGACTACATGTTCGTTTTTAGTAAAACAGAAACCCTACTCTTCTTACGTGCGTTCACATTGTCTGGTTTGGATTATAGCGCATTTACATGTAGAGATCATGCCTCTTATTTAATGTTTTTTTTCCGGTGGACAATTATTCTGTCTGAAAGTTGTGTGGCTTTGTGCCAATAGCAGATTTCCTCGGAGGCTTTGATCAACATATACTTGCTTGTGGCTGGAATCGAGTTTTATCCACACCCCGCTTCTGATAGATGCGCTGTACTGGCCAAATTGCTAGCAAATGCACAGATCAAAAGGCAGCTACAGCTTATTTCTACGTTCATTTTTTCTGCTGGTCAATAGCAAGCTACAAATGGTTGCATTATTACTGCGCCATTCATAAATGTAAAAATACTGCTCCACATATGTAAAAATACCTTACTACACCGAATGGGCCCTAAAATAAAATTCCAAAATTAATCAATGGATACAATCCATTCAAAAATCACGGAAGTAACCCGGAAAAAAAATAGATAAAATAAAAAATTGCATGGAAACAGGTGATTGAACATGCTGGGATTTGCAGTAAAGTGCAGACTAACTACAAAATGGTGTTCATATTGTAACATTACTACAAATTGTAACTAATCATGTAAACAGTGTGCTGAACACAACTGTTACAAATGGCAGATTGCATCATCTCTGACAAATGATTACTACAGAACAAACATTTATACAATCTAAAATAAAAAAAGAATTGTTCCTTTTCAGGACAGCGTGCATAACGTTTCCCTACGAATGAACAGGAATAGATCCAAGCAGCTTACTGTACCTCTGCTGTCAAAAGCATATTATTGACGAGTTCCATGTATGCCTTCATCTCAGCTTTCTGGACCTCGTCCAAGCCATCACTGAGCGAATGACCCTGTATTGGGGAACATAGAACACAGGTGTCCTCCTTGAAAATACCAAAGTGTTTGATTTATACTCTGACCTACAGTAACCTGTATTTATTATTAATCATAATTATAATGATAATAATAATAATAATAATCATATTATATAGCGCCATCATATTCTGCAGCACTGTACAACAGGACATTACACGTAGGTTGTAACATAACAATTCGACAAAACAAGAGGTAAGGGCCCTGCTTTTAATCCAAAGAGGTATGATAAAGACCGTCTACATTAGAGATTCTAATCAGAACAGTGCAAACACCCGGAGATAACTGCGACAGAGATTCCATCACTGTTTTATAAACACGGAGGGTGCAAGAATGAGGTCTTAGTGTGATTTATACAAACATACACTGTTTTACTTTAAAATACAGACACTGATTATAACCCTAGGATAGCCTGTCAACACAACAGCTAAATAAAGCGCTTACATTTTATTATTATTATTTTATGTTATTTTGCTAATTGAAATAACTTGTGGTGGGTTGACCACCTAGCATATTTCACAAAATTTGTTTTTACATAAAGCACTATATGTAAAATCCTTATTGACGCAACTGTACAAACTTTTTAAATGAGTTCATTAAAAGCAGAAAGCCAACAGATGAGCAAGCATTACGCTACACTTAGTTATACAGGTTAAGGGCACAATACGCTAATCAGGCAGCCTGCAACAATTAAAACATCACAAATAATAAACTGGTAGAAGATGCAGTATAGTATACACATAAAACAATATTTCTGCATAACATCAAGTAGTGACGATATCATATAACCTTCTGAAAGATATTAAGGTTTTCAGCATATATATGGAGCCACTTCTGGTGTAAAAAGTATAGTGTATATTCTCGCACTTTGCGGACTACACCCAGAGATCACTGCTGTTCTGCGACTCACACAGACTGCTAATCTTTGGCTTCATTTCTGCAAAATTTTGAACATGCAGTTTTTTATAAATTGCAAGCATCTATATTAAATAATGACATACTATTTTACTTACCTTGGCTTTCACAAACTGAACTATAGGACCCAGTTCGGATATAACTTGATTGCCAACATGGATAAAAGGAACTTTTCCTATAAAATAAAGAGAGATGATTTTCAAACATAAAATACATATGATATACACCAACACAAAATAAAAAAACAAATGTGGAATAGAAAATACATATAAACATATACAAATGTTTTTTGTTCTTGTAGGTTATTGTAGTAAGAATGATTTTCATTCACATAAACAATGATGTTTCAACCCAGTTTCTGACAACATAACATGTTAAAAACTGAGAACTAAATACACTACATCGTGTTTTAAGGATGCAAAATCATTATTAGTCCAAGAGATATTCAATGGTCAGGGTTAGGGCTGGTAGATGCTCAACAACTGCTCTAAAGACATATTTTGACTACTCCTGACATGCTGCTTCAGATGCTACCTTTTCATGTAATTGATCTACTGGTGTGTGTATTAAAAAATATGAGGAAACTGTATATTTGTAAAGTCAATTATGCACAAATTATGCATAAATTCAATTATGTATGCAAATGTGTGTAAGGATGGGGCATTAAATCATAATATAATTTTACTACACCAAATATTGTCCCATCAAAACCTTTAATAAGAAAAAAGGACTAAACTTACAATGAGAGTTTCACTTTACTAACCATCCCATCTGGTAGCAAACCTACTGAAAGGTTCTAGAGTGCAGTACTCTTAGAAGAACAAATTAGATTCCAAAGATGTAAGAGAAGACAGTTCGGTCATGTCAAAAATAGGCTGTTTCCACTTATCAACTGCAAGCCAGGCAAATGGGCATTGATATAATTAGGGTTGGTGTTGTTCTAAGCCTGACCCACGGCAGCACCCAAAGCCACCACTTTACGACCTACCTGTACGGCTGGTTGGGTATAAAGAGCTATGGAGGCTGTGCTGGTTATCCACAGATCTCCATGGCATAAATGGGTCAGTTACATGAGAGATCATTGATCTCCACAACTAGCCATTGAACAGTGGGACCCAATGAAGTGACCTGCCCTGCTTATGCAGCAGAGAGTCTGTGACCCCCTACTTAGACCTGGTTGACCTAGGTCAGTATACAACACTACATAGTATTATAGGAAGTAAAAAGTATTATAGGAAGAGAATTTGGGGCCAGTTGATATCTACCTAGGTCAGTCAAAAATAAAAATCTTTGGATACATCCACATCAGGATATTGACTTGAAGCACAATGCGACCATGTTACCACGGTCAAATAAAGCAAGGTGGCGATGACAAAGTCCTAACTGTTTTAGCGGATATGAGCTGTAATAAAATAAAAATTAAGCCCACTAAAGAAAAGAAAACATAATGCAACTGGTAGTAAGTTTTTTTTAAAGCGACACAAACTTTGCATGGTTCTTTCTTGCAGGACTCAAGTGATATCTGTAAAACTGTTTGAGGCATCTTCACCAAATGCTTACCCTCAAGCACATGCAAGAAACCTGCTGTTAGACCTGGTTCATGAAAAGTTCAGGCAAACAGCAGGCTCTGTCATGGTTCCTTTCAACAGATTCCCTCTTCTCTTCCTCACAGTCAGCCTGAGGGTAATGGATGAGGTGGCACTGCACCAACAAAGGCCTCATCTGCATCAGTACTCTAATGTGTATTACAATAGAAACTGCAAGGAGTCAAAGCTCCCATTCACACTGTACGACCAAGTTAGAGGAGTGGACAGATCTTTTCATATTCTGGCATCCATACTCAACACTTCAGACCTCCCTTACATTATTCATCCCAAGGGTGAAGATAACATACCTCCACTGTGATAAATCAGTGCATTTTTCCCCACGCTTCAGCATCTGTATGATCAGCTTCATACATATGACTCTAATTTTAATATGATATTGCTTCAAAAAGAAAATGTAATGTAAGTAATGTTTTTGCCTACTACACACCAAAATGCACTCATTGAATATTCATAGTATGGACCTTGTACACAGACTTTTATAAATCTTGAAAATGCAAACACAAGTATTTCATAAAAAATGCAGAATGCTAAATTGTATATTGAATTTTCACGATTACCTACTCAGCACTGCTTCAGTTTTGCAATTTATTTTTGATATTTAAATGCATTCGAGAAAATGAAACCCTAAAAATGCTAAATTAAGATTTCTGTATCACAGATACAGATTCAGTGTCACAGATACTAACAGCAGCATTGAGTCGTGACCCTTCATTCTATTAAAATCTACTTACAAAAGGCGCAAGGGAAGAAACCCTACAAAAGAGCAAATACACACTAATATCAGGCTACATTTTCGTTATTAATTATTCACTTGTGCCACAGAGATACATTTATTCATTTGTCCAACTTAGTCCTGAGATTGGGTGTACTGTCATGGCGGTAGGATCGTTAACCGGAAATCAATTCATCAATTTTGTAAAAGATTTCGCTAATCAAAGTGTTCTCTGCAATGGATTGGGTTGAAAATATGACCCGCTGATAAACAACAATGCTTCGCTGTGATTTTCCTATTACCAGTACGATGTATTATATATGTTATATAACACCTCTTACAAAGCATGCAGACTGTGATTAAGTTGTGTAGCTGTGTAACATCTACTATACAAGTGTAATGAATTTAGTATTTTACTATAACGCAAAGACCTCAAATATGTGTATGCTATAACGAGTCTATAGACTAAAAGCTGCAGCAGAAAAAAATATGAGTGCTTTAAAAGAAATATGTCACCTTTTTGTCCATATTTTGCAATATTTCACCCCTTTAATCCTTCCTTGGAAAAAAGTTTCTTATTAGTTTCTCTAGAGACTTAAACTACATACTTATAAATACATATATATATATATATATATATATATATATATATATATATATATATATATATATTATACAAGCATATACACACACACACAGACTGTCATTGCATCATTGTCTGTACTTACATGAAGGTATTGCAATGAGTTTAAATTCTCTATATGATCATCTAGGCATCAGTTGGATATGCCAGCATTTGCTCGAACCAGGCTTCAGCCCATAGCTTTTCCCAGCCCAGCTAGTCAAAGTTTGGGAAAAATAGCAAACCAGAGCCAAGCCAATTCAAACTCATCTACTAGCATTACAAACTTTCCTTATAATTCATGGCGTTCATGGATTGGCTGAATGGTTCTTACCTGCTGTAAGAATGCCCAGGCCTGGTATCTACCTCCTTCTCAAATATAGTAAATTGGGACTACTAGGATCGGTATAGTGTGCCCCAGGGCTACTGCTAGTTATTTAATGACGTGTTAGACTTAAGTGAGTAATGTGTGACGTCCATCCGCAATCCAGATTTAAATAAATAGCCTCACTATGACCGTGCTTTATCAGGTTTGTCAGCACCTTCTAGGTTAAATCTAAGAACGATCTGTGCAGGCCAAGGTCATCACACAATAGCAGGTTAAACTGTACAAAAGCCCACAAGACACCCAAGTATGTGCGGGCTTCTTTAATAGCATCTCTATTACAATCACAAAGACTAAACCCAAAAGAGAAGTCTGTATAGTTCAATGGCAGCATCAAACATGAGACAGGACTCAATTTATGCTCCCTCTAAACAATCCACAATAACGGCTATAAAGTTTTTGTTTTCCTCTAGTCTGTCTCTGGCCATAAAGCCTGTCCTTTCCGTCGGAATCTCCATACTGATGCCTTTTACCCCAAGACGCTGTAGGACCTTCATGTGTGACTATACCTGGTGGAATTGAAGCTAAATGCATTTGCCATCTATGATAGTAGCCTCTACATTTAGCAGCTGGCATCCCTATGTAGTCAGAAAAACCAGTATATGACATGTAAAATGTGCTTGGAAATGCCACAGCTATACCTGTAAGAGAAACACATTTTACAACAAAACCTCAAAAGAAACTTAAAAAAACAGTTGAGGTGAGCGGAATAGATGTCTTAAACAAATAGGCTGGCCTTGGAATGACCATTAGTAAATGATATTAATCTGTTTCTTCTCCCACGGTATTGGCACAAAGGCCAGGAGCTTTAACTGCTTTTCGATACTATATCTGAATCACTTGGCCTCAGCAGGCTTAATAACTCTTCCAGTGTTTCCTTGTTCAAGTTTTCCCATTAGCTTCCCTATCAATTGATGCTTAGAGAATAGTTAGCTCAGCACCTTTCCCCCGAGATCAATATCCTCTTTATTGTGACACCTACAATAGCAGTAGAGTGGTTATTATTTTTAGATATTTTGTGGATATGCAGAGCTATCAAACCACTGTTTCTAATGCGTTACCAAGCCTTGTAATAGTGCATAGCTCAGCACCGCTAAAGATTATTTTTTGACAGGGCACTCAATGTTAAACTCAATATTTCATTGCTAGCGTGTTCTTGGGGAAAGCGCTGAATTATGGCTGAGATTTAGAATACTGGTTTCTAGATTCTATATCAAATAAATTCCTGTTCGGTTTGAAAACAGAATTGTTAATATCATTGTTTCTTCCAAGCGAAGCTTGATTGTTATTGTTATTTTATCATTGGGGAAACATTCGTAGAGCAGAGAGCGTAATCTGGAGGTAACATGGTGTGAGGGTGATTAGTTGTGTGAATACATGGAGCATTATTGCCATACATTTTTCTAAATCCACCACTCTGCGTTCACAATCTGGTAATCACATAAAACATGACCTTGCCTCCTTTTCTATCCACCCATGTTCTATTATAGCAGTATAGAAGGCTGTATATGCATTACTTTTACTGCTATGCGCCTATGACTCTATTACAGCTAGACTATAAAGAATTCAAGAATAATCGAAACATAAATAATAGTTTTAGTCCATGAAATGCCCATAATCACAAAATGCAGGTGAATAGAACCAGAATATAAAAATTGTGATCATTCACACAAAAACATTTCAGTGCAAAGCTTTAAAGGAGATCTTATCACCATAACAACCAATGCAATGTTTTTTTACCATTCCATTGTTGACTGGGTAATAACACTTTTAACCAGAACTGTTTTATATGCATAAACCCCAAAGTGCGTTATATATAAATAATTTGAAGTTTGGATACAAAAAATCCAAACATCACGTTATGTTTATCACCATAGCACTCAACAATTGGGACCTTTATATTGGTTGCTTGGGCAATAAAGCTCCTTAATTCTTTACAGCAATATACCTTTAGCTACTTCCAGTATGTTCTTTGGACATTACAGACTTCTTACCAGTGCTGTGTTACTGAACGCTGGCCACAAGCCAGAAATGTATTGAAGATCATTCAGACACAGGAATAAAGTAGTACATTAAAATAATTGTTCTTTCAGCTCACAAACCCCACATGCTTTTTGGTGAATGGATTGTCGCAAAGATTGTAACATGTGTTCCTGTTTCACAACACCATATAAATCGAACATGAAGATTTTCAATTTTTTCCAATTACACGAGAATCAATTCAAGTATTAGAGAAGGTGACTTTTCCCACTTATTCATACACAATGAAAGGAGGCCTTAGGGTTTCAATTTACAGGATCTACTGACTGTGACTTATGTACTCTAAGCCTACAAGAAATATCTTAGCTTTCCTAACAGCATAAGGCATAACTGAAAATAATATGCCTATATTTATCATGTTGCAGCATTTTCAGGAAACAAGAATTATAAGGTCGGGAAGCAAAATAAGCATGTAGAATAATGCAGATATATTTATGACTGGAGAACACAGGTGATGTTGCAATGGAATCTGGAACACAACTAAAAATCCAGCAAGTTAAATGAATACATGAGCTTACCAGATGGAGACATATATTCGGCATTTGCCCTACAAGCCACCTGGACTGGCAGATTGCACATTCGTAAAAAGGCCTGAAAGACATTGAAAACAGAAATAAAGCATTTGTTAGCTGATGGCGAAAACATATAAAAAACAATATGTGGCGGCTCATTAAACGTGTTTACCGAGATTCTGCACTCTATCTAAATCTGTATCATAAGCACAAAACATAAAGCATCACAAACTCCATTCTGCAGACAGACAGGCACATTTACACTACTGCATAATGCATTATGACAATGGGAATATATATATTTTTTTTTCGGTGGGGGACAAATATTTTCGGGACAAATTGGGATAAATTAGGAGACTGACACAATATTTTCCCAAATAGAAATGGCCTTCAGAACAAAATAAAGTAACCTGTATTTGATGTAAGAAACAATAGCTAGAAGTCACCTAGGGGTTTTATATGTTTTTTTTTTTTTTTTTTAATAAAGGATTCATTAAAATGGGGAGAAAACATATTTAAACATCCTGGGACAAAAGGAAAATATACCTTCCTACTGCACTAAACGTAGAGCCAACAAACACTCGTTATTGGTGCATATGATGTGCAAAGTGTTTTGAATGGGTTTCTACGCTCAAGTATTAAGTGAAGGCTAAGTTAGTTTTGAAAGTTTCACAGAACATTTATATGCGCTTACATACTTTTAAGGGTTCGTTAAAATGCTCCAACAATATAACATACTGTTAATAGAAAATGAGGCAGAACCAACTGAATATCCACATAGCAGCCAAAAAGGATATAAAAGATAGTAGGACCTTCAAGATTCTCCACTTTGGTGAAGAATGGTTTGTTATTTCTAGACTGGACTGCCCTTTTGGGCCCAGATGTGTATCTATACATTATCTGTGAAGCAAATGGGACTGCCAAGTTGTCAATGGTACATTAATGAGCAAGAACTTCAATCAGGGGTTTAAATTATGTAGGTCTATGAAGTCAGATCTATCAGTCATTTGTATTAAATACCTTGTATGTATAATACATTTTATTATAATTAGCCTAAATTATGTTAATTATTTTTATGCCCCTAAAGGAAACTAAATATTTCATGAAGTATTCAAGATATGCCAAAGATAATCATAATACAATCTTAAGAACTAAGTATCTTTAATACTCTTTCTTCAATGTATACAGTGTTGACTCTACTTTTTTCTAGAATAAGGAGACAGACAGATAGGGGGGTAGGTTTTGTGAATCGACACAGGAAGGCATTCAAAAAACACAAACAAGGGTTTATTTAAACAGCCTCCACACAGGAAAGAGGGCAGACAACTTACATAATATTGTTCGAGATAAACACAATGGTCAGTTTACATGTGACAAGTAAGGACTATTTCTGTTCTAGGACTCAGTACTGAAATAAGAGTCTCTGCTGGCAGCAAATGTCTTACTTTCAGTAGGTTTGGAGAAGACAGTAAACACAACAGGCTTTCGCCAAAGATTTTCCATAAGAGCTAAAGCAATGAGGAGAGTTTAGCAAGCTTAGGTTCCAGTGACTAAGGGTCGAGGTGACCTGAATTCAGCCTCAAAGCAATCAAAGGAATATTATCTTGAATATACTCTAAAGTAAGCTTGGGCCCAACTCATAGAAATTTATGGTGTGGCCCATGGATAACTATGACACTGCAAAGCTTACAGTCATTAATTCAGCTACTAGTTTAGGTTTCATGTAAATTTGAATTGACAAGGTTATCTCTTCCACGTTAACCATATGCAAATTAAGGCATTGCCGATTTAAACTTTAGGGCAAAGCCATGAAAGCTAAACTACTCAATAACAGTGAATATTCTATAAATCAGCGAACAACATCGTATGTTAATATTAAGTTCATTTACCCCAAAAGTACTAATATATACAGCATATATAGGCGGCGGACTACAAAAACCAAATGGAAATTAATTTCCATAAATGACAGTGTTCCATTACTTCCAGAGAAAATATACCAGTGTAACACCCAGCCCTAATGTCATAACTTAGACCAAACAAAGAGCATTTTTTCTAGAGATAAACATTTAAAATGCACACTTTCAAATCAGATTTTAAGATCCCTAAGCTTTGATACTATGAATAAAGGAAAATTAATATATGGGCAATAAATTAAGTTGATCTCAAGTCTAGTCCATGTCTGAATTACTTTATATCTATTGTGTGCAGTTTCATTGATGGCTCAGGAGACACTGTGTCTGCATTACAGTGGTTTCTACACAGATGATCTAAAGGCTTTCAGACTTTCAGTAATCAAACAATGGATAATAGACTCAGACAGCTCAGAAATTACAAAAACTGTGCTTGTGCAGCCTAAAGGAAGCAGGGAAAAATATCTCCGAGAACAGAGTTAAAGCTAAGACTGTATAGCCATTAGTCATTTACCCAATTTTCTAGAGTAAACTGCAAAAAAAAAAAAAAAAAAATTTTTTTTAGATTTTATTCACAAAGAAAATAATTAGAGATGAATTCCAAAACCTTGTTACCAAACATAAGGAAAACAATAAAAATTTCACCTGCTTTTTTAAGATATAGAACAGCATGACTACATTATCCACCATAAATGGAATGATGCAGAAAAGAGGTCGAACCTTTACTAAAGAGGCACCATAAAATCTTTTTATGACATCATCCATTACAGATGCCAAAGATGATTAAATTACTCTTCATTTTAATCTTTAAAAAATGTATTTTTATTTATTCTTTCTAACCATGTTTTTTTCAATTCAAAACTCTATCCAATTTACAAATAATACTAATGATCTTTTCCTCCTAACCTACTTTTTGTCAGAGTGTGCTTCACAACATGGTAATGTCTCCTAAAAGTCTATTCTCATTACATCACTTTGACTCTGGCCCTATGAATCACTGTGTGTGGCATTTGACATGGTGGAAGCACATTGTTTCCAAATACCTGTCCTTAAGTACTATAAAAACCTCCTGTTTAAATAGCTTGAGGACGCTTCTAGATTTAAAATTTAAGACTACAATTAATCACAAATTGAACTAAAATACCTTCAAGGAAGAGATTACTGCTTATAAGGTTTTTTTCTCAGAAAAAATCATCTCGTCTTATAATCAAGTTTGTCCTTTATTCAGACCTCAGATTTGCAGCACCGCCAAGCAGCCAACTAAGCTTACTCTCCCTCTCTCACAAGGTCTCCCCACCTTCTCCATCAACTGTTTCCTTGTCCCTTTCTCCTTTTCCGCAGGTCAGCTTCTTCTCCTGCCTCTTCTCTCCGTTACACAGGTACTTCCATAAAGGGGTGGGGCCTCCACACACAGCCTCTCCCCTGATTGGAGGAACAAGGGAAAGGTTGTCCCCATGGTGCGCCTTTGCGGAAGCACTCCAAGAGGCCAGAATGTTGCAGATGGATTGGCGGGGAAAGAGATGAAAAAACGGTTCTCTTTCTTTGCAAGTCCATCTGCAATATTCTGGCCTCCTGGAATACATCTCCAAAAAGCCTTTTCTTTTTTTCTTTCATTAAGATCCCAAGTTTGTCATGAATCAGGGCTACCCTATAATCAAGCAAATTATGGTAGTTTTCAATTTGTATTGGCAAATATGAATATCCTAGGAGTATATTACCTTTTGTAGGTTACTTGGTAAGACAGAATAGTAGTCCTGCACAGCTCTGTCCCCAAACACCACCACATCAGGGGAAAAAATATCTAAAAAAATCTAAAAGGCCCTGAGAGTGTTTACCCTCCATGGTGCAGAGGCGGATCCTGTTCCATTAAATCGGCAAAGAACAGAAAACTTAAATACTTTAAAACTAATGATATTTAGTAACTGAGCCTACATAGTGTCTTGCTTCCCATAATAAAACGATTTTTAGTGCTTTTGCTTGATGGGGTTGATGTGATAGCATGCATCACTTAATCAACTAATATGGCATAAGCAGGGCATGAGAGGATGAGCAGGACATGCTGTTCAGAGTTTTTTGTTACTGTTGCAACTTCAAAACTTTGGCAGTCAGGCAGATTTCGCTATACTGTAATAAGTTTGAGAACTTTTTTTTTTTTTTTTTTTAACTAAATTGTTACTTTTAGCAACGGTTGCATATTTACCTCTTAGTGGATAATTGTTTCAGTTTTTGGCATATGTATATGTTTAGTAAAGTATCAATACTATCTATAGTTACAAAGATCTAGATGCTATGCCTCGGAAGATGCATTTGTATAATGGAAAAATTGCAAGGTAGCAATTTCACTGATTTTCCCCCCATTCTAATTACTTAAGCCTTTGGAAGCCGACATCATTAGTGCCAGCTTTAAAGGGTGCGTCAAAGAGCCTTGAGCACCACCAAGACCAGTATTGGAGGGGCCTACTTTGCACCACTACACTGTTCCTTGGAATACAACAGACATAATCCTATATAGTTCCACCTTTTGTTTTATTATGACGGATGCAGTTTTATCCTGTGAACACTGGAAAGTGAACATAAAAACTGCCCATATCCCATCCTGCACCAAAAAGGCTTAAATGTTAGTATAATCACTTTGTTTTAATTTGCTAAACATGCCATGAATCAGAATTAATTCTAGAAATCCTCTGTAGTGCAATTAATGTCTTTTCAATGGCTTAAGACATACGCCAAAAAATTACAAACTGGTTGCAGATGATGTGAATCGTGAAAGTGGGATGCTTTTAGAAGCCGTCATTGAAATTTGCTGCCTAACCTTGCAGGCATAAAAAAAAAGAAAATAATTATACATTTTTTCCCCTTTCGTGATGTACAACGTGTCTATTATAATTAGGCTAATTGCTGCATCTATAGCTCAACACAAATACGCTTCTTAATTGCGTTTGTGTCGATCGTCAAGAGGAGAAATTCTTTTATACCTGTGAATTGAATTTATAGGGAAGTCAGGTTAAGTTTGGAAAACAATTTATTTTGTGCCGCCGCTGAACACTTCAGTAATGGGATAATGTAATTGGCGGTGGATTTAGAAAGCCTAAATTCACTTGTAGCACATGGGAGGTACTGAAGATAAATGAAGATTCTATTTATTTAGCTGTAATTTCATCGCAGAACTGCATGAAAGATGCAGACACTCTAGTTGCAACTACATAGGCAGGGGCTTCTAATATGATAATATACCTGCAAAGGGGCTTGTGGAATCGTTGGTTAGCTTACATTGATTACATGCTTCTTAATAGTAGTGTTCGGGACCCAAGGAATGACAGTTACCATCTAAACGACACTTGATAGGTACTTATCCAGTAACCAACCCACAAATGGGTTTAGTGAACATGGGCAGCGGGGAGAACGGGGCTTGGAGACAGGAATCTAATAACCCGGTAGCAAATTCCACGAGGCAAAAAAAGCTTGCCAATTATGTCTTGCGTGATAAGCACATTCCTTTTCCACTTTAGTTGTTGTTCCAGCTGCTTATCTGAGGAATTTATTTGCATCCCGTTTATGCCAAGCACCATCTCACAGTAACATTTAACTTAAAACCACGTTTCCAATAAATCTATGCATTAGATCCTTAACCCCCGTCTTTCACTATGAATAGACTTACCTGTCCCCAAAGCTTATTTTATCCAACAGAAACACTTCACTCTTTGGGTTTGTGGAGTCTTAGGGGTTGTGAACGTTTGTATAGTATTTCTTACCTGACTTTTATAAATCAATGTATTTACTTTATTAAAGAAATAATTATTTGTAATAACTTCCTTTTATTATTATTATTAAAAATGTAATTCCTTCTTATTCCACAAGAATGTGGTTCTTTCAGCAATATTACGCAAAGCTACCAAGCCCATCCTATCTGCTGGACCTAAGTGACTTAAACTGACTATGATGTCATCAGTCTACGCACAATGCGTTATCAAGTACTGCTTCTTATCAAAAGGCAACTTTCCCACTGACAAGTGAACAGTGAAGCACACATGGTTTGCTTCACTAGCCAATAAAAAAATATGACACAGGGCTGTTCAATTGAAGGGTTATGCAAAAGCCTACTGTACAAGCAGTTAGGGATTGTGTTTTCAGTTTGGAACCTGGTATACCAAAACAGATCTACCTATACTCATGAGGGGGATCCAGAAAATCTGAACTTTGAGAGTATATTTAAATGTATAACCTGCTATTGATGTCTATCAAAAAAAAAACGCCTCTAAATGACCTCTGATGGATTCACCTGCTTTTAAGAAGAGATATCAGCCCAGCTCTGTGGACAATCAACACAAAAGCAATAATGAATAATAAATCACTATTTTGTCTCCTTTACATTGCAAAGCCCTTATCTGAGATAAAATATATATATTGTTTTCCATTCAGACACAACCTCAGCTGTGAATGGCTCTCTATTCCCATCTGTCATCATTCGTCTATCTTTATAGATCAAAAATTTGCACAATCCAAGGTTTGAATCTCTATTTAATGAACTTTATATACAAAAGTAAATTGTCTGGGGCTATTTGAATCTGATATTTCTGGAAAAAAAAGTGCCCACAAATATCCATGGATACTATCAGCCGTCAGAAAAAGCTTATTAAAGTAAAGCATGCATTTTCAATACACACAGCTCAATTTATCATGGCAGTGACAGATACGGCAAGAGTGCTGTAGTTGGAAAGTCACTGTGTGTATATTTATATTTATTTATTTATAAGTACACACAAGACAGAGGTCTGGAAATAAATAACTAAGGGTTACCTTCCAGACTAATACTAGGCCACCCATTATTAAAGGAACAGTTATGTTTGCTTCTCAGATCACTGAAAAGAAGAAGTAGTCCATGACTATTCACAAGAAAATTATTTAAAGATGAATATGTACTAAATTATCCATTTTCATAGATACATGAAAAAGAGATTTACATACACACTTTGCACCTAAAAATATTAATCTCATTGTAACTACTACTGCAATTAATTCCTAGTTTATTGTTATTAACATTTCTCCAGAGGATCTATCTAGGTTTAAAGCACCAGCGCTACAACAATAAGACGAGGACACAAATTAACACTAACATTAAAGTTAACAAATGTATACAAATTCAACAATAAAGTAACCACACCCGTCTTGTCTCGTCAGATGTAAATAGGCTAGTACGGCCCAAGAAAAAATAATATGGGTGATTTCTGACCTGATTAAATATTTCTGGGCAGAACTGGATCATTTAAATTAATGGGGGTGATGTTCCCAATGCTAAACTTACTATAAAACGGAATACTGCATGTTTTGTAGAATTACTTTCAATTTGCACTTCTGAGGATTTTTCATTCATTTTTTTCATCTGTTCAATTTGTGCACACATACCGTGAATATATTATCACATAAATATCTATATATGTCTTAAACATGCAGGTATAAATTACAGAAGCTGTGAGCTTGATTTTGAACAGGGCCCGAGTCTTTTGATTCATACTCAGATATGATTGCTATGCCTCTTTCCAACTACAGCCTACGCAGCGAAACGGTATGGAATTACATGAAATGTCAAAAGTGTCTGGCAAGCATCCCTGATGGTTAAGAGGATTTAGAAAAGTCTTCCTCAGATATAAGCAATGACATTTATTACAACTCTACAACACTGTATATATACATATATATACACATATATATATATATACACATATATATATATATAAACATATATATATATATATATATATATATATATATATATATATATACATATAAATATACATATAAATATACATATATATATATATATATAAACATATATATATATATATATAAACATATATATATATAAACATATAATTTTTTTTTTTTTTTATTATTATTATTTTTTTGGAAACTAAAACCAAAAGGTCCCAAATCAGTTAAATAAAATTCTAAAAAAATACGTTTTAAACTGTTTTTTCATCAATGAATGAAACTTTATATAGTATTTCTATTAGTAATTAAATTAAAAAATGATATAAAAAGTCGGTCTCATATGTATCAGTTAAAAGATGAGATGACCTCAGGATGAAATGAACTCAGACTAAGCTAAATAAGTGAAGTTGCGCTGGGGAATAAGACACTAATGGGCCTTCCACAAGTCTTTTTTTTTTTTGACTAAAGACCATTAGGCCTAAACATTGACACAAAGACCACAGACAGTTCATTTTATAAAATGTACTATACAAGAATAGAAAATGAAATAGACAGGCAAAGCCATTATCCTCCTTCATTTAAATAGTTGGTATGTTGAATAAAGCCAGACACAAGACATGGTTGAATGTTCCAATATTAAAAATTCATAATTTTTATATAGGGAGATACAATAAATGAACAATGTAGCATGGTCTATCTTTAAAAGTAATGTACAGGTATAGGTTGATGAGCGGATCAATGTCACTTCACATCCAGTGAACCTCATTGGATGATCGAGGCAATACAATGGCATTGCTTGAATTGAGAGATTGTTAAGAGTTGGCAGAAAACTTAAAAGGCAGGTGGCTGTAGGTCACAGCTGCAGATTTTTAACAAGGTACAGCAGTGAAGCTTTGATTTGAAGAATAAATCATTACCTGAACAGCAAGACAAGATGCATTGTCAGACAGCAAAACCTGGTCACCTGAAAAATAGCAAAAAAAAAAAAACAACAAAAAAAAAAACACAACAGTATTAACAGTGAGAATGAAAGGGCTCCTAACGAAATAGCATCAATCTGTTTTCTCCAAGATAAGTAATTCTCCTTTAAAATTACATATTTTAATTATTTTTATAAAAAACTTGCGAAAGATAATAAATCGATGGATGGATAAACCACAGTATATACCGTATTTGCTTGATTATAAGATGCCCCCCCCAAAATTTCAATATTAAATTTAGAAAAAAAGAAAAAGCCTGAATATAGGACTACCCTATAAGAAAAAAAGTTTTACTAGTAAATATTGTAACATGTAAACTATTTTTTTCATATTTAATAAAGGCTATGATTGAGAAAAACGCATTTATTTTTTATTTCCTTTTATTTGCCAACCTGCACCACGCCTTGACACTGATATGCCTTAGACCCCTATATGCCACTCTGCCTCCCTGATATGCCTTATACCCCCTATATGCCACTCTGCCTCCCTGATATGCCTTATACCCCCTATATGCCACTCTGCCTCCCTGATATGCCTTATACCCCCTATATGCCACTCTGCCTCCCTGATATGCCTTATACCCCCTATATGCCACTCTGCCTCCGATATGCCTTACACCCCCAATTTGCCAATCTGCCCCCCTCCGCTTTATATGCCCCCCTCCGACTTACCGATGCATCCCTAGACTGGTCCCACTGTGCTCCAGACTCCCTGGTGTCAAGTGGGGGCAGCCAGAGGACATCTGTGCGCAACCACCAGAAGGTCACGTCACGCCAGCGCTCTTTCAAAGAAGCCCTGGCGGAAGTGCCGGTAGCAGGGTTAGGTTGTCCGCGCGCATCCTGTAGGCATCCACCGACCTCTATTTGAGGTCTGATTATAAGATGGCATTGAATATAAGACGAGGGGTATTTTTCAGAGCATTTGCTCTGAAAAAACCTCATCTCATAATCCAGCAAATACGGTACCATAGTTTATGAATTTTTTTTACAACCATGAGTTACTTCTGTGCCCTTTTTGATTACAGTAGACCTGTCATCCAAAAAGCTTGCTAAACAAGGCCTACTTAAAAGGACACTCCAGCCATCGTTTGCACTTTAAAGCATATTTTAGCTGCAAGGTCCCTTTAAATTAAAATGCTGCCTGTCTTGTAAATGCAAGAGGGGATTCTGTAGAATCCCTTATATGCATTTGTCACTTTCCCCACGCCCAGCTACTTTCCATGCAGGAGATATGCTCGGCCAAACACATCTACTGCCATGAGACATACTTACCCCCAGACAGCTCCAGCGCCGGCTCAGCAAACATCAAGAGAGGTGTGGATTCCACACCTAGATGGGAACACTTTCCTGCCACTGATCATGGTGAGAATTGTCAGTCCATAAACGGGGGTTACGTTTTAACCCCTTGGTGACAAAGGATGTAGTACCATATCACAGAAATCCAGCAGTTGATGCCAGAGGATGAATCACGTTAAGCATCGGCAGAGCTAAATCCCTGCAGGGACACAGCAGATCAATTGACAGTCTGGTCTTCCTCCAGCTAGCTGGGGCAAAACTGTGTGGCTCCAAGCGGAGTTATCTAATGTAAGCGCCCTCAAAGGTAAGCGCTTTCACACTCCAGAGCTTCTGTTTGGGCATCCCTTTCAGGAGATTCCCTCATTCTAAGGACAGGTCTCCTAGCTGCTGATCACACTGTTTAAATCTTTGTGACAAGCGTTACAAACCAAGGGCTTATCTTACATTTCTGCATGGAGGGAGGCACTAAGCAAACACACTCTTTTTTCTGCTTACTCCACAGAATCAAAATTACAATCTTCTTAATTTAAATTGTGAAAGTAACTAGAACAGTAAGTCCATTTCATCTGTCTGGGATGTCATTTGTGCCCAATGGCGAGACCACATACAAGATTATCATATAGCTGGTGTGCATGTTTCGCTAAACTAAGATCCCGGATATAGTTTTATAATGAAACAGACTACAGATATATGAGACTCCTACCACACAGAAACATGATCAGAATTTACTGAAATACTGAAGTTACTATAAAAAAAAAATAAAAGCAGATTAAAATGCATTTTTTTAAAATTCTGTATGTATTATATCCAGGCCTTTTACACATCTACCCAGCACTAACAGGATTATTTGTGTAATAAAGATCCTTCATTGTGTCACTGCAATAATTGCCTGTTACATTATTTATAAATGTTTGTTTAAGCTTCGTGTAATGTGGTTGCTTTATAAAATGTTTACAAAAGGCAAAGAAAAATATACCACTGCTCTACAAGCCAACTGAAGTACTGCATCACACAAAACAAGCTTGCACTTGAAATTGTGAGCAGTGTTAAGATGTGTCAGACAAAAGAGGGATGACAAGATCACAGCAATAAAAATTCCATGCCTAAAAGACTATGGGCTACCGTCTATTAGTCTTCATTACTTTGCAGCCATGTGACAATTGCAGCAGGCTGCAGAACCCAAAATGTGGGCAATAATGTAATCTGATGATATATGAAGAGCTGCTAAAGGGAGCATGGACCGCTGCAGCCCGTGTATTTTAAAAGATCCGTGTATATCACATCCCCAGCCATTAGCTATGACACTTCCAATATGTGCTGGCTCAGCTATTTTTTTCTCCAGCAGCAGTAACCATGCCAACACAGCCTGTATCAGAGTCGTTTCATATTGCTTGTCAACACTCAAAACGAGAACATGCATAGCATGCACTAGAAATCCTTCTGGCTCTTAGAGGGTTAAACAGTAGCAGATATTGTTAAATTAAATGGGAAACGGTAAACGAAAAAGAGCAGCAATACTCACTTTTCAGAGGTTGATAAAGAGTGGCGTTTTCAGGCCATGGTTCTACAGCTGCGATAAAATAAAAAGAGAGTTTTAGAGGGGGGGGAAATAAAATTCCAACAATTAAAGACCTGATTAGACTAGAATTGACAAACCGATACATTAGGTGGAGAGGGCCCTGCTGGCAAGCTTACAATCTTGAAGTGTGTAATTTTGATATTGGTAAGCTCAGGGCCATCAGGGGGTACAACCAGTACCAATGCATGGGGTCCCTGACAATGAGAGACACTCAATGGCTCTCATGGCCTTCTATCCAGGACCAAGATCTTCCTGGCATTGGCGCCTAGTGGCCCCATTACAAGCATTAATCAAGTTTTAAGGTTAAAGGAAGATATTTGTTCTTGTTTTAGATGGAACATCCCATGTGTGAGAGGGCGACACGGCAGAAAGAACCACTTCATCTCTCAACCCTCTGAAGAATAAGGCTAATTGCATACATACGATGTTTGCTTACCAGGATCCTTGTAAGCACTTTATAAATAAAGGTACATTGTGCTGAAAGCAAACATGGCCTGATGTGCCCTTTCCTAGAACCACCAACGACAAACAGTCACATATTTTAGTGGCACTGAATCTTAGTGAAAAATGAATGAAAACAAGAAAAGTCACTTTATACTTGATTTCTACACAGGTTTTATACCACACATCAATTCACTACTTCAGTCCATAAGAAAAAGACAAGTATGTGATAGAGTCATTCTTCTCAAAATGATTGACAAGGGTAAATGTTATAAAAGATCCATCTTTAAAAAAAAATGTCAGATTTGTCAAAATATCAACATTCTACCTAAAATTGTGGATTGTGTGATTTTCTGACTCATAGTAAACCGCAATACATTTCTTTCTCATAATTAAGTCTGGACAAATCAATATAGAGTGTCAGGGTCAGAAAGATAAAATATAGAATTTATGAGCTAAACATAATTCCAGGAAATATTCCAAAATAGTCTACTGCCATTTGTTGAGTAGAGAAAGGCATACTAGTCAATGAGAGGGTAGTAGATGAATGGAGCAGCCTCCCATCGTAGAGTGGGGGAATTTAAATGTGCATGGGATAGGCATAAAGCTATCAAGAACCCAAGACAAGACCAAGGATGAATCAAGGTCTAAGTCTTTACATCAAGAGAAATGGACACACTAGATGGGATGAATGATTCTTATGTGCCTTCACAGGTTTCTTTGTTAGACCAATCAGTTAGGTTTGGCACCATAAATAACAATACTTGGTCATAAGACTCTCTTTGTGTACTTTGATGGTTTAAAAGAATCTCTAGCACAAGAAAAGCTTATAAACATACTTTGTAAAGTGCTGCATTATTCCATGTGAGGTGAAGAACAGTTTGAGAGCAGTAGGCATTGAAATTACACACTGCTACAGCTCTGTCATATTTCCAATCCATCAAGTTGATTAATGTTATAATAACTCCATATAAACTTATCATTCACGCTGTAATGAAGTCAAACCCAGTTTATTCTTGGGCAACGCACTCCTCTAGGCAGTAATGCAGGTAAATAAAACAGCTTGGAGAGCTAACAAATTTTCTTGCATTTTATATATTCAATTAATATACGTGAACTATTTCAACCCCTTGGATGTAGGCCAAATGAGCAATGGTATTGCTTTGCTGGATAAGCCACGCTCCTTCTGGACCTCAGGGGGTTACAAGGTACAGCTTGAAATCATATGTGGCGCTGGCTGATTATGACAAAGACTATACAAACATGTCTTCTAACGCTTCCTCGCCCCAAGATTGTATACATTAATTATAAAAACGGCCTGCGTACCCTTCTAATGAGATCCTACTACAGAAGGGCATATTTTGGGAAACAAATGCACACTAGAGAAACAGAAGAGCTGCATGCTTCCACATCAAGAGTGGAAAGTGTTAACACTAAGTGCGCAAGAAGTGGAAAGTGTTAAAGTTTCTCAACACTTTTTTAATGATGACACATAATGTACATCTTTAAAATGTAGAAGAAAATTTAAATACTTACCTTAGGCAGAAGCTGCAGCTCCAGATCCTTGGCCTTCCTCCATGGTCTAAAATTCACATCACTGATTGGATGCGTCAAGTAGCCAAAGAGAGGCAGGAAAGTAAGCCCACTGAAATCAATGTATGCAATTTCTACTCGTGTGCATCGTTCCCTCCTGGCAGTACACACTGTATATAAGTATACCATATATCAAAAGTTGTGTACAGCTGAACACATCTCCCATACAACAAATAGCGTGGGGATGGGGCAGTGAAAGGGGTAAATGGATGTGACAGGATGGTGCAGAATCCCCCCATCGCATTTAAAAGAGAACTCGTATGTAAATTTAAAGGGACAGCTCAACTATAATATGCACTGAAGTGCAAAGGATGGCTAGAGGAACCCCTTTAAACTCTCTTCTCAAAATTACCAAACACTTCCAAGGTCCTTTGCACATAAATGTAAAAGAGGGCTGCCTACATCATGTGTAAGACACTGAACACATATTCAGATGAAATGGCACAAGAGCAACAAAAAAAAAAAGTCTTCCATTAGTTATGATCAATAAAGGAAGTATTAGCTAACCTGGTAATTATATGCTGCCTGAACATCAGCCTATTCCTCCCACATTCATAAAAGGGCAGATCAATTTCAGAAGGGATACCAAAAATCAATGGACTCAAAACATTGAGCTATGAAGGGTCAGAAACCGTGTCCATGGGAGTGATGACCCATTGGCTTTACCCAAAAAAAAATGAACAGTTTTGCTTGAGTGGAGATATTTTGCGGTCTGAATTACTTGAATATCTGTCAAGGTCTCTCAAAGCCAAGATAGGAATACAAAGCTTTGATGTGAAGAAAAAAACCCCAAAGGATAATATTTGTTTTTCCGTAAGGGAAACAATTCATCATATTGATACTAATATACATGTTCCTGGATATTTAACAGATAGAAAATTCATTATATATTTCACTTGACTAAGTAGAAGACATTTTCTAATAACTTCTGGTATTGCATTCCTGGTCTTATTAAATTGATTTACAAGACCATGAAAATTAGTCTTAAGCTATTTCAATAGAAGTTGCAAAGTAAGGATGTTTGTTAGCTATATCAATGATTAAATGTTCACTTGCCAAGTGGGGGGGGGGAATCTTCAGTGGACAATTTTATAAAAGAATCTATTACAATGTAATGTCTTACTAATTAATCAGCAAGGAAATTGGAGTGCTTATAAAACAAATAATCTGAAAAAGCAATCTACTGATGAGGGTGAAAAAATAAGCAATCTGGAAATATGAATGCTTTGATGCATGTCGAAAAAAAAATGCCCTAATTTTAGAAAAGAGATGACACCTAGTTTTTTTTCTAAGGACTTTCCATGGACACGTATTTAAAGGGATGGAAACAAACATTTTTTGTTGCTACCCAAATTGCTGTATTTTCCACCATTGCATTGGAGTCCAATGACTCACCCAGCTCTGGTCGCTAAATACTTTTAAGAGCATTTATGCTTTATCTGGGGTCCTCACCTCTAATATGGTTGCCTATGATATTTAAAGTGGATGGAAAACGTTCCTATAGATGAACAAATAGTAATAAATCACATTTCATGTATTTGCTTAGCAGAGGACAAAAGTCCCCTAGGTACCAACTAGGCTGTCTAGAATAGTCACCCACAAGGTTGTCTAGAATATCAAGGGCTTTAGGCAGCACTTCTTCTCTGCCTGAATACTTTATTTCCTCCTTTTCTAGGCTGTTCCGTTTGGGGAATATGTTGGATAGATACTGCCTTATCAGAACTAAGCATTAATCCCCCCCCAGCAGAAATGTACCACCCAGACCCTGGCTCTATGGTATAAAGTAGACCACTGCTCCCAGAAAAATAACTCTTGCATAAATATAAAGATAGAGACACACAAATAGACAAGATTGTAAAGGTATGCTAGACAGTTGAGGCCAAGTGAATTGTAATGAGTGGGTATCCCAATAAAAATGAGACCACGTCTTTCCTTTTAAAGAATAACATCTAAAGAGGCTTTTTGGTATCCTCAGAAATGGACATTTTACTCATAAAACATACATTTCTCTTTTTGCTGTATGAAGCCCAGTGAGAAATTTCACTGAAAATGATTAACTACTGCAAGGGCACTCACAAAATATCAATAGCAAGAAAGCAGAACGCGTAGTCGAGAACTCAATGGCTCCAGAAACACATATCTCATTAAAATTATAAAACCATGGAGCCGGAAAGAACACAATTAGAGATGTTTTGATTGGCTGGCTTCCTAGTCTGGACATGCCGAGGAGTTTCATAGCAAACAAAGAGACTTAACAGAAAGCTTCCCTGCTCCCTTTCTCATTATGCCAAATCTCAATGTACTCTTACTCCCAGAATGTTCTTTCCAGCTTTGAGAAGATACAGAAAAAAAATATCTATTTTAGAAAATAGGCTAAAATATTAGCATGGCTACCGTATGAAGCAGGTAGTCAGGATCAACTTGGCAATTTCCCGTTCAGTCATTAAATAATTCTAATAGCCGGGATGCCTTATTACAAAATGTCATATAAACCGGCCTTTGGACTATTAAATCCAGGCGTGCGAAGCATCAATGTTAGATGTGATGGTAAACTGAAAAAGTAACATTTTGTTTTTTTATCATTATTCATAATTGCAGAACTCCCACAGTTAAATGATCTCCCTAATCGATTTCACTTCAAGTTAATGTAGAAGATCCACTTAATATTTACTGGTCTAAATTGTCATCTCTTCCTGCACTAGAGAGAGGGAAAAATCACTTTAATAAGCATTGAATAACTAGATTTCACCTATAACGGGTGGTTTTGTGTCCCGGTTGAAATCCAGTAATATTATTAACGCCAATTAATTACAAACTTATACATAGTTAGCGACACGGGCAGAAACATAGATGTCAAATCTCCAGTCAGACAGCTCTATCATTCAGCGAGACTGTACTTTGGGATGGTTCCATGCATGATGGCCAATGACAGCTCCATTTCTTCATGCCGCTGACCTGTGTCATACCAGTGAAAAGATACACTGAGGTTTATTCACTAAGGCATGAGTTTGCAACAGTTGCCGTTTCATATCACTGACTTCCTTAATCACAATGAAAGGCAAAGCGAGTTTCCCAGTAAAATGTGTGATTTCATGAGTCACCCATTGATCCATCCATTCTGCAGGACCAGCTCACCCATTCCTGCGGAGGAATCTTGAAAGGCTTGGCCGTGCTGAAATCAGCGATAAACCTACAAACTCTATAGTGAATAAATTCCAGAACAGAGATGTGACAGAAATGCAATAATATAGAAACAGAATTCACATTCATATATTATTTATATCTGACTTGTGTTAACCCATGCGTTATAAGCACATCTGGGCACTCTCCGGGTTTGACCCGAAAGATCTCCAGGTGAAGCACCAGTTTTCCGGTCAACACCAGAATCCTCCGGGTCACGGGAGCGGGCCCCATTCCCCCTTTAAATGGGGGGGGGGTTCCCATGATGACAGAGGGACCGCCCACCGACATCAGTGGGCAATCCCGGCCGCATCCCACAAGGGAAGGCTCCGGGTAGCCGGAGCTAAAAAGTTCCCAGGTATGATTATAACGATCATTCCTGATAGCAGGATTGCCAACTTTGCCTATCACAGAAATTTTTCAATTTTGCTTGTAGCCAAAAAAACTAAACCGTAAATTGCAGCGATGAAGCATTACAATCTCAACGGGACTAATTTATAAACAGGGATTTCTGGTGCTAAGTGTGACAGCGGTATGCATTGCTAAATCACTGAGAACATCGAGTTTGAGCACAACATTTAATTCATTGGCCAAGAGTTGATGTCTAATTTTGCCTCAGAATTAGTGGCCTTTTAAAAGGTGAGATCCCCTAGAAAACATGTTTTCTTCTCTATCATGAAATACAGCACTATATACAGTAATATATTTTAGAATTAACAAAAACCTGATTTTTTTTTTGTTCTAACAAATTTCTATGTCCAGACCCAGCAGGCTGCCACTTGTCATCACTCATTGTATTTTAGGTGACTTCCCCTTCTCAAACACCACACTGATTCTTTACAGCAATGCTAAAGAAGTCTGTCCCTCTATAAAGGTTCATAAGTCCCACTGTGTGATTGAGACTGAGCCATTCTTATCGTTTACCACTGTAGACTAAGCTAAAAACACAAGAGCTGTACCACATACAAATGGCTATTATTCAGTACCCTAAATACAATACCTTAAACAAAATACTGCAACTATTTTAAAAAAAGAAAACAGCGCAATATTTCCAAAAGCGTGTTTAATCTGGTGCTAGAAATAAATACATCTGGTGGGAAATGCTTTACGAAAAGTGTACTCGTTTGCTTTGGGGTGTTTTCACAGCACGGAGCCGGCCAGCAGCCAACGACAGAGACAGGCATAGTCGCGACCCGGGTTACCTGCTATCTGGGACACAAAGGCATCGGTAACGAGAGACATTGCTCCGCACAATCCACATGGAAGGTTAAGGTCACAATAACAGGAAGTTCGTATCCAGGTGACAGCTTACCCCGGTAGTATTTCTGCCGGTATCCGGGGCAACGGCAGTCAGTTTACAATGACGTATTAAGGCGTGTTGGGTTTATGAGGAAGCGTTTACGGCGTTCAACGGCGTACAGAAAACAGTTATAGTACACATTAAATCAAATTTGATTAGTCTTTAACACGCTAAACAGTAGTTACGGTGATACGTCATAAGGAGGATGGACTCCGCAGTCGCCATCATTGTTTTGGGCAATTTCTATTTACTTCAATGTATGGGTGATTATTCTTCAAAAAAACGTTATAGTCTCCACATGCCTCTAACTATATGTTTTTGGATGTGTATGATGTTCCTGTGTTTATTTTACTACAAACATGTAACCTATTGCTCCATTTAAAGATAAATTAGTAATTATATAATTTGATGGCTATTGCTTCGCCTTTTAATGTAGAATTTTGTTGTTTTTTGAAAAGGTGGCATGCTTAATGAAGGAGCATCCACGGATCATAACAGTCTAATGCGAGGGTATAAAACATAAGCCCCCACAAACTATCCTTTTTTATTTCAGTTATAGCCTTTAAGAGTTGATATTTTAAGAGGATTTAGAGTCAGCTAGTTTTCTAGACATTTGTAGGCGTTACGTACCACTGCAAAATGTGTATTTAGAACATTTCTGGCAGTTTCCTTATACTTAATAAATGTATTGTTAATATTTCTAGGCTTTACTGAGTCAAGAAATGTATTCCTACTAAACCCCATGCCAATATTTCACTTCCAGTTTTGCAGCATCAAAAGAGTCGTCAGTGACCCCCAAAAATGACTCTGTCCTTACCGTTAAAGAAAACATCCAAAGGTTAAATCCATAAGATATGACCGTTATTTAACATTTTACAATAAAATGTAACATTTTCATACATGTGCAATATTGTCTTTAGATGTCTTCCCACAAGTGACTTCTTCACTTCTAGGCAGAGTTTTCCATATAAGTGAAACAAGATGTAGTAATGTGTTCAAATCCTTTATGTAACTGTAGCCCAGAAAGGTCCTGAACGCTCCCAACAGTGCTGAGAGGTATTCAAAATCCAAGATCATTTTTGTTTGCATTAGCATGTCCATTGTAATGATGTGGAGTGCCTCCTACAGTCCTTACTATTCATTGAGTATCAGAAAACCAGCACCAGACTGGTCCCAGGGTGTAAAGCATAGTTGGAACCCGCAGGTGTTTTATGTGTAAATAGCCATCTCGTGTCTTTGAAACACACATTGTTTGTCACTTGCCATCCCCTCCTTTTGCACAGCCATGTGTAACAGATAATGTATGCATGGAAACAGAGAGATGGCAAAGTGTTCTGACTCTTTCAACAGTCAGTTTTAGGCTATTTTAAACCATCTCCATAATAGGCGGTGGAAAATAATCCTTTTTAGAAGAGGCTACACAGGTCCAAGGTTTGTATAGGAGTCCATATGTCTGGATACAAAACAGGTACTTGGTTCCAGAAAACCTGACAGGTTGACTCAAGACTGGCCATTGTAGCGTGGGATCTGCGAGACACAGCTAACCACCATGGAAAAGGGCTTCAGTGCTGCCAATGCCAGTAGTGATTGTTTGATGTCACTGTTGCCCTTCCAGACTGTAAAATGAGAATGGCTGCTGAAAACGGGAAGACCTTATCCAAACGGCCTGGCATTGGCACAAGCATTAAGTGTGTAGGCACTAGACTATAACACCACACAAACAAAGTGTGTGTATAGGTGTAAGCCTGATTTTTTTGAGGGGTAAGTGGTGTGCAGACATTTGCAGAAAGCAGAGGAACACAAGGCATCAGGCAACATAACAAAATACTCTAAACCCAATAAAAAGACATTAAAGAGGTGTAACTTTGTGAGATATTTTCTACAGCCTAAACATTTTGATACCACCTCTGTTGCTGCTTTCCATACTCATGTTTACTAAATCTACCATCCAGGCCTATGCGGCATAATGAGATTCCTTCTTTCTGTGGTTCCTGTCTAAATCTGGTCTTGCTTGACCAAAGGTCACAATATTATGCTTACCCTTTTATATATTGTAAGCTCGTTTGAACAAGTTTTTTATGCGATGCACTACTTGTCATCGACTGAGTAACCCACTGTACAGTGCTGTGGAAAAGTAGAAATAGTGATTATTTATAAACAGCAATAGTATACATTGAAATTAGTCACTTGAAGAATGCTAGGCAAAGAGATAATACAGATAAGGATACAAGGTACTTTTTTAATTTCTTGTCAACTGTGTGAGATGAACTCTCTCATTTGCATATGCTGGCTATTCAATACATAGTTGGAATTGTATAGACCAAATAAGTACACCTACATACAGTTATATTGATCCTATTAGATCTCACCTCTGCAGCATAGGAATATATCTGATATATGCCTGTAAGTATTAGAATGTGTGCAAGCCACGTTAACTTTGCACTTTTATAATTCAGAGCAGGATTGTTTATAGACCTGCCCATAGCAGCAAAATTGTATTTTGCTTGCTGCGGTTAAGAGATTTTTGCTTACCTTAAGCATACAAAATATGTGGTCATCTCCTCCCAAATCTCTTTTATACATACTGCCATTATGTTAAAAAAGGATCATCTTTAAAACTATTTGCCTATGCTCTCAACTTTATTAGATAGCATTAGTCCACTTATAATATCTAAAAGATGTGGATCTCTGAAGCAGCAGTTCTTAGCCAATATAATTCAGTTGTCTGAGTGCTGAATAAGACAACGTAATGGTCCTAATTGAATGTCTCTCGATATATCCTAATCATAAGCCTTACGTTGCTAAATCTGTATTCCTGTGAACTGAGGTTATTTTACTTGAGATCACTTATAAACATTTTACATAAGCTTATGGATTGGTTGGACTTGGTGGACTTTTGTCTTTTTCAACTTAAATTCCAGCCTGGTGAACTTGTGTCTTTTTCAGCTTAAATTCTTAAAATGGGTTGGTATGTTCAGGGCTGGACTGGCAATGACAAGGTGGCCCTAGCACTTTAAGACCAGAGGCTGCCTGATGACATAAGTGCAGCCAACAGCTGGATATTCGCTTACCTAAGCATAAAAATGTGAACGGCAGGAAATATCCAGCCTTTGGCCACACACGCAGCACCTGATCTGCATACCTGGAAACCCTCTAAATAAACTGACTGTGAGACTCAAGAAATATTAAGCCTTAAACAGCCCACCAAACGTGTTACTCAAATGGCTCTAATATCAGTCCTCATGGAAACCTTGACTTGTCATTATTTATAGATACACTTAATTGAGTCACCTGCATTTTAGCAGCAAAAGCACCAATTGGAAGTCATTTGTGATATCAGCAGTGTACACTAGAAAAGCGTCAACTCAGAGACTATGTGACCCTAACAATCTTCCCCTTCAGAACCTGAGATTAGGATAAAAACCCTGACACTCAGGGTTCCCAGGTATGCCAATCTGTCATTGGAGCAGCAGATTGGGTAAGTTTGTGGCACAGTTGACCAGTGGTTGCTTGGTGTGCCAGGTATTTCCCTTCCTCATTATTTTATATGTATTATATTACTAGACTGCAATACCTATGTAATATTGCACACAATTTCAAAAACATTTCAGTCCATACCTCGTTGCATCTTCAAACCAAAATCATTATATACAAAAGTAAAAGTGCACACCAAAGATATCTACTGAAGACAGGAGGCAATTTATTCTCACATAGTGGGTATCATAGATACACACTCCAGGGGCTATATAAAAGCTAAGGCTAAATATAAGGTGGTCTTGAAGTTGCTTCTTGCAACCATGATCATCTACAACAATTGAAACTAAGCTACATGTTTACAGAATACTTCACCCAGTACATTTCATAAACAAATGGCTATTTAATCCAGAGTTACAAAATTAATTTGACTGTTGATCTGTGGAAACATCAAATTGCCATGGAGTCACAATGGAGTATCAGATTTTATAAATATGTCTTTAAATCAACAGCAACCAAAGCAGGGTGATCTTAAGGTTATTTTGATAGGCTTCTCTTTTCAACCTTAATGTTACTGTTAACATGACGTTACAAACATTACAAGCTAAATATTTTACAGCTCTTATCAGACATTGAATTCTTCCCTTGTATATTTTTTCTATTAAAGGTGCAGTGCGTTCAGCATTACATTCCAGTGCCAAGGAACCCATGAATTACTGTTTGTCAAGCCTCCTCCAAGTGCATCACCAAGCTTATTTCGCTTATTTATGCTATGTTTGCTTTTCATGCATTTTTCATGAGGAGTCGAAGCAAGGTTAAAGCATGTGGAATAAATCTGATTAACAAAGGCAAAACCATGTAAAAAAGCAGAAATTGACATCTAGAAACATAAAATAAATCTTCCACATCCACTATTGCTTCATATAACCTCTCAAAAAGGCACTTCATAAGAAAAATATGTTAATGGTGCCCTCAATATTAATGTAAAACACCTTGGTATATTGGCATTAGGGTATTTGCAATTTTAGAATGGTTTTCTTTGCTTTTTGTTTTTAACAGATGAAATGCAGGTGTGCATTAGAAACAAGGTATATACTGTATATATATATATATATATATATATATATATATATATATATATATATAGTCATGTGAAAAAGACAGTACACCCACTTTTAATTCTGTGGTTTTACATATCAGGACATCTGACAATCATCTGTTCCTAGCACCTCATGAAATATTGTGCCATGATTTATTCAACAAAAATAAAGCCAAAATGGAGAAGCCAAGTGTGAACACGAAGTACTCCTTATGATTCAATAGCTTGTAGAACCACCTTTATCATCATTGTGGAGGAATTTTGTCCCACAACATTGCTTCAGTTCATTAAAGGTTGTGGGCATTTGTTTATACACTGCTTTCCTAAGATCCCACCACATCATTTTAGGTTGAGGTCTGGACTTTGATTATTTTCTTTTTCTTCTCTTCTTTGTCTTTTTTTCTTCTTTTGTAGATTTGCTGGTGTGGTTGGGATCATTGTCCTGTTGCATGACCCAATTTCAGCCAAGCTTTAGCTGTTGGACAGATGTCCTCACATTTGACTTTGAAATACTTTGATATAAAGAGGAGATGATGGTAAACTCAATGACTGCAAGGCTCCCTGGTCCTATGAGTGCAAAACAAGCCCAAATCATCATCTCTCCGTCACTATGCTTGACAGTTGGTATGAGATGTTTGTGCTGATATGCTGTGTGGCGCTATGCATTATGGCCAAACATTTTTTGCTTTGGTCTCGTCTGTCCTAAAGACATTGCTCCAAAAGTCGTAGTTTCTTCAGATGCAACTTTGAATTCTTTGGAAATGGCCCTTCCCTTATTGGTGGGTAGCAACCATAGCTTCTCTAAAATCATTGCTGATGTCTATAGGTCTATGTATTTTTGCTATTGGTGGTGCTGGGTAACCTATGTATGTTTCTGCATAAATATTAATTAAAGATGCTATTCCACTTATTATTATTATTATTATTATGTATTGTTTTATACAGCGCCATCAAATTCGATAGCGCTGTACAACGGGTAGACAGGACATTACAAGTAGTATGTAACATAACAAATTGACTTATACAGATTCTGCAGACTGTAACTCAATTCAGCATTAGAAACATAATTTCTTGTAAATTGAATGTCCAAACGGTCGCAGGTACTGGTAGGCTCTAGCCATATAAACTGGAAAGGCATAGTAGGAGTTCCTGTGTTGTCTTTATGGGTTTAAACTTTCAAAAAAAATAATAACATCTATTTCCTTAGGATATCAGAGAGTTCAGTGAAATATAAAATGTATGCCTTTTAATGAAAAAAAGGGCAAAACATACATTTGTGTTTAGCTGCGCTAATAAAAGGGTAAGGGACTGGTCTGGAAGAAAAGTATGTCATGCTTGAATTCATGTAGCATGAAGTGGTTGAGGTAAGACCTGCATCTTGTGAACCATGTGCACTTAGTTCACAAATTCAGTCATCTTAGGTACTGCGAGTTCTATGTGCATGATTATAGTCCTGATTTATCTCTTAACAGTAAGTGTAGTTAGTTATTAGTTAAATAGGACATGTGTATACACTTTTCTTCCATTGATTAAGTACCCTTTAAAAACACCTACAAAATGTTTCTTGCTACCTTCAAGGTTCACCAATCCTCTGCCACCTTTTATGCATTATGTATGATCATTCTCTGTATCTTATAGAACCTCTGATCATGATGTAGTTCATTTTGCCTCTTATACCTCCTCTTACATACTGCTCCGTATTTAAGAGATTTTGACCCGTTCAGTATTTGTCAAATATCATCTTTCTACAATGTCCAATGCATACTATTATAAGACTATTGTAGACTTGTGCATGGCAAGCAAAATCGATTCTGATGACATTTTTGTTTACTTTTTCTACGTTTGTTTTTTTAGGTTTTCACTTTCCGACTGCTCGGTTCAGGCAAAAATTTGGAGGCATTTTTTTATTCTGAAATTACATTAGGGGGGGGATTCCCAAGGGGGGAGGTCGCTGACACCTTCTGTACTCACCTTTCTCTTACAGCAGCATCATCTGAGGGTTTAGAAAGACATCCAGACTTTATTTTGGACTGCAGGTTCACCACAAGCAGCAACAACAGCAGCACTGGATACACACATCCAGCAACATGCTGTGGGACTGAATCTCTTCAAAAATTGGACCATTTTTTATTAATTGATGCTCTGCGTGGGTTCAAGGGATTGGGAATTGTACATGTGCATCGTGCTACTGCCACTTCTGCTGGGAATTTCCATTTCCAACTCCTGCAGAAGGAGATCATACTTGTCATATTTGTCACTTGTCATACTGACAGGTATGAAGCAGCCCACCTCGCCAACAACCGAACAACAGGATGACAATGAACACCGAGGCTGGCAAAGCTCTCTGAAGGCTGGGGTGACCTAATAAAGACACCTTCCAGGGGCAGTGTCTGCTCAAAGCTGTTTTTTATGTAAGAGGGATGTGAGTTAACTTTTTTCTGGTGAAAATTACATTAAGATATTTCTTTACTTTTTTGTAATATTGTTTAAACCTAACCAGACTCAGATCATTATAGCTGCATGCATACAGGCAATCATTGAAACATAGATTTTGTTGTGTTTTGTTTTAATGTTGGTCTTGACCTTCTTCTCTTGAGCCATACATTCAGGTAGACCATAAAGTGAGCTGTTATCTGATGTGCAGCAATGTAATGTGATTTATGGCACAAAGGTTGATCTTTTACATCTTCAGGAATAGATTTAGCAGAAGACATATCAAATGTCAAGGCATTTCACCTCTTATAATCCATCACATTTAAAGTTTGTTTTATCATGATTGAATTTTATGGAATGGTTAAACTGACAGTATTGTTTTTATCGATACAGAACATGGCTGTAAATGACACAAAAACAAGAGGGTCACTAGTAAATACAAGCTACATCATATATGTAACTCCTTAAAGGTTTATTTCATGTATTGTCAAAATATAATTTATATTAAATCCATAAATGAATAACAAATAGTATATAATGAAAATAGTAAAATAATTTGTTCTTTCTAGCTTCGTTGTCATCCATTGTGAACTTAATAAGAGTTTTATTTTTATTACATGCCGGATTTATGAAATTGGAATTAGAATACAAAGATATAACTTGAGAGCGGATAAGAATGACTATTCTCATCTAGGCTGCCTAATGTAAAGACTCAAACCTTAACCAATCCTTGCTGTAGATTTAGGAATGCAGTCCCTGCCAGCAGTAGCATATGCCCAGCTGCCCATCATTGCCAGTCCGGTCCGGCTCTCATGCATGTTTAAATTCCTTCATGGTATTAACCTCTACTAGTTTTGCTAAGGGGTCATACCACTTAGTAAATGGCTTGTATTGTTTTTTATTGTATTCTTATTGCAATTTTTATGGCGCATTTCTCCTTGTGAGACTCTCTGATTGAGCTCCAGAATTTAGGGGCAGCATGGCTAAATGCTCGGGAACCTAAGTTTGTCTTTATTACGGGCACTGACGGGAAAGATCTGTTGACTGAAGAGAGTGAGATGGAATTTAATTTTTTATTCTGGGAAGCCCAAGTAAAGTGCATTACAGTAATCTAGATGAGAAAACACAAATGCGTGGATTAATGTTGCCATATCGTCCATGGAATTAATCATAACTCGCAATTTCGTACCTCTGTTGAACTTTTGAGTTCAGAGCCTTAAGATCAGTTTGGTGATCATGAAATATTCTTATTCCTCTCCCCTGGTTGCAAGTATATTGCAAATAGCATGAGAGACTAGATGGAAGATTGTGGAATTCTGCAGTCTAATTCTGTTGGTGTCGATGAGCATGATCCGGATGTTACTCTCTGTGATCTACCAGTTAGGAAAGGACCAATTAAAAACTTTGACTCCTAGACCACAGATGCGCTATAAGTGCTCTAAAAAAATCCCATGGTCAATGTTGTTAAATGCAGCTGAGAGATCCAGGAGGATTAGGATGAAATAATCACTTTGTCTTTTGCCATAAGGTTCTCATTTAGCACTCTAACTGGAACTATTTCTATGCTGTGATGGCATCTGAAACCTAACTAGAAATGATCAAAGATGTTATAACTTGATAGATGGGCCTCCAGATTTGCCACTACTTCTTTAAATGATTTTCCACAGAAGTGAAAGGTTGGATACTGGTCTATAATTTGTCATGGAGTCTAGATCTAATGAAGGTTTCTTTAGAGGTTTTACCACTGCTCCTTTTAGAGGATCCGGGAAGGGAACACTATTTTTTGTGAGGGCTGAAGTGAGTGTTTCAATACATGCAGATATAAAACAAGTTGGGGCAGGGTCTAAGTCATACATAATGGGGCTCAACATTTGTCTGATTCTTTTAACGTCCTCTATATCCATAAGTAGACCATAAACTGGAGGAATCTGCCATTCCACTGTAGTGGTTCTGATGTGTAACTGGTTGGCCTGCTGTGATAGAGGCCTGGATGGAAGAAATCTGTGAAGTCTGTGAGAAGGATCGTAAATTCTTAGTCTTGGCAAAAAGTAGTTGAGCATATAAATGCATGCTGGTTTGCAGAGCCTCCCTACTGTTTGAAACAGTTGTCTGGGTCTATTGCGTGACAAAAATGAAGATTTTATCTTTAACTGATATTCATTGAGATGATTGGTAAGAACGTCTTTATCCTCTGTATTATGTGTCCTGTGCCACCTTCTCTTGAGTTTATGGCTTGTTCTCTTAATTTCTCTGATGGTGCTGTCAAACCAAGGTACATTGTTATGAGCTTTGATCGTATGTATGTTTGTTGGTCCTATACTCTCGTGGTTTTGTTGTAGAGTCGGACTAAAGAATTATGGTCTTCGCAAGTAATCATCAGTAAGCTTAGTTGTATATTTGGTGTTATGTCCAATGGTGTCACCCCTTTTAATGAGTGGTGTTTGACCAGGTTCTGAGGCTAGGGTCTGCTCCATTGTGAATCAATGGAGAAGTGTATAGAGTAATTGTCTGACGATACCACTGGGTTTGATCAGTTCTATACACATAGTTGACATGGGGAAGCCAATGATTACCAAAGATGCATGGCACGTTATAATGTCTATATTGAAATGTAATCTATGTATAGTGTACAATATGTCAATACTTACAATACATCTGGCTGTTGAATGTTTAAGTACACCTTAGTCAGTATACTAAATTATTAATAAAAGCATTATTTATTTCTCATGGGACACTTTGTAGGATGCATCGAGAGGCAAATTACTTGCAAACATGGAATTTTGCAATGAAAAGCAGTCCTTAATTACTGCATCTCCGGATCCCTACTGTTTCAAACTTTGTAGAGGCTTTAAATTAAACCATTTGTTTACAATATATTTTCTTTGAATTTAATTTACAATTAACTTACAATTTAGCTTACATGTCACCATTTGTATTGATCTTTTGGCACATTAAAGAATAAAATAAATAACTGAAAAAAACAACATATCCTAATTGTGGTCATGTTTTATTTACTTATTTTTCTTAGGATCCAGTGGACTGATGAGACCATCACCACTATGGTCATGATTGATTCAGGAGCCAGCATATCCTTCATTGACTTAGCCCTTGCGCCGCACGCTGAGTTGTTGGATCTTCTCAGTTCTGCATATCTGTACTCTTAGGCTAAGTTTCCACTTGTTTTTTTTTTGCTAAAAACGCCCATAAAAACGCCAATTCAGCCACACGGCGTTTTTTTTAGTGAGAAAACGCTGCAGCCAGATGTTAGCTGTTCTTCAATAGGAAATCACACAATGCCATATCCTCTTTGGCGTTTTTCTGCTTTTTTGGGCTCAGTGGCAGTTTTTCAAAATCGCAGCATGTTGACACTCTGGCGTTTTTTGCAAGGAAATCTTGGCGTTTTTCTCCAATAGAAGTCTGTGGGAGAGAAAAACGCCATGAAAAAGCCATGTGGGTTTTTTGCCTTGGCGTTTTTTATGGCGTTTTTTTCCACAGTTACAATGCAGAGGATGGACCCGGTATCTGTGTGTCCTACGAGAAATAGGCTGGAAACAAACAGTTTCACACAAAACAAAGTCCTGGACTGGTTCATATTGAATTTTACACCATTTGGAACAAACATGACATTACAAACAAACATACCCAACTGGATCCTGCGGGCCAAAAGCAACAGCAAACAATTTGCACCATCATTTGGGGCCAATCTTCCTAGAGGAGCAGACATTCGGAATAAAGCATGCCTTACAAACCACAGAAAAGAGACAAAAGGGTCCGCCGGGGCGTGTTTAAGTAGAACTCTACCAAGTAAATGACATCAGGAGGGGGCAGATACTTGCCATTTATCCTAATCCCTTTTAGCTGGGTGAAACTTCTAACTTGTAAAGGCTGGAAAAACTGCCTATGGTCAAAAAAAGCAATTTCCACAGAAAGGCTAAAACGCCAGAAAAAACTCCAGAAAAAATGGCAAAACGCAGGTAAATGCAGTGGCAGTTTTCTTGGCGTTTTTCCTGGCGTTTTTCATCAAGAAAATAACGCAGGACAAAAACCCAAGTGGAAACTTAGCCTTAAGATTGATCTCAGAGGTGCCTACAATCCCATGAGGGTCAAAAAGTGGGACAAGTGCAAAAACAGCTATTTGTTCTTGGTACAGGCATTACAAGTATACTGTCATGCCCTTTGGACTCTAATGCCCTGGCTACATTACAACATTACCTGAATGATGTTTTCAGTGATTACCTTGATGTGTTTGTGGTTATCTGTCTCAATGGCCTCCTGTTGTTTTCCCCCTCTCTAGAACATCATCATGTACATATGCACTTCTCCTTACTCGCTTATGGGAGCAAGGCCTTTATGCCAAACTTGAAAAATGTACATGACCCAGTATCACCAAAAGTGCTTCAGAACTGCCTATCTACTACATAACGTAACAGGAACATATCTTTAAATAAGGGTTCCTAAAATAGTAAGTAATCCTGTTAAAACACACTGCCTTTCCCAACACCTTCCTGATATCCCATATTTTGATGTTTCCCTAGGAAACAAATATCCCACCTAACTCAATGACACATGACATTGCAAGAGGTGGATCTACCACTGGGACCCTAGGTGCCTTGCACTACTTTAAGGAATACACTTCAGTAAATTTTAATTGCCATCTGCAGTGTGCAGGCCATATTATAGCAAAAATACATATTCATCAATTTGTTCTCCACTCCAAGCACATAATTAATACAGTAGGACAGAGAAGCTTAATACATACTTCCCCACAAATACAACGTTAGCCCCAAATCCACATCTCCATTCATCAACAGTTTCTTTGCCACAGGTAGCAAAGTAAAAGGTTACTGACTTTCTTTGGTCCCTCAATTCCACTACATGTAATAAAAACTCTACTTCACCCACATTACAAACCTAGCATCATAATATCATAACCAGCTTCTTTAAAATATTTGCTAAGAACGCAACAGTTGTCCATGAATGACCCTGTACAAACACTGTCCAGGCATAAACTCTTTCTATAAACAATTACATGTTATTAAATGCCATTATTTTAATACTGATAAAATCACATATTCAAATATTTGTTCAGTTATAGACTGTTAACAAAAATATGATGCATTATTTTTTAAGAAAATCCCTATCAAAATTGTTGGGTTTTTTTTTTCTCTAATCTTCCAACATTGATTCATGATGTCCATATTAGTTCCACTCACCTCATCAATGTCACGTTTCCACCTACACAACACTGACATTTAGCCTTGTAGTATTGTGTCTCACATGCCACTAGTTACATCACTTTTACTTTGTTACACCCACACTTATACACATTGCAACAATGACCTTTCATCCCAAGACATTTGCTTTGCAACATCTCACCATCTTTATGTTCTATTGCCACAGTCAGTTTCCTTCAATGCAAGGAACCAGCAAAGATTGTGTATGAGCAAACACAAGTTCACGTGCAAACAAAACAAGTGAATCATATCTAAGATTTGCACCATAATACACGTGCATGGAAAACAATAGAATTTCTAGCTGTGCTAAGATAATTGCAAAGGGGTTTTCTAATGATCAGTTATCCTTTTAAACTTAAATTTGGATTAGCGAACTCAATGTGCCATTGGAACATAGGAGTGATGGTTGCTGATAAAGGACCTTTGTAGACCTATGAAGATATTCCATGAAAAATCAGCTGTTTCCAGCTACACATTAAAGAAAAAATAACCAACTATGCCAATCGTTTTAATTATGCCTAACACATTAAATTATTTGACTATGTAGACATGAAACTTATATATAAGTGCATGTAATGTTTTAAATGCATTTCTCACAAAAGCTTGATTACAGTTAATTAATGTATTAATGTTTCATCCTTAAGGAAATACTGGATATCATTTACAATGTTTTTTTTTTAATTTCTTCAATGCTCTTTCATGCTTCAAATTTAAATAAGTTTTAGAAAAGAGATGAAAAGTTTAACAGTATTTGGTCTCAGCTCATAAATGCGCTGAAAATTGATTCAAGCATAGGGTATCATTGTTGATGCGAGGCTTTATAGAATTAACCACAATTTATTCATGTAAAACACATATGTAATGTTATTTTATTGTTTAAATTTTTTATCTGCTGTCTTTAGGGTAACCCCAATATAATATCGATCTAAAACAAACATTGATCTGAACAACAAAAGCAAATAAGGTAATCAAATGCATTCCTTAAATGCTCGTTGACATGTTGTAAGTAAGAGTACACTGTGCATGTAAAACATAATATATAGAAAGTGCACCAATGAAATGTATTGGATGTCATTTAGGATCAGGCTTAGACTGGCCATATGGCAAACTGTAAGTGCCTGGCTGGTCAGTGCCCAATAGCCCAGCCAACATAACTTTTTATTGCCACTCATGCAAAGCAAAAGTGTAAGAGCATAGCCCAAAGTCATGCTGTCCAGGGCCAGGCCCTGCTTATAAAGATGTCATAGGCTACTATAACAGTAAAAAATGCTGAATATTGTAATTGTATTAAATGCTTGGCATCTTCAAAAGCCACAACAACAATATATTAAGGAAATGACACCCAATTCTACCATAAAAAATCACTAATTGTACATAATACAATTAACTGCAGGTTAAGATGTAACTATAGGTTGGTAAATGAAATTTATACATTTGATTATGATGTAACCATGATAAGTGCAGAGAGTAAGGACTTCTCCTTACCCTGATTCATGTTGAAGCATACAGCTTTTTGGATGTTAAATTGTAAATAATTTTTATGTGTTAACATAGCTGTAAGCTTTTTTTCCCCTTTTTTTTCTTTTTTGTTTATTTAGCCAATTCTTCTTGTGTTGTCACATCTCTTCTCAGAATGTTATCTTGGGTTCAGCATCTGTGTTAAGGATGAAAGATCTATTTGGTAATACAGCACCTAGGCATGATAGCTAAGCTCAGGTATTTTTGCCTTAAAGCCAAGAATTTATAGGGCAAATAAAAATATGTCATTAATTTCATGGTAAACTTAACCCTTAAAGCAAAAACAAAGCTTATCATTACAATGCTTATGTATTTATTGACAAATATGTTTCATGATCATTGTTTTGAAAGGGGAGTTAGGTTTTTGATTTGCTGTTTTTTATTCTAATTCCCAACATTTTTTGGACTTGGAGTAGTGCGATGGTAATGTATTTTAATATATTGGAAGAGATGTGAAGTATCCAATGTTCATATAATTTAAGTAGTTTAGCATAAATATTTTTTCTCTTCACATACAGGAGGTTTAATTTGAAAGATGAATTGATATGATATGCTTTCTGTTTTTCAATATACAATTTTATATATATATATCTATATAGCAAACATAGCAATACAGTACTACAATCTAAATAGCTTTCTATATAGTCTGCTTTACATAATCCGTCCCCATTTTTTTTTCAAAACAGCAACATATCAAATTCACCTATAAATTCACCTATAAAAATAAAGTATGAAGTAAAGAAATAAATTCTGATCCCAAAAAAATATAGTAAATTTAGCATTAAATAATAGCTTCAGCATACAAATATTCTAGATAATGCTGTACAAATAATTGCTCATCTCTCATCCCTTTAATTGACATTGTTATCAACTAATAAGATAACTAAAAATAAGTTATTTTTTCTGAATGTCTAGTTGTCTATCGTTATATTTTTATGTACTAACATAAATATGAGACTAAGAGATGCAAATGATAAGGAGTAAAAGTAGTCAGGTATACCCTCTGATCTGTAAATGCCTTTTGAGTGAACTCTGCCTGACCTAGGCGCCCTACAATGACTCTGATGGGAAAAGTACTGTCCTCCTGTCACAAAGTGTCACAGATAGGATGGACTTGTTTTCTACAGAAATAAACATTTAAAAGGGGTTGTGTACACCGGGACTTCCTTCAACAAATAGACTGCTGTCTCTTGAAACATTTGATCTTCAGAAAAGACATCTGATATTGTCTTATGAAGAAGACATGCAGAGTAAATGTTCTTTTTCTTAAAGAAACCCCAGAAAAAGAACAATATATCCCCAAACGTGTTCAGTAGCTTCTAGAAAGAAAAGGTAATCCTTGTTTCCTAAACATGTCATTTATGTGGATTTTCATGTTTATCAAAGACAGGGACATTGCAATATCAAAGACCATTGGGGAGTAACCCGAGGTCAGCACAAAGGTGCCAGGCTTTGAAATGCCACAGTTTAAAAAAAAAAAAATAGGTCTGCTGTTCATTAGCATTAGATTGCCAGGAGCAGATGGCCAAAAAGAAAAATAAAACAATAATACTGAGAACCTACTCAAAAATGTACTGGTAAAATAGAATTTAATTCATACATACCACAAAAGTAACAATATGTTTCGTTTAAGGATGTCATAAGTGTAAGTAAAGCATATTAAACACTTTAAACGTATACAACTGAGAGTTCGGAAAATAGAATTCATATTGCATTATATTAAGTATTGCGTCATAGCGCCATTTATGGTTAGAGCTATTTTATGCGGTTTTAACCTGAGAGTATTACAGATATGAGACCTGTTGTAATCCTTTGTTTTAAGGGATTAACTTTGCTTTGACCCTCTGAACTTGTGTAAAGGGAACAGCCACGTGTTTCTTTCATTTATTCAGCCTTTTGTCATTCTCACTTTGAAAGTGAGAATTTTTAATTCTCTCAGCCAGGGGACATTTGAAGTGGAATGTCCTTTTTATATGCAATCGTTTGAATGGAAAGAACAACTCTCTTACAAGTATTCGTGGGTTTTGCTTTCTTAAGTATATACGGTTTATTGTACTGATTCCTTAAACCTGCTTTGATCCATACTTTGGTGAAAACAGAAATAGATGTCATCTTCTGTTTCTTAAAAATCGGATTTTTCATCTTTATCACCAAACAATGAAAATACTAGCACAAAGTTTTTTTTAATTTTCATTTTTTTATTAAACGAAAAATATATTATATACAGCAAATACAATTTTACAAATGGAGCCATAAGGTAAGTTAATTCTGATGTACCAAATACATTTCAGAAATGTTATTAAACCCCCACAAATTCAAGCGTGATTTACCAAAACTGTATTTAAATCAGGTAAAAGAGTACAGTAAACTAAAACCTGTTAGTGCAATTTTATTTTGTACAGTTAAGTATCTTTGGTGATGATGAAAATCCCAGTTCAATATGCATTCAATTGCATCCATACTTCTGGCTCCCTTAATCATATGGCACATGCATGGCATGTGTACATGACTTCAAATGTGAAATAAAAGCAATATCTGAAATGTGGACATCTTAAGGATGTCCATTTAGAATAGATCACATTGCATGCTATTTCCTCTGAATAAATCACATACAATGTGTATATTTAAATAGAATGCAACAGAGTTACAAGATCAAAGAATATGTATATCCAGAATACAAGATACATGTAAAACTCCCATTGCCAGGTCTCTCTTAACTGTAATAATTTCGTAATACAGTTCTCAGACAAAATTCTTTAAATCTAGTTTATGTTTGTCCTTTATGATGTATCTTCACTAGAAGAACACGCCGACTCACGCCTCTTCTCTGGCTTGGTGTGGTGGTGTCCCATAAAGGTATTAGAGGCTGTAGATCCATGAGTTGGTGAATTGGAGGCCACCCCTTCTCTTTCCCTTTTCTTTTGCTTCATTCTTCTGTTTTGAAACCAAATTTTGACCTGAGTATCGTTAAGCTGAAGTGCATTTGCTATTTCAATTCTCCTGGCTCTTGTAAGATACTTGTTAAAATGAAACTCTTTCTCAAGTTCAGTTAGTTGTTTGGTAGTGAAGTTAGTCCTCACTGTGTTGGAAGGATTCACTGCTCCATACTCTGTTAACATGGCTGCAAAAAAGAACATATATCAATGTTACCCTGAAGCCATAATGACATGAATTCAATCATTCCAAACACTAAAAGAAAATACAACTTTCAAACAAACCCATGGCATCCCACCAGCTGATCATTGTAGTCACTGGCCATTTCTACAGCTGTAGACTCAGATAGTAGCTGTCTACATTTACATTTATTTCTAATAATTCGTTAACAGAGTTAAGGCGGCATTGATAATCCAACTTTTCTAAAAATGCAACTATCCAGGGAAATAAATTAAATTATGTGGTTTGGTTGTAAAAAAAAAAAAGTCTCTGTCTGACATGCACTATTAACTCTCAACATTAGTAGGAGAACATCAATAGGTATATAGTTACTTTAAAATAATTAAACACTTACTTTTCTTGGGAGCACTCCTTTTAACTTTCATCCAGTCGAAGGTATTAACAGTAGTCCGTGATTCAGAAAGTGGGGAGTCCGGTTTTGGGTAAGTGCCAGAAGATGGGGAGACATTCTGGATATTGCCTGGATAGATATCATACTGCTCCTTGCGTTGGATTGCTTGTCCCTCTTCCCCCATGGTTTTGTAAGTTAGTTGGCCATTGAGGATGAAGTGTCCGTTCCCTGGATAAGCGGAGCTGGCATATTGGATATGTCCCCCAGTATCTTCCATTGGGTGGCTTGATCCATAAGAGAATTCATAATCTGAGCTTGCAGGCAGAAAATTATAATCACCTGGGCTTGTATCATAAGGCACCTCTAAACTACATGGGGCATAAAGTGTCGGTGACTGCTGGGATCTCTGTTGTCCAGGAGACCCATGGACACCAAGTGGCAAATTCCCCAAATAGTGGCTTTCTGTCCCATTTCCAGGGTAAGGTTGTAAAGAAACATTTCTCTGGTCAGTGCGGCAGAATTTGGATGAAAAGGTCATCACATCCCCACAGGTCGTGTACTCAATGTAAGAACTCATTCCTCCGGAGAGCCCTTGTCGAGAGGTGTATTGATCCTTTAGTTGTGGCTGCTGATCACTCCGAGCTTCACCTGATCTGTTCTTCGGGATTTGTTCCATGCCTAAGGAAGTAAATATTGCCTAAAAAAGAGTGGTGGTCACGTGTCCAGAATCGATCCAATCAGGAGCCCAGCCCGCATGGGATCCAGGTGGAGCTCACAGCTGGTGGTCGGCAGCGTGGACTTTAAACTTCTCTCATAGAGCATCGGATCATCCCGGACGCGCGGTTATCCTATACTGTCATCTACTAATCAGAACTCTGGGCAGGGGAATATGACGAGCTGGAATCCTCTACCACATCTCCAGGCTCCCTGTAGCCGAAGGTAAACTGTCCCTATTGCTGACACCATCCCTGCACCGACAACCTGACTGGGGAGCCGACCTGTCGTTTTGAATGTATTTTTTATCTATAAATCAATTAAAACGCCTACCTAGTTTCAGCAGATCGAAGCGACCCACAATGTACTGTGGATTATTTATAATAATAATAATAATAATAATAATAATAATAATAATAATTATACACTGTGCAAAATATCCACAAAACTTAATGAAACACAAATAGCGATCACAGGGGTGTAGATGCCCAGTGTGATCAGCAGCCCTTACTAGACCTTAAATAAAGTTGTCTACAAAAAAGTGCACTTTTGTCTGATGCTGGAAGTAGGAGCCTCCTGTTCTGTTTTATGCTGTGTGTGACCGCGGTTAAATGGATTGCCACACACAGCCCACTCCCTCCTTCCCACTAACTGCAGTTAATGGATGTTGGTTTTAAGTGCTGCTCCCTCAAACCCCGGACTGATGGTGCTAATGGCTGGAGTACAGTCCCTTGATATTTACACTCCCAAGAAAGCACAGTACGCTTGGCTCGGAGAGCCCACTGAAGTACTGCACACAATTATCCGAATGTCTTACTCAGCAGTCACTCAACTACACAGATTTCAATGGTAATTTTTTGAAATAACACCAGTAACAAACTAACAATGTCCCTAGCTTTTTCTATCACAAGATCAGGACCCTCGTCTCCTTCTGCACCGATGTGTCATAAGGTGTGTTAAAGTTATTGCCAATTGTAACTTGTCTTTGTAACTATTTCCTCTATTATAACTTATTCTTGTTAGTGCCATGGGTAGTTTAATCACAGTAATGCAAACCACTGTTTCTATAGTACCACTTTGTCTTCAGTAGAGCATTCGTTTATATACCTAAAGTCATATTTCTAATCATGTGTTGCTGCTATTCACATGGAATGAGTTTAACAGATACAGAAGGTGAGGAATAGAGAACACACACTCCGTGGAAGTTTACTGATTTACACCCAACCAGACAAGTACAGGGTCTTTTTAATAGAATCATGCATTGTAGCCCTTTTGTAACCCCAAAATATCTAGCTCTGTCTCATAAATATAGATGGATTGGTTTAAATGACAAGCAGAGGTCCATGGTGTATTCAGTGTTGCACACCCTCTCCTGTTATTAATTATTAAGAGTTATTTTCTAGACTCTATGTTATCATACACTGTGTAGCAATGTAAAATGAGTCAACCTCACACATCTGGAGGGAGCTGTGGATCAATATATTTGCCTGTAGTAAGGGTGGCCTGTGGTTAATGCCTCCTTACAATTCTATTTTATTACTTTGTGACAGCCCTGCTTAGTGTGTGTAGGGGGTCACAATTATAACGCAGTGTAATGACTTCACTAAACACAGGAACCTTTGCAGATTCAGAAAGGCTTTTGGTTGAAACTTAATTCAGGCTGCTGGCTAAGTAGGATGGGAGTTAATCCACCTAAGATTGAATTGGTCTATATTTAAAACTATGTTTTTCATGGTAAATCTGTGAAATTCAACCTTTTGATGTAGTTCTTTCACAAGCTTTTTTCTGGGGCATCTTAAATTAATGATTTAATGAAAAAGAAACTTGTAATGTACTACACATGAGTACTGTGGGAAATTACCTATGGGTAAAAGCAGTAGGTGGCCCCAGAGGAACTAAGTGTACCAACCCTCCACAGGCAGTCACCAGTCTTATTTACTGTATTACAATGAAATGTCTGCACTAAAACCCAAGTTTAGCTTATGTTCATTAGGTGTTAGCTCAAACTAAACTCCTGAAACCCCTAAGCACTAAGAGTAGACGTTTTTTCAAGTTACCATAAGTTTACTTCTCAGTTATTTCAAGAAATACTCACAGAAAGGGCCTAATGGACATTTTGTATACGCCAATGAATATAAGCAATGAAACGGTTAATTTAACACTAAACATTTTTAATATCTAGGCTGGTAAGCATGAATGTGTTCTTTACTATTTAAAGTTTAATTGATATTTGTAATTGATCATTTTCCAGTTTAGTAAAAAATTAATATATTTGGTTATTATGTGTTTATTAAAAATATTGTTGTAAGGCATTTCCTTCAGTTGTTTGTGACACAGATACCTAATTACAGATTCCCTGAACTTTACTAAACTGACCCTCTCTTCTTTCTATTGAAATCAAATCTCACTTGTTTTGGTCTCTTCTGTCTGGACAAATCCCAGCTGGCCATGTCCGGCTCTAGTGTGGGAGGACCTGGTGGTTATAACACAGAGAGTCCTGTATGATTGATGGAGCATTTACAGAACCCTACTGATAACTGTGCTAATTGGCACAGTTACCTCACTTGTTAATTTATTGAAAGTGTTTCTCCATTTGCTGAGTAACCTGTCCTCTGTTATCAGTGACTTGGATGAATCTCAGCTATTCTAATATACTGGAGTCTTTTTGACAAGTAAATAACTTTTGCTAATACTCTCTATTAAACCAATATGTCTTCTCTATTTCAAAAATATGTTCTTTGGTGATTTATATTATTAAGCATCAATGCCCAATGTGTTGAGTCCAGGCATGGTATCCTACTGATATTGTACAATGGTTCTGCTACAGGAAAATCATAGCTAAGTCCATTTCTTGTAAACCATCCTGGTCAGTCTACCATAATAAACATCATCACTAACCAAGCTCCTTTATTATGGGTGGTATTTAAATATGAAGCGTATCAATGAGATGCATGATTTACTAAAGCAAGAGTTGGGGGTAAGTTATCTGATAGTACTGCTGTATGAACACACTGATTTCCCTAGGCATTATGAAGAGGCCACCCAAGTGAGCTTCGCCTACAAGAAGAGCATGGTTGGCAATAATGCCATAACATTGATGTTTCTTCGAAGTCATTTCACTGAAAGAACTATGCATTATGCAACTCAGTCTGTGAGCAGAAACTTGTAATACACCCTAACGCCCTCTAGATTGTAAACTCGTTTGAGCAGGGCCTCCTCACCTGTTAATCTATAATTGTTATGTTATATACAACTAGTTATGTCCTGTCTACCAACTGTGCAGTGCTACGGAATATGATGGTGCTATATAAATCAATAAATAATAATAAGAGGTCCTCGGTCTAATGCACGCATAGGTATAGATACCTATGACATACCAACCACAATTCAATGGAACAGGGAGATGGGCCATGGGAGTTGTGAAATGTCTGCAATCTGTCAAATTCAATCATTCCAAGACTCTATACTGATATATATCAGTATCTTAGTATAATCCCAGGTAATACCTGAAAAATGCTTATTCACACATATTCAGCTGTCGGTCACACTTCCTTCATTAGGCGGTTGCTGGCATTAAAGTGCCATAGTCACCAGTTTTCTCTAAAATTCTTTGAATGAAAAGCCCCAAGACATGTATTGCATTGTCCTTAAAAGCTGTTCCATCTTAGAATTTGATAAATCTCAGGTTCTGTAGCCAAAGTTAAGGTTAAGTTCTACAGGTCAAAGATCACCAGTCCCTATGCTATTCACTGGTTATTTATAAAAAAGAATATATAGATATTACAACTCTTACGTTAATTTACCTGCATTTCCCACTTTAGTGAATAAACCTCATTAAAGGCTCCTGGAATGAAATGAAGAGAACTTTGTTTTCAAAGTAATTGTTTGGCATGTAAAATACATTATGGACATACAAATATAGGTGTACCATTGATACAGGTCCTAAATCCCCCTTAACCTATGACTGTAAAATATTTAAATTGCTGAATTGTGCTTCATAGATCTGCTGACCTAAAGTACTATGTTCTGTTGAGTGAAAATACAATACAGGTGGTTAGTGACATCCTTTGTATTGTGTCAATGGTCAATGATTTGCAGAATAATCATTATCTGGAAAAAACAAGGGATCAACAAGTTACATTTCTACAAGAAAATGTCCTTGTTTTTGAAAGAAAAGCAAAATGTATCCATTAAAATAATATCTGTCAGAAATACAGAGCAGACATTGTTAATGTTGTAAATGGAACAATATTGTAGCTGGAAACAGCTGATTTTGAATCAGGTTGATCATTAGAAAACAAAAAAAAAAAAAACAAAAGGATCGATCCAGCACTTGAAAAAAACTTCCAGCTTTATTTAATTTACTAAATGATTAAAAAGCATAATTCACACCTAAGTGCATAGGAAACCCCAAATCTGACGCGTTTCAAGCGGTACCCCGCTCTTTATCACAGATAACTCACCACTGAATTTGTTTCCCTTAAGTAAGGGAAAAAAGTGGAGTGGTGAGATTACTCGTCATCAACACATGTGCAATTAAAATCCAATTACAAAACAATTAAATGCAATAAGATGAACAAGACTAATGTAAACAGTGTGAGCACGGCAACACAACCTACAGCAAATATATAAACATTGTTGATCCACAAATAATATGTATATATGTCGATAAGGCTATTACATGTATATTGTGTGTTTTAACCTGCTCACAGTGTTTTAATATCACAGGGAGGTGCATAAACATGTATATATGTGATGGAAAATAAAATGAAAAAACAAGGAATAAATATATGTATATATATCACAATATTTCCAATACATATGTTTAACAAAAATAAAAGAAAAAGAAATGTACTACTCATTGCAAATACATTAGAATAAGGCAGAAAACATGCAATTGTAGGTAATGTTTGTCACTTAAATAATGATCTTAAATAAATCATTAGAAAACCCTTTGCAATTTTGTTAGCACAGCCAATTTCCCATTAGTTTCCCATTAAAACAGCTTAGTCACTCCAAACTTTTGAACAGTACTGTGTATTTATTATTTATTTATTTATTATACAGTGATGTATTTACCTTTGTTGCTGGGAACAATTGTCATGGGACACAAAAGTAGATGCTGACAGGTTGTTGCCTTATAAATTCATTTTATTTTGTCTTTAAAAACCTCATGATAGAATAAAGTGATAGATCTGCATTAATGTTACATTTCTACATGTGTCAGTTTTCCTTATTCTGAAATGTACAGGTTCCATTGATTCACTGGTAAAATGCAGTTTTTAAATAAAAATGTAATAGGGAAGTTTATGGCTAAGGTTGATGAGTGTTGTGTTCCAAAAAAACATCTACTTGAATGCAGGGGTTTTGCCTCTCATTTACCATTATTTTAAGGAAATGTCACTTTAATGTAATTAGATATTTGTTCAGTAATCTCAGATAGTTCTGTAATTGCATTGCTATCTATGTTTGCTATTCCTACCTCTACAAGCGCAGCCTGATACAGCCAGACCATTGTGTTTCTTAATATCACTGGATAATCAGACTCTGTGTACTTAAGGCTTATGTAATGGACAAAATTGAGATAATTTCCTTGACAATTTTGTGTTCTGATTAGACAACATCAATCACAGGAATTGGATGTTTATACTAGGCCCAGAATCTGCCAAATTAAAACCTCATTTTTCTAATGCCATTTCAAGTTTAAATGTTTTTAACATGCACTGCTTTTTTTGTTTTTTAAATATATTCTGTTTTAATTTTCTTAAAACTTCCCATAAGAGGAAGTAGCTCACATGAATTGCTGAGTAAATAAGTATTATTGCGACATTTTTGAGGGGCAGGTCTTTGAATAAAAGTAATAAGGTGAGGCCTGAATATGTTATATGAATACCTGAACTGAAAAAGGTACCAGGTCATCAAATTTTGGACTGTAACTAAACTTAGAGGTTGTTTCTCTCAATCACTGATAAAACATGAACGCTAAGGCATAATGAGGGAAAATTATGCTTTGAGCTTTCTATGTTGCCCTAAAAGAACCAAGGTTATTCATAAATAACTACACCAGGGAACCACTCTCTTGCCCGGAAAACAAGTAAAGTTACCCAGAGACCCGGGAAAGCAGCGATTCACCTAGAGACTCTTGGTCAAACCCAGAAAGTTCCAAGGTATGGTGTCAGGATGTTGCCTTAGAAAAATGATTTTAAGGCAGCATTGGAGTATATATTTCAAGTGGAGCAGTCACCTAAAACTTTACAGTAGTCAAGGGGCATAAAGGCTGTTATCAAAAGTTTTCAAATATATATAAATATATACATACATACAGTATATATTTGAAAAGTTTTAAAAGGCTGTTAAAACAAGATATTAACAACTGTATGTATGTATGTGTGTATATATATATATATATATATATATATATATATATATATATATATATATATATATATATATATATATAATTTTACTCTTACCCTCCATAGTGTAGTTGGGGTGTGCTGAGCTATACCCTGCAAAGTGGAGTCAATTGTAAGTGGAGGACAAGTTAGCCATCTGTGAGCAGGAGAAAAGGTTGAACCAGGCTTAGAGTTTGTGGAACCAAACAAGTAGGATACAGTGCTAAATACATTTTTATTCTTATAAGTATTTACTGAGTTTCTTGGTGGCCTTACCTGGACTGGTGGTGTTCTAGGGTCATCTTGAGTTTTTGTCTGCTCTGCGTCACATACAAAAGGTCCTTGTTAGAAATGTCCATTTTGCCTAATTGCTTATAATATATATGGGCATCCAATTAATACTGGGAAATTGAAAGCAGATTTTTCTTTAGACAAATCAGACAATTGCCAAGCTTGCTTGCTGCTAGCTACAGTAAAAAGTTTCTTGTCATGAATTTTGTCATTCTTATAACATAATAATTTGTATAACATTCAAACCTACACCCCTTGGTTGTCTCATCACTTATACATTCCTAAACAAGCTGCAGAGGGGTGTACCTCTGGCAGGGCACCCGGAGCATTACAAAGGTATAAAAAGGGATAAGACAGATCACTTATTTATACTTTATCACAATTTCTTTAGCCCAGAATACTTGTCATTGTCCAGCCGATGGCCGTGTATAGAGTGATGGGTCCACTGGATATTTGCCTGGTGTCCCAGATGGCCAGTCCTTCCTGATATATAACATGTATGACATATATTTTTTTGAACATTACGGAGAAAAGTTATTAATGCTGTGAGCCAATACTATTAGATGCCATTGGCATGGCTATAACTGAGGAAGAACATTGGTATTTTACAAAGTGATGCCTTGTTTTTTTCTTAATCTTAGACATGTCCACATGTGTATGTTGTTTTGCTTGCTATCCCTGCAGTCAATTAAGAATATTAAACTAAAATAACAATATCAAAATGGTAAAGCTCCGTGCATATTATTTAATCTTGTTGAAATATTTACCTTTAAATACTATAGCTAGAGGGGTTAAACACTTAATCTGGTCTGATACAGAACCCTACTGATAACTGTGCTTTGTTATACACATGGCGTATGTCTTTTCCTCAGTTTCATTTATGTCCCAGTTTCATTCTTTTTTGCCATTTTGATAAGTATACAGCTTGGTATTTATAGTGATGCATTTTGTATCTTGTTCCTGCATTTTGAAATGTGTCTCCTATCCCAATGGGGTATAGCTGTTGTTTTGAAATCTAGCATGCACATGATGTATGCTTTAATGATGTGGATATGCAATTATTTTGAATAAGATTTCATGCATGTCACCAGTGACTCTTTCAAGGGTGTTATGAATGATGCCATGCAGAGCAAAATGGAATGTCCTAGGCTAGCCAAAGCCATTACTGACACGTATCTTTGAATCAGCATGCTGGTCATGTAATTCTCCTTCCTTGCTGTTTATAACACATAAATGTCTTAATACCAAAATGTACTTTTGGCACAGATTTGTGGATTCATTTTTGAAATTATCAGATTATATAGATTTTAGTACATCTACAACATTTTTTGTTGAACATGATAAAATTAATGAAGATGGAGAAATAGGTTTAATGGAATTTAAAATATTTAAAGCAAATCATATCCTAATAATGGTGAATTATAATTATCTTTATAATGCATATAGTCTCCCCTACTACATCTGTTTTCATAACCTCATTTAAATTAAGTGGTAAGGAAGAAAGCAACAAAATAAGATTCAAGTGGGTAAGCACTATTGTATATGTTGCAGATAGCTGTTTAAACTATACTTACCATATGTCCATTTAAAAAAAATCTATTCTGTGTTAATTCAATTACAACCAGTAAAGTCATTGTGCTGCTTTTTTGAAAAACACAATATTGCAAACAAATATCTAAAAAGGTCTAGCTATTAAGATTAAGTATCCTAGAAAGATCTGCTCAACTCATAATAATATCCTATCTAACTGAAGTGTGTAGTTAGGACACAGAAGGAGTACAGAAGGGATCCAGTCAAGGCCAGATTAAGGAGCCATGGGCCCTGGAGCAATTATACCTTTCATTTTACAGACAACTGACTAAAACATAGCAAGGTCTTTTCGGCCACCTGTCTTTTTTTTCTGCCTACCTCTTGTGGTCTTTTCCCCTTGTGTTCTATTCTTTCCTCGTTCTTCTGGAATTTATTTTGACCTATCTCTTTTTATACCTCACTTGCTGACATCTTTTCCTCACATCTTCTTTCCCCTTTTTTCTTTAATCTTTTGTGATGCCTTTTACATTTTTCATCATTTTTCTATCTTCTATGCTGTTCTCCCCTCCATACACATATGTACACGCAGATACACACTTACACATATGTACACACACACACACATATTACCGATCAGCCATAACATTATGACCACTGATATATTAGGCAGCAAGTGAACATTCCATCCTCAAAGATTATTATTATTTATTGTTTTATATAGCGCCATCAAATTCCGTAGCGCTGTACAATGGATGGTGTGTTAAGAAGCAGGGAAATGGGAAAAAGAGTGAGGCTGCAGCTTCCTCAATGTGTTGTGCACCTGGAAATGACATCACTTCTCACGCAATGTCAGTGAGGGAGAATGATTGCAGTTGAAATGCAGAGGAACATGTTGTGAGACCCAATTGGATCTATGCTATTTCGACAGATGAGAACTATGGGCCTCAGAACACTGGGTCTTTGATCAATTGCTCTGTGTGCGCCACTGCTAATCTAACCTTGGATCCAATAACAAAGCCTAGAAGCCTGTTTGGGTGTATGTATAAGCTCTGCTGGCAAGTAAGTAAAGAATTGCTGCAGAAGCCAGTCCATTTTTTTCCAAATAAGAGCAGCCTATGGAGGAATTGTCCCTCTAAACTGTGGCTTAGGGGTTTACTCACTAAAGGTAGAGAAGGAGAGTTATGTTTTAAATTCCATTGCTGGACTATTCACTATGAGGGACCAACAGGTTTCTCTAGCAAGAAGAGCTGAGCAGGACCTGCATAATTCAATCTGTGAGGAGACTGAATAATTCTCACTGATTTACCGATACATTATAACTAGGCTTGGACCTTCATAATGTATAGTAAAATCAAGGAGGTGAAAGCACAATTTTTATCTAAAGTTTCTTGACAACTCTCCCTTTAGCGGATAAATGCCAAACTGGATAGTGAAGATATAATACCATAAACCGGGCAGGCAATTAAACCCAACTTCTTTGCCATTGGGGTGCTTGCTCGATAGACAAGTTTGTGCCTCTGATGATCTCCCTCCAATCGGGGGCAGGACATCACCAGAAACTACACTATCTTGATGGAAGTTTACACAGGGTTATCTTAGGGCAAAATGGCAGAGCTTCCTGTGACACCCTTACTCTAACCCTCCAATTGGGGTTGAGGATGACACCGGAAGCTCCACCGTTTTGGAGAGAGCAAAGAGAGGAACAAGAAGATGCGAGATACGGAAGTGGTCGGCAGAGAAGGTGCGGAGGTATTCAGAGAGTGTGAGAGAGTGTGAGTGAAACATCCACATTTCGTGGGGAGTCTGTTAAGTTTGCAATTACTAGGAATCTGAATGCACAAGTCTACTGTGTAGTCTATTCTGTAAGCAGCTATGTCCAAAAACAATACTGGATTGTTCTATAAGCATAATACACCTATGCCAATGTGGGCTTGTCCCAAAAAAGTTCCCTGAGTGAATGTGTTTTTAATAAATCTTCATTGATCTAGCTATTTATTATTTAGCGTTGGCTGATCTCTCCTTTCAAAGTAGTTGGCCCTCCATAGTCCTTTGAGAAATATGTGAATTGAAACTGCAACTCTTCTGCAAACTCCCACTTTCCTGAAGAAACCTGTAAATGACAAAACCTATGTGACTGAAACTGTACTGGGGCCACAAAAGTAACAACCACGTAAAAATAAATGTGTTGATGAAAAAACACTTCACTTTGCTCAGGTGCAGTGGAGAACTCACAACTGGCACAGGAGTGCAAGAAGAACTTGGGCTCCTCCAATTTAAACATGTCTGGCCACTTTATGGAGCATTTGTGTATGTGTTTTACCTGCAAGTGCACTAGTAGTCTTGAGGAAATCTGTATTCACACATCTTTAGGCAGCTTTGCACTGTGACTGTATCCTTTCTGTGCTATGTGGACTCCCTGTTGGAGAGTACTAGACAGTTCTGGAGCTTCCTATTTGCCACCATGTGGCTGAACTTGCTCCCTGTGCTGAGAGGCCTCCAACCTCCCTCCTGTTCATGGGTGACACAAACACATACACACACACATGCTACAACAGATCTATACCCACACAGAGTTATATTTATACAATTCAGATTAAGACTCCTGGTCCCCTGATCTGTCTCAGAATGGTCTAAAATGTAACAGATCTATATTATTTGGGTACAATGATCTCTAGTCACATGTTGTAAATCACTGCTGCTTATCTCATCAGAGCAGTTACAGCCATTACATTGTTCACCCTATTGGTTCAACCACTGGGTGTTTGGCAAAGATTACCTAAATCATTGCTAATGCCTGGCCACTGCTGTGCAAATTATCTCTTATTATACATATAGCTCCCTCCTGCTAGTTGGGACTCAATGTCGATTTCCTTGCTACTTATATTTTATATGTCACAAATGCACCCCTTGTCGCAATAATCCATTCACTTGATTGCTTTGGTGAACACAGCGAGACTCCACATCACATCTATTGTCTATTAACTCTATCAGTGCTAGTGGATTTTTCACTGGCTATTCAGCCCTCTGGCACTGACAGGGTTAATGGCCCTTCACAATCAAATATCGAGTTAATCATTTATTACAATCCAGCTATTTATCCATCGGTTTTTTTTTTAACCTAAACTGGTTCCTTTCTTTCGTTTTAACCCATATTTTACTATTTTAAATTGTTTATGTTATTATGCAAAATGCAGGTTACACGTGACAAAACGTGTTGTTTTAGTATTTTATATGGTTTCGCACATATTCATGAAGTTAAATCTTATTATGTTCTAGATTGTAAGACACTTTGAGCAGGAACTTCCTTTTGTTTTATGTAAATCCAGATTGTTCGGTAATGCACTACTTGTATCCTGTTTACCCATTGTACAGCGCTGCGGAACATGTTGGTGCTATATACAACAACAATAATAATAATAATAATAATAAGCCACAATAAATATCATATTTGTTTATATATTTATTTTATAATTTCAGATTTCTTCTTGCTCAAAACCAGATGTTTCATCAGACAATTCATGGCACTGGAGTTTTGTAAATAATAGTTAAGAACAAATAAAAATAAATTAAATGTACCTTAAATGTAAGCAATATTTGCAATGTACATTCACCTTCACAGATGTATCTGTATGTTAATATGTGTCTGCTTCTTATTTATATAGTAAAATCTCTTTAACCCTTCGAGGACCTGATCGCATAAAAAGTCATCAGTGTAGAAATAGCCAATAGCCTCTGTGCACAACCCAAGCTGTAGATTTTTTTGATGTTTACAAAAAATCGACAACAAGAAATTTCATTTTCAAATCACAGTTTTCCCTTATAAATCCAGTTTCCTGGAAATAGGAGTTGAGACTGTATTTGGAAAGTGTAATGAAAAAAGCATGCCTGGGGCTAAAAATAGCCTCTTGATCAAACTGATAATAGGGAATGGTGTAGCTCTGTATAGCACCAGGTCCTGGGCTTGCAGGAAGATAATGGAAACCCTTACTTAGGCACTTACTCAAAATGGTGACCAAGCTGGCTTGGCTGCTTCATCCCTATCAGCCCAGGGCTGTGATTCCAGAGACTAAAGGAGTATTCCAGTCCACTGCTACTGTATGTGAGGCACATCACTCCATAGGCAGAGCTAGAGATATAGGACAGTGTTCCTGGATGTCTTATCAAAGCAATGCATTGCATGTATGTTCTTTTCTTTCACATTAATATTTAGATAGTGGAATAGGGATCTATATATGTATTTGTATGAATAAAATACTGATATTTTTTGTTTTCTTCATTTTTTTCTTTTCTTGAATCTCTTTGGTTACCCAGGCATTGCAGTCAAGTTGTGGACACTCAGCTCTTGGAGTCTCCTCTGTTGTATTTACTCTAACATTATTCATCATTTAAAACCACTATTTTGTAAGAAGTGTAGTGTATGGATGTTACATTTTAGTTATTATAATTATTTTATGTATAGGTTTTAATGCTTGTGTCTTCCATTTTAGTGGGACTGAGCATCCATCAGAACATAAAATGGCTAACACAAATATCCATCTGTGACTTTTAGCATCCAACCCTCTCACTAAAACACATCAATATTCGTTTCTTAACCTATTTTGCATTGATTTTCTGAAGCAAGCTTTCGGTTGTAAGCATACATCTTGTAAAATGGTGTTTGGTCATTAAAACTTAGTGCTATACGTCCAGGGGTATCTGTAAGTAAATAGGTTTTAGTTGAATACTTACCAGCTGTGAGCAATGCAAGGATTCATTGTAACAGCCAATTAACAAGTCATACAGTTACTATTAAATATATTGTACCTGCTGGGTAACAACTATGAAAATGATAGGCTAGTAAAAATGAATACTCTATTTCTAAGCACTGTGTGCTTTACATTACTTTATCTCCTATGTAGTAGGAGGGCTTCTAGTGTATATTTAATCTTGTTTATATACAAAAGGGGAGATCATGAAAAAAATGTATTCTGTCCCAGGTTAGTTAACCGTTTTTATGCACAATAACGGGAATCTTGATTGAGTGAAATAAACAAATAAATAAATATACTCATTTTAAATGCAGTGCAATATGAGCCATTATATGCAGCACTCGTATGTATAGTGTGATCTGCCCATATTACATATAATTGATGTGTTTTTCTCATGGTGTGTGTGACTTTGTGCTTTTTGCATTTATGTTTTTTGCACTGCAGTAACATCTGTTTAACTAACCACAAATGTAACAATATCCACAATAAACCATTTTTATATAAAAGTACAGCATTTTGTTATGTTTCCTATTTCTACACTTACAGCGTCTCTTGGTATTTGTGTCCCTCTTTCTTGCTCTAGTTCTCAAGGTAACACATACTTGAAAATATACATTTATATATTATACATCAGTATCCGTGGATATGGCCTATTCTCTGAATTTTGTTTAGGGATTATACTAAGGAGTCCACTTTACCCTGAAATACATAACATAGTGATTTCACAAGTAGGGATAGAAAAATAAAAAACGACATTTGAACCTTCTAATTTCCAATACCATACTTATTTAATATTCATGTCTCCTCGCTATATATCTATATATATATATATATATATATATATATATATATATATATATATATATATAGATATATAGCGAGGAGACATGAATATTAAATAAATGAATATTAAATAAGTATATATATATTGCATTTTTGTGTTGCTGAGAGAGTCCATAAAGAATTAATTAAATTTTATTGTCAAACTTAACCATTCGAGTTGTCTAAAAGGTGTGTACTAATACTAAAAAAAAAAATCAGAGTCATAATTGTACATCGTTATTTTTATTTGGACAATTTAAGGTTTTTCAAATATACAATTTATGTTGGGTCTGTATGTTCTTCCTGAAGTCTTAATGAAACAATAAACAGGTTTTTCAGTGCTTACTTAGGAGCGGTCACAGACAGGCTTTTGCTAAGAACATTAGGGGTCAAATATTCACTCAACAAGAACTGGATTTCTTTTCATGGTAAGTGTAGGAGTTATGTATCTTTGCCAAACAAACAGGAATGCGTAGGAAGCCTATTGCTTTGAGTAGTAAATAATGAATTCTTAACTGTGGGCTGTTCATGTATCCCTCCCTCCCCTGTTTGCACCCCATTGTAAATAAATACCACCCATATTTGCAGTAATCTTTAATTATTTTTTTAAAAAAAACAACTTTTTTCTTTATTTCCTTTTTTATTATTATAATTTATGTGTTAACCCTACATAATACTGTGGGGTTTTTTTACCCTGTAAACGAAATTCCATTGTTTCAAAAAGCCCTTTTAACAATATTCCATGTTAACATTTTAAAACATTGGGCTATTCTGTTCATTTTTTTACATTTTTGATTGTCTTTTTTTAATCTTTTTGTTTGTTTGTTTTTTTCAAAAATCGGTAGCATTAGAGTTCCAAATATACATTTAATATACAAACTTTCATTTAATCACAATGAAAGCCACATAAACAATGAAGAAGCCATTAAAAAAGAGGTGTTATAGCAAACAAGTATGTAATTCAAAAGATTCCTCACAGCATTAAAATTGTTGGAGATATTGGTCTAACCTAGTAAATGGTATATTCATATGATGGACACCTGTGTGCAATAGAGGCCCATATGAAGCATATGGAATAATTCTGGGGCCCTGTGATCTGCTATTAGCTTTATGTTTATTCAGATACACATGTTTATATACCGTTTATTCTAAATACTAATGAAATGATACCAGACAATAAAAAAAGTAATTTATAACTTTTCAAAATGTCAAATGCCCATTGTGAGATTACTACATTTTTTTGAATCATTGAATTACAATGTGCTGCCTTAATTAACCCTTACATACACTACATACACCAGCCACAGATACAACTGCTTAGAACTAATCTCTCATTTTTCCGACCAAAAATAATAATAATATAAAATATAAAAAGTAAAGAGGTGGAAATGTAGCCACAATGGACCTAAATCATTCTTCCAAGTTATGCTGAGTAACGTTTACAAATATCCACATAAATACATTGAGACAATGATAAATAATAATACAAAAATGTTTTTTTTTCTCATTTTTCTTGTTTTTTTTTTTCTCACAATTCTGCTCTTGAAATAAATACATATCACTTATTTCAATGCACTTCCAACATTGCTATATTCATAAATAAAGAGTTCTATGCAAGCCACATCTGCTTTGCTGCCCATTTGGTACAAAAACACCCTTGCATGACCCTGGCTAATACTAAATTCTCTATTAGACTTACCTTCAAGTACATCATTAATAGTTTTTTTGTGCCTTGGTTCCTACTTTATTGCACTGTCATGCTTAAAATACGTAAAATATTGTCTGTATCATTGTCTTGTGGGGGTTTCAAAGAGGAATGGAGCTGGCCATTGACAAAACATTCCTTTCAATTGTTGGCACGCTTAGAATTAGGTACAGTAACAATTTCTTTCTGACAAAAAAAGTGAGGTAATTTAATGAGTACGTCTCCCGTCTGCGTTTGTCTCCTCTCCGCCCGTTCGTTACAGATGCGTTAGTTTGGGCGCTTCTTGCATTCTTCCCTGAGTCGTGTGATGGGAGCTTAAATCTGTGTATGTGGGATGAGGGTCGCAGGGTCCGTGGTGATGGTTGGCTGGGATTTGGGCGGCACAGCTGTAGTCCACACTAGCAGATGAGGGGTGGGAGAGATGTCCAACGTTAAACATCGGACCAGAAGCTGGCATAGAATCAACAAAGTTCCCTCCAACATAAACAGGGCTGCCCTGCAGATTGGGATTGGCAAAGCCACTGTTACTTTGCATTGTGTGATGGTCATATTCTGCACCCGGGTATCTTTTTTGCTGGGGTAAGCAGCTGCTGAGGGGTGCAGTGTAAGCAGCCAAGCCATACATGTTTTGCTGTGATTTGGCAAACGATGTTGGAGAAGGAGCATCATAGTTTAGGCTATTAACTGTCGGCAGTTGACTAGAATAACCCACGTGGTTGGATCCACTTAGGGGCGGACTGCGGTCTGGGGACTGGCCGGCAGGAGAATGCATGATCCCTTTAGCTTTCTGGTCCTTCTTGTACTTCATTCGGCGGTTCTGGAACCAGATCTTGATCTGCCGCTCGGTGAGGTTCAGGAGATTGGCCATCTCCACCCTGCGTGGGCGGCAGAGGTAGCGGTTAAAGTGAAACTCTTTCTCCAGCTCCACCAGCTGGGCGCTGGTATACGCGGTGCGGACCCTCTTGGATGAGGGACCCGTGGGGCTCTTCTCCTCGCAGTTTTCTCCTAGTTAAATACATGAAATCACAGAATTACTTACCCCGGATAAGCAGAAATATTGACACTTAAATCGGTCAGACTTAGCCTCAGACCCCCAATGTTCGCATGCTTGCCCATAAAGACTGTGATGTCCTTTCACTGAGTTTTACATTAAACTACAAAAATAAATAAATCAGCAGAAAAAAGTTGATGTCAACACTTTAGTTGTCTGTGTTACAGATTCACGTGAAAGTGGACGGGTTAATATTTAACCCTTCAGTCGCGAGGAGCCCATCTCTTACAACAAAACTAATCTACCAGTTAAATTATGTTCTTTCCATGAGCACATAAACTACGAACAACTGAGAGTGGGGAATAACTGCATATGGTCAAAGTAAACCATGGGTATTTCGTATTTACAACTGTGCTGGGGTGGATTTATGTTATGTAAGCACATACATTTTAATTTGCTAGAAGTACAATAGCTTTTGTTATAACACAACCTAGGCATACTTTTAAGCATGTGTATTTGTGTATAATAATCTATCTATCTCTACATAATATATATGTGAGTGTATATACCGGTATATATGTAAATATCTATATATATATATATATATATATATATATATATATATATATATATATATATATATATATATATATATACATATATATATATGTGTGTGTGTATACATATATATCTATATCAATATATATATCTATATAGATATATATATATATATATATATCTATATAGATATATATAGGATATATGTGTATATGTCTGAATTATAAACGATTACCTTATGTATCGTCTCGTTATAATATTATTATGCCAAATAAAAAATATAGGTTTAGTTTGAATTGTATATTACTGACTGTCTTAGCAGTTGCCCCGCAGCAATACATAGAGCACCGGATCACACATTACAATGTAATGAAAAATAATATGGTCTATGGCCATTGTGCTGTTCACTCTCAACTCTGCATTCTTCTTTCTCACATGAAAACAATTATGATCTTAGTATAGGCAAGACATCAAATTATTATTGTTTTTCACATGTTTCCAATAAATGGAGGGGCCTTCAAAGGACATCCCACTCTGGATTCATTATACCAATAATGGATAAAAACATTAGGTTTAACTAACTGCAGCCTGTGCAACGTATCAGTGAGTAGTGTCAGTAGAAATAATGCACAATTTATTATTTGAACCTCTGTGATGTGGATAAAAGACACTGGCATCCATGCTGACCCAAAACTCAGAGTGTACTGGTAGAGGTTGGAAGATTTCTTTATTTTTTAGGGAGATTATTTTTAGGGATGATTTTATAGGCCATATCCAAGTCAGACCAGTTTAGATAAATTATTTTGGAACTATCTGTCTCTTGTTGCTATATCCCTGATGCTGAGTGCAAAAAACTAAACATAAGTTCAATTTACCTGGAGGGGTGCTGGCATTTTTTTGTTTGGAATTTTGTCTTGACTCCTTCATCCATGGGAATATCTGTTTACTGATAGTAGCCTGGGAAGAATTAGATGAATTGGAGGATTTACTCTTTTTCTGAGTTGAGGTGCCATGACTTGGCGAGGAGGGGGGAAGAGATGGTGCTTGGTGAGGTTGATCATTAATACTGGGTGTCTGATTTGCATTCTGATTTGATGTTGTCCTCATGCAGCTGCCACTAAGATCACCAGTCTTATGGTTAGGAGCTCTTATTGCAGATGGTTGAATTGAACAGGCTGAACTGGGATAATCATTCTCCAAAGCAGATTGGGAATAGGGCTGGTGGCTTGTATTGTAGCTGTATGTTTCTGGCTTGGCATAAGTGTACCCTCCAAACAATCCAGAGTTTTCATAATAAGCTGTTTTCTGCATCTTGGTTTCTTGGATCAATAGGGATTTTCACCCTTATCAATGAGCATTGACTCCTGTTCCAATCACCCGACCTAGAAGATAACAGACACAATGAAATAAATAGGTACCAGCGAGGTATACAAAAAGTATAAGCTGCCAATTGCCTAGAGAGAAAGTATGGTACTGTGTTAACCAGTTCTTACTATTAAACTATTGGTCATAATAACTTTGCTCAAAAGTAATAGGAAAAACTCAAGTAAAAAAGCTTCATTTTAAAGCTTGATATGTGGGCTCTAAATGGGAATATAGAAGTAACAACTCTCCACTGGTTCATCTCCTAAATGTATCCAATGAATCATGAAGTTAAAGTGAGGGGATGGATACATAGTAGACAAAAAATTAAGAATTTACAAAAATATGAGAAATCCATAAGTCAGGAATGTCCACCTCACTTTTATATTCATCCAGTTGTGTCTAAAGAGCTAGCTTGACAAGCAACCATTCACAGATGGACATTAGCAAACTTCTTACACTATCCAAATCCCCCAGTAGAGTATTCTGGATATAATGTATATATATATCTAAAATACACAAATGTTCAAATTCAGTAGTCTCAAGGGTCAAATAGTTTGTCTTCTGCTACTAATATATAGCTTTCATTCTTTCAACAAATGTTAATAGTTTTCCCTCAAGTGTGATCAAACACAGATTACTCTTCACCTTCAAAGTTGAAGATATGTTTTACAATATTTTTAAGAACCTAGCCTTGTAGTCCCTAGAAATTTGGATAAAGATTACCCCCCCCAATCCCCTATCACTCCAGCTTGTGCAAGCTGTTTATAACTTGATTGATTGGATAAGGTTCAGAACTTGAAAAACTAGGGGTGGGGGGGGGAAGGGGGGTCTATGTCTATTGTACTAAGCGGTCTTACACCCCAGTTAAAATATAACTACCACCATTCAACAACTTTCTGTTTGATCCATTTTGGAAAAACGGCTTTGTCAGCTTTTGTGAAATGCAATTATTTGAAGCTGCTATATGAGATTTTAGTTAAACCTGCATGTGCTGTATATTCTCAGTGAAAGCCATAGCCTGTATGCAGTGTCAGAAACAGTTTGAATTGTAGCCGCATTACTGATCCAGACGATTTATTGTGGTGTACAATTATTTAAGCACCATATTTCATTTAATCCAATCACATTGTTACTATACAAAAAGGCCTTCGCATAAAATTAACAGTATTTTGCATCTAGTGTGCATTGGAAATGGCCTGGTATGTAATCATTCACTGATTTGGTGCATTTTTTAAATCTAAATATTCGTAGATTACATTTTAAATAGTATATATATATATATATATATATATATATATATATATATATATATATATAAACCAAAGGGAGCGGCTGCACACTCAAAAATACTGTTAGTATACACAGGCTTTTATTTGCTCCAAAAATAGCCAGATATATGTAACCAAAGAAAAATGGGCACTCACGGGTCTTTGTAGTAAAGTGCGTTTAACACCAATTTATTTGAATCAGCACAGCCGTACATTGGTTACATATATATATTAAAAAAATGCCCTTTTTAATTAATAAATGTCTGTTCGCAATAACAATTAGACAGTAACAACACTACAGTGTTATCCATAGTATTAACACTAGATATAAAGGAAATTATTTAGTATACTAATCTCCATGCTGCAGAAAGATATTATGATATAAATTCAACCTAAATTCTATAGGATATTGCATGAACTGATAACAATAGCAATACTGCAGTTCTTGATGAAAAGCCTGGTAAATCCAGTGTACTAACACTTCTGGGTCTCAGTACCAGAGCATAAATGTGTAGATTTAAGATGCCTTATAAATAGAATAATTTTTAGTATAAAACCGCCCATAGCTTTAATTCTTTTCTAAAAAAAAATCAGCAGCTTGTGAACTTTTCTTGAACCTAAATAAGCAACAGCAGAGCAATAAATCACTTGGACAATGGTCAGCCTATTGTGTTTGTGGTTCCATCTTATAAATGCTTTGCACCACAAAATATTTTAAAGATGGCATGACTGAAACAATAAAATGTAGTACATTGATAAAAAAAAAATACTCCATATATTACATATAATGATTAAGTGTGATTTACTGGTTGAATTTTTACAAGGAGAATCTTAGGTGAGAGCTGGACATTCTCAAATTTTTTCATCATATGGGTTGCAGGGTTATAGAGATGAAATATTAAAAATGCCTTTTTAACCCCTGGTACAAAAGATAAAAGTTCGAATCTCCCTTATATATATCACATCTTCACCAGTATAAAATTTACATTACAAAGAAAAATGACATGTACTACAGTCTATAAATATGACCCACTTTTAATATTTGGACTGCTCTGCTATACTTAGATTCGTTCAATTAATTTAGATGCGGATCAATACAAAACTTAATATTTAGCAGAGTCCACGAAATGCATATCAATGTACCTGTCATAGTGGTTTGGAGGTAAATTTATGACTTCAAGTGTACAAGATGCAAAGCTTTAGTAAGGAGAGGAGAAAAAAAAACTCCCCAGACTTAGAAGTTTCAGAAATGTAAAGCAGGGCAAGCGTAGGAGGAAGACCACAAAAAGAATCCCCTACTCCGCAAATTTTTCTCTTTTTAACAGCCTGTTGAGCTGAATTATAAAAGAGGGTCCCCGGTTAGTTTTCACATAACATACCCACTACTTTTGGAGGAGAAGGGGAAAGATCCCTTACGTTCCTTTGGATTATTTAAAAAAATATGAATTCTACTTACTAAGGGATATAAATATAACCGATCGCCAAAGTGGATTATAAATCTGGAAAACCGCAGGAGGAAGAATCACATAACGCCCATCTCTTGCAACAAAGTTAATACTGGAATTAAAAACTTGGATATAATCGGCAACACTTGGGTTTCTTGGATGGATAATTTATGAGTTCATGTCTTCAAGGAAGGACAATATGCATCACACTGGGATCAAATTTATCTAACCTGAGGAGTGTGATGTCAGAGTTTTGGTTCTTTATTTTTATTAATATAATATTCCTGCTGTTGCAGATACAAGGTGTCTTAAAGTGTAATTTTGTGCAGAATATATTCTGCTACACTAATACTATTGGTAACATGTATTAAACCAAAATAGTTTAGGAACAGGGGATTCGTTTGGTAGATTATCATGATGCTGTGTCTTAAGTAACTTTGTCCTTGTGTGGCTTGACTTGTGTACCCGCTTGTCTCAAAAAATGGGGTAAATAGCTATAATTAATATTATATATTGTGTGCAGCTGTATAATTGCACTGGAGATATATTTTGTGGTTAGCGAGTCTGAAAAATAGCTGGATGATTCAAATTATTCCCAGCTTTGCCTTATGTATTGCGTTATATATTTCCGAAACTTACCGTTTATTACCGTATACGCCTTTCTCTTCACGTTTTGTGCTTGGTCTTCTTTAGATGGTAACTTATTTTACTCTCTCTTATCCCAGGACAATGACTGCGGGGAAATAAGACATTTTAATCATGTATTTTGTATTTTCATACATAAAGTTTCATAAAGGTTGACTTTTTATGCATAATGTTAGGTTTTGTAAAATCATGTAAGGAAGGCGTAAATCGCAACATTCTCCTTTCCAGTAAATGGAATGGTCATTTTTTTTAAAAAAAATAACCTAAATGTTGAAGTACAGTATATTGGTGATTTTAATAAAATAATACTGAGTTTCGTTTATGCACACCAGGTACAGAATTAATCCACCAGCAAAACAGCTTAATACACTACAAAGGTTATATTTGTATGATTCCAGTAACCATTGACGCTATTCTACTGCATCCTTTAGAAATTTGTTGACTAAGTTGTTTTTAAAATACACTAACACTGCTAAAAAGCCACAAAGACAAGCTAGGCCATTATTAGAGACAATATCCAACTACCATAAGCCTTTCCACTGACCTTTGGCTTGCATAGCAATAACTCACCTCTTAATGAACAACCAACGAAAAACCCTCAAGTAGATCATAAAACAAAACCCGCTAACAACTTTCCAAGAAGATCCACTTTATCACAGCCCATACCCATGATGGTGCGGCATTTCCCAGGATCTAAGTTTTTCATCCTCATTGACAAATTAGAGTGTAGTAAGAACAGGTCGGTAAATACACCTCTGATATGCCGTGTTCTCTGGATGGGACAGGTCCACGACCACCTTATATAATACATTCGTTATTCACGAGAGTTGCGTCCACTTTCAGCATATAGTCCAGGCTAAATTGGAAGTATAGCTACAAACCAGATGAGCAAATATCATTTTTTTTTAGCATTTGTATAGTTGGACGGGAGAACGATGGCAAAAAGGTAAGCGACTTAGTAGCATCTGTTGCCCAGGTAAGTATGAAAACATGGCAGCTGATGGATTTATTTCACCGCAATCACAAGGGTATATGTAATTTATATATTTTTATAAGCTTTAATCGGTCATGTCACTATATATATATATATATATATATATATATAAATATATCCCCCTATATCATTCCATGCATCCGGTGAGTGGATAAGAAATGTTATCAAACTTTAAATCCAGCTTCAGAATTTTGAGTATATTAATACAAAAATATTTCATATATTAGGTCCATAGAAGCGGGGTGGTATGCTTTTCAGTGAGCTAGCAAGAACTTGAGGACAGCTAAATTGGTTGAAATGGCCACAGGTTTTAGACTTGACAAAACAAGACTACATAGCGTGGGAGTATGATATTAATGTGAGGGTCTTTAAAGGTGACCACCAGGCATGCAGCAGTTTGCAAGCGCAGGGAACGGCTGCTTCAGGCCCCCATCGCGCTTTCTTCCCGAAGACTCTGAACAATGCAAACTGCAATACATCCATGTAATCACTGACAATCTGATAAATGACGAGCCGAAATGTAAATATACCTCTCACATAAATCCACAGTAGGGAAAGTAAAAAGTTATACCAACCATTTCATATCTATACCTTTGGCCGAAAAATAAAAGGGCCCTGTTAGTGTGTATTGCTCAACCAAGGTTAAAATAAAATTAAGTGAATGAAACATACTTGTAGTATAGAGAAAGTATCTGAAAAACGTGTTAAAAGCTCCACTTGTCTACTAAAACATGAACAGAATTGTGTTATTGGTGAATTCTTGCAAGTGTGCGTTAGCGGTTTATTTGTTATATTATATAAATATGTCTGTGTGTACATACATATATATATATAAATAATATTTATATTCATTTTAAATAGACATACATTTAGACGACTCATATCCAGTCGCCGGACACACTATATTAATATTAATATGTTGCAATCTTGCTTTTACCGCAGGAAAGCATGTACTTTCATATTTGCTGATATATATATATATATATATATATATATATATATATATATATATATATACATATATATATATATACATATATATATACATACACATATATATATATATAATTCTAGCTAATTGATATAAGAGTCAATGTTACAAATACAATCCGTTAAACATGTATAATTGATTACTTGCTAGTAGTATATATATATATATATATATGTGTGTATATATATAAATATATAAATATAAATATATATATATATATATATATATATATATATATATATATATATATATATATATATATGGTTTAATAATAAAATGATGGTTTGGGGTTATACTTTTTCTATTCTACTAACACCCATCATACCATCATATCTCAAATGAAAACAACAATACAATAAATCTTAGTAAATTAACACGATAAGGGCACTAAACAAAGGGTTTTGTTTATCATGCAATATCTTACCTGTATATCAATTTATCATAAACCTGGCTCCACAGTCTCTGTAGCTGTGTGTGCTGGTACTAAGGAATATCCTTCACCCTTTGTCTGTGGATGAATGTGTCCTAACCCTGTTCTTGCTGGTTTGCAGACATTTCAACCTAGCAGAGCACAGTATTCCCGGTAGAATGGGAAAGGACTAAGACTCACCTACCAATAAAAGTCACAGCAACCAATTTCTTATTTTATTTTAAGTCAATTCTATGCCACCATGTTGGCTAAATTAAAAGAATGGGTCGAATGTGACTTTAATGAGACACCATTTCTATGTCTGAGTGATCTAAGTTAACTCCCTATACAATCACACATATAGGCACTGCCTTAAAATGTGAACATATTTGTTCACGTGATCAGTATACCATGTAACAATCCCTCATCTGTTTTTTAACTATATACTTCCGTTCAAATCTAAATATGTGCTCATTTCCTACAAGATATGATTGTTCTTTTAATTGCTATAGATTGCTTCCACATTAGAAGACACAGATCGCATTGTGCAATTTGCTGGTTATTGAAATCCACATTGGAGTCTTACCTCAGTATGTTACCTGGACCTTGTATGTGAATGTTTCCTAAATGATAAACTGTACCATATTAAAAATACAATCCCCACTCCCACCACAACCTAAGAGTCATGGGATTTTGTACATACCAGTGTTAATATTAGATTTCTATTCCTTTTTTCTTGTGAGGTTTTCTGTTCAACATGTTTATTGCTTTCATTTTAAATATCATATAACAATAAAGTATATTTCAAAAGCATTTTTCTGCAAGTAACCATATCTGCTGTCTACAAAAATGAAATACAAAATAAAACGTAAGGAATCAAATTCAGCCACCAGATTTTGTCCCCGTTATTTATCTAGCTTCATATACTTTTATTTTTTGCAGTACTTAATTAAATTGCATTGACATATATATATCTATATATATGTATCTGTATATATATATATATATATATATATATATATATATATATATACAGATACATATATATATATTGTATGGCACACATAGGTAGGTTTAATCAGATAACGGATTATCAATCAACACAATGTGTGGCATTAGACTCGCAATCCTAACAGATCCGTTATATCACATCAGTTCTCATTTTTCTGTGGAAATACGAAACCAAAGAAAATACTATTGGGTTCTCCAAAGGACAAAATAGAACTTCAAGTCAAGCCAAAATCATGAGACTCCAACTTCGCCCGAGCCAGACGATCTAAGATCGCTGCGGCCGCAGCAATAAAACGGCGTGATTTACAGTGTGCGGACGACCCCCATCAGCCTCACACCCTTCCAGGAATTACTTACAATGATTTATAACAACAACTTGGGCCATTGTCAACTGATAAAACGTCCATTGCTACATCTAGGAAATAAATGTTATTATTAAAGCAGCAGTATTGCCTAAATCTTCTCTCTCTCTCTCTATTTCATTTGTTTCATGGGGATGTTTAAACGATGATTTATCTCAGCTTTATTTTTTGGTTCTAATTCTATATTTTTTTTATGTTATTGTGTAAAAATATAATTAAATTCCTTAGTTACATTTCTACACTGTTCCTAATTAGAAATCGGAAATATGTTTTTACAAAATTATGTATTTATTTTTATATTTAGAAGAAAATTCATGCTACATATACATTTTGTGTTTCTGGTGTAAATCAATTAGTTTTTCAAATAAATAACTTACTTGCAAATAGTACAATTATTTTTTCTAAGGCAATTTTAAGTGTAACATATTAATGTTAAAAAAAAGTTATGATCAAAATACTGTGGAAGAAAACAGTATTGGGTAATTAAAATGTACTGCCACTTAAGTGGCTTCTTAATGTCTGAAAATAGAAGCTATATTTAAACCGTTATATTGCCAGCATTCTTCTCTCAGTTGGGATATATAGATAAATCGGTAAATATCCATTTGCCATTATAGATTGCTCCAAATGGTTGGGATAAACGGTTGTGTCCAGCAGAAAATTATCCATTTTAAGGGTAAAAGTAATGACTATCGCTGAGTTAAAAGCACACTCGGATATCATTATGTGTTTGTTAACGCTTGCCTTGGGTAAAATTTCAACTCCATTTTAAAGCCATTCTATTATGACGCAAGATAAAATTTACGACCCAAGCTTGAAAAGAAGTCCAGGGCCTATTCTCCCTGTTTTAAGAATAGGAGGGCAGATGCTTTGACAGTCAGTATTGTTCTTAAGAAAACCAAAAGGATCCAGTGATTCTGAGCCATTTCAGCCTTCATACAAACATCAGTAAATTCTTTCAATTCCCTGTACTACACATGCTTATTCCCAAGCACAAGCCATGGACAGTTGCATACATCATCCTAATTTTCTTATAAAACCTAAGCATTCTGAAACAAAGGTCACTAAATCAGCCTATGCCAACTTCTGACTACCGAAAGAAGGAAGCAAAGGGTCATATTTATCAAATATATGACAGCTAGGTTTCTATAAGATATATTTCCAAGAAATAGGAAAAGAAGACATACCTACCAAGAGGTCTCTTTCTCTTCTGCTATCAAAGAGAGAGTAGGAGTGTAGAGTATAGAGACTGCTCTCTTTGTATATAATATTCTTGGGATCTCTTCAGTTTTCAAGTCTGATAGAGTCCTTTGCTTGGCAAATTAATGACGACGCTGTGTTTCTTAAGGGACGTGCCGAATTAATTATTTCGTGGATCACGTGGGTCAGGACTTGAAGAAACCTATTCTTGGCATCTTCCATCCACTTTGATATTGAACATGTTAGGAACATTTCTAAAGCACCCTGCGCAGTCTCTGTGTTTACAAAATCAATGGTAAGCCCCACAAGATGGCTGGAAAGCTCTGAGGTTGTGCATTGAAAAATCCTGATTTACTGTACTGTACAGTGGAGCTGTTTGCTATTGACTCAGCCTTCCCTTCATTCTTTTCTTAACGACTAGTGGTGATATAATACATAGAATTTTATTGATGTATTGTTAGTAAGAGAGGAGGAGCTTTTGGACAACATAGAGCTATTTCTGCCTCACACAATATATAGAGAGAATCCAAATTCCAACCTAAGTGATGATGCTACTATATGTGCTAGGTAATTCACAAGATCCTGGAAAAATGGATGCAAATATCATATTGCTTGGGAGCACTGAGGATCGGTGTTTACCTGGAGCCATAAACCTCGGCTTATGGTATTGCCTGGTATTAAGAGGATGAACAATAATACAACATTATAAAAATAGCATTCTAATATTAATGCCCCACCCCCTCTAATAAGCCAAAACAAGGAAACGAGCTACACATTGTTTTCATTCATTTTGCCAAGAGTCGATATAAATTCATGTTTCATTATAATTAAACTCTCCCACTATGTAAACACCTTGATGACTTCTATTCATTTTAGGATGAAAGTGAAAGCTAATATTTCATGTAATTATGAATTATTCAAATCACATTTGCAGAAACAGGTAAGGAGCTACATGGACCTTGTTGTGTTTGTTTTCGCAATGATACAATGGTGTTTGTATCAATGATACAAACAGAATACAAGAAACACTATTAATTGCTAGATTCACCTACCTTTGGTGACGTTTACAAGACAATCAGAGTATGCAATGTGTATGGATAGATACATATCCAGCTATCTGTCTGTCTATTGATAAAGACATAAATGAATACGCAGATGTACATATGACACGGCTGCATAAAAACACATGCATATAAATCTAAGATTTCCTTTTTCATTCGATATGTATCCTCACAGCCAAAATTGGCTGGTTCTGTAATATACTGTAGCAGCGGTAATGGTTCACATGGAACTAGAATAGGTGATGGTGCTTTGAGTCTGTTTACCCTATATGTATCACAATGTTTCCATTTCTACACACAGCACAAAATATTGGTTCAGAGAATTATCTAAGCTTGCTTACATATATTTATTCAGGGGGAAAATGGATTTCAATCCTTAATGTTCTTTAATGTTAACATTAAATACACTTGGTTCTGTAATATTAATTTAAGCATCATTGTGGTTCTGCCTCTGTCCACCAATGTAATAAAGACTGAGCACTTAACCCTTTTTGGACCACAGGGTTATGCAACGAGGACCCTGGCACTCAAGGGGTTAATCACCCCAATTTTAAAACTTGTACAATGAAGGCTTTAACAAATACTAAATCTAAAGGCCCTTATGTCCTAAAATAAGGGAGGTAAGATCTAAGGGGTCAAGGGTTTAGAGGTCAACACTCCCGGCTGAAATACAGCTAATCGAACAGAAAATGTGTCCTCTAGATGAACCTGTTTCAGTGCTTTGGCCGAACTTCAGTAAAATACCTTTTTTCAACTTCTCAACATGAAGGCTTTTTACAAAAAGACATCTTCACTTGGTATGAACTGTGCTTTTTGTCATGGGCACAATGCTGAAAATAATACATAGAGCTTTAATATCGGGACATGAGGGTAGTCTAATGCTGCAGTGTGGGAATACTAAACCATCACAAAAAAAGAACAAAAGAACCCGAGGTTTTACATTTAATCAACAAAAGAATTAGTAATTTCTTATCTTAAAAGTAAGAAGTCAGTAAACTATTCTCATGAGAGAAAAACCTTCCAAGCATCCCTATGTGTGACCTTTTCTTGTAGTGATATTGTTACGTTTCAGTGGAAAAGAGGTAAGATAACGTGACACCAATGAACAAATTGCAGCATCCTAGGCGATTATTTTCACCAATATTTGTGCAAATACAGAAAACAGCCAAACAAAAAATAACATTTTTTTAAGAAGAAAGTACCCTTTTTATTTTGATAAATTGCATTCAAGAAAAACAGGTTACATGTTTCAACAATAAAAATAAAATGCATTTCCCGTCAATTTTCCTATTGCTTGGAGCTGGGAACATACGAATGCAGTTTTTTTCATTAAAGTTATGTGACAAATTTATACGAAATTGCTATGACTAAAATGCATTTCGTTTGTTTAGAAGATAAATAATTTTCAGCTGCTTCAAGGATGTTTTTCCCTTTCAAATTGGAAGACTTAACCTACAATAATGCTACATTCAGTCATTTAAGAAATTTAAGAATGTGATAAATGTGAGAACATGTCTTTTTCAAAGCCTACTACGAAAATGAACACCCTGCTTTTCTTAATTTTCTTCTGTGAACGTTTCATAAAATAACACACATTTTTTCTTTGTTAAACCCGACCAAAAAGCACGTTAGCTACCTCCCCCACACTCCAACAAAAATTAAGTACAGATATACAAAACTATTTATTAACCATTAATCTAATGGTATCTAATTCTAAATTAGGGGCATGTCATAAATAGTTGCCATTAAAACTGTAGTGCTATTTATTTTTGTTAATTTTCCAACAATAAGGTGGAAGAAAAATACACAGCAATATTTTCAGTTTCTTCCTTAATATTTGGCTTTGGATTGATTGTTTTTATTTGTTAGATTTCATTTTAAATAAATACCTGAATGCACTTTTTAATTAAAAATAACCCGTTTATTATAAAATAAAAATGTTTAGAAAAATTTGGTATAATGTGATTAACACGAGATTTGAAAAAAAAAGAGTGAAACAACAAAATCAGAGGAGGGGATACGCATATGGTCCCCACATTTACGTTTTAAGAACTCACTAACTTGCTCTGTTTCCTTGTTAACCCAATACTGCTCTGTGCAATAAAACGAAAAATACATACTGGTTTGGAATTACCTAAGGCATTTTTCCACAGACCTAAGACAGATCTTCATCGGTGAAATTGAATTAAACGATTTGTGTCCCAAAATGTTCTATTTTCTGATGCATTCAGGGGGAATTCTTGAAATCATGTATTTACTCTCGTAAGTGAATGAGAGTAAGAATTGTGCCATTGAGCGATATAGTCCAATATTGGTGTGAAGGTCCATGAAAAACACCGTACCTATGGAATGACGTGACAGTCCGGGGGCTTTAGACAGCTATACCTTGCAGGCATTGCTTCAACCCTGTCTATTTGTCTATAATACAGTCCATAATGGAAGAATAAAAAGAAAAAATATATAATATGTTTTTCTCTATAAAGAGGTCAAGTCAGTGTGATGCTCCTTGGAAATAGTTTGTATGTGTTGAGATGACCCAGATGACGATTTTCCTTTTGTATTGGGCAGTTTATGGTCTTTCTTCCACTTCATTCTCCTGTTTTGAAACCAAATTTTGATTTGGCGCTCGGAAAGGCACAGAGTATGCGCTATTTCTATCCTGCGACGTCTGGTCAGATACCTGTTAAAATGAAATTCTTTTTCAAGTTCCAGGACTTGCTGCCTGGTATAAGCTGTCCTGGATCGCTTTGGTTCCCCTCCGGTATAATTCGGATTGACTGTGAAATAATACAAATCAAAATTTTTATTAAACCTTACCCTTTACTTATATCCCAATGTGTGTATAAAATAGATTGGACTCATACATCCAACTCTACATACTTTATGTGAATATTAAGATAATCTACTCACCCCCTTTGAAGATTTACTTTTCCTACTGCACACACACACACACAAAAAGAAAACAAAACCACATGGCCAACGGCCTATTCCCCCAACCATAAAAATTTATGATGAGTGTAATGACTTCCTTGGTTTAAAAGCCCATAAATATTTTTTTTCAGCAACTTCCTCACATCCCAGTATGGACTGATTTACAAGAAAGTTGTTGCTTACCTGAATTGACGTGCACTTTTTTCATCCAGGGGTACACTACAGCTGGCTGTTTAGTCAGACTCCCATTTTTGGGGTGCTGCTGTTGGTTGCAGGGTCTGGTGGTGGAGATCGGTGCTGTGCATTGGTCATCAGTGGAAGGGTATGGATTCTGATGGCCGGTTTGCTCCTGCACATGACCCCGGGGCTGCAATGCAGAGCCCTGTGCATGGCTACAGCTGAAGGATTCTTCAGGGTAGTTTGGCCGGGGATAGATCCCCTGATGCTGATACTCAGAGCCCTGCGTGGAACTGTAAAAATCTGAGCCCTGGTCTGCTAGGTAGCTATTCTGTAAATATTCCTCGCAGGGAGGAAATTTAGGATCCACGTACTTTGAGTTCACCATAAACGAACTCATGGCCATTAATTTCTGAGGATAGAAAATACTAATTTTTCTGCTGTTGTCTTTTTTCTGCCTCCATAAAGCCCTCCTACTTGCTGTCAACTGAATAAAGTTAGTCAGTCATGTGACCTAGGCGGCCAATCAGCGGCCAGAAACTTTATCACTGGGTTTAATTGTACCTCATAATTTTCACAAAATAACAAAATAATATTGATTTAATTGGATCATTGCGAACATGTTCCCTGCCCCCATTCCCTTATTAATTACACATCTTCATGTGTTGATATAAACCTGATTTCATTCTAACTATATGAAAATCATGCATTTAAACATGAATTACTTTTAAGGTTTTTATGCCATTCCTATTCTGTTTTTTTTTTAATTTCTTTATTAGCAGAAATTTATTTTTTTCGATGCAAAGCAAGCCATTTTAAATCCAACGTAAAGAAAATAAATCTAATTCTGCCAATAGAGCATCAGAAGAGTCTTAATACAATAGATCTGTCTTGGCTTTGTCTTTCAGAGGTCATCCAAAAGTTACCAGAATCCAGTCAGGTTGAAAAAAAAACAGGCAATCAGTAACCTCTGGTTTACTTTTCGCATGGTTAAATGGGAAAAAAGTCCATGGTGTCGTAAAACAACCATGTAAACCCATAGCATGCAACAAAGCCAAATTATTTTATTTTCCTGTTTTCCTTTTTTTAAAAATGTATGTTGCAATTAAGATATCTAATGTTTGTGCTGAATAAAGAATCTGAAGATTTCATTGTAAAATTGTGTACTAGGTACGTTGACATACTTATATATATATATTCTGACTTAATTGAAACATTTATAGAAACACGTGATACTGCAATGGAACCCAATTCATTTAAAACAATTCAATACATTAATGGTACCAGTATTTATTAAAGCAGGGACACATAATATAAATCTGATATAACAACCTAAAATCAGGTGACACAAATTATATTACTCATATGGAAAATGATCACTATCAATGGTTTCTATATATCCCTGTATATAATAACAGATGATCAAGCCCGCCAAGGAGAACTTCACTACAGAATGTCCTATTTTGATGAAATCGAAGCTTTTGCATCGACTATATATTCCCCTAGAATCGAATCTGTGACTGTGTAAATACCACACAAATTCGGTTCTACAGGGTACATATAGACAACGTGATACTATAATCCTTTTACTCTTTATACCAATAGCATGGAAATGACTATAGAGATGAAAGTCCATGCAAAGGCAGGTATACCTGACTATAAAATAAACACCTTTTCCTTCAAGGATAAAAAATCAAGTTAAAACAACTTTACACACATTTGAGCGGATAGTGATCACCAATAAAGGAACATTTCAATAATAACAATTCAAATACATTACACCTTTACATATAGGTCTTTTTGGTGTTTTTGTTTATTCACAAATCACTCGTTAACTTCCAATAACTATTTTTTTTAAACAAGCAAAGCTGATTATCATCAAATTATTATTATTATTATTATTATTATTATTAAAAGATAGCAATAAAATCCGTATAAATATTATTAATGTTCTACAACCACTACATCCCATATGTAAGCTTCAATGGTCACAAGGTCTCCTTCCCTTTGCGTTAAACATAAGTATTTTTATGATACCATTAAATAATAATAATGTTATTACATGATACCTGCTGATTCCATGCACATCTTTACAGGCATAGTTATAATTTGCATAGTATTCCTCTGTGTTTCATTTTATTGCTCACAAAGGTCACAATAAACGCTCTTCTACCATATTATGATCAAAACGAGAACCAAGACATTTTACAACACCACAGAGTAATAAAAACGATATTACATGGTACATATCAACATTATATACACATTTATTGCAGCTGAATAAATATTAGTTTACGTGTTCTAATTATTTGTAAAGCTAATATACAATAGTTTGGCGTCCACAATACGGTAATACATTCAAACTATCCCATTCCCCAATGATGTAGTTGTAGCAGTAGTAATAATGATAATAATAATAAAATAACATGATACATTCGTGCATTTCATATACACTTCCTATAATGATAATTTCTGATTTCACTTTCAGTATACTTCAAAAATATAGAAATCAATCACCGTTCTACCACATTATATGATCTATATAACTCCACTCGATCAACATAAATATTTCTAACTATATATATAAATATATATATAATGCTGGAAGGTTAGTTACTACCTTGTACTACACACGGATCCAAGTTCTTCTTACAAAACCAATCCTAGGACTATATCCAGAAATTAGTGTGGTAGCGTTTATGGTGAAGGCCAGGGCAAGAGGTCATTTGAAATCATTTGCAAACATATCACTAAGTTTCATTATTTTAGTTGGACAGTCACACAGAGGAGTACAAAAGTTCACGAATTGTTCCTGACCTGGGAGCTGGGCTGCTGCTTTTGCTGTTGGAATGAGTCTATTTAGCACAAGTCACAAAGATCATCTTTCCCGTTTTTCCGCTCTTAAAATATCAGTATTCTCGCATCTCCCTTTAAGGTAAGTGTTATTTCAGAACCAGAAGAAGGTTCAGTTTAGTACATTTTGTACTATTAGTACATTTTGTACTATTGTTATAAATGCTTTCAATTGATATTTTAATGCTTAACTTAAAAAAGATACAATTATTGTATATTATTGTTTTACTGATGTTTTACTAATATATATCAATGATGCACAAAATTGAATTTCTGCATATAAAACGTTTTGTTTAAATGTGCATCTTTAAATAAAATTGAAATTAAACATAACGCTATTTGTACACTCTTCAAATAAATATAAAATAATTTATTTAAAATGTTCTTTGAAAGTACCATCAATAATAATCATTACATTTTGCAATGTTTAGGAAATGTTTCTTTAAGAAAATACAATCTAAGTGAATATTTTTTTGTTCGCATTTTCATATTTGTTAGACACTGTGACCTGCATTTCACCTTCTCCTAAGACTTGCTCAGACAGGTCAAAGCCACAGAGTTATTGATGAACAAAAGTGTTAAATATTCACCTCCTGCCCAACTGCTCCTACAAACGCTTTTGATCTTTCCTTTTATTTGTAGCTTAGTTTAAAGCATATACTCGATGTTTTGTGGCATATAAAAAATAATGCTGTTAACAATAAAGGACAATATATCTGAATGTCTGATTTTTTAGAAATGCAAGATGAGCTGGTAATCACCCTCAGATGGAAATGCAAGGTGTAATATTCTTGATGTGTTCCAATGCCATCTTGATTTAAACTAACATGACAATGCAAGAGAGATTATATGAAAATTATGAAATATAACTCAAGCTATCGAACATACGGTTTTATTATTAGAAAGATAAGAAAATGTGGATAATTTTAGTGTTGGGATATTAATGTACAAGTATACACCATAAAGCCAAAAAAACCCAAAATCAAGTCCATATATGGAGTAGGTCATTAAATTATCTTATAGTCACCATTATTGGTTTGCATGACTACTTCCTGTTTCCTCATAAATACAAAACAAAATAGTTGCCTTAATATAAACATTTCATGCAGAATAAAAAAAACCCGAAAGGCAAAAAATTATTGTTTGGTGTTCTCCAAAGTATACAAAAAATGTTAAATTAATACTGTAAATTTGGAGCCAGTGTCTTCAGTGTTACAACAGAGTAACATCATAACCCAACATCCATACACCTTTAAACACAATAAAGAAGTGTAGCACCATATATAGTTCTTACTCTGGGAGGCGCTATACAATGTAACAGATCTGAAGACGTTTAGTTACGCTAAAGAGACGGTGACTCAAGAATCTACCGATTTGGAAACCAGCCAAAAACAATTCCAAGGTCCGAATTGCAATATTCTTACTTGTACGACTTCAAACTACACATGAACTAATTTACCAATTTAATACGCTTCCTCCATAATTACACAGCATGAAAACCATATTTAACAGCAATTCATTTAGCTACTATCTAGCTGTAAGTATATATATATAGAGAGAGAGAGATAGAGAGAGAGATACATATATATATATATATCTATATATATATATATAGATATATATATATCTACATGTTAATATATATATATATATATATATATATAGATATATATATATAGTACAATAAATAGAAAGATATGTTTTCTGGCACACATTTACAAATGACAGCAGCAAATAGTATTTATCTTCTAAATTGCGACATGGAACGTTATTTACAAACAATTAGATTTGACAGGCAACGTGTTTAACAAACACTATAGAATAAAAAAACAACCAAGCAATACTTACTGCAGGTGTCCAGCCATTGTAAGTAACCTGTTGCAATAAAAATAAACCATTATTTTGTGCCTCAAGACATTTCAAATGCACATGGTAATTTCGTCATTAAACTCTGCCAAGTACTTCAGAAAAGTTGAATTTGTTTAATGTTGGCTGGGCCCGCTTTATTAATATACACATTACACAATATACACAGAATATACACACAGAAAGGGAAAATAATCCCCATGGAAAATATCCAAATATAATTTGTACAATATGCTAGCACTCAACTTTACTGCAAGATCTTATTCGCAAAGAGAGTTTTGAAATATAATTGTCATATAATTGTCTCCTAATTAGATTTTATGGTAAACGTAAAATACACAAAGTGAGTACATTTTTCCTTATAAATCATGTATTGTAACTGGCTTAAATTCCTAGCCCTGTCCTAAAAAAATATATCTTGTATTTGATTGTATGGAAAATAACTTACTTTATGTATCTCTTCTCCTAAAGCAGATCCTGCAGATAGAAAACCCTCAGTGCTAAGAGATCCAAGCAGAATGATCCTTAGTAACACGTCTCTTATTACTACATTCAGGAACAAAACGCATCTGCACTTGTACGCTCTTAAACTAATTTATGGTGGGAATTATATTTTAGCTTGTCAACTCTCAAGCCATAAAACAAAGTTTATTGGAATCACGTGTTCCAGCCCAGCCACTCAGGACTCATCTCTCTAGAACCATAAATAACCATCAGCTTTTAAACTTCTATTCACTTGATTGTGATTCCCAGAAGCCTCGAATAGTAAAATAAAGAAGGAAAAAAAGCTATAGTAAAGCTGAAACTTCTGTTTCAATGCTTTATTTTCTGGAACTGGCCATATTGAGCGATGAACGTGGTTTATCTTTTTTTAATATGATATTTATGATTAAGGCTTTCAAATACATATGTAAATGTCATCACTCAATCTCATGCAGCAACTACATATATATAGCTTTGAGATCTGTAAAATAATATTCGTTTTAATTTTAGAATGATCTTCTCACCCCTAAATATGAATTATAAAAAGTTTCGTGATGATGAAGACATTGTCGAAAGGACCTAAGGACACAAGGACGTGAATCACGTGGAATGAGTTGTGTTTGTCCTGCAAGTATTGTTTTCTCCAATTTACGAGCGACCAAACAGTTTACAACTGTAAGCTATGGAAGTGAGAATGTCTTTTAACTTTGAAAAAAAAAAGACAAAAGGTGCCACCTCTCACTTTGGAAACGTTAAAGTTATAAAACCATAAAACTTAATGGTGTGAATGAGCTTGTTTGGGGACTCCATGAAAAAATAATAATAAAAAGAATTTAGAGGGTTTGTGTGAGAAAGGAAACAATCTACATACTTGTTAGAGAAAAAAATCACATGCTGAGTAAAACGTATCAGATAGGGAAGAAAAACAACTTATATTTAAAAGTAAATCATTTATGATATACTTGGAATATATTTCCTGTGTAATTAAGTAATGCTGCAATTTTTAAAGTAAAGGTTATTTATTAAGTGTATCTAGTACTATTTCTTTGCTAATTAAATGTATTTGACAGATGAAACACACACAACACATTAGTTTCTTTTAGACTTAAAAACCAAGAACGTGCTTTGTGGTTGTTTTTGAGCCTAATGGTCAAGTTCATAATACCAAATTCTGTGACTGCTAATATAATAGCAAACAAAGCAGGTGTTTTATTTTTGTGATCATTGTTCACAATGACATATCTAGTAATCTATCCTAAATATGTGTATGCCTCTATGACTGCAGTATGCGATGTTAACTCATCCTATACAAATCATCCTATCATATTTTTCCTTGATAGATACAAAGCTTGCCTAGCTGGTTTGAACGACATTGAGTTAAAGATAATAAATTAGCCGAGATCACGTGGTTTAGATTCCCTCTCAGGTTAACCAAAGGGCACTTCACTCAGTAGCAGGTCTCAGAATAGGAGAGACTTGTCCAACAGCGCCTTCCAATGGAGATAGAATGAAATCGCACTTGACATAAAAAAAACTTGAGAACAGGGTTCAACCATACACATGGTTCCCTTATTCGAGAGGTGATGGCAGCTTCCAGAGTTATGCAAAAAAGCAGCATCTTCACATAAATCTTCACATAACCTTTAATGGTACAATATTTGTGAATCTGCGATGTTTTTTATGTTCTCCATTTATCAGTGGGATGATGACCCCCTCAAAGCTTACTAATATAATGTGGATTAGCTATTAGTATTGCAGAAGCTAGTTGCGCTCTAGTCTGATGCAATTGAACTCCATACTTGCTATTTCAATTCCTGTGAAATAAATATGGATTCTTTTTTAATGATATGGCACAGAAAGTTGTACTTTGTTACTATGGTTCTAAGAAATACATTATTTAGTCTTAATTTATATCAGGGAAATCCAACTAGAGCGTGTACCAAAACATCAGTTTTACATAGGCCAGGAGTATATGATTCTAAATAATAATAATAATAATAATAATAATAATAATAATAATACTGCTCTGGCTACTTTGCATATTATCTCAAATGATGATTATTATTATTATTATTATTATTATTATTATTATTATTATTATTATATTTTAGCTGTTACTTGTGAAATAATTCAGTTGATTATACTGGAATATTTCCTTTTTCCCACACAGCTCCGTGAATAATAAGCTGTATCCCAATTTACCAAAATTATTTTAACTAAGGATGAATTGAATAATGTAACATCATGTGGAATCCCCCAAACCTGATTCTACACCTCCAATTTTAGACATTTTGATTTTCATTAGTGTCAATTTAAGTAGTGCTAGATTATCCTATGCAAATAATACCGAAAATATACAAATCTTGCTTGGAAAGGTGATAAATCAATGAAATTTGGCATAATCTTGTACAAAATCATAGTAATGTAAAGAGCAAATGTAACAAATAGTTATTAATGTATTTTTATGTTATGAATAATTAACTAATTGATAGAGCATCTTGGTGACTTTCGGGCAACCTCTTTACTGGAAGGGTTTCATAAGGCTATATAATCTGTTTCTGACCCTTTATATTATCTTATTCTGTGGTGATTAATTTGTTCAGTGTAAACACACATTGTGTTTCATCACCCTCCATGAAAACAGTAGGGAGCAACATGGTCTATGATGAGCTCATTGGAACTCCACTTCCTGGTCATGGTTCTCCTGGAAAAAAAGTACCTGCCAGCAGGAAACTTTCCACAATCATTTATAAATTTCCATGACACACATACTCCATAGACCAGGAAACGGTATAGGTTATCAGGGAATCCAAATTCCATTACTTACATTTATAGGTTGTGACGAAATACCAATCAAGTATGATTTAAAAAAACCATCATGGTACAGAAGCTTTAGCATGGAAGAATGGAAATGATTTTATCAGGTCGCGGTCCTGCAGATTATGGTATAGTTTTATCTAGCATAGATTCCTGCTTTTCCTACTTGTAATTGGTAGCAACGTTTTCATTTACTATTTTTGGTGGTCTTGATAGAAAGTAATGTTCTCATGACTAATGTAGAAGCCATATATTCCTTACTTCGTTCATAATCAAAGAGTTAAGGACTTCATTTGTAGCTACCATTAGAAAGTGGTGGGGTGTTTTCCTTGCAGAATTTGAGTTCTACAACTAAAGTAAGACTATTCCTTGCAGATGTCTCTTGACACCAGCGCAGGGTATTGTGCAGGGTATTTGTGCATGGTACATGAATTCAGGGTTACTTTCTTGGACTCCTAATAAAATGTTCCTTAAAGGATGGGTTTATGATTTAATGTAATACCCACGCCTAACTGCTGCAGACACACAAGCTTGCTAATCAGGAAATTGGGGGGTTTAGGGAGAAATAAAAATGAGAAACAACCTGAAAACAACATACTTTTTTATTGGTTGCTCCTTGACGATGACACATCATACAAACTCTCTGGAAACCAACAACATATATAGGATGTAGGATGTTATCTCCTACGGTAGTATTGGTAATCGGCTATGTGTTGAAACTGCCCCCCCCCAGTTACTAACTAGGGCCCGGGCATGCTATGCTTTGATGCTTTGATACTGCAGCACCAGATCTGCCGATGGACTGGCAGGTTGGGTGAGGCATTTTCCTGGTGTGCCATGTGGCCAGTCTGGGTCTGACATGCACAGAAATTTCGTTTTGAGTCTATATGTTCACTTGTACTTTCCCATTGAAATAGTGGTAGGAAAGTGCTGCTTACATCTAGCCCAAAGGATGACTCCATTTATGGTTCATAAATAAAATATTAAAAACACATTTTTTGTTTTGACTTTACATTTAGTATAGTTGGTCCTGTAAAGGACACACTTAATAAAAGTGAATTCAGGGAAAACCCATAAAGAAGCACACATGAAATCCTGTAAGGATGAAAATGCTGCCGGAAAGTGTTTAACAGGTTAGACAACCTGGTGGCTGTATGCAGAAATGCACTTCAGGTAGTGGACCAAAATCTTCCAGTCAAAGCAGTCCAAGAGGCAATCGCCCCTTGCCACCTTGGCAGCCATTTCCTGGTCATTGGTTGTCTGTATTAACAAGGACTACTGGCAGCATTTTCACTGTGACCAGATTCTTATGGGTTTTCTTTATTATCTTTTTTGGTGATATTTGTTAGACACAGTAAAAATGAAGCAGATGCTTGCCACATAAGTTCTGGTATGCTATCTTACTGGACCATAAGGATGACTCCCCCAGGATAAAATTTTAATATGCTATTTTATTTAAAAAGGGCCCTGTTAATTAAATACAATGTATTCCTCTTCCTCTTTGCAACAGTGGTTTCCTGTCAGTCATTTATGAAGGGTGTCTTATTCTAAATAAGTTGGTGTAATACTACAAATATCAACATCTATGTAATTATAGTGTTGGCCCTGTTCCATTGTCTCTACGTTGGGCTGTTTTAAAAATAAAAGCTGATGTTTGCTATAAATAGTCATCATTTGCTGTTAATATAACAATATACAGAAGGAAAACCTATATATGGAACATCTGATGTTTACCCAAACCGATTATATGTCCACCAACCACATAACATTTTGATAATATCAACAAGTGGGAATGATGCCGTATAATGAATAAAGAGTAGAATGTTCCCAGAAAAAGACAAACATAAACGTTGGTTTAACATGTCCAATACTGATGTCTTGAGAGATGAATATACACCAAACTGGCATCTTAGTATTTACTAAATAACAAAGGACAGAGGGTACTTATTTGTTTTGTTTGTGTATATTTTAAAATACCTATAATTAATTTTATTTTGCAATATCAGATCTACTGCTGAAGGGGCAGATCAGGTGAGTATCTTGATCCTTTGGCCAGCTGCCCATCGGGCATTTGCCTGGTGCGCCACATGCCTGGCCTAATCTTTTACCTGGTATGCCTATGGCAATCAAAGTCTAGAGTTACAATTTTGCTTTTCCACCCTCTCATTATTTACCTGTATCAACATAAAATCTTTATACACATGTTTGGATTTTTTTTAAGTAATAAATGCCCTCTTGGTGGCCCTGGGCACACTGTACATCTTTTAATATATTTGCACCTACCTCTACCTAAGCCTGAGCACAATTTTGGTGTTTTAAAATATTTGTTTGGTTTTGGAATTGGTGTAGTGGTGAAAAAAAGGGGAGGTTAAACATTTTTTGTTTATAAATTCATTAGAAGTTCTACAGTGGAAGGACAATTGTTAACAATACTCTCAATGTGTTTTTAGGGGTGTTTTTTTGTTACTTTTATGCTCTATTGATTAATAGCAATATAACATTTTAAGCATTTTAAACATAAGCAAGTAACTGGCAGGCAAGATATTATAAACATAGATTATTTTAACATAGGTTATGGTTATGGAAGCAATTATACCGCTTTTTTCTAGAGCTGCTTAATTGCATGCATGCGAGCGCATAATACACATACCTACATACACACAAACATACACAGACATGCACTACTCATGTGGCTACCTGCAGCTGGCTGTGGCATCCTCACAAATACTTTCCTTTTCATTACAAGCAGATATATGCAGCTTCCACTGCTAACCATAACATATGAATTAATAGGCGCTTCTTCCTGGCTGATGCTGCCAAATGTCTGGAAGTGAGATGCTCCCTCTGCCATCACTAATCATAATCCAGGAAAGGCATCTACAGGAAAGGCATCCAATGCACAAAATAAACCCTTATCAGGGCCACACATCACCCAGCAACACAACCATTATGTCCCTGCGATGCAATGGAGGTGACAAAAATGCAGCAAGTAAGTTGCAACTGGTGGCAACTTGCCATCAGGGATTGTGGCATCAATACTCGTTGTGCCCAATTGCTAATGTACCCTGGAAGTCTATCACCCATACACATGTACATACGTGAACTGACACATAGACTGCTAAACCAGCTAAACACATGTATGTTTGTTGACAGTGCTACACTCTAATCCATATCATTTATACTGAGACATACGCTGATTGTGGCACACCATAACTCTGATCTTACTCACTCAAACACTTACTCATGCTTTCTAACACTCTCACAATGCCTTCCTACCTTTCACATGTCCCTGTATCCTTTCCTGCATCTCATCTTCCTTTTTCTTCTTTGTCTTCTTCTTCCTCCTCTTGCTCTCCTCTTCTTCTTGTTCTGCCTTCCGGGTGCTGGGCACGACTTTACTGTATGAACAGGCCTCTGGCACCTTTGGGCCGTTTTTTGGGAGATCCATGTTCTACCCTACCAGCCCGCTCCCCCAGCAGTGGGCATTATAGTATACCGCTGGAGTGGCGCACACCCTGTCTGACTAGCTCTGCCCGTACAAGCAGTTAGTTCTGCACTTTAACAAAGCCACAGCCTCTGAAGAGGAAGAACTCTGGGTAGCCTACCCTTGAAAGTACCCATTTATATTAGGCCCTAGATATTAATATTCCCCACTCATCAATAAAAAGCTTTCTGTATATGTGTAAGTCCCTATATACTGAGCAAGGTATACTAAGCACTTACCCTGAAAATCAGGAAGATTCAAGTTTAAAATATGGGGCTCCTGGGAAGTATATTACTCCTGTCATGTTTTCAAGTGAGTTGTGTGCATTTAACATTCATTTAACGGTTTTGGTGGGATTACAAGATCTAAAATACTTCTGTTTACCTCAGTTTTGTGTCCAGGTAAACTTTAATGCATATATTAGCTGTGTGGTTCATTTGAATTATCATTTTGTCTGTTTTGTAAATGCATAAGAAGACTTTTATATGCAATTGTCTCTTTCCTTACCCCCAGCTAAATGTAGAACACATCTCTATACACATAATATACTAAACTCCAGTGGAAAGAACTCTCATTGATTTTAATGGGAGTACTTTCTCGCCGGCGACTGTTTCAAGCTGCCAATCTGTTGCAAGGAATCTTGGACCATGAAGGTGCAGGGCTGCAGCTACTGTGTCAGGTAAAAGTGCTAATAACAACCATTTGATTCATTTAGTCTGCTCATTATTTCTGCTTTAAACTGACTGCTCTGCAGCCATTGAGAAGAGTCAATAGGGACTACATAGCTAAACTTTATTAGTTAAATCCCAGAGCGAATCTATTCACTAAACCAAAAGTATCCATTGACTTGCAAGGCTAACTTAATAGGCCAACCTTGTTTTCTCTCAACAAACCAACTTCGAACTATAACTCTGACCCAAAAAGTTAGATTAATTTTTGTTAAGGTGACAGCTGGCAAGCTGTAAAATGTTGGGTCTTTCATTCAGGTTTGTTGGGTAGTGCTAAACACACTTGAGTTGGTCAAGTTAACTTGACTTTAAATAAAAACATGATTCATCAAACTTTAGTCAATAAACTTTAATTGTTGTATATCGTCAAATAAGAGCCAGATTCGCTCCAATATCTTAAACAGTATTTCCCTCATCCCTTGAGGGCTAAAAATGTGCAAGTTCAGCAATTCCTTTAAGGATTTTACCTGTACAGTACCTTTTTCTGGAATTCACTACCAATTCTGTCAGACTCCTTCCTACTTACTCTAATTTTAAACATTCAGATAAAGGAGTTATGGAGGTGGTTGTTCTGAATGTGTAATGCTCAGTTGCAGTAAATGGATGCATGTTATTTTCTGTAATATATAATTGACTAGTTGATGGATAGATTGACAGAAACATCAACACACCCAGGTGTGCTTACATACATTTCAAATAACATAAAAACACAGTATGTGCCATCTGATAAGAACCATTTTTCTTATTTAATCTCCCAAATATCTGAATACTTTCCTTCAGGCATGTAAAGCATGGCAGGCGTAAGTCTATCCCATGCATGCTTAAGCTCCTTCATCTTATAAACTTTGGCCCTCTGGCTTAAGACTGTGTCCTCTTGTTGTAGTAGTTTTTTCCTCTTTTAAATCTATTTATACTTATGTATTAAAATGTTTCTATCATATACCCCTGCCACGTTTTCCAGGCTATATATGTTAAGATAATGTAACCTTAACAGGAGGTAAGTGTTTTCCTGCAATACATGAACCCATTTAGTAGTCCTCTGAATTCTCTCCAAAGTATCTATATCTTTCTGGAGATATGGTCTCCAGTATTTTACACAATACTCCAAGTGACGTCTCACCAGTGTACAAGGAAAAAAGCACTTCTCTCTTTCTACCAAGCATTCTGTTAGCATTTTCTGCTGCTCTATTGTCATAAATCATGCTGCAATTCTTTGTGCCATCAGCAAAAAAGAAATACCTTACACCAAGATCTTCTGCAATATCATTAATAAAAATATTAAAGAGAATGAGTCCAAGTGCATATCCCTTGTTTACCCCGCTGTAAACAAGACCTTGCTCCAAATATACCCTATTGACTACAACCCTCTGTTGTCTTTCACTCAGGCACTGCCTAATCCATTCAACAATAGTGTGCTCCAAACTCAAAGATTGTAGTTTATTGATAAGTGGGAGAGTGTCAAAAGCCTTACTGAAATCTGGACAAGCAATATCATCACCAATGTTTTCTGGGACTGTTCTTGAATCGAGAATGCACACAACCCAATATAGTCAGCAATTCAATGTCTAGACTTCCATGACTGCTATGTAGCTAATAAAGGTTTCCAGTTACTTAAACCACAAAAAAACAGAACTCTATCTTTATCTTTCATCTATGTATCTATCTTTCTATCTATCTTTCTATCTAAGTCAATCTGTCTATCTATCAATCTAGAAGTACACAAAATATGAGACAGCACCCGCAATGTACACACAATATTGTAAATGGAGGCCATTTTCATTCAACCCACTTGAGAGTCTTCTGTGAATAAAGGGTTGTGATAACCCCTCATCTTTCTCAGCCAGGGCAGATTTGTGTGCCCAGCCATTTTCTAAAGTAGTTTATTGCTTATTGCACCTCATTGGCAATTTGCTTTTGTATCAGTGAAATGCTTCCTTTTCTTGCTGAACTTCCTCCATTTCCTCTGATCCTGCAGCAGCTGTGCATATTGCCGCAGTGCAGAGGGGCCCTGGGCTGTAAATACCTTCCCCAGCTGTCAGCAGAACTAGGTTGAAATACTTTCTTTGTTCTGGTGTCTTTCCTGCAGCTTAACAGCAGACACCTAACAACACATATTTCCAACCTTCATACACAAAGGTCTATATTTGAATGTGTGGATGTAGTTTTTATAGCACAATAAATACAAAGCAGAAATATGCTTGGTGTGTAGTAGACACATTGTATGATTATTATTATGACCTTCACAAACACAGTTCAGTATTATTGAAGGAATTGGTATGAAACAAGCATGTGCATAGCCAATTATCATAAGCTCTGCAAAACATGGCTGACTGAATAACCTGTGTACTGGAACTCCAAGGAAAATGCAATGTATTACCTAGTTTCCTGGTTAATTCTGCTTAATTCACATACATATGCCCACAACTATGCATACATACAAACATGTGAATGAATCAATGCTGTACATAGAGACAGAAACGGTGTGTATGTTTGCAGATATATTCATAAAATGTATTTTCCAAAACCAGTGAAAACACACATGCATTAATAAATAATAATAATCATTTCAAAGATTTGGGGGTTTTTCATTTGGGGAAAACAAACCATTGTATTAATGCAGTTGTTATGTATCTATTATGGATTACAGTTAACATGGCACCACCTGGTTACTTATATAATCCAGCTGTTGATTTTTCATCCATCCATATTCTTTAAAATCTAATTTCACTAAATATTTAGAACACTTTATAATGACATTGATTTATAAAGAACAGCTGTTGATCTGGAATCTATAGGAATGTCCCTAGAATTGTTTAAAATTCAGAGGTTTTTAAAGCGTTAACATATAGTGATTTTTCTATAGGCGGTCTGAGCTCCTATGTAAACAGTTCCTGGCAGCACTCACCTAACAGGCGGCTATATGAGAGTGAAAAATACATGGATCCATCATTTTAGTGAGCAAAACTAAAACACACTGCAATCATGCAGTTAACACAGTTATCCTCATTATTGTGTCAACCATGTTTGAAATAGCAGGTGTCATAATGACATATGCAAGTTCTAAGCGTAAGTATAGCTCAACCTGCAAAACATGTATAACATTTTATACCAATTGCTAATGCAAAAATACAGAAGTAAATGTATGGATCGTTACATACAGATCAACAAAATATCAGTTTATATTTTAATATAACGTCGACAGCCAGGCAGTTGCGGAATATTACAACTAACCAGTGCTTGGACTGAATAGTAATAATACTAATAATACTACTTAAAATATCTAAATATTTGTTTCACGTACATGTACAGTAAATGATTACATATTACTATTTTGGACGATGTTATTCAGCATTGAAAGGGTTCATTAACTCAAGGATCTGAAGAGCAATTTATATTGTATCCAATTTCTTTCTAGCCAATACTGATACAATTTTACCATAGGACCCCAAACAATATATTTCAAAAGGGTTAGTCGAGACATGCATCTAGTATCTTAGTCAATGAAACTGATATAAGTGTATATATTTTGTTCACGAAGATGGCTGCACAAATACTGCTGAAAGAACATGATCCACTTACGGTTGTTGTCCAGATTTAAGGTCGTACAGATGGGAGTCTAGCTGTAATCCAGTTGCCATTTTCGTGACAAAAAGTGTAGCGAAAATCATCAAAGAAATTCTAAAAAAAGGGTTTTTCCAGATATCCGTCTCCAGAACAGCACTTCCTCTAAGGGAGGAAGATTCAAACTGATCGGTTCAAGGAGATTGTGATTTCGCTATAGACAAGCAACAGGAACCTTGGACAAACACTTATAATAAAAATCTGTACTAGGTCTTAATACTAACTACACCTCATCGGAGACAAAGGTTACAAAAAGAAGGTTTGAGACTCTCTAAAGGCAGAATGCAAGCAAAAAATCGCCTGGAACTCAGTCAAAAGGCCATGAAAGATATCGCAGTCATCATGTGACCAGCAACAGCCAATGAAAAACACAAGGAGGTCATAAAAAGGTCTATTACCAAGTTGTAAATTTTCTTCAAACAAAAAAGGAATTTACTGCAATTCCTTGCGGATTTTGTACATATTGCCAACAAGCGCCATTTTCTTTTAGCTGTTTTAAGCCCATGTTATGTCTTTTTATAATTATAGAATACTGAAAGTAACATGTAGTCCATACCCCAGCAAATGATAGGAATTACCTTAGCCAACAGCAGCATTACACATGTTTGTTAAACTATTTATTTGCTATTTTTTATTCTTTTGCTTCAGTTTGGTTTTAGACCGAAAGATTACATTACTGGGTGGATATTAACGATATTTGGTAAATCGACTAGAGAAAAATAAATCCAATCACACTCCAAGTATTAAAAGCAGGTAAACCAAATATTGAAACAAAAATATTATACAAAAATAACATTCACTTATAATAATAATAAATAATTGTATTTATATGGAAAGCAATACCACTCTCGGCTAAATTGTACTGAGCATTGTTATATTACGCTAGACATGGGATGATATGGTTACGAATTCTGATTGCAGTAACAGAAAAGTTCGGAGATAAACTAAGTATGTGTGTATATACATAGATATAGATAGATATAGATATATCTATCTATATCTATCTATATCTATATATATATGTGTGTGTGTATTTGTGTGTGTGTATAGATAGATTTAGATATAGGTATATATGTATGTGTTTGTATATTTATGTACATACTTATGTACATTTATATATTCATAGGTGTCTGAAAACCACAAAACGGTTAAAAATAATTGTGCTATTGAATAAACTCGAATCATTGAATGGTGTTATAGCAAAATGTATTGATATATTTTTTGAATGCACAAGGACACCGAGTGCTATAACAGTAATCTATATATATATATATATATATATATATATATATATATATATATATATATATTGTCTATACATATATGTGTATGTGTGTGTTTGTGTGTTTACTTATACACATGCAACAAACATATATATATATATATATTTATATATACACAGTATAATGTACATTGACATTTTATTTATGTATGATTATGGATAGTTAATTTGTTGAAAACGTTTAGAACTGACATTTTTTGTTTCTAGGTATAAAGTACCTATAAAGTAAAAATGTATAAAACCAAATAATTTTACTTCTGGACTTATGGACTACACATTGTTAGATAGATACAGATGTGCTTATTCACATACATGTACACTTACACACACTTACAGACAGAAGTGTCTGATAGATGACTAGAGAGATGGACTCGGTTTTATTACCTGTGAGTCTTCCTGTTCTCCCTTTGTCTCCCTAGATCCCCTGCGTACACGCCCATCCAGTGCAGAATTCTTGGTGGGCAATATACTTGGATTACCCCTTATAAAATCACTGTGCTGTGAGGTTCGATATTTGCCTATTATACCGGAGGTTTAATTGCAACTGTGACTTCAATCAGTAACCATTGATGTCTCTTGCTTCCTGTTTCAATGTCATTGAACACATCTGACTCTGTGAGACTTTTTCTGTAATTGTCTCACACAGGATCTGGCACACTCATACAAAATACATGACTGAGGGTCTTCACAAGGCCTGCTCATAAAAACAAGGTTCTGTTGCTGTATTCTCAATTAAGCCTCAATCTTTTACATTCTTCTGAAGATTGAATAATATACATTTCCTAATGTGGATGCTTATTTCATTGTATCATGAGATCCAATATTGTTAAACCTGAGTACTTTGCGCTAAAATATATCAAGCATTCTGACACCTAGATGTAGAGGTGACCATTATTCTAAGAATTAAACACACATTGACACAGGATTGTATTTTAGAAGTGTGCTTTATCAGATTACCTGAAAAACATATTACTAATTTATTCTAATTACAGTGATTGTTCATAAAAAGCAAAAACATTAACAAAAATAAATACTGGAAAATCATTGTTATCGTTTTTATCGTAGTTATTATTATTAATTCCAGAGACAAAAAAATATACAGGTGGGTGTAAAAATGTATTTACACGTACATCTTATTGTAGCTTGACATAGCCTTGTTACATCTTAACAAATTCAGTTGGAGCTATAGTGTGCGCTGATAAATACGTTTCTGATGTGCTGATTTAATTTGACAAACATTTCTATTTTAGAGAAACTGCTAAATATTCCTTAGTTTTAAAGTTATTGCATAGTGTTATTATAATTATAAAAATTGTAAAATTTTTGGCATTAAAATGCAATACATAATTGCATAGAGAGGAGAATATTCACATCAGAATAAATATATAATCAAATCACTGGCTTTATAAAAAGAAACTATTTTATCCAAACACCATGCCGACCATTCAGAAGTATCTGGATGTGGCTTGGTACGTGATACATTTTGCGATTTGCAAATTAAGACTAATATATTGAAAATATCAATATACTTTTTAAATAACATTATTTATCTGATCTCATTTAAAACATATAGTGTGAGTTTGCTTTATCATTGCTTTAAAATTATTCTCTCATTAAAAAAATGATTAAAACATAATTCTCATAATTTAATTCTATGTATTTAACTATAAAATATTAAGTGCACAACATTCGATTCAAAAATCTGGTAGATTCACCAATATATAAAAATCATTGTTATAAGAAGATTCGTAAAGTATTTTTAATTCCTCGTGTAAATTGTGTGCATAGGCTTAAACACGCGTGTCTTAAAACGAATGTCCTAGTTCTGGAGAGATTTCCTAACTTTTGCACACTGGGTGCGCCGATTGCTATCGCTTTAGACTGGCTTGGAGTGATTGGAATTGTAGTCCAAAACAACGATCTGCTAGAGGTTCAGCTCCATTTTAGGTAGTTTCAATCTGTGCAGAATGGGTTATGTTTAGCTTAACAACCATTTAAAAAAAGAGTTGTTGATGATAAACAATAATCGAATCAGTTAATGCACCCTCTGTCTTCTTCCACCCCATCGTTTTCATTCTTTTTGTCGTCTTCTTCCTTCCCTTCTTGTGATGAGATTGGAAACTTGTCTTTGTTATTTTCTTTTTTCCATTTCATCCTCCTGTTCTGAAACCAGATTTTTACTTGCCTCTCAGAAAGTCCTAGTCCATGAGACACCTCGATCCTCCTCTTTCGTGTTAGGTAGGGGTTAAAGAGGAATTCCTTCTCCAATTCTAGTGTCTGAAAACGGCTGTAAGTTTGTCTTCCTCTCCTTCGGCCGGGCGCTACTAATCAAAACAAAACAGAGAGGCACAGCTCTTAGACCCTCATCAGCCTACAACAAGGGGGGACCAGGAGACTGCACAACCTAGTAGTCCACTAACTACCCCAACAACATGGGCATAAAATTACCCACGCAAACTAAACCACCCTGTTCACCCTAAATTACAAAAAATGAAAAACAACAAACACAATATTTCGATTTCTGTGTGTCTGTTAAGCTTGTGAGATCATATCATGCTTTATAAATTTAAGTACATATAATTTAGGACATCTCCATTGGTGTACAAAATAAATAATATTTTTGAATGCAAACCCTCTTCTGCTTCAACAGAGGAAGACCGTGCAATTTAGCATAAACTTGACATATTAAGCTGTAAAATAATTCATTACTTTTGAAGTCTGTATTATTTTTAGCATGGTTAAGGAAACATGAAAGTACATAGAAAGTAAACAGATAATAGACGTTTGTGATAGTTAATAGAGTTTAGCATTCTATGGAAGTAGAGTTGCCATAAAAAAAAAACAAATTAAAAGCATCTAATACATTAACAGGCAACCAGTGTAAATAGATCAGGACGAGTTTTAAACTGAACTAGGTAGATAAAAGTACACTCACTTTAAAAGTCCTGTACAATTTTAAGAGGCAGACAGGAGTGTATGTGCAGAATTATATATATTTTTTTACATGTGCTGTAAACATTTAGGATCCAGATGTGATGTTTTAACAACTTAGGCTTCTGGGATCACATGAGATATCTAGATCTGTGAATAAGGTTTGGGAAGACAAGTTAAGAAACTTGGAGACCTTACTGTGTTTTTATTATTCCTGTCCGAGATACATGGTAAGTTTAAAGATTTTTACTACGCCCAACCTTGTGGTCTCATCCAAGGAAACATTTGAGAAGCAGAAGAGTTCTGATTTAAGTGCTCTGGAATCTCTCCAATATTGCCACTGGACGATTTACAGTCAGGATATTGGACCAGCTCGGCCTCTTGATGTGTCGTAAAAATCTGCTGTCTCTGTAAGTTATCGTATCCGTAAAATTTAGTGGGGTCACCATGACACGTAATCCCAAAAGGAGCCTGCTGATAGCCTGCAGGGTTCGTGATGGCTGCTGGATTCCCCGGATGGTAAAGGTCCTGATTAGGGTGCTGGAGACCTGGACTGGTGCTATAGACCAGAGGGTGTCTGCTGCTAACATCTTGGCCAAAATGGCAGTCGTAGTAACCCGAATTTATGGCATCTGCTGCTTTGTACTTGGAGTACAGAGGATTGACAAAAAAGGAGCTCATCTGGGCTAGATCAAAACACAGCACAGAGAAGGCTGAACAAAAAAGTAACTGCCCTTTTCCCTACAGCCCTGAAGTAGCACTAGTCATGGTGCAATGTGGAAGCCCTCTGCACTGAGCTGATCACTATGGAATAATATGCCTCACATATGACTTGCCTCACTGCTTTTGCCATTTCCTATTAGGCAAACATCACACACACAAAAAAAACTTCATATAGTTCAGACAGTCTTTGGCTACAGTTTCCATTTACCCCTCCCGAGGCATTAAACAACCCCCATCAGAGATGTGAAAATATTTCAGAAACCAGTGAGTAGTGGGAGAGATTGAAGGTAGATAGCAAGCGGAGGGATAAATTACATTCTAGAAATCAACAGAGCGAAGTAACCGCATTACACAGCAGAGGATACATACGCCATTTCGCTCTGGGCTGCGGATAATTATCTAGGATCTCATTTTTAATTAAAACAATACAGTGGGTTTTTCGCATTTAGTTCATTTTTGGTGTATGAGGTCTACGTGAGGTCACTAAAATCATATTTTTTAACTTATAGTGTGTATGTCTGTTGGGATTGCTTTTTTTTGGTTGATTCGGCTTTAAAATAAACTATGTGCACTCAGAAAGTTATTTGCAATGAAATGAACATTTACCCTTGACTCGTTTGAACGCATGGCTGGAACCTGCAGGTTAATTGATGCTAAATAGAAATCATGTCCAGGAATACATTTCCCATCATTTCACCCTTGATGGAATACTGAAACACTGCAAATGGAAAAGGCTAAAGAAGGTTCGGAACCATATACAAAAACCAAGCGTGAAATTACATTAGATCACATTTTAGTTTAGTTTAGGGTTTTTGTTATTTGGGGAGGCATACCAGGTTATATTTTATTTATTATATTTTGTGTTATGACCATCAATGGGATGGGAACATATTTAATGTATCGATTGACATGACAGATGTGACCTAATGTAGATAGTTTTATTTTTATTTTACGTAGATGGTTGGTATAGATGGATAGATAGGTGGGTAAATAGACCGACAGATAATGTATCATAATTGTCATTTTTTTTTAAAGTGAAATTGCCAACAGAGCTAATAAAAGTTGTTTAGTGACACATACAACTGCAGGTTTGTATTCTGTTTCATTGCACATTTAATTCATCCACCATTCTTTCCGAAACAATGTGACTTCCTCTCGGATTGTGTATATACGGAAAAAACGCTGCACATTTGGTTTGATACAAAGCATATTAGCTCAATAATGAAAATTTATGGCTGAACAAATGTGTGTACTTTTTGGACTATTAAAGGGTGCCAGTCTATCGATGTATGTATCTACATATCTATAGCATAGCTGTTATCCATAAACAAAAGAGAGACTGTGTACAGCAGTGTACGTTCTCACTGAAAATAAAATCATAAATATGAACATTTTAAAAAGCTAAAAAAAAACAAGTTTTTTTTGAGTTTGGGCGTTTTTTTTTACATTAGCCCTTATATACTGTATTATTTAGTTAACTTGTGCTCATTTAGTCTGACATATTTTCATTCTATTTCCATTTATATGAAATATATATTACATTGATAGATTAACTATACTGCACAAGGCTTAAAGACAATGTCATTATGACAGCTTCACTTTCAAACAAATGGAGCATGAGCGCTACCTAGTGGTTACATGCAGTTAGGTCATACTATAAATTTGTTTATTTTACCATAAATGTTTATTTCGTAGCAATTGATATTATGACTTGTTCTAGGATAACAAGAATAACGGTACAGATCTAGCCATTCACTGAACATTTAAATGACAACTCTAGAAGCCGTATGTCACAGTATTTTGTAAAAATTCGTTTTTCATTCAGATGCTGGGTATAATCCAGACGCCATTTCTCATCACCTTGATATTGTGCACTCTGCATGGGGTGGCATACCAGCCCAAATTTCTGAATAAGAGTGCATGGTTAAATTCAAAGGCAATTTTTTTAGTTTCTAAAAATATCCTTAGAATAGTCTGCTGATATTGCGTACACTTTTTAAATAAATGAAATTATAGATTGTTATTCTAAATTAAGAGAACCTAATACTGAGTAAAATTATACTTAAGTAGATATAATAAATACATTTCGAAAAACACAATGAATTCTGGTTGATTGTATCGGTATATGAAACAAAGACCTTTCAAAAAATACATTTACATTTTAAACTACTTAAACTACTTTTTTATATTTAGAAATCCCACACTGCCTATTGTCCAAAAGCCAAAGAATAAGAGAGTGAATTAGAATTTTCCACATTATTCCAATTATTTCTCACATTTAGTTGGAAGGGCTACAACTTTTCTATGAATTTCGGTTATCCCAAAATATCACACATTGAGCATGTTGTGGTTAGTAGTTTTTTTTAAGCCTATGCAGCCATTGACCAGTCATAGAATAGGCTACATTTTTGGAATTTTGTTTTAAAGCAACAGAAACATCAAAATAAACCACTTTCAAAGAAAAACGCCATACTACGCCATAAAATCATTAAATCCAGACGTCTAGCCATCCAAATTACTTTATTATACCCTAGTACTTCCTGTTTTAAAAGAACAGAAAAGGAATAGACAATGGATGAGCCTCCAATACAAATGCAACAAATTTTTAACAAGGACATACGCTTTAATAATTTCCTTATATTACATTTGATCGGATTGTCCAAACATAGGCATATACACTAACATAAAATGTAAACATAAATTATATTTATTTATCAACACTTCAGTGCTTGGTTCGTTTGTGAATTTTACAAACTTTTTACATATACGCATTGTTAGTGGGGGTACGGAAATTATCTGAGCACAACATAAAACGGAAAACAGCGGGAGAACCAATTCGTTAAATATTGGATGAAAACGATATATGACTTGGTAAGCAAAACGTCTTCCCCTGCATAGTGTATTTATATTCCATTTACACCCATGCAAGTGGAAAAGTATACACTATCATAGCACTGTGGACAGATAATTATTTTCATTCAAACAATTTGTATACAAAACCAGATTCAACAGTACTACATATCCAAAGGTCCCTGTCTCATACTTAACCATGTATTGTTTTTTTTTATACATATATATATAGATTATACACCTAGTATCTAAACACTAAACTTACATTCGTTTGCACATAAAGGATGCACACATGCGGAGTCTGCAATAGTGGATTGCTCAACATTATTGGTTTCCAAACGAGTTTAGCTAATATATATATATATATCTACATATATATATATATATATATATATATATATATATATGTAGATATATATGTGTGTGTGTGTGTGATGATTTCCTTTACCAAATTACCAAATAGTGATCCGTTTAATAAAATAAAGAGCACACGTTTTGTTAAACGAAATTCTAGGCCATTTGAAAAAAAAGTTCCGTAAATAATAAAAAAAAATATATATATATTTATTTAATTTACTAACGTCACAAGAATGCATTAAGTGTTTTGACACATGGAGTCCATACATTTTATTTTTTATATTCAGTATCTACGGGGTGAGTCTGGATTCAAGTAGTTCTTTCGCCATACACTCAAAGCAGCGCTACTGAAACTTCAATCTTAGTTACTTTAGCTATACTAACTTCATTTATAAAACGTCTCAAACTACCTACCTGTAAAACCCAACGTGCATTTACAATAATATTCAAAAGAAACAATTCAAAATTACGCAATTCCAAATGCGCACTGACATGAAAACTGGGTTTCCAAAATACACATAACACATTCACATCTAAGCCAAAAGACCTGAATATATATACATGTCCCAAAAATTACAGAAAGAATTTAGTGCATTTTCAGATATGTTATTGTTCTTTATTTCCTTTCTCCTTGTTCATTTTTTTCATTTTCATTCTTCGGTTCTGAAACCAGATTTTTACCTGTCTTTCAGTGAGGTTTAAGATTCGAGCTACTTCATAGCGACGATCCCGGGTAAGGTACATATTAAAAAGAAATTCTTTCTCCAGTTCCAGAGTCTGATACTTTGTATAAGGACAACGCTTCTTTCGAGTGGAACGAGCATGAATCCAGTTTGCTGCAGGATTATCTAGAAAAGAAACAAGAGGGAGCGTACATTAAAATACAGTCCATACTCGATTCTAATCAAGGGCTACCTGTTTACACCACTTTTAGTCAGAATTATCCTAAAAGGATTCCTAATGCACCGAGAGAGCTTACAGTTCTAATGATAACTTGATCTTAGGTGCTTATGTGAGGAATAGAATAATTTTATAGCTTCTTGTTGCTTGCTTGGGCTATGTGCTAGGCGTCTAGACGGTTTTATAGGTTAGTAAAACTATCAGTTTTTCACATTTAGAGTCTCGCAGGTTTAGGCAATAAATCAAAGAGTAAATTTATTTTCTCTCTCTCTTTTACTTACTTGGATCAAGTTGCTGTTGTTGCTGGGGCTGCTGGGGCTGCTGGGGCTGTTTTTCCTCCTTTAACTCGCTGTTATTTGGATCCTCAGTGGCAGCATGTTCCTTAGCAGGCTCCTTGTCTGTGCTTTCTGGAAAGGAGTTGCAAGTGTAATTTGGGAGGCTGATCCCATGGGAGTCAAACGAGGAGCACTCGGTCCTTTTGGGTGCGCTTTCAGGCTTGATGCCGTAGTTGCGCCCGTTGCTGTGGAATCCAGAGAAGGAGGTCGCAGTGCTGGAGATGGGCTCCAGCCACGAACGCACCGTGTATCTGCTATTCTCTGCCGCAAGGTGGGACTGGCCCACGTACGGATGATAGATCCCAGTCATCCCTGCAGAGGGCTGTGGGTGCACCGTGGACCAAGATGTGGGGAACACGTTGGATTTTGACGCAAAGCTACAAGAGGAAAAATCTGAACTGTCTCCAACACCTGGTGGCCTAGAGGTCGTTGTGTGACCTCCTCCCTGGGAAAATCTACCCCCGTAGACCTCTTCGTTCTCATGTCCTATGAGAGAATCCACATAGTAGTTACTTATGGTACCACTTGACGACATTTTAGCCTCCCCTCTTACTCATATAAAAGGTTACACTCTTAACTGTATGTAATACCCTCCCTGAGAACAATCATAGTATTTTGCAGACTGCAACCTCCATCCATTGGTTGTGGGCTCCACGTGATCATATTTACCAATACTGAGTAAATCAATCCGCTTAACGGGGCTGATGTGATTAAAAACACATACAATTAAAAATAAGAGTAACTAAAACCCGAGTGGGAATGACACAGAAGGGGGATATCGCTGATCCCACCTTTGTGCGCAAAGGCTCAGTTTGCTTGTAAAAGCGTAAAGCCCTGGCTATCTGGGACTATTTCTTCCAGTCCCTTCAATTCCTCCTGCCATTCATTTTTAATCACTTTGCTGAATTTGTTTAATTGCCCTTTAAACTGTAGGGACCCACGCTAGAGAACTAGAGAAGGCATGTTCACATTATTGACCTGTGGATATAAAACTTGTTTTACTAGCCACAAACAAGGAAAGTCACAGGGACAGCACGTTGTTTTGTTCTAAAGCGTTCAGTAACAGTCCATATTTACGTAGCAGAGGCCATCCCAGCCTTAATGTGTGAAATGCATAAAACCTTCAAAGTGTTTTTAAAAACAGGTGGAGACGAACTATCATGATTTTTACGAGTTTCAATAAAATGTTTATGAGGTGCATTTGATTATACATTAATATGCCCTATAATAAAATGGACTGAGAGAACATTAAAAAACCTATCTGCTGGTGGACCCTATATCTATATCTATCTATCTATCTATCTATCTATATATATATCATACATACACATAACACAATATGAGGCATGCATTTATACAATGTATACACATATTTACATTTCTCTCTCTTTCTTTACAAATTCATATTTAACCACAAATGTATCCTCAATCTTAGATGAATGATTCTGAACAGAAATGATTCTTTATTAAAATAAAAGAAAGGTTTTTGTTTGAAGTCACTTTACTGTGGTATAAAATGCTGGGGAGGAGCATTCTGAAGGTGTCCAGCAATAAAGAAATGTTAGCTTGTTAAGTGAGATTGGGAGCATTTGCAGGAAGACACAGTTAATTGAGGTTGTTTCCTGAAATAAAAAGCGTTTAGTTTAGGGCTAGAGAAACTGTATGCACCGCTGTCATAAACTGCCATTTTACTCTCAGGAAACTGAAATGAAAAAATAAGGACAGTATTCTCTGCGATCACAAATGGTAAGGCATCTACAGGAATCAAATCCATCTCCTCTAAAGTGCGTTACTCAGTGTGGAAACATATTTTAATGTTATAGATATGTTATAACCTATGATCTATGATTTTAACTCCGCAATGAATTATTGCAGAGCCTCCATTATATGACAATTAATACAAAAAAGTTGTGTTTTGTTGTATACTAACATCTATTGCAGTGGTACCATTCATTAATCTAAACCCATATAAACAAGTATCAAAAAAGCATGCGCTTGTAAACGATTACATTTATATATACAAAAAGGTCATACTTCAGACACATAAAATTGACATAAAAAAACTTATAGATTGTTGGGTGGATGGATAGATAGACAAAAAGATAGATAGATTGATAGATAAATAGATAGATAAATAATAAATAGCTATAGAGTCAAATGTATCGTATTTTATATAGGATAGCTTAAACAGATGCAGGTACTTCATTATTTATAAAGACTTGTATGTGGGTATATATATATATCTATATCTATATATACATATATATATATGTATGTTTATATATATATATATATATATATATATATATATATATATATATATATATATATATACATATATATACATACACGTATAGTGCTTAATTTTATCTGCATATTGTTATAAATAAAATAATAGCTATAGATAAATAAGACTTACCTTCACCTAGGATGGTCTTGTTCTTGGGTTACAATGCACACATCAGATTACATATTAGTTACCTGTAAACGGGCTGCAAATGACTGAAACTGATAAATGAAATATTTTGCATATAATATTATTGTTAGCATCTAACCTGTAATACGTGCCAACAAGTCTAATACTTAAAATAATGTCACAAAACGGTTGTATAGGTATGCCTTTATAGAAAAAAAATGAAAGGAACAGGGGGGAAAACGTTTAGACAGTTTATTGCATCATACATGCATAACATAACATGCACAGTAGGGACATCGCTGGCTGAGAGCACGTATACCACATATCACAAGAACTTGAGTAGCACTAGGGGTACAAGCCCAGCAAACTACACCACTACGAACACAGTCTCGATTACAGAAAATGTGCTTTTTTCCCCTAAAGTCAGTAAAGGTACTCATGAAGTTTAAAATGCCAAAGTCCATGAAGTAGCACACTAAAATGCCATTATTATTCATATGTAAAAAAACATGAAAAAGAGTCACATTTGCTTGGATATGTTGAATAAGTTAAGACCAAATTACAAACTTTCATCATATTTACCCTGCCATACGGTGAAGAAAATAATTTACATGTGCTAGAGTTTTTTTTTTATTATTTATATACTCATGGAAGTACATATTGACACTTGCAGCACTAAAAAATGAGAAGGAATCACATTCTAGATCACAGAAATGGTTCTGAAATGGTCTCAATGTCTCCCCTGCTTTTAGCAATGGCTGATAATTTTGTCAAACGTTTAATGTCAAGCGGGTGATTTTAAGAAAAAGTCAGATTCGCGGTTAATTCACGGATTCGATTTTCTCTGCTCATCTTCTTTAGCTTCATTCTGCGATTTTGAAACCAGATCTTGACCTGCCGGTCAGTGAGATTCACACTCTTACTGATCTCTAGGCGGCGCTCTCGCGTCAGATACATATTAAACAAGAATTCTTTTTCTAACTCCAGTGTCTGATGCTTAGTGTAGGGGCACCTCTTCTTTCTGCCACTCTTTGCTGTTAACCAATTGCTTGTTGGGGTATCAGACTTGATTTCTTCTACCATAATAGTAAAAAGAAATAAAAAAAAAGTAAAAAGCAAGAAAAAAGAAAACAAAGAAAATGGTCTTAAACTTCTAAAATGTGCAGACTTGACAATGAACCTTAAAGGAAATTGTTTGACTTTCTCATTCAGACTTATCCTAGTCAGAAAATTCCTGCAACATTATAAGTAGATAAGTAAGTAGATAGCGAATATATTCCTATATAGTCTGTCTATCATATACCTATACAAACATACACACAAATAATATATTCGCACACAATCATATAAATGTATAGGCTAATATTTATGTATTTATGTATTTCTACACTCAGTACAGATGAATATATGCAAATGTTACACGCACACACTCACACACATATATGTGTGTGTGTGTTTGGACATGAATCGATCTGTCATGCACTCACTTATTTATATATAATATATATTATATAGTGTGTGTAGTATTTGCATATATATACATCTGTACTGAGTGTTGAGCTAGAAACACAAGACTATTAGCCTATATATACTATATATAGTATATTTATATAGATCTATATCTATCTATATTTATATAGATATATATAGATATATATATAGATAGATATAGATCTATCTATATATATCTATGTATATATAGATATATCTATATACATCTATATCTATCTATCTATCTATATACATCTATATCTATCTATCTATCTATCTATCTATCTATCTATCTATCTATCTATCTATATATATATATATATATATGCACACAATCAATATATGTATATATATGTAATGTATATAGATAAATAGATATAATATATATATATCTATATATATATATATAGATATATATATATACTATTTCAAGTTTCTGTCTTACCTCAACATTCGCAGATATATCAAAATCAATCACACTGTATTAGATTACAGATATATATATATTATTTGGCATATTGTTCATAACGTGTAAATGTTATATATTAATATGGTGTGTCTATGTGTGTATTTCATCACTACAATGCATGATATTTGTGAATGAAAAAAAATAATCTTACAATATTGTTTCATATGATATTTCTAGTTAGTTATCTATGAAAATATGGTAATTGCCCATTTTGGTGTAAATTGCTATTCCATTATCTGTGATAATGAATAGTAAATGCATGATTTAAAGAAAAAAAAACGTTAAAATAAAGGAGAGGACTATAATTTTTGGTTACTTCTTTTTTGGAGGTGAGTGTATCAATGACACACTCAATGACGAAACAATAATAAGATTTGAGGAAATATTTAAAGTGGCATTTTTCAAAATGTAATACAAATCAATAAATCCTGACTCATAATCTAGATTTTCATATCATGAGCCCCTAAGGTTGTTTTCTGAATTTAATGATTGAAATGATAACCAGCATATCCAATGTGACCGATTACTTTTTTAAGGATATTGTCTGCAAATGGTACTGTATATTTAGTAATTCCCCTTTAACGGATTGTCCTCAGGCACACCATTTTTAATTACCTTTTTATTTAGTGTGCTGATCATGTGCCTAAAGTTAATGATTCACATGTTGATTTTACTGTAAACCTATATGGGAATGTTCAATGTTTTTTTATTATTTTCGGGGCAGACGGAATTTTTTAAATTCCCAAATACATTCAAATAGCGACTTTTATGATCCTGGGGTCCCCAGGCATCAGCATGCAACTACTTAAATGCATCTGTATAATACCCACCTTTACTTTCTTTTTCTTGTATTTCTGGACTGGACACAGACACCTCAGCTAAGCAACTCCTGTCCTCCTGCAATGTAGTCTTGGAGTCTGGACTTTCTACTGGAGACACTTTCGATGAGTCTTGGCTGGTCGAATTTTCATTCATTTTTTTGTCCATCTGTAGTTGTGAAGATATCTGCGATTTGGAGGAGCCGCGAGGGTTTAGCTGTAACATTAGGGATGAACTGCTTTCTTGGTTATTATTGTACTCTTGGGGTTTTCCACTGGCGTAGGTCTGGCTCAGCCTAAAATATCCTGGGACAGGAACCTCAGAGTTTTCAACAGGACAGTTGTCAGAGACCAGTCTCTGATATGAAGGTACATCTGCAGGAATTACTTTTGATCTCTTATCAGAATACATACAGCAATTGGTTTCCTCCTTAATATTTGTAGGAAATGAACAAGTGGGGATTTGCTGTGTAACAGGTTGCTCTATTCGGCAAGACCTGTTCGGATCTGTCCAATTGTCTACTTGAGGTATATAGGGATGTACATTCATACCCATATTTTGGTGATTGACTTCTCTTTTTGCCAGTGATGGTAGGAGTCCACAGGTTTGCATCCCATAAGTCCCAATGTCTGAGCTAGGTTGCATATACATGCTGGCGTTGTTAGAATAGAAACTGTCACTTCTACAGGCACTGATCAAAGAATCTACTAAAAAAGTATTTGCAGCAGGAGAGCTGTTTGGAAAGGACATTTTGGGGAGGAATTTGAAGAAGAGAGATTGTGTCCTTTGTAGGCTGACATCTCTAGGAAAACATTCCCTGTGTAATTGTGGATGCCTCTGCACAGCCACATGACAAGTAAGCCAATGAGATTTGAAAATGGCCTTCAGCCTCTACCTCCCTGCAGGTCACATGGTCCTTGGGCAGCCTGGCTTGCAGCTCAAGCATGGTGAACAGCGACATCTACAACGTTACAGCGAAAATGCTGTCCAAGTGTTCTATGGCAAACCTGGCGCACTGCGCTGATTTAAGCTTATTTTTTTATGTATACAACAAAACAATAATCATTTTGCATTGAAATATTGACAACTCATTGCTGTTTTTACATAACAGAAAAAACAGATACATGTCTGTAAGTGTGCGCACACACCAAACCCTGAAAAAAAATCTCAACGTAAATCTTTTTAATGATCTATATTCCGGGGACCTCATGGTTTTCTAATGCTTTTGAAACAAATTAAAGAAAGAGACTTTGGTGAGACAGTCTTTCCCGAAAAGATCCTTGGTGTATATGAGATGTTTGTAATCAAATACATTTGTGCTTTAGGACAACAGAGTGTTCATAAACGGGAATTTTTGTTAAGTGTCATTCTAATCAAGCAAGGGAAAATGTGATTTTATGGGATTCATAAAAGCATTTATTCCTGACAAACTGCAGGTACAAAAGGTTCTGGGATGTATTAACACAGATTACAAAGTATCAGGCAAGATCAATACTTAACTCATTTGCATTCTTGAGATACTTAGTGATTTTTCTTGCTACTGTTGCTTTTTTAAGAATTATACCCTTTGTTGCCACACACAGGGAGATATTTTATTATGAAATCAATCGAAACTTAGAAAAAGGAAAGATTCATAGGGGGAATTTATCATAATGGTGTTGGCATCATGAATTACTGAAAATTATACCATGTATTTTTATTAATGAGGGTAACCAAAAAGGTCAAACTTTGTTTTAACTCAAGTTGTTGATTAATAATATCCTTATAGCCTACCAGAGTAATGGACAGTGCTTCAATTTTACATCCCTTTTGTTACAGTTTTAAATTGAATAGTTGTTTGTCACAATGTCATAATATGTAATTTCTGGGTGGTTTATTAGGTTTTGATTACACGATAATTCTACTTTTTAGCACCATACGCCAACACACATTTTGGTAAATTTGTGTTCAAAATTGGAGATAAAAAGTTGGTAGCTCTCATGCCCATTTGAGGTTCATTTCAAACAGTTTAGGATTTTTGCAAATTACAAATCCCATTGCTCTTTTAAGTCCCCTTTTTGCAGGCATTTTTATTTCCTATGCAGTTAAAACAATAAAATGTCTGGTTCTGTGGCAATGAGACAGACCTTTGATAAAATGAAACCCTCTCACAGCTGTTCAAATACAACATCATTGTCAGGTTAAGAGCCAATGACATTTACAGCTTCTTTTGCAAAGCCTGTTTTCAGGGTTGTTAAATAGCTGGTGTTAGACTTTAACATATAAAACTTTAAGGAATATTTTCGAAAGAAGCCCAGCAAGAATACAGAATAACGGATTTAAATGTGTGCTATGCTGCTTAAGCAGGACATCAGAAGAACTATTTAATGAACGCTAGCAATAGCATTTAAGTTAAAAAAAATATTTTCCTCTCATGAATATGAATATGAATATGCTACAAAAGTACTTTGTAAAGTTCAGCAACTAAGCTAGTGGTAATCCTTAAGAAATGTTATATTAATACCTCTAAAGGGTGCATTAAAGCAAATCATTCCAAACAACATGACATTCATTTGAAAATTGTATTTATTTGTCATATGGCACATTTGTTGCAATTCGCTAGTTTACAAAATGCTATGAACATCTGCATCCTTCCTTTTCAGAAGATAGTATCCAACAATAGCTAGACTGTTTCTTTAGATATCTGTAACACAGAGGTTAGAATGTGTAATTACCAAGCATTCTCTCTCCTTATGTAGAATAAGCTCAAGCAACCGAATTATACGTGTTGGTAAACTCCATAAGACAAGAACAAATGTGTGATTTGCGCGTTTCTTTCCTGAGAACAGCACTTTTTACAAATACTTAACAGTTTAAATGAAATTGAAAAAACAATATTTACAATTTAGTGGCCCAACATTCAGTGACACCAGCCTAATTTTTTTTAAGTGGGATTTTGTTAAATACTTAATGAAACCTGAAAACATATACACAACGAAATGTGACAATGCCATGTAAGCTACATTTGTAATTAAGATGTCTTAACAAAGCTATGTTCTGCAAGCCCGTTTTTGCTTGCATGTGCGTGTCTATAACACAACACACACATAAGAGTGCGTGGATTCATATGAAATTGAGTATATTTAGGGAAATAGGTATTGTGTGTACATATTCATAAACACATAAGATGGATGGGTGGATGGGTGGATGGATAGATAGATAGATAGATAGATAGATAGATAGATAGATAGATAGATAGATAGATAGATAGATAGAAAAACATAATGATCATTGACAATTTAAGATACACACTTTGATGTCAAATGGGTTGTGATGCTTTCCCTATATCCACGGAATTTTGGTGTGTTTAAACCTAGGTGTTAAGATATAAAGGTAATGGATTCGTCAAGAAGATAATACTGTTGTAATCTCGTGGAACTAGAAGCATATTATTTTACATACAGCCTCTGAATTGTAAGGAAAACCCATTTAATGATTTTGTAGTCATCCCATTCTATTCCAGATAAGGAGTCATTAAAAAATCTTATGGCAAGATACATTGCCAGACGATCCCTGTATAGAATAATTGCTCAATCTGGATCCGAATAGGATATCACATTCAATTTGAATTATAAATTAAATATATTCATTTGCACACTTTTTCTATTTATTCCTTTCCCTATTGATCAGTAGAAGATTGTACCAGCATCGAAACAGAAATCCTCGCGAATGGATTCCACTCAGAACAGTAGATTGTACTTTAAGACAAATGATATAGGTGCAGTAGCATGCAGCCTCTCAAAAGTGACAATATTAAGTATTATTCTGTAAAGATAATGATGTCGATATTAAATGAACCAATCTTAATAATGAGAATTATTACTTTCTACTTTTAGAATATGTTAGAGGGTATAATATATATGTGTGTGTGTGTGTATATATATATATATGTGTGTGTGTGTGTGTAATTTAAAATGTGTAATCATTTAAATTATCCTGTAAGTAAATTATTTTATTTTATTTTATAATTTTAATTATACATTCATCTATTTTATTTTAAACGCTCTAATCTTAATTTCTGCAGCAAAACACGTAATGTGCTTTCTATATTCGTCCCCTAAGTAATGCTTTTACTTACTAAACCAATTTTGATAACATTTCAGATTTATTTCTAACAAAACTGGCTTTTTGCTGTCTTTAAAAGATTCGTTTGCTTGTTAGAATTACATATTTGTAACGAAACAATCTGGAAATCAACAAATACTATCATGTATATCTGGAAAGCGGACAGGCAGTGGAAGAGTAAATGAGATACGATATATGTATATATATATATATAGATATATATATATAGATATAGATATATATATATATATATATATATATATATCTATATCTATATATATAGATATCTATATATATATATATCGATATCTATCTATATATTTATACGCACACACACACACACATTGTCTGCTTTATGTCCTTAGTGTTTTCCAGCCTCCGGCGTATCTGGTCATAAATACCTTAGCATAAGAGTGGTGTGTCCACGGAAAAGCTGATTATAAACCTTCAAATTTGGTGTTAGCTTTCAACTATGTAGGCTGCTTGCACAAAAAGGCTCCCTGCAGCTAACTCTGTAATCCCCATTTCTTAATGATGTGTCTTAATAATGTAGAAAAAAACAAAAGCATTAAATATATTAAGAATAATTAGGCTAGTGGTGTTAACTTTATGTGTTATCCTTCTAGAGCCCCGAACGCTTAAAATTATATTTGTTTATCAGGCATATTATATTTTTCAGTGCTTGCATGGAAATCATTTTGAATGTGATAAGGCTACCTATAAATTATGTCAGCAATAATTCAAGCGGCTATTGGTCCAGAGAAAAATCTAGAATCCTTATGCGACTTGATTCCTAATTTATTGGTAAAGCTCAGATATGAACACTCTCGTAACAATCATTTCCAGTACAACAGTCGCCCTCTAGTGGATGTTAATAATACAACACATTCAATATGTAAACTAGCATTGTTTCTGGTTGTATCACACTAACCTGTTTGCTTAGACACCACATTAATTTAGACTTTTTGAATATTCTTTATGAATATAGTATACCTTCCTATATTTGTCAAAGGGTTCTTAAAGAGAAAACAAGATTTTTTATATTACAGATTACGATGGCACCCTTGTAAAAATATCATCATATTGTTGTTACTAACAACTAAAAATTAAAGCTCGTTATTGCATTTAATATTGTTTAAAAATATACTGGAATATCATCCAGTTGCCTCCTGTAATACCGTGAGATTTTCATGTGCTATACACTTTAAAGGGATATTAAAATAATCTAATTCTGTAATTTACAGTTGAACTTCAAAGCATCAAATAAAATCTTAATTTGGTTTCAAATAAAAAAACATAATCAGGTACTATTCTAAAAAATATGTTGTGAAATATAATGTATAATATAGGAAAAAAATGTATTTGTCCTTCCTTTTTTATATAAATTGATTTATAGTTCCTGTTACTTAATCTAGTTTTCCTGTTCTAGATATTTTAATGTATGTTTGTGGGTGGTAGCACAAAAAAAAATAATAGGAGATCTTTAATACACTTAATTATTCCGGGAGGTGAAAGGTGATGGGTGACCTTGACGTTTTGGAAGTTCAAAGGCAAATGCTTAGTATTTTGTCTAAATTGAAGCAATTTTCTTTTCTTCTTTTTCTAAAAACAGTATATATTTTTCATCCTTTGTTCTAGGTTCCTTTTGGTAGGTCTGTTTCTTAGTCCCTGTCTAACTTTACTTTGTGCCAAGATAATAACGCCCACTAAGTGCCATTGAAGGAACCAGCCTCCTTTCTCACTTCTCCTTTATTGCACTTTGCGGAAATCTCTTTTAGCCCACCAGAAGGTGTATAATATAGGCCAATTATGGTCCTTACAACCACTGTTTTTATTGTGTTGTCTAGACAGTTCAAGGTTTTGTAAACAGCCCAGTAGGTCACGCATATAAAGAGTAAAGGAGGAAAAAATTCAACCAAATTCTTCAGGCAACAAAATAAACAGATTTCCCAGATCCGTCACTTTTGATCCTACAAAAGCAGAGGGGAATCTAAAACACCAAATGTCATTTTGTTCCATCAAAATTGCTTTTAAAATAGTTTTTATGTAGGAAGAAGGCTTAAATGCATTGGCAGATACCTATTCTATACATTTTGGTTTAGAATTTGATATTTAAGCACCTAATTAATTCTCTCACTTTTATATGTATTTTATTTTCTGCTATATCCAACTATCATTTTTCAAAATCGACATATTTCCATGGATAGTTTAACAGCTTGAACTGTAAATTCATACAAAATGTGTTTGCGTTGGTAAAAAATAATATTGAAAATTAATAAATATATACATAAAGGGGTTATATAATGCAATATATGCCTGACATAGATACCAAACGATCTTTCAGACATCGAATCTCATGCAATTGATCCAAGATAACGCCATTTTACTATAAACACGTTGTCACGAGAGAACAATTTTCGTGCATAAACAAAACACTATATGTATGTATATACACACACATACATATATATATATATATATATATATATATATATATATATTGAAACGTTAAATTCACTTAGTTATTTCATATTTTACGTAAAGGTTTACTGTAGTCATAATAGTCACTGTACGTGAAAGTCAATCCTACATGTTTAAGTCAGTCTAATACTGTATAATCAGTGTTATAGATTGAGGAAAAAACACACCATTGGCTGTAATCAGTAAGTGACGTTTTCAAGAGCCTTTCCTTACCAAGAAGGCATCCTCCAGAGATTTGGAAATCCTCTCAAGATATTTCAAGTTCCAAATAAATTTAAAGTAGTTATCCTTGTGTGCAGTCCCATTTCAAAACAGAGGGTTTCCGGTAAAATACTGAAGTCGATCCCTATTGAGTTTCTTTTCTTTCATCCTTCGGTTCTGGAACCAGATTTTCACTTGGCGGTCAGTGAGGTTCAGCATCCTGGACAGTTGTAACCTCTTCTCCTTGTTGATGTATACATTGAAGAAAAACTCCCGCTCCAGCTCTCTGATTTGATACTTGCTGTAGGGGCATCTTTTTTTCCTAAGTCGTTGGGAAGCTGTCATATATAATTTTAAAAAGCAAATGAATACATAATAGGATCGTTGCTATAGCGCTGTGAATTAACTTGCTTGGTAAAAAGTTGTCAAATAAGGTAAAATCCTAAAATATAATTAATATGTGTAAAAATATATATATTTATTAGTGTATATGTGAATTGTAATATGAATAAAATTAGATAGTGAATCACACGAACATTAAAATAAATGAATTAAATGTGTTGATACATTTTGTATAGCTGTGTGATAGAAACTATACGTATATAAATATATATATATTTACGTGAATAAATGCAGGTTTTTACCCCCACATATAAAGAACATCATTGCTTTAGGAATTCTAAAATGTCCACCGTATCTTTTGATAACACAAAAGGAACATGTTCAACAAAAGATCATCTTAAATTAGTTCCCTGTCGTAAACACGCTTTACAACGCTAAAGGAACCCTTATAGGATATATAAAACCCTTGAATGCTTATAAAATCGCACATAAAACCTAGCCTGACAAAGTGTTGGCCTTGTACTCTTGCCCCCATTTGATGCCTACCTGAGCTGTTGCTCTTCTCTGTTGCTACCTCCCCAGAAGGGGACGAGTCGGGGCTATTTTCGTTTGTCACTTTCTTGTCCTGGGAAGAAATGGTTTTACTGGCGGGGTTTGTAGTTTTCAGCTCAGATTTTGTCGACTGATCCTCCACTTCCATCTGGTATGTTGATGCTTGGGTCGTATCATAAAACTGGTCAAAGCCCTGTGGAAGGATCCCATTCCTTCCCACTGTGCTGTAGAAGTTAGAGGGAGTAGTGGAAGATCCATGGTGATTGCAGACTGAATCCGACTTGAATAACATATCCGATCTCCTGTTCGAGGGCTGGATGAGGTCCCTGTGCATCACATCATCACTGGGGTAATACGAGGGGTAACTGCCCCTGTACTGCCACTTACTGCGTTCCAATCCATACTCCCTGAATGCCACTTCCCTCACAGGTTGCACATGAGATAAATTGGATGAATAGGAAAAAGTCATTGGGCAGGAGGAGGACTGAGACAAAAACGAGGACTTGGTTGAAAAATCCGATGGAGACACATAGTAAGCACAGCCAGGCAGATACATATTGGATGCACTGTTGTTGCAATTCTCAAACTCAGTCATGTCTCCCTTTTTGCGATTGAAAGCAACAAGGAGATTTCACTGCATTGAACAAGATCCATCTATTGCTCAAGAGGGCTTGGACAGCATCAACTAAGGAAAAACCGTGAACGTGTGCTGACGTGCAATTCATCTTGATTGATTCTAGTGGTAATTATGTCACGTGATCCCATGTAGAATGTCCTTATATCTATAAGAGCCCTGCAGGATGAAACATCCTGCTCACACTGCACAAAGGTGCTACACTGTAGTACATTATACACCTTCTGCCATCCGAAAAAAACTCGCCCCCTCCCTACTTGTCCGCCCCCATCCCATCAGTTATTGATATATAAGTAAACGGAGCGTATTAATTATATGGGATAAGGCAGCCTCTGGCATCTTCCACCAGAATCTACATTTTACTAGGATCTACAATGAACATGATTGTGGATATGCACCTAGTAAAAAAAAAAACATTATATATTAGAGATTATCGTTCACACTTCAAATATATTCTGGACCTTAGTACTGCAGTACAGATAATCTCCCATGATGACATGGAATCGCAGAGTCTGACATTATGATGCTCGAATTCATTATTAAAACAGAGACACAAAGCAAAAATCCTTAATTTCACCGCATGCATACAATGGGTGCAAACAAAGCACAAAACCATACACATTTAGAAATGTAACCATAGATAACATACACACACAAAAGAAAATGCATTTGCATATGCGACGCTAATATATATATCTCAAGCCACCCCCTCAACACTGTCACAGATTACATTTTTCATAACACAATCATACACTCTACAACAACACAGATGTTATTCTTTTTACATACATGTAAAAAAAAAATACATATTTTTTTCAACTGAAGACCTTTTGTGGTTCTACGTCTTTTTCCATGTTGGCCCAATGAAAGGTATCATCTTCGACTGAAGACAGCATATTTATAAACATATCCACCTTTCTATGACGCACGCATACGAACATATAATATTCTTGGTTTAAAATATAGAAGAAAACTAATGCTTTCAAATATATGACCGCAATCAATAAAATCTAGTTGGAGCGTAAAACTGATCCCAAGGCTTTTTCTGCGGCAGTATAGGCACCAGAAAACAAATCAACTGGAAAAGGCATGATCAGTTCTAGAAGCCTTTGTAACAATTTAATGTGTGATTTTTTTTGGAAATAATGAAGGGTTGAAGTAGAATCCAAAAACTGCCAAAAACGAACCTCATAGATTAACCAAATGAAACATATCTTCCGCTCTGTAATAACAATAAATATTTTCTTCAAATGGGAAATATTTAAAACAACAAGAACAACCACAAAAAGTCACTTCTAGCAATTGAGCCTGAAATCGGGTTTTCACGAGTATATTTACTACTGTTTAAAAGTGCAAAATACAATTACAAATTCTATTCGTCTTGGCAAACAACCTACCGCTCAATAAACTGTGTACACCAAGATTCCGTAGGTATGGAAATCAATATTTAATCCTTCACATGTTTCATCTTTGTACAAAATTCGAAAATGACAAAATTAAATTTAACGATTGCAGTATATTCCAGAAGCCAAATTATATTACTCTTTCACCAAGTACACATGTGTGTCCAGGAAATTGCTTATAAGTCATTAGTAGTGAGATTGCACATGTCATGGACTTCAAATAAGCAGGTAAATCGAATGGGTTAATGTATATACATAAGGTTCTAAAATGACTTTCAGAGTTATGAAGAACTACCTATCTAATACTCATCTATCGTATAGAGATCAGATATCCATCTCTCTCTCACTTTCTTTCTCTCAATACTTATCTGTCTTAAAAATAAGGAAAACACGGTAAACACTGTGCACGCGCAGATTCGTACATTGCGTGGTTTTTAATACGTCTGTCTCTATTTAATTTCCCATTTATTCTTAAGTATGCAGACGAGTATATTGACACATTGGAAAAATGTAAATGCATACATCTAAATATGTATATATATATGCATATATATATATATATATACATATATATATATATATACATATATATATATATGTGTGTGTGTGTTTGTACTAAAGTCTACTACTACTATGTCTTATGTATTATATGTGCATTAAGGCATTTAGAGAGCTGCGTAGATACATATTTCTATCCATCTAAAGGCATTCATTCGTTACTTGTTAATCACTTGTATAAAGTTATTACTCTCTACACTGACACAAATGTATAGGAACAAATAACTAATTGACACAAAAATGCATGTAGGTTACCCTTCGTTTATTTTAACTCAAGCGCCATGGAACGTATTCTTTTCGAAAATAACTAATGGATATATCAGTAATAACATTACTAGGATTATTACACTAGATGAGGAGGGGACCTTGATTTCCATAATTTTCGAATTAGTTCAAACAATTAAGCCAATAAAACAAAATGAAAATCATACTGTTTTACCAATGAAAAGCTGACGATAATAACCTCTATATGGCCAAACAACCACTGCTAGGACTCCAAGTCACAGCATAAACACCAAATTCCAGACAAAATGGCGCTTATGGACTAAGCTAGGAAAAAATACACACAAAGCCTGCTCAGGCTAGATACGTGTTAACATGTATGTGTATATATCAAAAGTAAGGCCAGCTACATGTAAACAAACACACACACTTACCTATGTGTACATGTGCACAGATAAAGGTTTATATAAATTTATTTTCACAAGAGCACACAAACACACATTAATACATAATATATATATATATATATATATATATATATATATATATATATATATATATATATATATATATATATATATATACTCACTCAATTCATTGACCAATACTTTGACTTTTTTTCGTAAGCAGCCAGCACATCAGTATATCCAGACACATTAGAGGGGAGGTATACTTTACCATTGGATGTCTTGAAACATCTGCATCCATTTTTCTGACTGAACAGGTATCTAATTCCATCTGACAAATACAGGAAGTCGGATATAATATAGCACTATAATTGTGAGGGTACACATTAATGAAATAATAATATTCAAAGAAGAAACGCAGTGCCATAGAGATAGAGGAGATTCTGTGGTATAGTTTGTACCACCCAAGATAAGACACTAACTTGACCTTAACTTTGTTATGGCGCCCCCAGTATCTGCGGAACGTGAACAGACGCTGTCTGGCAGCTCTCGTAAAAACTGACTGGAGAAGAGATTCTGAGTCATTTCATTTATGGCCACCACAGTTCTGCAAGAAAGCTTCCCCCTTCCTCCTCACAATGTAGGTATTTTTGCTTGTTTAGCTGGCAGTGTAATGCCTTACAACTGAAACATATGTGACTTCTATCAGCATGGCAGCTGCACAGTATATAATACCTCCACCATTTGCTAGGCTGCGTTAAGGTGCTAAGCTATGCAGAGAGTCTATATGTAGCTTCAGATCAGGGTTGCTAAGAATGTCCATTGGGCACACTAGATCCAACTTATCTAGATATATCTAGATATATCTATGTATCTCTCTATCTATCTATCTATCTATCTATCTATCTATCTATCTATCTATCTATCTATCTATCTGTCTATCTATACCCCGTTTCTACCCATCTACTGTGAGCTTCTTTCTCCATAAATCTTTGTACAAAGACACCAAAGTCACAGTACTTGATTGTTTATATAGCAATACAGTGCAATCCAGTATACTAATTTGTTTCATGCAAATACGAATTATCTAACTGTATGTCTGCCTATCTTTCTATCTCTTTATCTATCTATCTATCTATCTATCTATCTATCTATCTATCTATCTATCTATCTATCTATCTATCTATCTATCTATCTATCCTGACACAATCATATAGGCTAACATAGATTTAGTTTTATATTTCCGAGTACTTATGTCCATTGATTATATGTATGATTTCTTTTTTTCACATTGATAATTTGTGTTACGCCCCACACATAAAGTGTGCTATAGTTAATGCGAAATAAATTATTATGCAGATCGTTATAATGTAAAATGTTATGGGGTATTTCAGACGTGTAAACGCGAAATATATATATATATATATATATAGATCTATATATATATATATATATGTGTGTGTGTATTTATATATAGTGACCAAATGAACTCGCTTTTGTCTAAAAATATTACTAAATGTGGTAACATTTTAAAAAAAGAGTGTCATGTATTTTGAATATTATGTCGTATTTCTGGATGAGAAATTAAACAAGATTTATTCATTTGGTGAGATGAGACTTTATTTTTTTTTAAAAAAAAATCCATGTTTTCTTTTAGTGTTTGTGACCTTGACTGACTAAGCAAGGATTTCTCAATAACGATTTCTTCCTAATATCCGGAATACTTAAGAATTTCAGATGAATTGGAATACGTATCAAAGAGAATAGTGAATTGTACACAGTGACTTCCTATTCTATTACTGCGCTCTTATTATAAGAGTCAGACAATGCACACAACATTCAGCTGTTAAAGTCATTTCACTGTTTACACAGACATGGCGACCAAACGAGGAACTCAATAGGCCAATTGCTGAATATATAGACACCTCAATCTTGCATGTATGATGGAAAATATAAATTTTTAATAATATTAAGTGGCTTTGTTTTGTTTTTTTTATGCTGCAAACTGTATATCTTTAAGTTCATTTCCCACGCGCATGGGAAAAAACTAAATTCTGCATATCTGATTTCTATATTTTGACCTCATGCTCAAGTGCTCCTAGTGCGCAAATCCACAGAGCTTCTTCTTATCAGACACATTGCTTTGGGTGAATGTTATTATTTCTTACGTTTTAATTTAAATTAATTACTCAGGGAAACAAATAGTCATGCGCAAAAAAAAGGTTGTTTTTTTTTACACCAAAGACTAAATTTTGCCTTTGAACATTATTTTTTTCCTGTCCCCTTTAGTGTTCCTATTACGTGTTTTACGAATAGCTGATCTCTAATGCAAATTATTCTTGTATATTTCTTACTAAAAATAATAAGGTACTACATATATATTCTAAAACGGATCAGACATAGCGTCATTAAGAAATGAATGTGTATGTTTTTATTCATCCTCGAGATTTAAACATACTTTAAATTTTTCCTCAAAAATGTAAATTTGTACCACATGTGGTCAAATTACCTCCTAAATGTAAACTAATTGACAAAACTATTCTGTCGCGGTATGTGTATGCGATATCCCAATGCAGACAAAAAAGGAGAAAATAAAATTCATACACAGAATACATTCTTACTAGTATATTATATCCCGGAAATGCGCATCAACATAGAAAACACTTGTCTAATGTTTTACATTTTCTGTGTTGAAACGTTACATTAAATAAATGTCTTATGCTATGTTAAAATACAATCTCTGTGGATTAAATATATATATATATATATATATATATATATACACACATACATATATACCCATGCATACATACACTTAAAGAACACCCAGGAATTCGTCTTATTTATACACATGTGCTTTTGGTTAAAAATATCACACTTTTCTTGCTTGGAGGGTTTTCAAAGTGCATTGATAACATTTGTTTCAGCTATTGGAGCATGTCCTCACACAAAGGCCAATGGCAGGGTCCTTGGATGTCTGCTGTTCTGTCACGTTCAAGTGGACTGCATTCCTGGAGTTCTCATTTAGACTCAGTGGTTTGAATAAAAACAAAGCCAGTGGGTCTCATGAACTTATCGTTTCCGTTTATTTCCCTTCTACTATATAATTCCTTTCCATGGGGGAATTTATGGTAAGATTTCCTGGGATCAACATTCTGCATGTTTGCACTAACACATTAAACCAAATATGACATTAGGAAGAGACGCACTGAACAGAGATTCAATTCATAATGTTAACATCCGCCAAACTAAAACAAATTTAAAACATTCATTTATATCCCATGGCCTTCTAACGACAACTAAATGACACAAACAAGATCATCAGACTAACAAGTATCATCTTATCCATCTAGGATTTTTTTATCCATTGTGTCTGAAAATGTGTTGAAGGGTATGAGTGTAGGGTAGGTCTTGTTAAAAATAAAATGTTTATTCACTTACATAAATAATAATACTACATAAACAATTGTTGTAACTCGACCAACCTATGTCCATGTTCTACCTAATTGATGGAAATTTTGCACAAATATAAGATATTTTACAGTCCTCCATACTGGATTTTTACTGGTATTACTCAGTTTTACATACATATATCAGGATCTGATATTTGTCATCCTCTTAATTCGTATTTGATCAGTGCACAAAAAAAGGAGGAACCAAGCTAGGTTAAAAATGTCTGTTTCTGCGAAATTACATTGAAGAACAGTGCAAACCATTTAGACACCAGAAGATGGCACACAACTTACACTTATATGGTTAAAGAGGGGAATAATAAATAAATAAATAAACAAAGAGAACACAGAACATAAAGGCAACCCCACAAAATGGAAGATTAAACAAACAAAAGACATCCTATTCAGGAACAACGTGGAAAGACGTGGGAATTTTGCAGCCCAGTGTCACATTCCTACTTTAAGAAATCCTACAGACAAACATTTAAATATTCCAGTGTGTATGTGAATCATATAACTAGTTTAATTATGAAGTGCGCTTTCCTTTGAGAAATTATGTTTTTATTTAATTTGATAGCCTGTTTGAAAAATGTATCTATTATCTTGTCACGTATCGCATAATATTCCGCTTAAATCTCTTTAATATGTGGCAACGACAAAGGTATAACAAATTTTTATGTGAAACTGAAGCCATGTCGTTAGAAGAATGAAGTAAACAAACAAGTAATTTAAATACAGTTATAATGGACTTATTCTACGATTAAACTGAAGATGTTGGGAGGAAAATCTTAATATATGCTTCCTCGCCTTATCTTAAATCCCAGACCCAATCACGTCACACGTACAAAATAACTAATTTGGCCCGAGTTTAGCATCTCTGAGGGTTTTTTTATATTTTTTTTACAAATTTAAAATTGGTATCAATTAAACAACACATGCACTCTTTTATACCCCATGATACAATTAAAGCAGATCAACTTTGTCGAGGCCTTTGTTCTTGTTATATTCCCGCAAACTTTGTTTAACTTAACAACGAATCTAAATTCAATCACTTTCTAGAAGACACGAAAACACTAGTTTCTGCAATTTACTTTTTTAATAACCTACTTGGATTATAACGTACTGGATTTGTTAAAACAAAACGGATACAGACTTCTATAAGGAGTTACTTACAAAATAACATTTAATAAAAGGTAAAATTGTGATTATCTAAAAAAAAAAAATCAAAGCAACAGTATTACAATACCTCTTTTATATAGAAACAAGGCATTTCTGTTGTAATTATGAATAGTCAGTCATTCGCTTTGATGTTAAGAGTTTGCATAGCCAATATAAATTCTAAAATAATTCTAAAGTATAAATATACTTATGGTGAGATATATATATATTAGACATACCTCCACACAGGCGTACATTGATAACATATTATTTTTCTTATTTAACTTTGTGACATAGCCTGATGCAACGTGGTATGCGTCGAATTATCCTTAAAGCAAATCACACACCTTTTTGATATTTGACTTGTATCTTTAAACATTTTCGGTGTCTTTTGTGCTAAATACGTTAACAAAGTAAAATTACTACATTTAAACTGAAAACCTACAGCGGAACTGGAAAATATTTTTTTATGGAACTGCAGTACCGAAACTATCCAGAAGGTGTCAGGATAGCATCACTTATCAAAAGTTCTACTGTCTGCATTGTTTGCAATTACTAGGTCTTTATAATCTTATACTCGGTTCTACGCTGGTCTTCTAGAATGCACCACAAATAAACCCAGAATAAGATTAAACATGATCAAGTTTTTAATTTTATAAAAATATCAAGATTAGTTATACATGCATACATATATAAATATATTTATATTATTTTAATTTGTTTCCCCTATTTTAAGAACATGTACAGTTATAATTTTGTATATACACTTCCTGGAAGGAATTATATTTATGATAAAATGTAATATGATTTTAAATATTGTATTGTGAATGTAAAGACTGTCAACCTATTAATTTTACTACCTATTAGTACTCATCCTCCCCATTACTACACATAATTTACACAGTGAAACGATACAGATATTTTAAAAAATCCTCAAAAAAAAAAGAGAGAATATTTGTTCTTTGCGTTACATAAGAATTGTACATAGTTGGTTATTCTACCATTATTCTCCTTAAAACCAGTTATATTAACATTTTTGAGAGTTCTGTAAACGTTGATAAGTCTTAGGTTCAAAGGGTAAAGATCGCCTATTAGCTGAAAGGAGCACTTTTTTCTTTAAAGATCTGGTGAAATTTATTGCACAAGTTTCGCCTCAGGAAAAGTATTCACTTCAATCGTGTTTACTAGCCTCGGACAGTTTACAAATTCTCAATATCAAGTACGAAGCTGCTAGCCGGAAGTTTAGGAATGAGAGACCTCCCTAGGTGATACTCTTCAATAAAAATAAAAAAAATATGAAAGTTTCTTATCCAGGACAAAAGATATTGCTAATTGTAATTCTTGATCTACAAACCCACATACTGAGATACCAATTAATTGCTTACCCATTAACAGTATTGAAATATATAGTTTGAGAATTTGGGTATAGGTAAATAAATAGGACGTATTTGTACACATTGTTGAGAATCTGCTATGAGTTTATTAAACGAAGTTTAAAAAAAATATGATTTTCATTCAAAGCAGAAAATAACTTGGAGGCCATAATAATAATAGTTACTTTTTTACTTTGAAAATCAGTGACATAGATGCTTTACAAAAGAAGTCTTTAACAGAGAAAAAATAATTTCAAATATTCATCTGATGTTATTTCAAAAATCTATTTATCTATCTTAGAAAGTACATTTGCCATTGTAAAGCTTAGCAGTTTGGGGTTATGCTAATTACTAAAGAAAACAGCGAAAACAAAACAGAAAATTATCAATATTTCTCTGGTCAGTGTGAAGGAGTAAATCCTAATTCAATATCCACAAGTAAGTGAAAATTGACTTGTTGATAGCTGCCGGTTTTATTTGATCTGGGGTTTCATGTTATGGATTTCGATTAATCGAAAAGGATATTAAAAAGTTCCAAAATAAATACATGATAGAAAATAATTTAAGACAAAAAAATGTACTTCCTTTTTTTGGATGTAACTAGTGCTTGGTTTATTTTTTGGATTACAGGAGGAAACAAGTTGCCACAAGACACCATGTAGGTATCATATAAAAAAAAATTATACATATTTTGTTACAAAATGTTATACTGTAATGGGAAATGACTTTCACAACATCTAATTGAAGAAATACATTTGTGGTTTGGCTTAAAAAAATCAAAGATTGATCAATGTTTTATTTTTTGAAGAGGGAATAATATTAAAAAAATATTTAAAATATGTTAATTGTAGCACAATACTAAATTTTGTCAAAATGGAAATTTGGCAGGGTAGGCAGTGCCAAAATGTGATTATAATTTATACACTCTATACAGATCTGAAATGCATGCAAATATAACATTTTCTCGAATTTCAGGGTTTCCCAGTGGCCTCTGTGGTTAAATATTGATGCCATTCAATACCGAATTATTCCTGAGACACAACGGTTTCCCATGATGAGAGATACACATGCGATCAGTATAATCATTTACAAAAGTCACTTCCACACCAGGTAGTCGGTACATACGATTTTCAAATGGTCCCTTAATAAGGACTATGGGCGGTAAAATACAGTACAAAAATAGAATAAAGATGAGTAACTGGTTGGGGAAAAACTGATGTAGTTGTAAAGATAAGACTGAAAATTGTCTGTGTAATACACACATTCCATACATAAATAGTTTCAGGTTTTAAAAAAGATTATTTGGAAATATGATCCAGAAGATCAAGAGATATTGTCCTTAAGTTTGGAAACTATTTTTTTGTCCTTTACTCTCCTGTTTTGAAACCATATCGTGACTTGTCTTTCAGACAGATTTGTAGCCGCCGAAATTCTTCTCCTTTTGTCCTTGTTAATGAACTTGTTGAGGGCATATTCGTTCTCCAGTTCTTTCAATTGAAGTTTGGTGTAAGGGACTCTCTTCTTCCTTCCACGCCTGTAGACACACATGTCTGGTTGGTTCAATGTAACATCTCCTAAGAGGGACAACAAAACATTGATTCTTCAACACATTCACCATCAATCGCTTCTATTTGTATGCATTATTTATAAAACAAAATAAGGTAAAAGATTAAGGAGGATCTATTTCACAAAGTTATTCAAGAAATGTTTGAAAGCTGAAAAAAATCGAATTTAGTTGCAACATGGTGTTTACAGAGCTGCCCAAAGTTAGTAAGGGGTAGTTGCCAATTGCATATTCGATTTCACAACTATTTAGATGTTTAGATTTAGTACATTGGCATATGGGCTAAGCATTGATACACCAGAAGACTTTGCAGTAACAATCCATATACTCATATGTGGAATCAAAGATGTTACAAATAATGATATCTCCAATATTTCACAAATTCGTAAATCTCCCAGGTCATTTTCACTGTGCTTGTTTTACAGAAGAAATGCCGTATTTATCCTATTTTGAAACGTACAGGTTTCAAGTGGAATAAGCTTTTGACCAGAACTGTCCCGTAGAATAATTATTTTCATTAAGTAACTAGGATTGTTTACAATGTAACTTCTGGCACTATGAAGAGCAGTAATTGCTCACTAATTTGCTTGCAACAAACTCCCTCCCCTTTCTGTTTATAGATACCTGGGAAAGACGACTTCCAGAAATGCGAGGCTTGGGACTGATCTTTACAATAAACTTGACTGTTCCAGCCATTAGCCAGAGTCCATGACTGATAGCCTTCCATTGATATGTAAGTCTCATGTCTAGGCTCTCCAGAGCCAAAAGTTGACACCATATCTAAATATCCTGGAACATGTTGGTACGGGTTGGTATAACCCTGGAAATAAGACACTTCCTTGGCCCTTGAAGACACGTCGCTGCTGGGGACACTTGTACTAGCCAGACTAGATACGTCCATGTATTTCTCCACTGGAAACCCGCCTATGGGGGGGTGGCTGGATGATTTAAGGGTGCTCTGCTGCAGACCAACACCATGAGACATACGACAACTGTAATATCCGTTCCCAAAGTGGTAACCATATCCCAAAGATGGGGCAGACGGCCCAGAAGAAGCTGGACACGGGGGACCTTCTTTAGTGGGCTCAGATCGTGTAGAATTGGACCTCTCAGGACCAGGGTAGGCTAAGCCAGATCCTGTTCTGCTGGATGAAGTACCAAACACAGCGGGAGTAGAAAGAAAATTCCTGCACTGGTTACTGGAGGAGCCCTCTCCCCCCCTCAATCCTTCCATCTCCCACTGACTGCGTTTGCTCAGGGCTTTGCACATCGCTGTTTCAGTCCAGTGCTGGGCATAGTGTAAACTGTTATCCCTTCGAGCAGGTTAGATCATTGTGGTACGTTTATAAAAACTAAGTTCAGGTTGGGAGGGGTGTGGGGGGAATCATTTTACAGATCTGTTTGCAGTAGCCAAGACTCCAAGCATTGGTTAGCTTCAGTCACGTGATCCAAGAAACCAGAATTAAACCCAGAGAGTAATCATCCCACTTCACCGTTCCAGGAGGTTCTGATTTCCACCTAAAATATTTTCTTTCGTTTCTGTTTCCTCATCTCCATTTAATTGCATATTTTCCGAGATTAATACCAAAATAAGTGTCAGTAAAAAGTTTTCTGTCCACTTTACTTTAGATCACGCCTATAGAACCACTGTACACCTCATTTACTAAGGCTGCAATAAACACAGGAACCTGGTTACAGCTAGCTATTCATTAAACCTTAAGCTTATTTGCACTCAGCGCAGGCGTAATAGTTCAGCTAAAAAAAAGTTTTTTTTACATAAGTCCAAACAAGTCGCATTGTGGGTTTGGTTCCTGCTGAAACAAGATAAAATTAAAAAATCTAAAGAGGTATAGACGTTATAAATCGATCCGTGAAATAAATAAATTATTATATGTATATGTATTATATTAATATATATCTATAGTTATTGCACACACACCTGCTTGACTCTGTGTATAGCTATGATATATCACGTAACTGCAGCTTTTCTCATAGCCAGAATAAGAACTTTAATGAAAGTTTTAGATTTATTGAGTGAGATGTAATGTCCAATCAGCACTGGCTCGTTACCTTTCTCAGGATTAATACATGTTGCATAGCAATGCACTGTTTGTGCAATACTAAAGATTCTTTCTCAGGCTGTTGCAATATCCTGTTAATATATATATATATATATATATATACATATTTAATATTCAAGCTCTGCCACGATATCCAGGAAGATAATTCGCTTCTCATATCTCAATAGGAGGTGTTTGATACTGGGCAACAATATAAGGACAATCGAGAAAAAAACGCCCACTTTATGTCAACTGTGCCTAGGGCCAATCTCTATTAATGTCAAAATCCACTATAAATAAATGCATTTTTAACACACCCATTACCATGCTTTCATTAATTACACAAGGATAGTAATTATCACAAAAAAAGAAAATGTAGTATGTTTATGTACCCTCTAAACTAAGGAAAGAAGAGCATATAACAGAGGTCAACAGGTTAGTAAATTATGGGTGCACAAACTTATATATTTCTCATGATCTTTATAAGTGTGAAATTAGGTATCAACCACATGGCATTGAATATTATGCTGAAATATTTTCTCATTGTTCTTTATGTCCTTCAAGGAAGAGTAAAAATTAAAAGCAAGAAAGCTACATTAAATAGTATTCCTAACGAGGTGGAAACTACCAAACATTTTGAAATAAAAAATAATATTTATATATTCATAAAAGTAACACCTCATAGAGTATTGAAAGATTTAATGTGCAGTAGTTTGTGACAGTAAATTATGAGCATGGCGTTCGTTAACTAAATAAAAAACTGAAGACTAGGACGTGTTAGATTAATATTAAACGATACATTTTATTACCAGTTGAAGCATGAACGGTTGACATATTTGTGATGGGATAATATTATGAGACTTTATAATGTTAAATAATAATTGAACAAGGGAAGTATTATCAGTTCAGGAAAAAAATACATTTCTGACCATGTTTTCCCCGCATTAGCTTGCTTTTTGCCAACTTTCCGTATTTGAAAAGCATTTCAGAGACAAACGGAATGTAATAGTTCCCCATTTCAGTGAAAACCATATCATCGCTTCTTTACTGAGACAGCTCATTATTTATTGTATATCTTTACTAGTTCCTTAATTTCCTACGCAACAAAGCAATAGCCAGGTAACATGAATTCAAATAATTGTATGCTATTGCCAACGTATTCTGTAGAGTTGTACTACTGAGTTTTCAACATAATGACAGCAATAAATACTACCTGTTATATAGATCAATAAGAGTCATTTATAGCAACTTGGGTAATTATTTAATGCGGCTGTAGTATTGAATCATTGACGAGCATTTACAATATATGACGACATTTTGTAATTTTGTAGATAAATGTTCTTAAAGTCAGATAAATATGAGATTAATGTGAATAATACTGCATAAAAGCAGCAACAAACAACTATACATGATCATATTGCTTATTGAAAAGCACACATTTGTGGGGTTAGCTATAACTATAGACTGGAAATTAATTAGGTTGAGAACATTTTATTATTTAGTCGGATTAAAATGTAATGTATCGTTGAAGCATAGGGTTAATGAGTGTTTCATTAAAAGAAACGTCCGTATGCAAACAGCTGCACTGCATAAAAATGTAGCCCTCCCCACTATTATTTTACCTTAAAATAGTCAGACATCATAACATCGTTTTAGTTTTTGTATCATATTAAATCTGTATTACAATCAACTTTCCTACCTTGTGAATTTAAAAGTTTGAGGCTTGATGTCCATAACATGCATAACATGCATAACATGCAACCGTCCAAATAAAAATGTACTTCACCCTATGCCTAATAATAAATCTTTTGTTTATTAAAAATTGCATTTCATTCTGGAATAGACCCATGCGTTAAATAATGATTGCTTTTGAAGGAAGGAGGTAAATGTGATGCAATATAGCTGATCCACCACTAGATGGCTGCATATGTATTCAAGTAAAAATCTAAAAAAAAAATCAGGACAGGACATGCATTTTAGACAAAAGCGGGGGAAGGGGGTTAATGTGCAAAATCTAAATAATGGCAATCAGTCATAGGCCATTTTTGTTTAAGAACTACATGTAATTCAAAAGATCAATTGACCACTTGTCTGGCTTCAGCTTTTCATATGTGTTTCATTTCTGTGGCTTTCTGCAGTGTAAACAAGACATAATGCAGATTTCACCCCGATGTTCATACAGTCAAGGACAAAAGGACACTACAAAGCATATGGTGCTCCTATCCAGCTCTTTCGATCTGAAACGCCTCGGAATATGTATACACTGTGTATGCAAACATGCTATAATTGTTTATTCTACGACTGCACTCTACCCTAAGTGCACTCTTTAGTTTAATGCATTCTAGCCCAAGCTATTTTAAAAAAAGGGTATCATGGGGAAACGTTTTTTTTGTACAGATATTTCATTATTTGCAATAAACTAATGTTTTACAGCAAAATCTTTAAACAACTGTAGTTGACTACTAATCACATATTTAGCATGGTTTCCCTGGCAGTCACCTAAAAAGACAAAATAAGTTTGTCAAGTTCAAATTGAGCTCTTGAGCTCTTGAGACATGAAAGGAAAACTAAAGTGTCTTTCAGCTTCAAGGTTAGAAGTGAACATCTAACATGGGGTTGAATGTAATCCTGACATAGTGACCTGGATCTAACCACCTGAGCTAAATTATCCTCCAGTAATAGAATGTCAACGCCTCATAGTTTGAAAAACAAGTCTGTTGAGAAAACGTGATGCATTCTATTTCAGGTAAATGATTGTAACACTATGTGTCTTTCCAGCAAGAATTTCTTCACACATCACTTAACAAGAAGGCCTTTGTGACATGAGAGAGAAAGAGAGACATACATTTAAAAATGTATAGATATTGATATATATTACTACATCGAAGATTTTATTCCTATGAACGCTACAGCTATTTCATTATAATTTCCATCTAAAGAAGAGATCTTGGATGTCCCCAAAACTTTACATATGTTCCCATCTTGTCCTTATAAAATGTATCTGCTTCAACTAGAGACTGTAATTATGTGTTCAGGTAATTTGATGTATTATCAGATTTGTATTTCACTTCTTGTTATAGTCCACAGACTATGATGGCGCCCCAAAATAACAAATGTAACGTAATAATGCTAATCACCATGTGATGTCTTCCTCTTTAGCGTCATCTCCATACAGTCGTATTACATTCGTAGCGATTAGCTGAGTGTGCTAATTGATGAGGGTTAATCAGTTAGTGAGTGGTAACATGTAGATATTTTAATTAATTAGGGCATGGCATACATTTTTGCACCTCATGGAGAGTCCCTATAAAAATCATGCATTTAGAGCAATACTTATTTCAGACAGTGGGGGGAGCCAAAGTACAGCGATAAGACAGTTGGTGTCTTCTTTTATGGCTTCAGATTTTAGAAATTCACTCTGGTGGTCAAATCTAACGATAATAATTTAGTCATAGGCATTTCTACGTGACTCACGCGTGTACTTCATTCCTGTTTTCCATTATTTTATTATGTGTGTGGAAACACAAAAGTCATTCACTAACACCATATCTTTGGAGAAAGCTTTTTATCATGGCTAAAAACATCGCTTGGTTTATGCTCACTTTAGAAACAAAATTAATCTGAAATCAAGGATGAGAGGAAACTTTAGATAGCATAGTACACATCTGACGTATACATGAAACACATACAACGACCAAGTAAAATTAACGGAATTATTAAGATTACATAATTATGTTTCTCCCAGCTGCTTCTTAATTTTACATATCATTCATATTGAATCAAAATGGCAGCAAATCTACAGTTATTTCTTTATTTTTTTAAAAGTCCATCCCACATAAAAAAAGAGCAATTAGTTTATTCATGATTCACAATGTGGTATAAAATTAAAATATATTAATCAATGATATAGATAGATAGATAGATAGATAGATAGATAGATAGATACAACATTTAAAATATAAAATATAAATATAAATAAACCGAAAATGCCAGTTAAAAAAACCTATTTCCATGCAAACTCGCATTCCACAAGGGCATTGTTTGTTTGCTCGTGAAGGCATATTGAAGCTTATACTTAACTATATTAACATTGCAGGCAGGATGTCTGACAGAAAGGGTAACATATATAAACTGTTACTAAAAATTCCAACATTTACAGAAAAAATACAGTGATGCTATACATTAGCAGGAGATTTATTCTATTTTTCATGAGAATAATTCGTTCCCAGTTTTTACACTTAGTGAACATGAGTATTCTAGATACTGTTTAAAGGAATATAGTTGTTATTATTGTATCCAAACTTGAATGTATCAGGAAAAAGCATAGGAACCAAATACACAGGCAAAATAAAGATTTTTTAAGAAAAAATGTTCTTTAGGTCTTGATTTCGAAATATACAGTATAATCGAGGCAACAGACATACCAGTAAAATATGCATTTCAAAAGTGTTTATTGTTTTTTTAATTCTTAAGAGCTAAGCTCATACAGATTTAAAGAAAAATAAATAAACCATGAGTTACTGTACTATATTTCTCTTTAAGTAAAAAAGGAGAGAGTGAGAGCATCATTAGGACCTAAAAGCCTACAAAACAAAAATCAGTGCATAATGATGTCCCTAAATGAAGGGGAAATGTTACTCTGCTCATTTTATTAATCAGGCTGTCAATTTCACCCCAGAGGCCAAACCCCATAACAATTGAAGCAAGATCTGATCAAGCTTAGGAGAGGAGCAGCACAGTTCATTTCTTGTCTCTGTCTGTACCTGGATATATTTGTCTGCTCTGAATCCGCCTTCGCAGCCAAGTGACAGGAGCCTGTATTTATTTGCTTACAAAGCTGTTACAATATATGATTATTCAAACAGCGTCATTCATACACTTAATGACGAGCCCTACTTTTGATGAATGACATTTCTGGCGGAGAAGGATGTATGGGTCATTTTGACCAGTCATTTCACCGCTTTGGTATCCCTCACTTTTTACGCAACGCGTTCGCCAAAAAAAGAGGAAAGATAATATTTAGAGACATTGCCAAGCTGAATGTGAATTGGCCCCTTCTTCAGATCATCATCACAACAGCACCATCCCTTTTACTTTGAGTTTTTTTTTTCTCCTACAAAGCTGAGATGATGGAAAGGATAAGAAAAGAGATGATTCTCATGGAAAGAGGTCTGCACAGCCCAACCACAGGCAAAAGGCTTTCCAATTTATCGGACTCAGCTGGTAATGCAGTGTTGGAGGCCCTGGAAAATGCTCACCACACAACTCGTCTGAGCCCTAGACTAACATCTTCTTCATTGCATGGATCCATTGGGGACCTACCTAGCAAGGGCAAATTTGAAATAGACACTTTGTTCAGCATCCCTCATCCTAACACTGAAAGCAACAGTGTTCCTGAGATAGTCGGCTCCGAAAGAGGGAAAATTAGCCAATATTCTGAAGTTGCTCCAGAAGCAGATATGAACAGTGATGTGGAGGTGGGATGTTCAGCCCTGCGCTCCCCAACTAGCATCAGAGACAGCCAGCTGAAGGACAGTAACAAAGGTATATTTTTCCTTTATATTTCTAAAGGGGTAATATTGCTTTAACTATTTATTGTGCCACACAGCTTGTTTAAGAAACAACTTTTTTTTGCTAAGGCAGAATTGTGGCTCATATTAAAATGATATATCATTTTCTTTCAAGATATTTAATGCCACGATTAAACAGAAGCGTATTTTTTAAAATTGTACCAAACTCTGTATCAAGAAAAAAGAATGTTTATGCATTTTCAAAGCAAGCAATGTCAACCAAGAAAGCTGCAAAATACTATAATATAAATGCTATAGAAGCTAAGTGGAATAAATTACAGATTGATAAATCTACATACACACCACAAACACACACACACATATATATATGTATAACATGGGTTCATATATATATATGTATTAGTAATGGCAAGAAAATAATTACCATGTGACTAAAGACGAAAATATTTATAACCAGCTGTTTATTTTATTCTGCACATTATTATTTATTTAGACAATGCTCTTTAAATTCAAGAAACATCTAGGTAGTATAGGGTATGCATATACAGTAATTTTGCGTAGCGTTTAATGAAATTAAATCAGAACACACCATTTAACAATGGAACAAGCCTTTAAGATTAAATCAGTTTTTATTACGCAAGTTATAAAATAATCTTCAATTACTTTGGCATCCGAATACATATAAGTGTGCAATGTATTGCAGATGTTGATAAATCAGCTGAAAATAGTTAATGCGTGGATATATTTTGTAAATCCAAATACCTCTTAACTAAATCCATTTTAGCACACCTAACACCACATGCACTTTACCAAGTCGGTCATCTCATTCAGCGTGAATAAATCCCCCTCAAACAAAAAAATATTGTATGTCAAAATAATTCGGTAAATTACTATGTTACAGCTTTGCAACATATACATTGTTAGACTGTTCTGCCGGATTTATGAGGAAAATAGCGTTCTACAGAAAAATTCCTAAATCATTTAGCATCACTTCGTGGTATTGAGGAGTGTTTATGGTCCCCACAACTTATATTAAACCCACCTATGAACCGGGCTAGTGGCAAGCTTTATTTCCCTGTTTGTGTGCTTGTAGATAATGGATCAGTTGCCAGCACCACCAGTTCGTCCGGTTCTGGGATAGGCAGCCTTAGCAGCAATAATCCCGTGGGTAGCTCCAGTTCAGCAGCTGACCAGGTGCGACGTTATCGGACAGCATTCACCCGGGAACAGATAGCCAGACTGGAGAAGGAATTCTACCGGGAGAACTATGTGTCTCGGCCCCGGAGATGTGAACTGGCTGCGGCCCTCAACCTCCCGGAGACAACTATTAAGGTAGGATGTGATGACGGCACCTTCCTCGTTCTCTTGACAGATTTGCGCACTAACAAGCCCTAACATGGGTTCAAATAACCCTTTTATTGGGAGAACTGGATATATTTTTGCCACTACTCTGGCACACTAACGGTTAAAATACTTGCTCTTATTACCTACTTTGAAAACAGGAAATATACATTACTAAGGACAAATATACAAAATAACGGATACTTTTTCTTTATTCATTAGTAAATCAATACCAACATGTGAACGTTTATACGTTCTGCAAAAATTAAACCATCTAGAGAAAGATCCAATTTATATATTAAATTTGATCTGTTTTATACGAAAAAACTTTAATCTAATTTAAGTTAAGCATTTCAGCTAGGAAAGGTGAATAATTCCAATTTATTACGTGTAAAATTAACAGTGCTTTCAGGGTTAATATATTTTATAAGAGGATTCTCGCTGCCCAGGTGTATGTGGCCAATCAAAATGGAATTAAAATGATATTTTAATATGAACTAGAAATTCGGGTGTTTAAATTGCGCATTATCAATTGACCAATAGTTTGCCTTTGTTTTATATATATATATATATATATATATATATATATATATATATATATATATATATATATATATATGATTGTTTTTTACTTACTTCTTGCACTTTGATATTATATTATTAGCTCTTTATATGATATCATTGTGCGGTTCTGTAAAACACTTCTAGAATTCAAAACTGAATTTTCCATCCAAGTGTTACAGTGGGCTGTTTGTCTAGAAGACAGATGATAATTAAAGAAAGACATCCCAGTGCACGAATGAGGCATATATTAATGTGACACCTATAAACATACACTTCTGGTAAAAATAAAAAAAATAAAATAAAAAAAAAATATATATATATATATATATATTGATATATAAAATACATATATGGATATTCTGTTATGGATTATTATTTAACAAAATTGTGTTTATACAAAAAATGCCCTGTATTTTATTTATATATATCACATTTCGGCTATCGTTATTTTTTTGAAAGTTTGTCCAACATTATTTTGATTATTTTGCAAATAGTGTAGAAGTAACTCTCCCTAATTCTTAATAGCAGTTAAGTAAGTGGTGACTGTTTACTTCTATTAAATTCAGTCCATGCATCCATAACGCAATAATTATATGTGCTGTACGTTGGGGCGTATGGAACAAACTGTGTAGTGTAATTACCAGGGACCAGTTATTACACAAAACATCTATTTATCGGGAATGCTGAAGGTTTAGTGCTTTAAGTATTCTGTATATGAACCAGTAGGTTCTGGGGTAACTAGTGCCTTTTCCTGTCACATTGTTTCCAGTTCATAACCCACGTGCTTTGCCTTCTTCGCAAAAATATAGACTGCAAGGAGCCCAGTGTTCTCCAGCACTGTAGATGCGCAGATGCTTCAAATTGTGTTATTGCTTATAGTCGAGTTTCTGGATTGATGAATGAAACGTTGTGTATTTCTCTATTAGGTCTGGTTCCAGAATAGGAGGATGAAGGATAAAAGGCAGCGCTTGGCTATGTCGTGGCCTCATCCTGCGGATCCCAGTTTTTACACGTATATGATGACCCACGCTGCAGCCACTGGAAGCCTTCCTTACCCCTTTCATTCCCACGTGCCTCTGCACTACTATCCTCACGTTGGGGTGACTGCAGCCGCTGCAGCTGCAGCAGCCTCAGGGGCAGCAGCGGCGGCCGCTTCCCCTTTTGCCACATCCATACGGCCTTTGGACACCTTCCGCGCACTTTCACACCCTTACTCTCGACCGGAACTACTTTGCAGCTTCAGACATCCGGGTCTTTACCAGTCCCCTGCTGGGATCAACAGCACTGCTGCGGCTGCCGCTGCGGCTGCTGCTGCTGCAGCCGCCTCGGCGCCCGGCTCCACTCCCTGCTCCTGCCTCAGTTGTCATAGCAACCAGACGGCGTCAGCGCTGAGTTCCGGCAGCAGGAGCTCGGATTTCACTTGCACTGCGTCCTCACAGAGGTCAGAGAGTAGCTTTTTGCCCTACTCAGCGGCAGTGCTCAGCAAAACCTCTGTTACTCCCCCGGACCAGAGAGAGGGGACACCTCTTACCAGATAACTGCAGCCCTTCAGACTGTCCAAAGCTACCCCTTACCCTCAGTCTCTGTAATTACTACAGAGAGAACTTGTGTGATGTCACCACTTGTGAGTGTGACTTTTTTTAACTAAATCTTTTATTTATATATCCATAATTAAACATCAGCTACAAGCCATGGGAAGCATATAAACTCTGAAAATGAACGAGGGCTGTGTAATCACCGAGACAGAAATTAACAGTCGAGCGACAGAATGCATAATTCGATTTATTATGATTTATTTTTTTAATGACATGTTTGGATGCATACTTTTATTATGTTATTTATTAAGATTTTCGTTTTGTTTTTACAAAAAATGTTTTATTTCGGCATGGTTTACTTTGGAGTTTAGTACCTTTGGTTCTTGGTTTTCATTGCTTTTAGTGTTGTTTTGTGGCTGATATATTTTATTTCTGCATTCTCGATTCATTTTGCCAGATGGTGACTTGTTCCCTAAACTTTTATTTCTTTCCTGAATATCTTCTATTATATCTGGATAATACTTGAAACTGGAGATAGGTCGTGTAGTTCAGCATTAAAGTGGAGCATGTCACATTATTTTTATTTTATTTTTTTGTTCTTCAAGTATACTATGGCACATTGATTAATTATCCTCCACCACAGCATAAGGAATATTCCTGCATATTCCTTACTAAGACACTACTGGGTAACACAAATTTGCTTCTCCAAAACCCTGGTTCCTGTAGGGATTTCCCTGAACTTTGAAAGGCACATCACAAACTAGCAGTGTTATTGCCATGTCAATTCTGATGCTAATAATGTGCAGATTATGACGAAAATTGCCAATCATGTTCTCTGATAGACCTCCTTTGAATGTAGAATTTGAAGAAAGTTCCCCGCATAGAGACCTGCTGTCAAGTACTAACAACCCGCTAAGGGAAGTCATTAGGAGAGACAGATAAGAGGCTTGGTATATAAAACATTGTTCTGGTTGCATAGGATGTATGTTATTTAATGTTCTATCTGTTACCTGAAGTGTTTCTAGTGAAAAAGAGAACAGTTCTTATCATCAAAATTGGCAATTTTCATTTTGGTAGCTTGGACACCCTGGGTAGACATTTCTCCTTAAAGTTGATATTCCACTAGTGTGAGCAGGCTCATTAAATCAAACCTCCACATTTCCATAATGCTCCCCGTAGAGTCTCCTCACTCCTCACATAATGAGATCTTCAGAAGAGCAAGGGCACTTGGGTAACTTGCAGCAGGCCCAAAGCTAGCACTGTGTGAGTTTGTGTAATTTCATGTGTGTGAAAGCACACTGCATTTACGCAGCACACAACCTAAATCTTGGCATATCACAGGAAGCATCTACAAGAACTTTAGTGTGTGTATGGAATTTGTTTGTAAGGAATAATATCTATCTATATATATATCTATATATATATATATATATATATATATATATATATATATATATAGATATATATATCTGTGTGTGTATGGAAGTTTTGGAATATATATTCTGACGCTTGCTAGCATTGTACATTCATTTTTATTAGTTTATATTATAGAAAGGTCTCTCTGCATGATTTGCAAAAATAAATCCACATTTTTTTATGATTTCACTGAAAACAAAGTTTGCATTTCATTTCCCAAAATTATACGGCACTTTCCAGTAAAATTGAGATATGTCGGTAAAAAAAAATATTTTATTAACATATAATTTATGTATCGAGTCTAGCACTGTTTTGCAACTTTCCAGTTCCCAGGCTTTCATCTGATCTGGTATTATGTAGCTAATATATTTTGGGGCAATAATGTTTACAGGTCGTGATTATGTTATGGCTATGAACGATGGGTTGCGAGCGTTACATAAATTGAATTTATGTAAGGGTCAGTTGGACCTATATATATATATATATATGTAAAAATAACTGTAAAAATTAGTGTTTAAATATTGGTGTCTGTAAGAACTGTAAAATATTTTAAAACGTGCTATAATGATAAATCGCTTTGTATATTATGTTATTTATTGTGTTTGGTGATGAATAAATATTATTTAAATCGAAGAAAGTATTTGATATATCCAGTTTTTAGCGTATTTATGCTGTAGCTGTAAATGTTGATTTCCAATAACAGGCTTTTAATAACTTTTAAGTTGCTGTTTGTGCTTTCAGTCCACACTTGGACAACAGAGACTTATAAATAACTGCAGTGAAAGGACTTGATGATGTCATTCATAGTGACACATAATTCTAATTTGCTTCAGTCTCACCCTAAATTGATAGACTGCAGAGATGAAATGCATTATAATCCTTGCAGATAGAACCCCCCCCTACATTAAATGATAGCACCTGAAATTAAATGATTTAACCCATAAAAAGAACAGTGAAATATTTTAAAATAAAGTGACACTGCCACAAAATTAGAATATTGCAATCTACCCTGTGTAGTTACAGACTGCTGGTAAAATCGATATTTCAGTACAAAATGCCAAAGTCAATGGGGCGTGCAAAAGACTCTATTTCTATTCGATTTAAGCAAGATGTCCTTAAAAAAAACATCTCTACCAACTGCTCACACTGGCATTAATTACCACGATGCTAAAACTGCGGGGAATACAAGGGCTGCTATCACAGGCTATCCTGGTCCTTTTATTCACCATTATTATTGCATTAGCGCTAAATGATACACGCTGATACTGTCTTTAATTGCAGTTTAGTTAAATATATACTGGATTGCTCCCTGGAGATTTCTTTTTAGATAAGTTGCTATTTCCCCCAACCCCTCCTAAATATACCTATTAAAGCAATCGGTTTGTAACAGCACATTTGGTGTGGTGATGTATCACTGTGTTTTCCAGTGCTCTTCACTAACACAGAAGGTTGTAACCCTTAAAAACTCAGAGCATTGAGATAGATGGGAAGCCAAACAGCCTAAGACAGTGGCCCAAAAAAAAAACCCTACACAAAATAACAAGATCATTTTTCCCCTTTAAAGAACAGGGTAGAATACATCATAAAATGGAGCATACTGTCCATCATCAATCCCCCCCAATTGTTTTTGACAAGA